>NW_017728886.1:231758144-231768842 GCF_001723895.1 Crocodylus porosus
TCTGGTCCCTGCTCAGGAAAATGGAAGCAAAGAAATCATTAAATACGTTAGCTTTGTCGCCTGGTGTGACGACCAAATTTTCTAGCTTGTTCTGCAGGGACCCCACGTTACCCAGAACCTTCTTTTTGCCCCCTATGTATTTAAAAAAGGACATCTTGTTGTCCTTGATCTGGGAAGCTAGTCCCAGTCCCATCTCCGTATTGGCCTTCCTGACTGTCCCCCTGCATTCCCAAGCAACCGCAGTATAATCCTCCCTGGTGATGGCCCCTCCCTTCCATTGGGTGTACGCCTCCCTTTTAGCTAGGAAATATTCCCAGATGCTTTTGCTGAGCCATGGGGGCTTTTGCGCCCTCCTCCCCCCTTTGATCCGTGTTGGGATTACCTTCCTTTGGGCTTGGAAGATTGTCTCCTTAAGGAGCGACCGCTCTTCTTGGACACCTGGCTCCCCTCCCCTCCAGGACCTCAGTGCTTCCCCGACTATGCTCCTTAGCTCATTGAAGTCTGCCCTCCTGAAATCTAAGGCTGCTGCCTTGCTGCAGGCCTTTGCCACCTTGCGCTGGATGGTGAATTCAAATGTCAAGGAAATATACAGCCTTGGTACCTGGAAGGGGAAGGGGGGGGACACAATGGCCCCTTTCCACTGCAAGAAGATTTGCTTCTTGTTATCTCATTCACCCCAAGTCACCTCATCTGGGACTTTGAACCCACATCTCCCGTGTGGTAGACAGGAACGTATATCTTCACTTCCTATTTTACATCCTCTTTATTCAAAGCCATGGAAGTGTGGTAATGGTTGTGGTTTGTGTTGTGGTAGCATTCACAAATACTAGTCATGGACCAAGACCTTGTTGTCATAGGCACCGTTGAAAAATAGTCCTTGCCCCAAAGAACTTAGACTAAGACAGGTATCAAGCTTGTCTGGTCCAGTTAGTTAGTTGAATGGTGCAGGAGTGGTCCACAGGTCAGGTGAATGGTGTGTGGGGCCAGATTGTGCCTACAGATGCACCTGTTTCTCCTGCCCTCCACCAACGTGCCAGGTCAAGCACGTGTGATGGTTCTCCTGGCCAGTCGGGACCCAGCAGGAAGAGGCCAAGCATTCTGGGTGCTTGGCCTCTTCCGTGGGAACAAGTTGCAGTGCTGGGAACCATAGAAGAATCCCACAGTGACCTGGCTCTGTGGGTGGGATATGGCCCATGAGCTGTATGTTTTGAACACACCTGATTTAAGAAGAGGGAGCCAGTAGCCAGAGGCAACTAGACAATGGATTACAAGAAAATGATGAAACAATACTGGCCAGCCTGTGACAGTGATCTTCTCATACCAGGAGCCTTTCCATTGGGTATTACCCTCTTTCCACATTGTTCCCAGCAACTCAGATAATTTATACTATACATTTATAGCCCTCTTTATTTCTTGTTTTTGAAATTAGAAAAGATTTACATTTTCCCTTCTAAGGCCCTGTTCCCTTTTGATTTCTCTCCTTGCCTTAAAAACATCAAGCCTTTCTTACTCCTTCTCCTTCTTCTCTGGTTTATAGGTTTCTTTCAGATTCCTAAGTTATTTGTGTGTCTTTTCTTGCCCCCTCTCCCCCTCCACCCCTCCCTCCTTCCACCCTTATGTCTCCAGTTTCTCTCCTTTTCTACTAACTTTTGCTTTTTGGCATCCAAAAGCCTGCGGGATCATTGTTCTAACTCTGGATTGAAAGCATGTACTTCCTGAATTCCTACTTTGTTTCTATTATCTCCTATTCATCCTGAACACTATAAAGTATCAGTGATTTTTTTTCCCCCTCTAAATCCCTCATCAAATGTGTTGACTGATCATCAAGGCCCTACACTTTTAATCTTGCTCCTGCAATAGTTTTCTTCTGCTAAATCTGATTAATATCTGACTAGTGAAATGCTTAAGGATCAGCATGCTGTTTTTGTCAGCTGATTCACTGAAATGCTGTATTGCATGTTTCAGAGGCAGAGACAACAGATTCTGCTTCTGCATAAAGAATGAAGTGACTTCTGTATTATAGCCCTAAAAGTATGTGACCCTATAAAAATAAAGGGTGAGTCTTTGGCTGTACTAACTCTTGGAAAGATTTATTTTTCTTTTCCTCTGTAAGGTCACAGTGAGCTCTAGTGTAATCAGCATTCAGAGTTAGCATAGGTACTGGAAGTACAGCTGAGTTAGTGCAGTTTTCTGCCCAGAGTAATTAGCCCTACTGACAAGCATAGTATATTAGCTCAAAGTGCTACATTAACATGACTATGCTGCATCTGCTGTCAAAGCTTCCATTTAGTGAGGTAGCTCAGGGGTGCTGGCAGATGTTCATTTGATGGTGCCATGGGATCTGATACCTAATCCTAACAATCTCACTTCCTTGCCATTCCACATGTGGGATTATTGGGATTGGGGATCAGATCCCAACTGCACAGCTGCCAACCAGGGAACCTGGGATACGGGTTTAGAATTTTGGTGTCTACGCAGAGCTGTGCAGTTGGACTCAATGAGTTTTGCTCTGTTCTTGCACAAGATTAGGAAACAATTCTTCTGTTCTCCCTAAATGGATAAAGCAGGGCCATGGCTCCTCCAAGCACCTGTGAAATTGCTGGAGAATATAATGACTAGCATCTTGCACTCGCAAAGGTTTTTTTAGGAGCATATCCACTCCTTATGTTTACTAGGATAATAGCTGGAATTCTGCTACCTATTTCTACTTTGTCAAGCAATTCTGATGGAGAGGAGCTCATGCTTTGCTCCTATGGGTTTACACCTGGTCTCCTAGGTATAGACAGTCAAAAGCCCAAGGATGAATCAATTCAGTCTTCACAAGTTAGTCTAAACTGCACAGATTATATTGAAACAGAAATGAACAGACATTTACTTTTGATTCAGGAAATGTAGCCACATGACTGCAGTGGCTCAGGCTAGAAGCTGGGGGAGTGACTCTCTGACTTTGTGTTCACTTTCTCTTCTTGCTGCCGCTGAGGTCTCTGGGATTTGCAGTCCAGAATTGCATTAGCAGGACTCTGCAGGGTTGCTCATCGCTTTTTCCCTGCTTCCAGGTGCCTCTGGGATTTGTAGTACACAGTTGCAGCCAGCCGTAAGTTTGAGTGGGGGAGGAGGTGTTTAACCCCCCTCCCTGGCCCCGGACCCCAGCCAGGCAGTCTTCCTGCTCCTCACCCTCTGTAGACTGGGGTGCATTCCCAGCTCAGCTTACCCCCCCCTCCCCCCAATCCACCAGCCTTCACTGCTCCAGCTAGGGAGTGGTGGGATAAGTTCAGCTCTGCTCTCTGGAGCAGACAGCACAGCACAGCCCAAGGCTGGAAAGCATGCTGGGCTGCTGAGGGACTCTGATCTAACTTGAGTCAAGGAGGGGTTTGGGACAGAAGTTTAATAAACTGGTTTGACCCAAATCAGTTAAGTCTGATACTACATTGAGCCAGGTTTATCTTAAACCATTTTCAGAAAACCGTTTTCAGACATTTTGAAACTGGTTTGTGTGCACTGAGCTTCTGTTCTGTTTGGTTTTTTTTTTTTTATCACTTTTGTGATCTTTTGTTCATGTACAACTTCTGTCCCTAGCCCTAGCAAAGAAGGTGTTTTTTGGTTCAATTCCAAGCCAAAAACACTAGACATAACTTGGGGTATAGGAAATTGCTAATGCTAATGAAAGATTCCTGTGTTTTGACATATAAGAATTCCAAACTTCAAACACCTTTAAATGAAAGACAAACAACAAAAACCAAAACCCCATTCAGTTTTGAAGCGGCAATTCAAAATCCTCATCTCATTCCACTAGTCAATAGTTCCACATATGGCAAGAATCAAATTGGTTCATTTACTTTTTTGATGAGTCTGGTAAAAGCAGAAGAAAACATATAGAGTAGTCCTGAGAAAATTACTAATGTCTGTACCAGAGGGTGTTTAAGAGCATGTAGTTAACTGGTCCAAGGGGAAGGAACAGGGGAAACATACTGCCTAGCAATAACAACACACCAATACCGTCTATGTAGCGTAACCACATAATAAACAGTAACTAAATCTGTAACTCTGTCATACAGTTTTATCTCTGAATGTCCTGAGGTAACCCTCAAAATCCTCTCATTCTGATCCTATGAGGCCTCTGCATGATGAGCATCATAGAGAAGAGCTTACTTTGTGCTGTGAATTCCTAATCAACCAGATGGTTCAGTATGCTTGCTGGGATGGGGGAAAAGTGCTTTTTGTAACGCATTTTTTTTCTTGCTTTCCACAATTGTGAATTTGCAAACTGTCAAACTTTCTTGTATATAAAATCTGCATTATTTTTTGAAGGACTTTCTGATATTCTGAACTCTGTGGTTGAAAAATATATAAATGCATTTCAAGGATTATATATGCTCATGGATGGTATCCTGTGAATGAAGATTAGCAAACGGAGTGCTTGTATTCAAAAAGTGAGCCGTGCAAATGCAGGTCATCTAGTTTTTACTGCAATATTTTTCAGGTTCTTAGCAATGAAAAGAAATAATTTAACAAGAGTATGAAGATAAAAGCATACTCCATTTTGCTCCATTTGCTATTTATCACAGCAGTATCCAACCAATCCATTTTCTTTGTATGACATGACAACTGATAAGGAAATGCAGTGAACCTAATATAGCTAGAATTTAAGCAAAGTTTTTGACATTGTTCTTCATGTGACATTATTAGCTAAACTGGAGAAAATGGGGATTAATTCTATAAACATAGCATAGATTACTGTGTTGAAAAGGAGTTTCCTGACTGGAGAGACTGTGCTGGTGGTGGACTTCAGGGATTGGTCTTGGGGTCCATTTTGTTTAAAACATGCACCAGTGATATTGAGGCAAGAACTGGATGTGCATTTATGAAATTTGTGGTTGACACAGCTGGACAGCTGGAAGGTTATGAAAAGGATCAGATTATTCTGCCAAAAAAGCTAGATAAGCTTGGAACAATAGGAATGATGTGAAATTTAATAGTATAAACTGTAAAGGGGCTAACAGCAAAATAAATTATTTATAAGCTGCGGGTTTTGTAAATTAAAGGTGATGGCGAAAGACCGGAACCTGGCTGTATTGACTAATTGGAGGATGACCGTGAACCAACAGTGTAGTCCATCTGTGAAAAAGGCTAATGTGATTTTTTTTTTTTTTTTTTTTTTTGGGTGTGTTAAGCAAGATATTTTTAATAAAGACAAGTGTCACCCAAAAAACTTCCAAGGGGAAAAGTTTCATAGATGTTAAGAGTTGGCAGGTACAGTCCCTCTGCACTTGGGCAGGAAGGACTGCTGGGTTCAGATGACCCTGCAAGGGGCATGTCCAGATGTTTTTTTAAGATGTCCGGAGTAGATGATTGTACCACCTCTGGGGAGAGTCTATTCTAGACACTGGACACACAAGTTGTAAAAAAGTTTTCCTTATCTAATGCGGTCTTCTAGCAATTTATGACAGTTAGTCCTAGTCTTCCTCTGGAGAGCCCTGGTAAACAAATATTCTCCCAGTCCCTGATATGGCAGCCTATAAGTATAGGGGACACATAAGTCCCCTCTGAGTCCTTTCTTCTCCAGGCTGAACAGACCCATGTCTTAGCCTCCTCATATGGCCTGCTCTCCATACCTCTAACCGTACATGTAACCCTCCTTTGGACTCTCAAGCCTCTCCACATCCTTCCTGAAGTGTGGTGCCCAGAACTGGACACAGTATTCCAGCTGTGGCCTCATCAAGGCCGAGTAAAGTGGGAAGATGGCATCCTTAGTTTTGTTTGAGATGCATCGGTAGATGCACACCAGTGTTTTGTTTGCTTTGTCAGCTGTGGCATCACGTTAGTGACTTATGTTCATTCTATGGTCTATCAAGACCCCCCAGGCTAAGTAATTGCTTTATAGAATTTGGATATTAGTGAAAACAAGGAGTTAGGTTATGTAAGAGTTAGGCTGGGCTAGATTGTAAAGGCAAGAGTATTTTTAACTAGGCAAGTGTTGGTGTAAAACAAAGATAGGACAAAAGTTTTAAGACTCAGGAACTTTATAGCATGTCCTTGAAAAACACAGCTGAAGACTCTTAAAACAAAATCAATCGGGGCTCGTTGTAGAGATGATATCTTTTATTAGACCAACAAGATTTTTGCAAAAAAAAAATTCTTTTAATTGCAAGCTTTCGGGCACAGACACCCTTCATCAGGCATTGGCAAAAAGATTATAAAAGTTCTCCTGGGTAGAAATGAAAGTTCATATTTCATAGGATTTTGCAGAGAAGTCAATAGATGGAAAACTCCTCTGGGCAATTAGTTCATAGCTGGTATGGAGCCTCTCACCTCTTGTGAGGATCAGTGATGATGCAAATTACCTTGAAACCAAGGCAGGATCCCAGGTTTCAGATGGAAACAGTTGCTTCCTGCTTGGGAAAATATGAAGATTTAATTAAAAAATTGGCTAAAATTTGATATCTTCCATGTGTCAGGTATCCAGGTTGTAGCCATATTGGTCTAGAGGAATAGGCAATTGGGACTTGTAGTAGTAGGGATGTTACCTTTTATTAGACCAGCAAGAGTTTTGTAAAAAAAAAATTATTTAATTGCAAGCTTTTGGATACAAGCAAAGATATGTTATAATTTATTAGGAAATAAATTAAGAAATAAATGTTATAATTTATTAAAGAATAAATTATTTCTTAAAACAAATGCATTTTATCTCTAGATGCAACTGCAATTTTTTTTAAATACTGTTGGTAAGGAAATAGTGCATATTTGATGTGTGTAACACCTATTGATGCATAGGTTAAGTACCTTAATTGGAATACAATAACATGAAAAGAAGTATTGTTCTGAGTTTGAAGTACGTTCTGTCACTCTGCCAGAGTCTACTCTGCTTGTTCAGGTGATGTATCACTCTTCTGATTTATTGTTTTGATTCTGCTATAACCACATTGAAATTTGAACTTAATTCTAAGTTATCTAAGGGTGTGGACACACATGTTTGGAGCCCTTTCAAAAAGGGAATGTTTCAGAAGGGCAGCCACTGTTATGTTCTAATTGTTATCTAGCTGAGAATGACCCCAGTGTGACAGAACCACGTGAAAATTGAAGCTGTTTTGCTCTGGTTGAATCATTTTCAGTTCATTCACACTCAACAGTTGGAATGTAAAAGCTGCTGCCCTTTTTAAATGTTCCCCTTTTTGGAACTGCTCCAAATGTATGTACATCCAAGATTTTTTTGTGAGGTCTATAAATATTAGCATTGTGATTTCTTTAAGTATTTCTGGGTCCTCAAAATAAAGTTGCCATTTGAGCAAATTCAGGCTGAATTCAGCAAGGGGAATAGTAGTACAAACATTTTTCTTAAATACGGTGTCATCTTAAAGTCCTTATGCACTTTTAAACTTTAATAACTAAGGTTGTAGGTATGATAGAAACAATTTCTAAATGGCATTTAAAAGCAAATTTATTAAAGTTTTAGGACAACTAGAGTACACAATGCTAGACTTCAACATAACCACCATCCATCATGATACAGTGCTCAATCTGATCTTCCAACTCCTTGAAAACACTTCCCGGTTGCCCTTGAGTTACTGCACTAATTGCATTGGTGACCGTAGCCCTAAGTTCCACCAAAGAACATGATTTTGACAAGTAAACTACATTTTTAACATGTCCCCATAAAAAGAAGTCCAACAGTGACAGGTCAGGTGAACAAGGTGGCCAAGCAATTGATCTGCCTTTGCCTATCCACTTCTCTGGGAAAACGTCATTTAGGAATTGTTGTACATTCAGAGCATAGTGGCACGGAGCTCCATCTTATTTAAGAATAAATTTGTTAGTACTTATGAAGTCTAGCATTGTGGACTCTAGTTGTTCTAACACTTTAATAAATTTGCTTTGAAATGCCATTTACAGATTGTTTCTATCATACCTACAGTCTAAGTTTTATTAAAGTTTAAAAGTGCACAAGGACTTTATGAAGACCCTGTATAAAGCGAAAATGGAGTTAGCAATATAGTGAACATTGAACAAGGCCTTGGTAAGATCCCATGCAGACTGTTGTGCAAGGTTCAGGTCATTTATGTTGAAAAAATATTACTTTAAAACTGGAACAGATGCACAGGTGAGCTAGTTGGGCGATTACAGGAAATAGAGAAATTATCCAATTATATTAGAAATGCATAGTTTAATTTAGCAAGATTAAAGTTGAGAATAGATATGAATGTTCTGTATGAAAGTTGTTGTAGAGTGAATATTGGGGAGGGAGAAGAGCTGTTTAACATAAAGAACAACTTTTGTACCCATTTGATTATGAACTAACTGGTCAAAAATTCATAGATTCATAGATTGTTAGGGGCTGGAAGGGACCTTGCAAGATCATTGAGTCCAACCCCCCTGCTGTAGGCAGGAAAGACAACTGGGGTCTGTTTTGTACTTCACTTCAGTTAATGCCGTAAGTACAAAGTTTAACACCCAGCCCCTCTCACAAGCTTAGAAAAGGTGCGAAAACAGCTTACTAGTCTGACGTCGGAAGGAGTGGGGGAAAGTCTTTAAAAGCCTCGCTGAGTCCATGCCATGGCAGAAACCATTTTGGGACCAGCAGATCAGTCCCTTCTGCCGCGGTCTGGCCAACAGCGTCAGCGCTTCTCTGCCACTGATCGTCCCTGGTGTACCCCTTCCCTACACACCGACCCAATTTGCAATCTGATCTGAGTAGTAGAGAGTAAAGAGAGAGAGAGCGGTTGATTTGTTTTGTAAACAAATGCGTTCAATCAAGCTGCTGTACCTACGCACCTCATTCATCGGAGTGTAAGTAAACAAATAAAAGTTATTGTTTTTTTTGTTGTTTTTTTTGTTTTGTTTTTTTTTCGATTTACAAGCTTGTTCCCTGTTCTGCGATGGGGAGGCTCTGTGATCAGCAAACAGAGAGAAAAACCCCTCCTCCCTTAAAGGCAAAACGAACCTTCTCCTCACTGTGCCTCAGGTCCTGACCCTGCAGGGCACAACAGGGTCAGGTGAACACAGCAAGGTGACTGAAGATCTCCAGGGTAGGTGATTGCACCACCTCTGGAGGGAGTTTATTCCACAGTCTGGACACCCTAACTGTAAAGAAGTTTTTCCTAGTGTTATGCCTGAAACAGTCTTCCAGGAGTCTGTGGTCATTACTCCTGTTTTTTCCCCAAGGGTGCCCTGATGAACAGTTGTTTGCCAAGCCCTTGATGTATTCTCCTAATGTAGTGGTGAGCTGCTACCTAGTCCCCTCTCAGCCTTCTCTTTGTGAGGCTGAAGAGGCCCAAGTCCCTCAACCTTTCCTCATATGGCGTGCCTTGCAAGTCTCTGATCATACAGGTGGCTCTTCCCTAGACTCTCTCAAGCTTTTCCACGTCCTTCTTGAAGTGCGGTACCCAGAATTGGATGCAGTGCTCCAGCTACGGTCTCACCAATGCTGAGTAAAGTGGAATAATCTCTTCCTCGGTTTTGCTTGAGATGCATCAATTGACTCATGCCAGAGTATTGTTTGCCCTGCTGGCTACAGCATCGCACTGCTGGCTTGTGTTCATACTATGGTCTATTATTACCCCTAGAAATCTTTCAGTTGTGGTGCTAGTCACTTTGGCACCACTGAGTCTGTAAGTATGTTGGAGATTGTTTGTCCCCAGATGGAGCACTTTACATTTCTGTGTTGAACTTTATCTGATTCTGATCTGCCCAACTTGCCAGCCTGTCTAGGTCTGTCTGTATCTGCAGCATATCTTCAAGTGTGACCACGCTCCCCCATAACTTGGTGTCTTCCACAGACTTGACAAGGGAGCTCTTCACCCCCACATCCAGATCAATGATAAAGATGTTGAAAAGCACTGGACCAACCATGGACCCCTGATTAATTGATTAGTAAGTCAGAGAACAGTTTCTAGCCATTAGGAGAGTGATGTTTAGAAGACCATACTGCAAGACCCCAGGGTCTGCAAGGAACATACATTTCTTCAAGATGAAGCTTGATACATTTATGGAGGGGATGGTGTGATGGGCAGTGATCTTGCTGGATTATTAATTACACAAGGATCTGAGTGCCATCGTAGCAAAACCCTCAGTTTTTCTTTTTTTTCTTTTAAAATGCATTCCCCCCCTTCCCTAACCCTTTCTGACTTTTTCTTTCCCTCTCTATACCCTATAGATAAGTATAAGTGACCTAAGACCTAGGATAAGCTTCAGCATTTTATGTTGGTAGCAAGTTGTATTTGTTTTGTTTTTTTCTTATTATTTCATAGACATTAGGGCTGGAAGGAATCTCAGAAGATCATCGAGTCCAGCCCCTCGCCTGAAGGGAAAGAAGTCAACTGGGGTCATAGGATCCCAGCAAGATAAGCATCCAATTTACTCTTGGAGATGTTCAGTGTAGGTACTTGAACCACCTCCGATAGCAGGCTGTTCCAGGCCTTGGGGGCTCAGGCAGTAAAGAGATTCTTCCTTACTTTCAGTCTGAAATGGTCTTGCAGGAATTTATGACCGTTCGACCTAGTCATCCCTTGGGGCGCTCTGGTGAGCAAACATTCCCCCAGAAACTGGTGGTCACCCCTGCTAAACTTATAGGTGGCCATCAGATCACTCCTGAGCCTGTGCTTTTCCAAGCTCAAGAGCCCGTGGCTCTCAGCCTGCCATCATAAGGTCTGTTTTCCTGACCTCTGATCATGCGCGTGGCTCTTCTCTGGACTTTCTCAAGCATCT
>NW_017728886.1:231769182-231771420 GCF_001723895.1 Crocodylus porosus
AAGGCCACAATTGGCCAGTTTGGCCAAGAGGTGATCATGGGATACCAAATCAAAGGCTTTTTTGAAGTCAAGATATATGACATCAATCTCTTCTCCCTTGTCCAGATGATAGGTCACCTGGTCGTAGAAAGAAATGAGATTGGTCAAACAAGACCTACCCACAACAACAACCTCAGGATGTTGGTGTCGGGCAGTCCATTAAGGATGGCCTCTTTAATAAACTTTGGGAGAATCGAAGAGAACACCACCTGTGCACTCAGGCCCTTTAGCTCTGCTCCCAAATCCTTGTAGTGTCTCATGATCCGGCTGGGAGTGCTCTGAGTTGTCATTGGTTCCCTCATGAATAAGGAGCATGGGATAGTAGTTTGGGCTGGAGGAGCTTAGGGATCTTCTCCACAATGTCTCGGATGCAAGCCCCCAGGAAGCAGCAGACTTCCTGAGCTAAAGGGTTGGGGTGGCAGATTGTCCCCTCAGTCTCCCTCAGGATGGAGTCTCCTACAACAAACACTTTATGTTTTGTCTTGGGGAGAGCGGGAGCGGTAGCTGCAGTTCGGCCTGTGTTGTCTGCGGGAGCTGGCAACTTGGCCGTCTCTACTGGGGTTGCAGGAGTTTCATACCTGTTGCTAATCTCCAGTGTGGCAAGGGCCTTGGTGCGGCAGGCCTTAGGACCCTTGACCACCTTGGTCCATGCCCCTGACTGGACAGAATGGGAGGTCCCGGAGTCCTCCCTTGTCCTGGAGGGAAACCATCGTCTAATTATATTGTATAATCATTATGTTTATATTTAATTTTTTTACTGTTCTATATTACTGTTTTAGTGGTACTGTATGACTTAGGCCTACATATGCAAGTTAGCATAAGTCATGTCAAGTTTCCATTTTGTTTGTCAAGTCTCCATCTGGTCCCCAGGCCAGGTTGTGTAACCCATGGCTCGCACCTGCCCCCCTATGTAACTTGGTTCCTGAATGAATGAGGATGAATGAGGGTGCTTGAGAGACAATGGCAGTAGGTCTAAAATAGCTCCCTCTGAATGACCGAACCATCAACACCAATATCTGGCCAACGACCCAGCCCTTGGAACCACCCTCAGCTTTCAAGAAAAAAAAGATGAGGCAACCCACCATTGTGCCAGGCTGCACATGCTCAGTAAGATCACTTGGAGCCCTCTGGAACTGACCTTGCCTGGACAGGCCCTCCCCATAGGAGATCAGAGGTCGTCTGCCCCATAAAAGGGGTAGTGAAGACTGACTCCTTGGGATGCCCTCTCCATCTGGACCAGCACCATACCACACCACCTATCCATCCAGAGTCCGTGCCGGCGATCCCACTCTAGACAGCACCTCTGGCCAAGGACCCCTTTCCAGCCTGGATAGGTAGCTATCACCCCCCACCCCCTCTTCAACCAAGGACTTTGACTCTGCTTCTCTTCTCTACCTGGACTCCAGCCCTTCCACTGAGTCTTCCTCCTGCTGTCATTGTGAGTGCTTGTGTGTGAGTGAACCAATAACTTCATGGGGTTTTGTAGTGCGTTGTCTGTTTAATAAAACTGTTATTTGCACCCCTAAGTTGGGTTTTACTTTACTATGGTTTGGCTCTGCTCCAGTCTCTGCTCCTCACCCCTCTACCTTCTGTCTCATTTTTGCCTCTCCTGCTTCTGGCTCACTGCCACTTCTAACACCTGTCCTGAGCTCCTCTTTGCTTCCAAACCCCTTTTCTTTGCCACTGTCTTATCCCCACTGCCTTCTCCCTTTTCCCTGAGCAGACAGGTTTCTGCCTCAGTTTCTTTCCTGGCTGTCTCCTCCTTGCCACCACTTATGTGCCCACTACCCCCAGTATCTCAGCTGTCTGCTTCGGTTTCCAGCCCCAGTCTACCTTAAGTAAACTGAAGCCTCAGTTCCTCAGCCAGCTTCTCTGTAGTCCACTGGTTCTCATCCCAGATCTGGCAATTTTCACTTCCTACACTTTATCTCTTTCTTTCACACCTGAACCTTCCCCCAAGTATCCCAGGTACCCCAACCACACACATACACACTGTACCATCCAAGTTAGGAGCTTACCTGTGTGTATGTATAGGTGGGTTTTATGTGTGTGAACTGGTGAGGGGTGTGTGTATATGTATATATGATATACAAATTAGTGATGTATGTCTAACTTTTGGGGTGTATAGTGTATGTGCTTGAATTGGTGATAGGTATACATGTGCCTAGGCTGGTTTGGATGTGTATGTGCCTGAGGGGG
>NW_017728886.1:231771520-231782120 GCF_001723895.1 Crocodylus porosus
ATGTCTAACTTTTGGGGTGTATAGTGTATGTGCTTGAATTGGTGATAGGTATACATGTGCCTAGGCTGGTTTGGATGTGTATGTGTGTGTGTGTGTGTGTGTGTGTGTGTGTGTGTGTGTGTGTGTGCACCTAATTGATTTGTGTGTTTGTATATGTGCAATTGTGTTACACCTTCCTATCTAACAGTGCAATATTGAGATCCTGAGAGTTGGCCTGACCCCACAGGGCAACACCATATTTTCTCACATATAGCACCCTCACCCAAAATAACATACACCCGGTTTTGAAAGGCTGAATGTATGAAACAAGGTTTTTTTCCTGGAGTAATGGCTTACTGTGTGACACAAGTCTTCCTGGAAATAGAGTACCCAGGAAATGCGGCATCCCAGGAGATAGTCTGGGTGAGGTTGCAGGCAGTGAGAGCTTCCTGGTGTGGCTTTTTTAGAACTATTTAAATGAAATAGAAGTGAAGAAATATACCTGGAAAATATAACAGTAAAAGCTTTTAAATGTTACTTCTGCATTGTAACTCTTTTCAACTTCAAAGCACATTGCGAACATTAACTAACAAAGTGGTTTCTTGCCCCTTCATGGAACAGTTATTACTAAGAATAATTTCTTTTGTAAAAAAGGCTTATCTTTGCTTTTTAAAAAAGGAACCTTAATTTTGGATGCAAATGTTATTCTGTATAAGAAAACACCCACTTATTTCTTACTATGGCTTATAAAGCATACATAAATGTAGCAAAGAACTGTATCAAACTCTTCAGTGTTTAATTATCACAGTATTTCCTATTTTTAAATATCCTTTTAATAGCTATAGATCTGGGGCCATGTAAAGGGTCTTGCTTTTTAATTTTTTTAAAGTGTTTGATAAGTAAGTATGACATTTAGCATCTTCCTTTGTATATAATAATAATAATAATAGATTGTTTTATATATTCTACATCCTGATTCTTAGTCATATTTTCTTTGTTATGAAAGAACCTTACCAAATTTTCAAATGCTTTCAGAAGTTTCCAAGTTTGTCAAAAAAAACAAGTAATTTAAATATTTATTGAGGGCAGAGAGAACCTAGTTAAGAACTCCTTAAATGAGGAATAATATGGATAATTGCAGGATTTTTTAAAGATGAGCAGCGGATTGCACAGTTATTACTGTGCAGTCATTTTAGTACTTGCATAATCAAGTACTAAATGACTGTGCAGTAACTGGTGTTACTGTGCAGTACTGTCCCTGCACGGTTATTTTCATGCACTACTGTGCTGTAGTTACTGTGAAGTACCTTATAAGTACTCCTCAGTAGCGTAACATCACAGTTAGTGCCTGCCAACGGTACTGCACAGTAGCATCTCATGTAGAGAGGCACCTAGAATAGACACCAACCTTGTGCAGTTATCAGAACTTGGACATTGTTTGTGTTTCTGTTACAAAATAGCTGTTCAGTCTTTGGACACTGAACATGTATCAAAATTGTTCCATTTGACTTGCTGAAACAGATTGGATTTTGTTCCCATCTCTGCCTGTGTGAAGCCTTTATCCAGTTACATAGGACCTGATTTTTCAGAGGTATTGATTACTTTCAACTGTTGACATCTGTTGGAATGATAAGGTCCAAATCCAACTCCCTTTGTGGTGTGTAAGTAGCACTTATGCAGCAACTTTAGCCGTATAAGTGGCATTGCAGGCTGCTTGTATAGATTTTGGATCCTTTTCCCCTGTGAATAGTTCGTAAGTCATAGGAAAGGGAGGATCCTCCTACCTTTTAAACCAGTGTCCTAGTGGTTAGGGCACTTGTGATTTAGTGTGATTAGAGATGTAGGTTCTTGAGCCTCCCCTTCTCTAGAACCTGTAGTTTCCATTTCCTAGCAAAATGGCCTGACCATCAGGATGTGGGCCCAGCAAGGCTAAAGATGCCCTCCATGTCTCCTGCTGAAAATGACGTGCTGGGTAACCAAGGGGGAAACATATGTGTGGTCAGAAGGAAAAGCAAGTCAGAGGGAGCCTGACTTTGTGGCTGAGGAAGACAAGAGACCCAGGCTCTGGTCCCTGCTCGTGTGCCCATGATTGTCTTTCCATTTCATCCAGTGGTCTATTAAATGAAAATGCGGAACCATTTCTGGGGATAAGAGCTCCCCTGCCTCTTAGTCCAGACTTAATTACATGTCTTTTCGTGGGCAGTAGGCTCTAAAATCATAGTAAATGTCCCAAAATGCCATGTTAATGGGTAGCTTTAGCTGTGTAAGTTCATCTGGAGTTGAGTGTAAGTGCTCAGCACCCTCAGAAAAATTAGTTCCTAGGTGACTGTCTGGAAAGTCAGAAAATCTTTGTCAGTTTAACTGTGCTTCTGTGCCATGGGAGAAGTATTACGTACCATGCAGGGACAGTGGGAACTTAGTATTGTAGATTACATTGAAATCTCTTGTATAGCGAATGCATGTTATTGATTTGTAGTATTACTAAATTTGAAGTGGTTTTATTCATGAATGGTTCAGAAAGCTTCTTGACTGAATGAACTGTGTGCAGCTTCTTTGATCATCAGTTTGTCTAGGGTTAACAGTTGTGGCCAATCCTCCTTCTGGGGGAGCCAATTGCAAAACTCCAGCTGACTTGAATGACTTGAATGAAAAACTTCCTAGTCTTTCATTTAGTAAAGAAATGTTGCATTCTGGGGATGTTTCTTTAAATTGTAACAAAGCTTGTCCGTGCCTTTGTTTTAAGTGTCCATTGTATTTGTTCCAAATAACTCTGTTTCTAAGTTGAATTTATTTCTCTGCCAGTTTAGTTTAACGTGAAAATGCTTTCATCAGATTTGTGTTTAATATTGCCTTCCTGCCAGGCCAAATATCAAATAACAGAATGTTGTTGATAGATGTATGATTTAAAATGGTCTATTTTTTCCCCCTTCAACAGGACAACTGAGTAAAAGAAAAGGAAGGAAAATGAAATGCCTGTTCTTAATAGCCATCATTCAGCTGTTACTGCAATGCACTGGGAAACCATTGAGTGGAGATGACAGCTACCAAAAAATATCTGAAGATGTTAAAAGGGAAATAGCTGGTTATTCTGATATTGCTAAGGCTATTATTAACCTTGCTGTTTATGGCAATGCCAAGAACAGATCTTATGAAAGACTGGCACTTTTTGCTGATACTGTAGGACCCAGACTCAGTGGCTCCAAAAATCTAGACGTTGCCATCGAATACATGTTCAGTGCTCTTCAGGAGGAAGGGCTGGAAAATGTGCACCTGGAGCCTGTAAAAGTACCTCATTGGGAACGGGGAGAAGAGTTTGCTCTGATGTTGGCACCAAGGAGCCATAGCATTTCTATTTTAGGACTTGGAAGCAGTGTTCCAACT
The DNA here is from genome assembly GCF_001723895.1 of Crocodylus porosus. NCBI lineage: Eukaryota > Metazoa > Chordata > Crocodylia > Crocodylidae > Crocodylus > Crocodylus porosus. Next base: position 231,774,881 of record NW_017728886.1, read on the forward strand.
CCTCCAGAAGGTAAGTTTTCACTTCCTTTGGAATTAAGTATCAATTGCATTTAAAAACCAACATTTATGATGGCACTAACAAGATCCCTGTAATAATGGAAGTAGACAAACTAGTGCTCTCCTCCTGCTATAAAAATGCTGCAAGCCAGAGATTATTATCCTGTGTAAATTTTTGGGTAATATGTTCCTTCAGGAACAGGCACTACTTTTCAACCAAAGCTGACAAAGCTCCTTAAGTTTTGTCATGGATTTTTTTTCTTTTAATTTCTTCTTTCTGCATTGAAATTATAGACTGTTCTCAGAAGAGCCCACTGCTAAGAATCTCCTTCCATACCTCTTAGCATGAATCTCTGCCAGGATTACAAATTAAAGGCCAAATAACAATGTATCTCAGTGATTACGCTCTGCTTCTGGTAATTTAAAGCTGTTTCACTTTCCTCAGGTCAGTTCACCAGCGCTGCCTGAAAACTGGTACAGTTTTGTTAGCTCAGTTTCTGATTCAGACAAATGGCAGTGGGCAGAACTGTCTGGGAACTCTTCCTATATACAAATATTGTGCATTCCTGGTATAGTCTTATTTCCATAGGACTATACTACTGTTTAGTATTATCATCTGATAAAACTGTTATGAAGTCTGATCAGTACGTTTTAATGACAGTTATTTTTTTATTCCTTAAACCTTTTAACTCTTCCGGCTCAGAGTGGTCTCTGGGCCTGGAAAACGCCTTGCATATGGTAGGCATTATTGAAATACATGAAGATAGTATGTAAAAGCTGGCTAATTATGTGTGGAAAGTGTCTCAAAACTCAACAATCAAGAAAAAGGAAATCTAAAATGTAAACAGTGATTTTTATGGTTTGCTACTACTCATATCAACTTTTGAAATATGTTTTGGGGGATATTAAGATAAAGGTTTTCCTAAAATGAGAAATAATAAAGAACTGATGCTATCAATGCCTCTTGAGAAGATTCAGCCCTTGGGAAGAAAAATTAATAGCGTAGATGAATCCCATCTAGCAGGGTGGTTTGTTTTTTTTTTTTTTAATCCATTCCTCTTCCTATCCAAGGTGCCTATAAAGAAAACCAAACTGAAAACAGTGTCCTCCATCTCAAGCAATTCCAATTCAATGGAGAGAACCTGCAACTTATTAGTTTTTCTGGTGAGCATTTCTAGCAAGAAAACTAGTTTATATGCCATTTTCCTCCTTCGGTTCTTTACCTATTTGTGTTTGACTTGTCCTGCTCCTCTGGCTTCTTTGAGAGAGACTAATTTTATATCTCAAAATGGGCTCAAACTTTAATCCAGTTCTTGTGCTTCTCTTGGTAGCATCTAAATTACATTTACAGCAGAATGGCCTGACTACTACTTGTGATCATATTTATGATGATATCCTCTTTCCTCTGTAGATAACACTGTACTGACAGTGACTTGAGAATTAGATGACAGCTTATTCTTTACTTTCTCCTATCTTGCCTTCTCCTTCTGATGCTCATGTACTGGTCTTCTTAATACTCTACTTTTGTGTTGGTAGAAAAGGAAGGGAGACAATCATATATATTAGAGTGCAGTTTCTGCCACCCACTATAAAAAAGTGGTTAAATATATATCCCTTTTTATTGCCTCCTCTTGTTAAAACTTAACCTTCTAGTATCTCCCCAAATCTTCAATCTGTCTGGGTCATGACAGATTCTCATAGTGGGGAAGATGTGCACAGAATTGGTAGCCATGATGGTCCAAGAATTATGTAAGTGGCAAGGATTTTTTGGGTGATATTTTATTGGATAAACTGCCTGGTTTGGAATAAAGTTGTCCAAGCTTTCAAATACTGTATAAGGCATTCTTCATGAATATGGCTGATATGAAAATGCTTGTTTTGTCTCAAACCTAAACCTGAAAATGCATTCTTGAATGTTTTCAAAGCTGGAAGCTTATCACTTCTGATTCTTGGGTAGTTTACTTCCCAGATCTGCTTCTCTGGCCTCAGACAGTGCTGTTCCCATGTCCTAATCCCAAGAAAAGGGGGACTAAGCTCTTGTAAACCACTTGCAAAATATTCAAAGAATTCTGTAAAATATTCAAATGATTCCCCTCAACAGTTGTTAGCATTATTGATTTATTTCAGTTTGTCTAAGAACTTGTGGGAAAGAGTGATTCATCCTGTTCCCAAAATAATGTCAATAAAAGTCCTTGGAAAAAAACAACACTCCACTCTTCTTCCCCCCCCCGCCCAGCTATGAACCACTCTTGGCACATAAAAGTAACAGTTTTGAAGATCTGCAAATGTTACACTGAAGGAGATAAAACTATAAAGTTAAAGATTTAGGGCTAGGTCCAACAAAGAATTTGAACACGTAAGGTCTATGCTGTGCACGAGGGGAATTAAACTGAGAATGGGATCCAAAACAGCCATCACGCTGAACAGAGAACAGACTAGAGGTGGCACACTTCCGGGTGCAGCTAGCCAATAGAAAACACAGAGGACAGGAGAGTATTTTAATTCTTCCCTTCTCTTCTAATTTTGTGTCTTGCATTTCCCACATGCAACCTCAAACCTTATAATGAAGGTAGGTGCCAACAGATTCTTTCTAAGGATTGAGCAGGGCTTGTTGGTTTAAAATGGCAGCGCTCTTTTTCATTACCTTCCAATAGCTAGAGTCCTTGCTCAAGATGTGGGAAACGTGAGACTTTCCCTTCCCCAGAGAGTGCTCCAAATGCTAGACTTGAATTACCTTCTCTTTGCTTCCTCTCTGACCCAGTCAATCTTGCATTCTTTTCCGTGCAGTGGTATTGTTCCAATGGGAGTGGTATAGTAGGGCTGTGCAAAATTTCACCGGGTGTTTTTGTTTTGAAGCTGTTTAGATGCGTTTTTAGCTCAAAACAGTGAAACAAAACAAAAGCCTTTGAAGTGAAATGTGGACACTTGAAACATTTTGAGTTTTTGAAACTGGGCTTACTCAGCTTCAGCACCGGTCCCAGCAGGCAGCGGCAGCCTGTTGCCATCCCTTGCGTAGATCCAGGGGCCACTGTGGAGACCTCCAGCCACTGGGCTGTACTTACTAGGGCTATGCTCCAAGCAGCTTCACAGCCCCATGGAGCTGAGCCTGGTGGTGGGAGGTGGGGGAGAGCTACTGGCTAGAACCACCAGCCAACAGCTGCACTCCAAGCATTTCCACCACTGGCTCTCTGCTGCCTCCTGCTGCTGGGCTGAGCTCTGTGGGGACGGAGGAACTGCTTGAAGCAGAGCCCTGGTAAGCGAAGCCTGGTGGGTGGAGGCTCCGCAGCCCCACGGAGCTGAGTCTGGCAGCAGGAGGCAGTGGAAAGCAGCGGAGAGACAGTAGTGAAGCCGCTTGGAGCGCAGCCCTAGCTCCGAGTACAGCCCTGGCCAGTGACTTTCCTCTGCCTCCTGCTGCTGGGCTTTGCTCCATGAGGCTGGCAGAGCCACCTGGAGTGCATTTTGGTGGCAGGATTTGCGGGGTGGGGGAGCCAGCGCTGCTCCCTGACCAGTTCCACAGAGCTCAGCCTGGCACTGGGAGGCGGGGAAGAGCCACTGGCTGGGGCTGTGCCACAGGGTCTGAGCTGTGCTTGGAGCGGTTGCACCACGACTCTCTGCCTCCTCCTGCAACAAGGCTGCACTCCAAGAGGCTCTGCCAGCCCCACAGAACTCAGCCCCACAGCCTTCCCGGAGGTGCAGGCCCCCAGATCTGCACGCAGGATGACAGGAAGTTGCTGCTGCTGGCAAGTGATAGATGTTTTGCTTGTCAGCAGTTTGAGGTGCAGTTTCCCAGAAACCCCTAGACCTAACTCCCTGAAATTTGGCAGGCTTCATGCCCTCAGAAGGGGCTACTATCCCTGCAATTTTCATATGAATCAAGCAAAAAATAAAGTTATAGACATTTTCATGATTCCCCATTATAGCCTATGGGGGAAATGGCAAAATGGTTTTCACCAAATGAAACAGAACAGTGCTTCGAAACGAGGCAGAATGACGCAATGAAACACTGTCAAAATGGCAGAACAGAAGTTGAAACAAAATGGTGCTGTTTTGAGTGGGCCTAGTAGAGAGTGTTCTACTTCAAAATAGCCTATCCTAGTTATGTCGTGGTCCTGGGAGTTGTAAGATGGTGGTTTTATTTTCCTTGAGCAGAAGAGGAAACTGAACTTATGTCTGGCATCTTTTGGGTTAGTGCTCAGACCACTAATCACTACTCTTTACATAGGGTAAGTATCTTTATAACACTGACAAAATTAGGCCCCTCTACCTAGTAGAGAGTGTCTAATTTTTGGATCCTGGTTGGGCTTGTGTGATTAGGGTTGCTCAGCCCCATCAAAAATAAGGAGGTTCCACTTGGGGGGAATACTTAAGTAAAACCATAATAGTTTGTGCCTACCCGTCTATGATGGGTATAAAATAAACCATGCTGTTGATATGTTCAAGTTGTACTCTGGCTTAAATACTGTCAGGATGCTTGGTTTCTACACTCAGTTCATCTTAAAAATGGGGAGGAAGGAGACTATGGAGAGAAGATTAGCATGTTTTAGTAAAGAGGAAGTGGCGCTGAAAGGGAAGTTACCTCCAAGATTTCAAAGACATTCCTGGACTTCCTCCATTTTTTAGGAAAAACATCCTTTTGAATTAAGATGAAGTTCAGGATGATTATTAGTTAAAATGAAAACTCTGTTACCATGGAATATTATTTCTTTTTTTAAATAAAAGTTTCCCTGTTCCCTGGTTAATGTTTACAAGGGATTTTTTTAGTTAGTGCCTTCAGTGCTACCAGAGTATAAAGTAACAGTAAAACTGATCAGACACAAATTAGAGAGAGTAGTGAAGAAAAATATTTGATAACTTTTTCTTTATGGTAGTACTAAGTTTACTTGTAGCAAAATAGGAACAAAACTGTCAAATAGAAAGTTGCCATGGTTTCTTTTAACGGCAAGATGTGCATTAATTTCTTGCAGAAATCTTTGATCTTGACATTTGTCACCAGTATGAATGGCTTTGGTTTCTGTAAAAGGACGGTTCAGTAATGGAAATTCATTTGACTTGGATTTTACTTTTCTTTTGATTTAGTTAAAATTCACCAGTGACTTTTGTGCCTGCCTAAGGTTTTTTTCTTAAATAAAGTACCCCTATCGGGTGCTGTGAACCTCTGACTTCACTGAGGTCAGCAGGTGTGAAGATGTTCAGTACTTCCTAAAGCGTTTCATAGCTAAAATTTAAGTCAAATGTTACCACAACTTTACTTCAGGGAGTTCACCAGCTAGAGGCTTTTCATATTTGGGCATTGCCCTGGACTTAACAGTGCTTCACCATTGGCAAAGCGTGCAGATACTATATAGGGACTTGATTTTTGGTAGAACAGACAATATCCTGAAAATTCTGAAGGAAAATAGATATAATTGTTGCTTTGGGAATCCTGTAATTGAGAGGAAAGTAGTAGTTTAGTCAGATGTCAGACCATAAGGCTATCAAAGAATTCATATTTGTGTGCGTGTTAAAATGAATCTTTTATTTTTCCTGGTGTATGTCTTATTCTGTCATACGATTTTAAATAGATGCTGACAAGTAGTATAAGCCCCAAAGTATAACTTATCCTAAAATGTTCCGCTAGAGAGGAAAGTTCTGTTTTCTGCTTTAGTTTCTATTTATTCTTCATACAAGTAGTATGATGTATTGGCACGGAACAAATGGTTGACTAGTGAAAACAAATGCAGCTAACACTAACATTTTGGCTCGTCCTGGTTTTTGTCTAGTCAATGAGAGTTGTTCTACCTATTTCAGTGGAAGCAGGCTCCAGCCTATGTGTAGAATTGTGATGTTACCTATAGTCATGCTGTTTTAACCAAGTCAGCTAGTTTATTGCTAAATCATGTAAGTAGATTGGTGAAAATGAGTTTAGATAAAGGGACCAAACAGATGCAGACATAACATATATGTAGCATCTTCATAGGCATACTGGGACACATACATTTCTACACCTTATTGCACTATGGTGTGCCCACGCTAATTTGAAGCAACTGAGCTCATGTATGTGTATTAAATTACCAGATGTGTACTTTTTAAAGGCATCAGTCTGTTTTTGGTTTTGGTTTCACTTTTTGTTTTTTTGTGGTTCAGGCTTCAGAAGTAAATTTTTAGGGTACTTGATATTTTTTCTATGTAGCCTTCAAAATGTTACATCCTAACATATTATAACGCTTAAAACATACCTGAACTCTAAAAGGCAATTAACAGTTAACTGAATTGAGTAAAAACATGGAAAAGGATATCTCAAAATCAAATATTCAAAGGTCAAATTTATCTTTGTCTCAGCAAATGAACACTAAATTGCAAAGAATCACCTGGAATGGTACCAGAGCACTTATAATATGTTGGCCTTGTAATACAGGTAACTAAATGAGGTAATTTATCAAGTTTACTCATTTGTTGTAAGCATGAAGACTGTAATTTTCCTTCTGGATTACTTAGGAACATTAAAATCTTTTCTAGCTTTTTTCCCCTTTAAATTTAGTTCATGCAAGTTGCATGGATAGGACATGGTTTTCTTATTCATGGTAATTGTACAGATTTTGAAGACTTTCCCCAACAAGAAAAAAAAATGTTGGAAAAAAATCATATTTGGAGAGGTAGGGGAATAAAAAAGGTCTTTTTATGTCCTGGTGCTCTAACCATTAGTTATTGGATACAAGCTTGTGGCAGTGGTACTGCTATGACTTCTGGGGGGGGAAAAAAAAAAGACTTGCATTCTTTCATCCTGTAGAGGGTTTGGGGCTGGCTATCTGAAGCAGGAGACATCTGTAGCTCAGAATAACTTATGCAAATTCTGGAGAATGGGGCTTAGACATAGCCCTTAAACACTGTAATGCAGAAGTTGGCAATTATTTCGGCTGGAGGACTGCTTAACAAATATTGGTGACCTGTTGAGGGCTGCAAGGGTAACCATGCCCCTTGACAGATGCCCCACCTCCGCTTGCCATCTTGGGACCAGAAGTTCTACCCGTGATCCCTGATTTTTGTCACCAGAAGTCCCAACCCTTGCCCCAGAAGTATTCTTTTCAGCAAGGAGGTTTTTCCTCTTGGTATCTGAAGTCTTATTCTTGTTAATTGTGGGGGGATGTGGATGGGTATGGAGTTTGAGGGATTGTGGGAGAACCTGTCAATTTTTAGCTATGAGCAGTTCCAGTCATTTATATTTAAATTATTTATTTTATGCTGGGAGGGCCTGGGGTGTCTCGAG
>NW_017728886.1:231782220-231805368 GCF_001723895.1 Crocodylus porosus
AAAAAAAATTACATACTAAAAATTAAACAGCTACAATAACATATATTTTAATTTTATTTAAAAAAATATTTTTATGCTGACTTGTGTGTTTGTGTTGTGTATGTAGAAGGGATTGCATAATAGCTCAAAATGAAGTCTTATTCTTGTTAATTGTGGGGGGATGTGGATGGGTATGGAGTTTGAGGGATTGTGGGGGTTATGTAGGTGGATTTGTGTGTGTGGGGGGGGCTTGTAGGGGTGTGGATGGTTATAGGGTTTGTGGGGGGATGTGTGTGTATGTTGGGTGGTGGTGTGTGGATGTGGAGGATGGGTATAGCGGGTTTGTGGGGGTGTGCATTTCTGGGGATGTGTATGGGTAGGTATGGGGTTTGTGGAGGACTGTGGGTGTGTGGGAGGAATTGTGGAATATGTAGAGGGGAAGGGTGTCAGGAAGTTGTGTGTGGGGGGCGTGGTTCTGAGGTGAGCATGAGGGGTGGGGGTGCATGTATATGGTGGGTGGGTGGTGTGGGGGGTGGTGTACAGAACCTGCTGCCAGCAGCAGCAGCAAACAGAACCTTCCTCCCCCAGCATTGCACAGTCCCGGTGAGCCCCAGGACTGCACATGGCTGGGCTGCTGCCTCCATTGCATGGAGCTCACATGTCCAAGCCCCATGCCGCCGGGGGGAGTCCCACATGCTGAGGCCAGCAGTGCAGATCATGGGGCTTGGCTGGGGTGTCAGGGAGAGAGGCAGAGCTGGTGTGGCTCCATAGTGTTGAGCTCCCAGCCGTTCCCCAAGACCTGGGCATAGCAGTGAGTGGGGCCAGCCACCAGCTCCGTTGTATAGGGCTCCCCCCAGAGGCATGCCACTTGAGCAGAGAACCTGGGAACTGCATAGGAGCTGCATGCATCGGAGCCAGGGCGACCCTAAGCTTCCACTGGCCTAAGCTCCATGCTCCTGCTTCCCCGCCCTAGGTCCCCACCAGTCCCAGCCTCAGGGCATCAGCACGGGCCCTGCGTTCCTGCTCGGCTGCTGCCTACCACTGCCGCTACTCTCCCCTGCCCACCTGCTTGCTGCCATCACCACTGCTCCTGCCACTGCCACCATGTCCCCTGCTCACTGCTGCTTCTGCCTTTCCCTTGCTGCTTCCCTACTTTCCTACCTGCTGGCTCGCTGCTCCCCACTCCTTCCCATCCCTCTCCTCCCTCCCTTCGCCCGCTGCTGCCACTCCCCACCAACGCGCCACCACCAGCACTTCCCTTGCCCACTGCTGCCTCCCTGCAGGGCCAAGGTCAGGGCTGTACAGTGGGCGAGGGGGGAGTGAAGCATGTGCTGCCATTGCAGGAGTGAGTGGGGCTTGGCCCCATGCAAGTACAGCAGGGGCAGCACAGGGCTGGGCCAGATGCAGTGAATTGGTAGGCACCTGCCCGTGGGCTGGATTAAATCACTTGGTAGCCTAGATGCGGCCCACGGGCCTATTTTGTTTGCTGCTGCTGTAATGGCTTTTTTGGATTTTATTTTGAAGCATCTTTTCTTGAGCAGTATACAAGTAGCATAGATGCTGAACTCGGGGCTCTAGCTAGGCATATAGGGAGCAGAAACCTAAAAAATGGGTACTGACAGATGGGGGGAACCCCCCCCCCCGCTTTACCAGAAGACGAACCGCATCAGTTTGACGCCGCTTGCCCAGAGTCTGTATAGATCATGCCCTTCAGTGGGGCTTTTTGAATTGGCTATTAGATAATCAGCTATTAGATAAAAGCCTCATTGAAGGGCACAATCTATACAGATGTTAGGTGAGCTGGGTGAAACTGTTGCTCTTTCTTTTCTGGGCATGCACTGTGCTTGGTGTGGGGGCACACTGAACTGCAAGTAAAAGGCTGGGTTTTTTCCCACATCTGTCAGCGAGCCATGGTGCTCAAGTAAAGGTTTTAATTTGTTCCAGTGTAAATAACAGCTGGTTGTCTACAGCTAACAGCAGTAGACTAGATCCACATAGAGATCAAAAGCTAAAATTCACATCCTTTAAATATCCATGGCCTGGAGAGACAGTGAAAATGACTTAATTAGGCTGGTGGTCAGCGCACTGAAGCGGGACACCTTAGAATTCAGTCTCTGTTCCAGTGAGTATTTTACTCTTTGATACTAAGTAAAGAACTGCTTCAACAAGAGAGACTGTGAGAGGCCAAACCTAGACTACTGAAGAGCTCAGAGCTTGGGGCACTTTTGTGTAAGGTGTCAAATATGGCTTTAAATCCATGCACCAAACTGAGCAGAGGAAGGATGTGAAGCTGGTTTTCCATGCACAAGGAGTGCTCTAAATACTCTAAAAATTTGGAATAAGGAAGGGGGCAACAGGATGACTACTAGACTTTTTGAGGAAGAAACTGACTTTGCTCCTCAAGGAGCAGGATGAAGGCCCTGTCTCTCTCCTTGATGTTTTCTGCTGGCTACTTCAAGGCAGGGATGCTCAACCTCCAGCCCACAGTTCAGATCCAGTCTCTGGAGCCACGTTACCCAGTCTGTGGGGCTACCCAAGGGTTCAGAAATTTGGTGAGGGGGGAGCAGTAGCAATTAACACTCACTGCCAAATTTCCAAGCCCAGCGGGCCAGATGACGTGACCCAATGCTTGGGATTGAGCTAGTGCACATGGGGGCAGGGCTGGGAAAGCAGGTCTGATCAGTTGTATGTAGGGTAAGGGTCAGGGTAGAGGCTGGGTTGATGGGACCCCATCCGGCATGCGTGGGGCTGGGACTGGGACAGGGACCGTGGGCCTGTTCCCTTTTGTGCAGGATCTGGGTTGGGGCTGAGGCTGGGGCGATGGGCCTGATCTGGCATATGCGGAGTCACGGTTGGGGTTCAGGTGGTGGGCCTGATACAGTGCATAAAGCTGAGACCAACTGGAGCTGGGGCTCAGGCTGGGGGGGCAGGTCTGATCTGGCACACGTGGGGAATGACCCAACCAGATGCAGGAGCCATGGGCATAATATGGTAGACATGGGACTGGGGCCCAATCTGGTGCATGCCAGATTGTGCCCATAGACAGATGGGACCTGCAGATTGACCCAATGCCACTCTTTTAAGGTTCTCACCATTGCTTTAGAGGATTTAGCACTAGTGTCCTGGCTTTTGTGGTTTCCGTTCTTGGGCACTTGGCTCTTCCTAGTGAGCCTGGGTGTTTTATTCAGGTGCCTAGAAATTGACTACCGCAGCACTGATCCAAATCCCTTTGTGGATCTAGCCCATTACTCAGTTGGCTCTGTTGCTTTCTTGCTTTGTCTCTGGGGTCATATTCAGTCCCCCCTAAAAACTACGTTGTCTGTATTTATGTAGCAGGGTTTTTACAGTTACTTCAGCCATGCTGCTACAAGAAGATCCAGTAATAATTGGAAAATGTAAATATTTTTGTAACATTTATTTTTTGTCTGCTTTTTTTTCCCCCTCAGAATTGCACAGTGTATTTAGTCCCTGTGCTATGCGTTGTAGCTGAATAGCCTCCCATCCTCTTGGAATACCTTTCTATATCATTTTAGTTTTATGAAGTAATTCTCCTTTTTATTCAAGAGAGCAGGTGGAATCATGATTTCCAAAAGCTCTTATAAAATCTTTTCCTATGAAAGCCTTCTGCTTTTCTGCATTTTCCTAATTTGCTCTGCTATTTTTTCGTTTTGTTACTTATAACTATCCTCAAAGTGTTTCTGAGTATTAATTAAAAGCATCTAAAATTGTATTGCTATATACAAGAGTAGTTTTCTGAAGGACAACACTAGAATGGTGTGAAACTTTTAGTCCAACATTAGATTTAAATCTGCCTAGTATATGGTTTTTTAAGCTTGAAACTTAGGCTAAGTTTGGGATAGGATTTCCTGAATTCTGTTGGTCTGCTGTACAGAGTTGTACTGATTACTAGTATTAGCTGGAAGCAGTGTAAAAGTACACAATTTTATATATTAGATTAGTATGGTTAAACAGTTAACGCATCTAATTGTGTGTGTGCATGTGTGCTGGTTAATCACACTCATCCTATAGTCTCTTGAGTCTAAAACTTGAGATGAATTTTGCTGAGATACACCGGTGCTTGCACAGCAGAACTCAATGGAAGCAAGTTTCTTTTCCCATGCAGCCACCAAGTGAAAATCCTGTTTAATTGGACCCATTTCTAAATAAAACAGTTTCTAAACACTTTTCCTGTTTCTCAGGAAGTTTGTGGCAGTGGGCCTTTTATTCCTGGCACCTCCCTGGATTTGCAGGGATGAGGCTGCTCTCACCTCTATAATCACTGGAGGGTGGGGGAAATGTGTGTGGTGGGGACAGGGGCTCAGGATGTTAAGACAGGACCATCTTTGTCTAAACTATCCAGGACAATTTTGACTGATTGTGCTTAAAAAATTCCAGTGACAAATATTCCACAGCTTCTTTAGGTAATCTATTCCAGAGTTTAACACTGGCATTTTTTAAAGAGATCTTTCTAATATGCAACCTAAATCTCCCTTATTGCAACTTATGTCCATTACTACTTGTCCCATCCCCTGTTGATAGTGAACAATTAATCACCATCCTCTTTACAGTTCTTACTGTATTTGAAAACTGTCCTTAAATCTTCATGTAGTCTCTCTTGATCCAGTAACCCCAGTGATCATCCAGCCAGATGTAAATTTACCTTGTAGCAGTCTCCACAGAAAATATTTCCTTATCTATGAGAATTTTGCAGGAGGCAGTGTCAGAAGTCTTGCTAAAGTCAAAATACGTCATCCACTGCTCTCCCTGAATCAGCTAAGCACATTACTTTGTTGTAGAAGAAAATCCAGTTGGTTAAGGACTTTCTCTTGACAACCCTATGTTGATTGTGCTTTATTTACCTTGTCCTCTAGGTACTTAAAATAGGTTCTTTGATATGGTCCAGTACTTTTCCAGGTATCAAAGTTAGGTTGACCAGTCTGTAATTCACAGGGCATCATCTGGCTTCCATCAGTTCTTGCTGATGTTAGCTAATGACTCTGGAGTTGCTTCAACTAATACCTTGAGTATACTCTAGGATCAATTTTATCTAGTCCTGCTGATTTGTAAAAATCTTTTATTTCAGTAATCTCTAATGTGTTCTTTCCCTGTTCTTTTTATTTAGGCTGAGTAATCACCCTTGTTGCTATTTGTACTCATCATCTGATAGTTGGCTTTTTCATGAAGGCGTTAAACATTTATGTCTTCTTTGCAACATCCATTATTAGCTTCGTCTATCCATTTAGTAATGGACCTACACTTTTGTTTGTATTCATCATACTTCTTACATATTTAAAGGATGCTCATTTGTTTCCTTTACATATTTTAGTAGCTATACTTCCATTTGTGTCTTGACATTATTTTGTCTCTACCTGATTGTACTATCCTCAGCTTTAGTAATCATTACCTAAGCTAGTCTCTAGCTGCCCTTCCTATCTTTTCTTCTTTTCACGTTGGGATAACCTGTTTTTGGTGATTCAGATGGGGTGGATTGGAGGAGAGATTAAGGGGAAGCAGGAGTGAAAGAGTTGGACTAAATATTGGAGGGCAGGGAGCAGATTTGGACAGGATGTGAATGTGGGCAGAACAGAATAGGGTGCAGTTTAACAAGGATAAGTGCAAAGTGCTACTTCTAGGGAGAAAAAATCACAATACACCTGCAGGCTGGTAGTTGTCAATGTGACAAAGTAATAAGTAACGCCAACCACACTCTTTCATGCATTAGAAGGTGCATCACAAGCAGGTCTAAGGAGGTGATACTGCCCCTCTATGCAGCATTGGTAAGACTGCAGCTGGAGTACTGTGTCCAGTCCTGGGCACCACACTTCAACAGGAATGCGGATAACCTTGAGAGAGTTCAGAGGAGGGCTACTCATGGTTATGGGCCTACAGGTGATCCTACAAGGAGACATTGAAGGACATGAATCTCTTCAGCCTCTGGAAAAGAAGGCTGAGAGGGGATCTTGTAGCAGTCTACAAATTCATTAGGGGGTGGGGGCATCAAGAAATAAAGGATACTCTGTTTACCAGGGTGCCTCCTAGGGTTACTAGGAACAACAGCCATACACTTATGGAGAGTAGATTTAGGTTAGACTTTGGGAAACATTTCTTTACAGTGAGGGTTGCCAGTATCTGGAATGGGCTTCCAAGGAAGGTGGTGCTCTCCCCTACCTTGGGGGTCTTTAAGAGGAGACTGGACAAGTCATTTGACCCCAGCGCTCTTTTCTGCCCAGGGCAGGGGGTTGGACTTGATCTACTAAAGTCCTTTCTGACCCTAATTATCTATTAAATCTATAAAATGTGTGTGTAGTGGTGGTGTGTGTCGGGTGGGTGGGGGGTGTTGGATGGGGATAGAGAAGAATCTGAAGGAATTCAAAGAACAAATGTTCAATGTCCAAACTGAGGAAAGCTTGGCTTGATGACATTGATCTCAGCAATGCTGCTCCTGCAATTGCTTCTCATAGTACTTCCTGCCAGAGTAGTCCCTTGGGGTCTGACTGTCTTTGGTGAATGGGCTTTTAGTATTCACCCCCCTCCTCTTCATAGATGGAGTAGCATTGTGTTCTTCGTGCTCAGTGTTCCTGTCCCTCTGGGAAGTGAGCCCTCTGCACTTGCTATGGCTTTTGAATGGGTGGGGGGCTCTGAATCCAGGTAAGTATCGTATTTCATGGTGTATAAGTTAAGGTTTGAAGTCCATTTTTTAACTCTTAAAATTCAATCTTGATGTGGTAATCATCAGGGAAGTTTAAGGGAGGCTTAGGTAAGAGGGCCTTCTCTGTGGATATGCCCAGAGGTATGGCTATGTGACTGTTCTGAGCAAAAATTGTCTGTTGGGTTATGTATTGTATGTTGGGTTATGTAGTTGCTAAGGGGAGTTCTAGTGGATCTAGATGAGCAGAATTTCTGTTCCATGGTGTGATTTATAAGATAAAACATCATCCTATGTTAACGCAGCTTGAAATTAAATGAAGTTGTAGAAAGTTTTCAGGTTTTAGCAGTTTACTTACTGTACACTTAAAAGTCCATTTAAAAATACTAGTGACATTTTTTTTCCTGTAGGTAAATCTCTTTTAGCCTGCTTCTGTTACTGCTCCTGCTTTATTCAAGTCAATGACAAAAGGCTTGTTAAAGGACCCAGGATTGAGATTTAGTTGGATACCCAAGACATTAGTATCCAGAAAGATTAAACAGGATGCAAAGTCTGCCATTCTCTGCTTTGAATGTGTCATTTGATTGTAAGGATTATCTCTGATAATATGTAAAGACTATAAGAACAGTATGTATATGCAACTATGTGCATGGTGTGCTTTTCTTATTAAATCCTCTGGAGAGACTAGAACAGCAAATCTGATATTCTTGATGTTTGGGATGCTTCAAGCTAAAACTTATCTCGCCACAGTCTTTCCAGTAAAAGGGAGAGAATGCCTATGTGGGAGTTTCCGTTGGGTTTGTTGGCAGAGATTTTTGTGAACTTCTATAAACTCCCTCTGCTATTAATGTGCTCTGAACCCCTTTGCTAATAATACAACAGCTTCACAGAATGAAAAGCTCAATATCTAGTGCCTTCAGTGATTTAAACATTTGGAGTATTTTATACCTGGGGTATCTTTTTCAGGAATTCCCTGTTTGGTGATCTGCACTAATCTGCTTTCAGTGCCGTTGCTGGCAGGCCTTGGTAGATGACTCTCCAGATAGAATTATTCATGCCTGCAGTCAGACATGGCAACTTTGTAGGCAGGAGATTTACAGGTAGGATTTTGTTCTAGCCTTTTCCTGACCATGAATCAGCCTTCCTGCATGTACCATGACTTAAGGCTTTGCTAATACATGGAGTACTGTAATTGTCTCTGTGCTGTTGCAAACTCTGTATTAGTTAGGCTTTTAACACTAGATATAAACATTTATTTATGCTACAATATCTTCTGTATATACCAACTTTGACCTTCAGCGGAAGATTTTTGCCAGTAGAGGTGCACCGATAGAGATTTTTGAGGCCGATACTGATAGCTGATTTTTAAGGAGGCATATTGGCCAATACCAATCTGATTTCTGATATGCAGCTCTACAGTTTGAAGAGTTGTGTCCAGCTGGTAAGTCTGATGGGGTGGAAGGGGTGTCAGGGAGCAGATCAAGGCCCCTGCAGTGAGGGAAGGAATGGGGTTGGGGTAGGGAGGGGCATGGCTGGTCAGGAGACAGAAGCTGCAAGTGGTTCATCTGGGGTGGAGCGGGGTGTGCCCCCCAGATCTGCACAGTGTGGGGTGGGCTGCAGCTGTGGGCTGCGGCCAGGGCCAGGCTGGGCACGGGATGGAGGCACAATGTGTTGGGGGTGTGGGAAGGTGGGGAGGGAGGCTCCTGTTGCTGTGAACAGCTCGTCTAGTGCTCGTCTGATGGCTCCTGCCACTTCTCCCACCGCTTGTCTGGGAGGGCATGTGGGGGGCATGTGCTCCCAGATCCACCTGCCTGAGAAAAGCCTGACCCCAGCCCACCCTGCACAGATCCAGGGCTATGCCCCCCCCCCCATGTCCTCCTGGATGAGTGGTGGGAGCCACCAGATGAGCATTGGACAAGCCATGTGCAGCAGCAGGAGTTGCCCCTCCTCCCTTCCCAGATTTTCCCTCCTCCCATCCCCCATGACAAGCTGGGCCTCCATCCCATGCCTGCCTCAGCCCTGGCTGGCCAGTCCCTACCCCAACCCCATACCCTCCCTCACCATAGGGGCCTTGATTTGTCCCCTCATTCCCCTCCCCCCTCTCCCTCTTTCCCTTCCCAACACACCAGATTTACTGGCTGCATGCAGCACTCCATGCTCCTGGCTTTGCTCCTCACTGCCTACTTGCTGTGCTGCAGCTGTACACATGCACACAAGGGGATTTATCGGACAAATTATTGGCCATATCAGGTGAATTTCAAATCAGAACGTTTTCTTTATATCTATGCCAATCCAATAGTGGACCAATATATCAGTGCCCATCTAGTTGCTAGCTTACTGATTCTATCAGTTGTCCGTTCCTTCATAGCAGCCCCATAATGATATAATCCTATATATTTCATTTTAAAAAATGAGAGGAATGCTATGTGGTTAAATGGATTTTGCTGCTCATTGGCCCACTGTGGTAGTGCTGTGCTCTGTGATTTATGTAGTTAACTTCCTCAAAGCGTATTTTTGCATGGTGCTGCATGTAGAATTGCCTAACCTATTGGCTACATCCTCAGGCTTAAGAAGATGGTCTTTTCTCATGCTTTTGGTTTTGTTTATTCCCTTCTCATGGCTAACTGCTGAAAATGGTATGTACTTGTCCTCTCCGTGCTCTGGGTTTTAGTCCTCTGTGCTCTGGGTTTCTGTCCTCTGTGAGCATAATCTCTCTCATCACGTAGGGGTCTGACTTTCTGCAGGTCACCACTGGCAACTGAGTTCTGTCAGAGAATGATAAAAATAAGAAATGGATTGAATACTTATAAATTAGCCATGATAAACAGCCCTTGGCCCCCAAGGCTTGATAAGGGAAGGCTCTTTATTTATTACTGAAGTATAATATGAGTCTGTGCCACATTGTCCTGGGCCATAATTTGATCTCTCTTTGGCCTTTGGTCTCATTGTTACCTGTACAGATGAGGCATGAGTGCCTTTATAAAGAAAGTATTCCTATTATTGTTTTAACAGATAGGACTAAAATGGTATAGAATAGAAGGTGACTGAATATGCTAATGAGCCATGGAATTAACAGGCAGTTAAAGAAGAGTGAAGTTGTGCTTTACTATGGAAAGCCTGGTAATTGATACCTTGTATATCTCATGCTGCCATTAAGCTAGACATGCAAAGGGAACCTTTGTTTTGTTTTGTCAAAGGTTTGCTTTATTTAGCCTGTTCGGGAACATTTAAAAGTGGAAATAGCAGGCTGGTGAATTTGAGTTTGTAGTTCTGTTCTGCATCCTTTTTCTTTGTTTCGTTTGCTATGAAACATACAGTGCAAAGTAACTATTTGATCCCTAGCATCTTTGAAAGCCCACAGAAATAATTCTGCATGACTCTTGGGGTGGAGGAGGTTGGGGAGGGGAGGGAAGTGTTACTTACTGTTAGTAGCACTCTTTCAAAAACGTTCAGAGCTGGTGTTTGTCCACTGAGGCAGTGCCAGAAACCATTATAGTCCTTGTTTTCTCAGTGAGCAGTTAGTACTCTGCATATCATTTTAATGACTGCTGTGGCATTTAAGTGTAGTATTGGGGTGAAGTAGATGGTGTCCTTTCCTATCATCTGCTCCAGAAGCTGATCTGAAATGCATCTTGCAATGCCAGCCTACTGAGACCTTGATTCTTCTAGTGGAAAATGAATTTTTAAAGATATCTGGCTTTCTTTCCAGTGACACAGTTCCATACCTCTGAGTGATCCTGTTTCTGGACGCTTCTTAGGTGTATGGTTGAACCTGTTGTTCGTCAGAAGCAGCTGGAGCCTATCGGCACACTTCACCTATATGCCAAGAATAACTTCAATACAATTTGAAGATGATATTTTGGTTTGGCCTTCTGGGGTCCTTTCTGTGAAGCTGGGAGGCTGCACAGCTATTCAATTAAAATGTTTACACCTTCTGCATTAAGATAGTTCTGTAGATAAAATCCCAGTAATGCAGAATACAGCCTTTCTGGTATGAAACTTTTTTTTTTGGTTTGGAAGCCAATTTATATTTGGGGGGGGGGTTGTTTGGGTTTTTTTGTTTTTTGTTTTTTTTGACATAAGAACCCATGAATTGGGCATCATCAGTTGGGTATGATGCTGGGAGGGAGATCCTAAGAGTTGTTATTCATGTCAGTTATGTATTTTTAGCATATGCAGTGAGTTTAAAAGCCTTTCTAAATAACTTTTCAAATAATGTGTTACAATGAGATATGTAAGACCTGTCAAGAAGATTCAGTTTCTTTTAAAAATGTTTCAATAACTTATGAAACAAGGCAAACGAGTCAGTTAATACTTTCAGCTTTTACTGAAGTAATTTGTGGTTTCTAGGTAAAATGTAGGGCACTAAAACTCCAAGCATCCATTACTACTTCTGTATTTACAAATGAAGTCTTGCCTTTGTTGTTAAACAGTTTCTACTTTTCTCTGTAACCAATCCACACCATTAGATCTAACACATTATGGTTTTTTTGTGAATGATTTTTCAAAAGTCATGAAATATAGCTCACAAATACATGTTCTGTGAAGTGGGAAGCTTTCTGTGATATGGGAAAAAACTAGCTGCCTATAAATGCCCTTGTTTTCTTAAGCAAAGTCATAGGATGATAGCAAATTTTGAAAAATTCCAAAAGTGGTGTTTAAAAAAAGTATCCTTTTTTGTTGCTGTTCTGTGATCAACAATTTAAATATAAGCAGTATTTTTGGTTTTAAATATACTGCAGAATCTCTTGCAGTCAGTCCATTCTTTTTTCCAGAAACTGTAATTCATTTACGTTTGTGACAGGCTGGATTTATGGAACACATCATTCCCAAACTATGTATGCATTTTCATTGGTGTGATGTCAGCCTAAGTTGTTTAGCAACATATCAAAACAATTGCATGAAAAGATTGCTGTCTTTTTTTTAATGAATCCCATAGGAAGTCTTTCCAAATGTTTATGCATTATAAATAATTGTAGTCCAGCATTGCAACCCAAATGGAGAAAAAAGTATTTTTGCCTTCTCTCTAACTTTCATTTTATATTTTAACACCAGCTTATAGCATGATTTATACAACGAGGCCTGCTCTGTTCAGGGCACAGTTGCAGGTATTGAATATCATTCTCTGAGGAAATACTTTACATAGGCTTCCCGTAAGAGGCTTTCAGGTTTGATCTTTAGTTGGTTTGCCCTGTGCACACAGTACAGGACAGGCAGGCATTCTTGTGTGTGGTTTGAGGATGGTGAAAAGGCAACTGTCTAAAAGTACTGTACCATTTACTTCCAGGAATAACAGCTGAAGTCCTAGTAGTGTCCTCTTTTGATGAGCTGTACAAAAGAGCTGAAGAAGCCAAGGGGAAGATTGTTGTTTATAATCAGCCTTACACCAGTTATGGTGAAACTGTGCAATACAGAGCCCAGGGAGCAGTGGAAGCTGCTAAAGCTGGAGCTGTGGCATCCCTTATCAGATCTATTACCTCCTTTTCTATTAATAGGTAAGCACATATTACTTCCTGTGACTCATATTTCATCTAGTTTATGTGGTTGGTGGGGAGGGCTTGGTCTCTGGAATGTGCATTGCCTAGTTCCAGGTAGGTGTTTGGTTTGGAAAGTTTGTGTTTTACAGCAATTTCACCCTAATTTTAAAAATATTTTTCATCACTGTCCATATTACAGACCGTGCATATTGTTTGTTTTTAAAGAGCTTTCTGCATTCATAAATCCTGGATTTATTTGAATATATGACTCCCCAATAGCTAGATTCTATATAAGGAAAATGTATAAACTTGTTATTATTTCCAGGTACAGAATCTAATTATTGGAGGCTTGCCTTGAATGTGTTCCCCTCCCACTGCTACAGCAGGGAAAATAAATCAGGGGGGGTTGGTAGCACCTTTGCCCCCTGCTCCCTCAAACTTTTTCCAATCCTGTCCCCTCCTCCTCCCCCTTTCTCTTACTGTCAGATCCTGCTCTCCCTGAGCACATGGAAGTGAGTGACAACTTTAAAAACATTGACCTTGAAATAAACATACCTGTAGTAATTTGCTACATGTACCCATAGACTGAGTTCTTCCAGAATTCGATCCATTTCAACTTTTTTTGAAACTGCTAAAGGTTTTTTACCACAGGTACTCCATAAACACACTTTCAAGCAGTACTTTTGTACCTGCTTGTAAACAGTGCAGACTGCATGATATTAGTCCAAAGCCAAAAGGCTCACGATTTACTGTATAGTTCATTGGGCAAGGCCTTGGCAGAGTCGACAGCATTTCAAGTCATAGGGACCCCACAACTCAGCACTATTCAGTGTGTGCGTGTGTACTCCCAGATACGCTGCCCCCCCCCCCCCCAAGGGATCCATTTGCTAATTAGCTCTCCACTCATGACTAGAACTGGGTGTCCTTGTCATGAGTCCTGGGACCCTCCAAAAATTTATGTGCAGATGAGACGCAGGGCAACCTTGTTCAGCTTCACCTCATGAAGGGCAGGGCCACACTAAATATCTCATGCATTGGGCTGAGAGAAAAGGTGACAGGGATTCTGAGTGAACTGTTTGGGGTGCCATTTGATGATGCTTGTTTGCCAGACGCTTAAGGCTGGCGAAAAAACAGGAATCATTGGAAATGAGAAAGGTACAACTCAGCTGTGGAAGCGAAGAGGAGGTCAGAATGTATTCCATGTAGTGGCTCAACATGACTTGAAAAAGTTGGTGCTGAGGGGGACGCGCATAATGGCAGAGCCAACCTTAGGGGTGGGCAGCATGGGTGACTACCCACGGTGCTATGATCAGGGGAATTGCACATGCGCACATGTACACAAGCAAGAATTGCACAAAGGCAAGTACCTTCTCTGTTATTCAGATGGGTTGCACCAACCTATCCTTGTGGTTAGTTCCTATCAGTATATTTGCCCAGTATGGGCCATGCTCAGTGTTGGCTGCATTTAATTAATTTCACAGTTGGTTTCCATGACTGAGCACATGTTGCTTTTGGCAGTAGTTTAATGCTAGACAAAGTATTTAATGAGGTTTTCTTGTATGTATCTAAGATGAGGGCCTCTTTTTGTGGGGTGGGGACTTCATCTTGCATTTGGGTGAGCACGGTAATATGGCAGCAACCAACCAATACTATATATTTCTGGTGGTATTATGAAAAAAGGTTAGTGTTACTAAGAATTGATAAGTCTGTGTTTGAGGAGAATAAACATATTGCTTTTACGCTACAGGTATTAACTTAGCCCAAACATATCATTTGGATGAAGTAAAAATTTTCATTGAACCAATAAGTATGAGAAAATGGGTTTGCATTCCTTGCCCTGAACTTTTGAAAATAGCAGGGTAGATTTATAAATAATTATTTAATAAATAATCGTAAATTATGCTTTATTTATATGTTGAAAGGAAGCACCTTTACTTTCTTTCCACTTTTTTAGTTTTAAATTGTCAAAGTGGATATTTTGCACTGGTTTGTTTTAGGCTATGTACAGAAATTTTAGTTTTCCCTGGGACAGTCATTCTCTCAGTAGAAACCACAAATGTACAGATGTTCAGGATTTTCTAGGATAAAAATAACCCAAGAGCTAGGGTTAAATCACTCACAGGAGAGTTTCTTCCGGGAGAGTGAATGTTGGCATATGTTTCAGGGTCCTCCAGCATCCCAGGGTGCTTTGCTTCTGGCCTGCGTGCCCTTGTAAAACTGTCATCTTCTTGACTGAAGTGAATGACACAGTACTCTTACTCTTTTACTTAATTGCTTGTTGAATACATAACTAATTGACTCCCAGAGATCTTGTTCTGTATCATGGTGATATGGAAAGTATGCAGATACTACCATTTCCAAGTTTTCCAAGAAATGACAGGACATGAAAGTTAGCAGACATGTCCTCTGTACCAGAGCTGGCCACATATTTATTAAAAGCTTTATTTAAAGAACTGGATGGAGAGCACTGTGATCATGATTTTTTAAAAAATTATATCAACTGTCCATAGAGAAACTGATCAGTGCAGACCAGAAATTGCCAAGACATTCAAGCATTTCTTGCATGGAGACCGAATGGCATGTCCTACATGTCTGTGGAACCTCTGGACGGAGCCAGTTTGATGTGTTGCACTGTTGTTCAGGCAGAAAGTGAAACAAGTTGATTTTTTTTCCAAGGAGGACATGTAAATACTATGTCTCTTGATGAGAATATGACCCTTACCTCTTTCAATGGAATCTCTGAGACTGTAGTAAAACCAAATCATTATAAAATATATTTTTAAGCAGCATATACTGCAAATGGCTTCCCACTAGAAATAGTAGGCTGGCTTAAATAATTTTTGAAGAAAGATGTAACAACTTTTTATATTTTCAGATTGTATTATCCTTGGTTATGCCGAGGTGTATTGGAAGTTAATATTTGTTTATCAGTTGAGTACTAAAGGAATTGATCTATCCTCTTGCCAGGTTTGGTGCATTGCAGAGGTGTTCATTTGAAAGACCTTCATTTTCTGTATCCCAGACAACAAACAGAAACACATCTTAGCAGGCAGTGAGAATATAGCAGAAAGTTTGGCTCTGAGGTGTGGGGGTTGAGATTGAAGGTGGCAAAGCCCGATTATTAGCTCTGGGTACTGGCATTATAGCTGATTCAAAATGAAATGGGAAGAGAGGAAAAACAGATGCCAGATGCACATTTGTTTAGAGGTATTGAATCCTTAATCTAGGATGGGGAGTTGAGGTGTCATTCCCAGAAGCAATTTCAAAATTAAATGATGCCAGGAAGCATTTTATTGTGAAAGGATGTGATATCATCCCTTCTGTTCTTTCCCCATTTACCTTCATACCTATTTTTAAAATCTCATTTCTCCTATTTTTGCCTGTTATTTCTGCCTCTTCCTGATCCCTGAACCTGTTTTTCTTGTCTGCAACTGAAAATAGGCTGTGTTCTAGCTAGGATGGATTTTCTGTCTCCACCTCCTCCTTTTCACTTACCCACCTGTTGTGTGTCTCCTTCTCTGTCCTCCTGACATGCTGTGCTGAATGGGCTTTGCTGTATGCATTACCTCTTGTCAATCAGTCACCAGCATTGTCTGTTCAGGTAGCATTACTTTTGCTTGCTGGCTGATGGGGGAAGTACCGCACCCCATGTCATAAGCAGTGTATTAGAAGGGGTAGGAGCAACATGGAAAGAGCCATTAACAGGTTTCTTGGTGAAATCTCATGCAGCTCCTACTAGGCCAACACCGAAGTATGTTTGCACAGAATTAAGAGAGAGTGGCTAACAAATGAAAATTTACTAGCCTGCATGTCCTGTTTTTTTGTTTGTTTGTTTTTTTTTAATCCCAGATGAATAGAGGAGAAATCCAGTGTTGAATTATGTCTGGTCTGGTGTCGTAGACTGCAAACTGGTTTGGAGAGAGAGATGGTTAACCATGTTAGTTTGAAGTCAGGCAGAAAGCAGGGTAAATATGCATCTTATCTTCTTTAATTAGTCTATATAGAGAACATAAGCTTTTTTGAACTTCAGCTCATTTGATCAGGTGCTATGAAAGGACAATCATAGACCAGTATATTAAGTGGAGTAAGTGATTTGAATACAAAAGGTAAGAGCTAACATGGATTATATCAGAAGAGTGCCTGGAACAATGGGGGCCAACGTAATTATGTGACCTTTTATCCTCTATCTCCATAGTAACTAATAGGTTACAGTAGAGGTAAATAGACTGCTCTAACTTTTACCTGAGCCTAATTTGCACAAAATGAACTTTTTCCAGCCAGGAGATCTTGCAACATCTTCAGTTGTCCTGTGAAATACCAATTTTCATTTCCAGTGGTGCTGAACATTGCGGGGGTGGGCTGGAGCCACCACTATAGCCCCACTCCCAGCACTGTTGCCGCCTGCCCCACGCCACCCACTCTGTGCACAGCCAGAGTGCCCAAGCATGAGCTCACAGCAGCAGCTTGCCCTCGCCCTGCATACAGATCTGGGGGGGGGCATGTGTCCCCAAAGCCTCCCCTGGGAGGGTACGCAGTGGTGGGAGCCACCCCTTCCCCCCCTTCACACCCCCTGGATGAGTCACAGATTCTGTACCACACCCTGCACCATCCTGGCTGGGCTGCACCTTCCCCTGCCTCAGCCCTACTCCCACTCCATCCTTCACTGTGAGGGCTCGATCTGCCCTTCCCCCCCACCCCTTCCCTTCTCCATGCCCCATTGCCCACAACAGACTTACCAGCCAGACGCTGCTCTCCAAGCTGCTGGGCTATGTATTGGCAATCAGATCAGTATCAGTTGATACATAGGCGACTGGTAGGGGATGCATGGGGGTGCACGTGTC
Source organism: Crocodylus porosus (assembly GCF_001723895.1). NCBI lineage: Eukaryota > Metazoa > Chordata > Crocodylia > Crocodylidae > Crocodylus > Crocodylus porosus. Next base: position 231,799,164 of record NW_017728886.1, read on the forward strand.
CCCTCTGACAGGGCTGGTACCCCCCCCCACCCTGACAGCTGACACTGATGCTGTCAGTAGGGCTGGGCTGTTGGTGGCTTCTGTGGGTGCCCCCCCTCCCCCCCCGATTCAGGAGACACCAGTCACTTATGAGCTGATAGGACTGGTCACTAATCGGCCATCAGAATCAGCCTAAAATGTCTTTATCAGCACATCCCTAGAATCGGGAAAATCCCAAAGAGGACTTGAATCAATGCTTTGGACTTTTTTATGCGTGAAGTGTTTTGTTTCATTTCTTACTTCCTCCGCATTTTCTCAGCTTGTCCTTGTTCCAGGCAGGGCAAGAACTGGTAGTTGCTAGATTGCTGCTATTTGGAATAGACCTGTAGCCCCTGAAGGGGTGATCACCTGGCCTGACTAGACTTTTGGGCGAGGATGGTCTGTTGTTGGGCTGCTCCTAATAGCGGATCGATAAAGGTGTTTTAAGGAGCGGTGTAAAGGGGATATAGGAAACGGAACTGTAGTTGCCAGTGTCATATTCCTCTTGCTTTTCTTGGAAGATCTGGGCAGTACAGTAGAACTAAGATTCTTTATAGGGTTTTTATGTTCCTTAGGCTCCTGCAAAGATGAGGGCTTGTGAACAGGTCAGAGCAGCAAACAGCTGTGCTGGACCACTAAGGGCTCTGGCAGCTGTTTCATATAAAGTGCAACAAAAATGTGAGTTTAGCACAACAGAAAGCAAACAGCTTTTTGTTTGTGCTTTGTCCCACTGAAAAAATGGCCAGTCAGTTGCAAAAACAGTGCCATAAGGACAAAGTTGCCATTTCAAACAGCAAATTCTCTGTCATTAGAAGCTTTTGTGCTATGAATTTAGCATGTGTATAGGTCTGCCAGACCCCCAGTATCCCACAGCACTCTGCTGCACCACCTTGCCTCCAAGGGTGAGGGAGGTACAGAGTGTCTGGTTCTCCGATAGTCCACCCAGCCAGTGAGCCCTCATGAGCCCTGTGGGTATCAGAGCCTGGGCAATCCCATCCCCTTTGCTTCTTGGTGGCAAGGGTAATGAGTCTGCAGCAGAGGCAGGGGCTGATTGGGCGGCAGAGACTATCTGATCATCCCTTGCTGTCATGGGGTGGGCGGAGCTAAGGAGCAGCCCCGTGGATGGACAACACGTCTTTGTGGCAACTTTTGATACGTTCCAGCCAGGAAGCTACACATATTCCAAAAATAATATCTGCCTGAGCCCAAAGGTACTTTAGCTGCTTCCTTTTATTTTGAAGGACACTGCTTTTCCAATCAGCTTCATGGAACTGCTGATGGGGTCCAGCAGACTAGAGAAGCAGTGTCATTTGACTTAAATGCTGTAGCAACCATCTGAGTGACTTGTCCTTGATTTGGAACCCCCCAGTGAATTTAACAGGTTGTGAACTGTCCTGATATGATTAATCTGGTTCCAATTGTAGTTGTTTGGTTTATGCTACCCTATTGTATGGTTGTTCTGCCTCTCTTGGAGGGGTTGACAAATTATCTCCACACCAAGATACCTGGGCCAGGGCCAAGTCCAGGTCCTGAAGTGGAACTTGATTTTTGCAGCACAGTTTTCATGGGGGCTAGATTTGAATCTAAGCATTAGTCATTGTGGCATATAGGAAATGCTTTTCACTAAAACAGTCTCTCTTCCCCGCACCCTCTGTTAGACCTTCTTACTCTAGCAACTTTCATCACCAAATTATCCAAGCTTCAGAAGGCTTTTAGGTGTGTGTACTACAAGCCAAAAGTAACATATAAGAAAAAGCAAAAAAACCCAACCCTTTTCAAGTAAACGAATATTGACTTAAATCAATGTTTTGTCTTTCCAGTAGCTTGACTGTACACTGATTAATGGTCTAGTGTAAAGCTCTAAAATTATTATACATTTAAATTTACTGTGAGCATGCAGTCCACTTAATGCATGATTTATCAGCTTTCAATGGATATTCTTATGGCAAAAATGCTTCACTTAATTATGGTTAGAAAAGAATTTGCTACATGTAGCAGTCTAAAAGTCAAGGAGAAAAAATGCACTGACAGAGTATGTTATAGAACAGCAATGAAGATGCAGCCTGTGAGCCAGGGGCAGCCTATGGAGCTGTGTCAGTTGGCCAGCAGGGTTCCCCATGGTCCAGAAATTTGGGAGGTTTGGGGACCTCAATCTGCCATCAAAATTCTGGACTGTCGAGCAGCCTCATGGGCCAGATGACCGCTCGTCTGGGTCGCAGACCAATCCTGTGTGCTAGATCTTGCCCACTAACCAGCCCTGTGCCAGTCACCCTCTCTGATATTTATCCTCTTTGACTAAAAATAAAAGTCAATAAAAAGCTGGTTGCCCCCACCCCAGCCTCCCAGAGGGGTTATTACCACTTCTTTAACCTTTCTCTAATTTATAGTTCCTATGGAACAGAAGGCTAAGTACTATTCATTAAGTCCACTTAATGCATGATTTATTCAAAAGAAAGAGCAAAGGTCCACATAATGCTAAGAATTAAACGAATTTAACAAAAATACCCAATTAAACATAACTGGAAAGTTGTAAGTTTTGTACTAGAGCAGCTAATCAAGCAACCTGACAATGTATCAAGCTGCTCCAGAGTGGCAGATCCAGAGCAGTCGGGGCACTGTGGTTTGCCTGGCCTGTAATTTACCAGTATGGACAGGCACTCCCAGATGGGTTCCTCTAGGACTTTTTTATTTTGCCTGAATTTAGCACCTTGCTCTTATTCTGTAGTAGCAGCTACCTTGATTATCTGACCATTATCCTTCCCAGGGTAGAAGTAGCCCAGACATTACCATCTTATTCAGTTCTAGAAACTCTACTGTAAGTCTACCTAAAGTAGTGTTTGTGTTTGTTGGATATACAAATCACACCAGTAAATGTCAGGAAGAATTTTATATGGGCCACCTGCTTGTGTGTCTATGAAACATGCTGCGTTTAACATTTGTTTAGCATTGAATACCATTAAATAAAGGTATATAAATTTAAGTACTTTATCCGTACCTCTTAATGTAACCTTGGGTGCGATGCTACCTGAATAGTGGGATCCTTGGGTACCCAGTAGCCAGTGGCCCTGCTCAGCTCCCTGGGTAGCTGTTGCAGGGTCCCGGAGTGGAGCACCTCCCCTGACAATTTAAAACAATCTTCCACACCATTATAAAACTATTTACAGAATTTATTTATTTACAAGTTAATATACAACTAATACAATAAAACCAATAATGTCACACACACATAAACTGGTGATGGTGGCTTAAGAGTTAATGCTTCTCTTATACACCCTGCATGAGGGGAAGGCATACAAATTACCCACAATAAATAATGAACTAATAAGTAAATAAATTGATATGCCAACTAATAAACCTTCAAGAACTTATTTAAATACTTAGTTTATAACGTGTATGCTCCAGGGTAACTATGAGGATCCTGTATACACTGCCCCCAGCTTGGTTTCTCAGGGAGTAGGACTGCTTCTGTGTCCCTGGCACAGGGGCTGTGGACCTACTCTGGTGTCCCTTGCATGAGCTTCAGGGGTCTCAGTGCAGCAGGCCATGGTTCCTCCCCTGCGATCTTCACACCATACAGGGGCTTGTAGGAGGGTATTCCCAGGCTCAGGGTCTCCTGATAGGCAGGTCCTCTTTTGTGCCTGCCCTGCCAGGCTCTGAAGGAAGAAGAAAGGAAGAACAGACAGGGTGTATTGCTCTTCAGTGCAGCCTGTAGCTGCCACCTCTGCAGGGCTCTGACGGGGGCTCTGTGAGGGACAGCTGTGGTGAGGTCCTTTTCCTGGCCTCCAGCCTGTTTCTCACCCCCTCTCTCCTCCTTTTGTTCTTCTCCCTGGGAAAAAAAACTGCTCCCCCCTTTTAAACAAGCCCTCTCAAGCAATCCCAGGCCAGGACTCCTCCCAAGCTTTTCCTTATGTTCCTCTCATTCAAAACCCTTGCTGGGGTTACATCACTTCTCCCACTTCAAAGAGGACTGCCTCCAGCGCAGCTTCACTTGCCTCCAGGGCAAATGGTGTCCCTACTGGGACAAATTCTGTCTCTTCACACTGCCTTTTTTCTGTCTTTTCTCTGTCTCTCCCCACGTCCATCTTTCAGCACACATGCTGGTACCCTGCATCTCATACCCCCTTGGTTTGTCTGCCAACAATCTCTTAAATGTGGTCTTACTAATCCTCACTTTCCAGCACCTTGACCTTCAATTTTGGTTTTAGCTCTGAGAGGCTGAGTCAAGTAGAGATGGTAAAATCCAGAGCTTTTGCTCTGAAGTGGAAGGCATCCCTTAGCCCAAGAAGTGGTCTGGATCATCATGCAGTAGCTCAATCCAGGCCTATTTTTAAGGCCCCTGACAGATGTTATATTAAAGGCAACAATTGCTCTTCCTGCTGTGCCACATATGCATGGTGGGAGGCAAGGTTGTGGGAATCGGGCATCGGATCCCATTGTGCCATATTGCTGGTGCAGGGAGAACTCAAGCCAAGAAGGGGCTGAGATCAAGCGGGCCAATGCCCAAGCAGGTGAATCAGATTAGAGTAAGACCCATGAGGCATGGGCAGGCTATGAGGGAGGCTGGAGGACATGATTAGAACACTTAAAGTACAGTTAGGGCCAAGGGGATCGTGAGTAGTGCCTCAAGGTGATAGGGGCTTATAAAGACAGGATCAGCAAGGATGGCAAGTTTGGTGTCACCAGGACACTTGTAGTGTAAGACAGTAAGTAGAGAAACTTTGTCAGTGGACAGAGGGTCCAGTGACAAGGAGGACCTGGGGTCTGTTTGAGAGACCCCAGGGAGTACTAGCAGGACCACTCCAAAGCTCTGGAGCAGCCTCCCTATGTGCTATAAAAGTTACATTAAGGTGTAGCAAGCAAGACGGCAAAAGGGGGTACACAGAAGATCTGGAGTGAGGGGCAGGGTTAGTTCAGCCACCTAGGGCCATTTCTGTCAGAGGCCTAAGTATGCAAAACTTGGCCTACTTTTATTTAAAAAAATGATAAATAACACAGTGATAAATGAACAAGAATATGGTTCATAAAGAAGCCAAGCTGGGTTTGTCATCACTATTTCTACAGAAATGCAATCTGTTGAAATGTAGCACTTGTCATCAAAACGGCTGTTTAGCTGAACAAATTTTAGTTTTCCCAAGGCATTAGAGTTTAACAAAGCTTGTAATGTGTAACTGACACCTGTTGGGGAAGAGTGAGAGATTTGTTATGCATATAAAAATAAATGGGTTTACTAACTTATCCTTCAGCATCTTCACTACAGAAGAGACACTACAGAGAGAGAACAATAAAGGATGAATTCACTAGTTGTGTTCAGTATATACTCTCAGGGAGTACAAGGGATTATATATGCAAAGGTATACAAAACAAAACTAAATGTAAACACGAGTAAGGTAGCTTAGAAGTAGGTAGCTGAAGTTTGAACTGAAGATAAAAGTCTAGCAAAGTACTAAATGAACACTCAGGTTGAAACCCTGTGCGTGTCAAATGGAGAGCTCAATCCTTGGTCCAGCAAATGTTTTCTAACCCGCAGTGTTATGTAAATGTTTGTAATTTTTTTTGTCTAACCACTTTTCCTTTTACATCTTGGTTTCTGTTTTGTTAGTGTCTCATATATTGCCATGCAGAATACACAGGAATCTAACTGGTATGAAATATTGAGCTTTACAGTATGTATAAAACCCCCTAAAATCTAGAAACACAATTTAAACATTATTAAAATATTATAAAAGCCTTAGGCTGTCTGTCCATAACACTTTATTGCACTCTGATTGGTTGTCTGAAATAACCAATCAGTGTGCGAGTGTTGGGACAGGAGCTGGTGGTTGTGCTGGCATGACAGTGGCGATGGAGTGAGGAAGTGGCTGTGGCCTGAGATGGCAGTGGCAATGGACAGGGAGTGTTGGGGGTGGGGGGGAGGGAAGGGAAGGAAGGGGGAGAGCAGCCCCGGCCCAAAGTAATGGAGGGAAGGGGGGAACGACCCCAGCCCTGGGGAGGGATGGACGCAGGCAGGCCTCTGTCCCCACCCGTCCCCCCCAGGCCATCATTTTTGGCCTGAGGCAACAGTGGCAATGGATAGGGGGCATGAGGCTCTGGCTCTGGCCTGAAGCGGCCGGGGGGGTGTGGGGGCAGGAAGGGGAGAGCAGGTGCAGCCTGGCCCAAAGTGGGCCAGATGGGGGAGTGAGAACTAGCC
>NW_017728886.1:231805468-231879545 GCF_001723895.1 Crocodylus porosus
GGGGGGCGGGGAGAGGAGAGGGTGGACCCAGACCTCTTTCCTCACCCACCCGTCATTCTTGATGGGCAGATTTGCTGCTTACTTATATTTGATAGAAGGCTAGGTACGGTGGCACATTTAGAGACTAACTGGTTCAGAGAGACGTAAGATTTCATAGGCAACAGCTTCATGGCATCTACTAAAGTAGTTTCTTGCCTATGAAAGTTTCATAGATTTTAGGGTTGTAAGCGACTTATTAGATCATTGAGTCTGATCCCCTGCCCTGGGTGGGAAAGAGTGCTGGGGTCAAATGACCCCAGCTGGGTGTTTGTCCAATCTTCTCTTAAATACCTCCAAGGAAGGAGATAGTGCCACCTCCCTTGGAAGTGTATTCCATATTTTGGAAACCTTCACTGTAAAGATTTTTTTTTTCTGTTATCCAATCTAAATTTGCTCTCCTGCAGTTCACGCCATTGTTTCTAGTTACCCCGATGGGTGCCCTGGTAAACCATTGTATCCCCCAGTTCCTACTGCCCCCCCTCAAGGAGTTTGTGGATGGCCACAAGATCACCTCTCAGCCTTCTCTTGCGGAGGCTAAGGAGATTCAGTTCCCTCAATCAGTTCTCATAGGGTTTTTCCTGTAGGCCTTTAACCAGAGCCTTCCTACGAACCCTTTCCAGGTTATCCACATCCATCCTGAAGTGCAGCTCCCAAAACTGGATACAGTACTCCAGCTGTGGCCTGACCAGTGCCACGTAGAGAAGAAGTATCACTTCCCTAGACCTGTTTGTGATGCACCTACTTATACAAGAAAGAGTGCAGTTAGCTTTACTTATTACTTCATCACATTGATGACTTTTGTTCGTTTTGGAGTTGACTATGACTCTGGGATCCTTTTCTGCAGTTGTGCTGCTTAGAAAGGTACCTCGTAGGCTATGGGTGTGTTGATGATTCTTCCTCCCTAGGTGCAATACATGGCAATTAACTTTGTTAAGCTGCATCCTATTCTGTTCCACCCACTTCCCCAGCCTGTCCAAATCTACCTGGATTTGCTCCCTGCCCTCTAGTTTGTTTATCTCCCCCCATAGTTTGGTGTCATCTCGTCTGCAGACTTGGACAGAGTGCTTTCTACTCCCTCATCCAAGTCACTAATGAAGATATAAAACAGTACCAGTCCCAGGACAGACCTTTGGGTGACTCTGCTGCTCACATGTCTCCAGGTAGAAACTGACCCATCCATAAGCCAATTTTCCACCCACCGGACTGTGTAATAATCTGGTGGGTTGGTATCTATCTTGCGCTTATCTAAAGTCCCATTGGGATGCATACTTGTATCCGTGTCCAGGAACACAGATGCAAAGAAATAATTTAGGAGCTCCACTTTGTCCATCCTATCTGTTATTAGTTGCCCTAGTCCATCCTGAAGGGGTCCTATGTTACCCTGCACTTTCTTTTTGCTTCCTATGTATTTAAAGAATGACTTTGTTATCCTTAACTTTTGCTTCCAGCCTAAGCTACATTTCCGCTTTGGCTCTCCTCACTTCTTCCCTCTAAGCTCAAACCAAGCAGGTATACTCCTGCTTGGTGGCTGCCTCCTGCCGCCGCACCCTGTAGGCCTCTCTTTTCCGCTCCAGGCTTTCCCTGCTCAACCAAGAGGGTTTCTTTGCTCTTTTCCCCCCTTTATGTGTACTGGGATGGTCCCTTTCTCTGCCTGCAGGATCAGTCCCTTGAGAAACACGCACCCTTCCTGGACTCCCATCTCTCTGATGCTTTTGCCCATCAGTCCCTCCCTAACTACTCTCCTGAGCTTGTTAAAGTTGGCCTTCCTGAAGTCTAGCACTTCAGCCCTACTAGTTATCTTCCCCACCTTTCACTGGATAATGAACTCCATCAATAGGTGGTCACTATCCCCTAGGTTTCCTTGTACCTGCAGATCTGCCACCAAGTCATCCCCTGTGGCCAGCATGAAGTCTAGTAAGGCATTTCCCCTAGTGGAAACATTTACCTCCTGTGTTAGGTGAAGTTCCTGTAAGCAGGTTAGAAACTTATGTGAACAGGCAGACATGGCTGCCTCTTCCTCCCAGCAGATGTCTGGGAAGTTTAGGCCACCTATGACAACCATGTCCTTGGAGCGCGCTGCCTTTGAGCGCTGTCTTGAGAATTCTAGGTCTAACTTGTCTAATAGATCCCCACTACCAAGTCCCTTTCTCCCCAGTCTCCCTGTAATCTGACCCATAGTACCTCAACTTGCCCTTCTTCTAGGCCCAGCTTAACTACAGAAGATGTATATTACACCTTAACATAGACAGCAATGCCCTGCCCCTTTTTTCCCCACTCTATCCTGTCTGTACAGCCTGTAGCCCTCACTGCCCACTGCCCAGTTGTAGGTAGGGTCCCATTAGGTTTCTTTTAGCCCAACCAGGTCGAATTCTTTTGTTTGCAAGCAGGAGTCCAAGTTCCTTCTGCTTGGTCCCCATGCTCCTAGCATTAGTATTTAGACATCTAAGCCTCCTAATAGGTGCCCTTAGTACTTCCCCATCCTGATGCTTAGTGGGGTCCTTGGTACTTACCTGGACTGTTCCAGTGCCTGGCTCATGGTTTGTTGTTCCTGGCCTCACCCTGTCGTGAACATCCCTGTCCCCCAATGAACCTAGTTTAAAGCCCTGCGTAGGAGAGCAGCCAAACTCATAAGAGAACAGACTCTTACTTCTTGGAGAGAGATGTATCCCATCTTGTCCAAACAAGGTCTTATCCTGGAATTACAGGTTAGGGTCAAGGAGTCCAAACCCTTCACGATGGCACCAGCTCTGAAGCTGTGAGTTGACCTCTCTAATGCAGTTGCTGTGGTGCTTTTCACAACTGCTGACTGGGAGGATGGATGAGAAGACCACCTGTGCCTGGCTCCCAGTGCCATGTAGTCACTCATGACTCTGCCTGGACTACTGCAGACTATATCATTCATTCCCATATGGATGAGGACCGTGGGATAGTAGTTAGAGGGCCTAGTCAGGTCTGGAATCCTCATTGTGATGTCTCAAATCCAGGCTCCGGACAGGCAGCATACCTTGCATACCGTGGGATCTGGGCGGCAGATGGCTCCCTCTGTTCCTCTCAGGAGGGGGTCACCCACCATGATGACTTGTTGGCTTCTCTTCCAGCTGCACAGTTGTCCAAGCTTGCTTGGTGGTGGCTGTGGGTGTGGTCTCCATTGTTGCACTCTCTGCCAGGGCCTCATACCTGTTCTCCAGCTGCACTGAGGGAGTCGCCCTGGCAGTGCGACGTCTAGCCCTTGAAGTGACTGTCTGCCATCCGGCTGTGTCGATTCCCTCCTGTGATGCCTCCCCTCCAGGTGTGTGGTTCTGCAGAGAATGGAAGTGCCCATTGATTTCTTCCTCAGTCGCCCTGATTCCCTACAGCCTGCTCACTCTGCCTGGAGTTCCCTCACCTGCCTCTCCAGGGCCTCAATCCAGGCACATGTGGGACAGGTGAGGAGACTCCCAGCCCTCCTGCTACCCCAGGGCCCTTGAGGACTCTCCAGGCAACCCCTGCAGGCAGGGGCCTGGGTGCCGCTGACCCACCAGACTCTGTCTGGGTGGAGACCTCAGTGGAGCCCCAAGCAGGAGGCAGCACTGGGGCGGAGTCCCCTAGCTGTGCTCTGAGTCACCACCCCCATTGAAGATTCCCTCATGTGAGCTCACCTGAAGACTCTGTCCAAAGCTGCCAATGCCAACACATGGAGTCTCAGGCCCCTCCTGCTCTCCCTCCTGTGTGAAGTCCTGCACAAACTCCAGCACACCCCTGCTGAGTGTGCCTGTTTGCAGCGCCTGCTCGCATGGCTCGGGAGTGTGGCTTCTACCCAGCGTGGCTATATAGGGATGGCGGAGGGAGAAAAACCCCTTCCCAATTCCCTACAGCTGGCCTGGCTTCTCCCCCCTTCCCCCTCCTTGCCCAGCTTACCTGATTGCTGCTGCTGGCTCCTGCTTGCTCATAGTTTCATAGTTTCCTTGCCTACCAGTCTTGCTGTTCCACTTCATAGGTCATGGGTGCACATGTGTACTGGGTGCACATGTACTCTCAATGTTCTGGTCCTGACTGATTTATGCCTGTCTGAGCCAGTTAGTCGCTAAGGTGCCACCAGGGCCATCCCTGGGGGGGGGGCAAATTGAGGCAACTGCCCCATGCCCTGAACTTTGGGGGGCCTCACAGACAGTGCTGCATAGGCCCTGTCATAAGCTGTTGGCTCCGCACTCCAGTCACTCGCCACCGCCATCCCCAAACAGGCTGATGTGCCCCAGGGCCCACACACCCCTAGGGATGGCTCTGGGTGCCACCCTCCCCTGCTTTCTGCCTGACTTCAGACTAACACCACACTAATATTTTGTTGATGATGATCTTAAGCATACTTGTTAGGGTACTAAGTAAAACAGTTTTCAGAAAATGTGTGATTGTTGTTAGATGCCTGTCTTATTAATAATTCAATTTTAAAACAACATTTTAACAATATTCCCCCCCTTTATACATCTACCTTCAATAGGACGTATTCAGCACTCTACTGAAGCCCCAAAAGGCCATAAAAAAACAGCTTCATACTTTGTCAAATGATATAGGGCAGGTCTGCCTAATGTAGAGAAAGGTGTATGCCCATGGGAGGAATTATACCCACCTGCTCTGTCTGTGTGCAGGCTTAATGTATATGAGTTGCCCATCTCCATGATGTTTTGGATTATTGACACCCTTCTCTCCTTGAGCTAGAATATACAAAGGCTGACACTTACTATAGCTAAAGATAATCTCAATTTCCGATTTCTCAGAAACCATATAATTGGGCTTTGTTCATGAAATCTGTGGGGAAAAAACATCTACTAAAAATAAAATGCTGACTCCCTAGTGGGAACCAATAGTCCTCATGGCTGCTGCAGCCCAGCCTTGAAGCCTACTAGGGTGGTAGAGTTGGGGGAGAGGGAGAGTTGCCGGCACAAAGGGGAGTAGTCAAGATGGTGTCCAACCCTGCCCCTCACTGTTGATTGGAAGAGAGGGTTGCCTGTCCCATGGTTCTGCCCTTCTCCACCAATTAGCAGTGAGGGGTGGAACTGCATGAAAGACAGTCCACAGCCAAGCAGCAGTGAAGGGTGGGGCCACATGATGGACAGCTCCCGCAGCCAAGCAGTAGTGAGGGATGAGGCCATTGGGCCCCTTTGGCCAATCGGAGGCACGGGGGGGTGGGGGGGGCACCACAATAAGCTCACCAAAATGGCAGCTGGCCCCTGTGATTGGCCTGTGAAATTGGCCCCCTGCCTCCTTGATTTTTCGTAGGTGCCTAATTATAGCCCTTTAAAAAAAAAACCAAACTAATGTGGTATGTAAGTTAATTTCCTGCAGTCCTTCGTTTTTCTCACAATTTTTCTTTGCTTATAATTAAGCTGGCCTCAGGGTCCCATGTCTGGAAAAGTTATTTTAAAGATATTTTAATCTATCATTGACCTTCTTCACTAGTTTTTGCTTACTTTAAATAATCTTGTATCTCATTCTCCTGTGGTTTAAGGAAAACTTTTATAGTTTGTAGGAGAAAAAGTCCAGACAAATTAAAAGCATAATCCAAACTGTGTTTTATACTTTTTAAGATTTTTCAAAACAGAATTTATTTTGCAAGCAAATAAGTTTCTATTTGAATGTCTAACTAATTAATTACTGCAATTAATTTTTTAGGTGCAGACAACTGAGAGCCCATTAAGAAAAATACTTATACAATATAGTATTCAAGTTGTGTTATGCCTGCTATGGTAGTCAGAGGATGGTCTTCTGTGATGTGGAGATCTGTTTCACAGATCTGGTCCTTAGCACATGAAAAGATTTCAAGGAAGCTTGACAACTAAACATTAATTGGGATTCCAAGAGGAAGCACTTGAAGCAAGAAAACCTCTCTGCCCATTAAGAAAAGCAAAACTTAAATTCATGTGTTTTACATAAGCCAAGTAAATTTTATCTCATGCTTTAGCATACATAAAATCAAAAAAGTTTTGTTGAAAACTTTTAGCTAGAAACAGTCTATTTATGTAAAGTAAGTATCTTATGTAAGTATCTTGTTATTGAATATGAATGCACAAATAGCATGTTAAGTCTATTTTCTGTGCAGAAAAAATAGAATACTTTACATTTCTCAAAGTAAATGCAAGCCTAAGAATAGTTATGACAATAATTTATTAGAGTTGTATTTTTCTTCTTTTTTTCCCTTTTTTGTCACTTTGTGGAATGCTTCTAATGCGTCTACCTTGGTTCTGCCTGTAGCCTTCCTTAATTACTTGAAGTGTTGAGGCTTCTGGATATTTATACGTTCTGTTGTTGCCTTTTCTGTAAGTGTCCAGAAACTCAGTTACTGCCAGCGAACGCCTTGGAAATTAAAGCAAATGTCTGTGTTGTTCATTACCATTGTGGCTGGGGACAGACGTTCAAAAAGCCTGAGCCTGAATTGATTCAGTCTTTGCAGGTTAGTCTAACCTGGTTAGGCTAAATCAGTTTTGTAACCAGACAGACATCTCAGACATGCAGGCACATGTCTGCAGTGGCTCAGGCTAGAAGCCAGGGGGTGCTAGAGCAACTTCCCTTCTACATTGCCAAGCTGCAGGGGCGGGGGGAGTGTGGTCAGGCCCTGGCAGGACACTATGATTAGAGAGCTCTTGACCAGCCCAGTATGGAATGTTTATCCACCCGTTAAGAAAACAACAGGGGGACATTACCAGCTATCTGTTGATTCTGCCTTTGTCTTGTGTGCCACAGCTTGGGGTAGCCAGCATGTGGTCTGCTAGCTAATGCTGAGTGGTATCTGTGAGGGATGGGGGAATGCATGCTTAGCGGGGAGTGGGGGAGCAGAAGCCAGGCAGATGCCTGCAGAAGCTGCTGGAGCTGCAGCTAGGGAGCAGAGGGGTGGGGCCAGCCCTGCTGTGGAGCAGAGAGCTGTGCCCAGCTCAGAGAGCATGTTGGGATGCTGGGGGAATCTGTTTTAATTGAAACCAGCAAGGGGTCTAGGACAGACGCTACATAAACCAGTTTGAGCCAAATCAGTTAAGTCTGATACTACATTCAACCAGGTTCATTTCAAACTGGTTTATGTGCACTGAACATCAGTAACTATTCTGATTAAAGGAACATTCTCATAAATTTTCTTTGCTAACTGGATTATCTTGGTACCAAAGACTGACCTTTACAGAACATCTGTTTGTGGGTAGGGGTGGTACCATCATAACACTAGAAAAAAACAATTGTCCTAAGACCTCTAAGTTACAGGAAAGGCTTTAGGAAGCAGCCAAAAAGTATTGTGATACAGGGAAGTAGGGTGGCTGGGCTGGCTGAAAGTGTAGAGAAAGATAAATCTTTACAAGAATAAATATCCCATCTTGGGGAAAATCCTGGAAAAACTCACTAAAGAATCTATGTGCCTTATGCTCTTTGAGGGTAAGACTGAATGACAGCCAGCATGGCTTTGTTGCAGGTAAGTTTTGTCTTACCAATCTCATATCCTTCTGCGAACAGATCTCTCACCACCTGGACATGGGAGAGAATGTTGTCATTGCATACCTAGACTTCCAAAAGGCCTTTTGACCTAGTATCCCACAATATTTTTGTGGAAAAATTGCAAGATTGTGGGCTTAACTGCTTAACAGTTCAGTGGGTGGAAAACTGGCTGCATGGTAGGACCCTGAGAGTTCTCATGAACAGATCTTTGTCACCCTGGTGAGTAGTGGTGTCCTTCAGGGGTCCATGGTTGGACCCCGGTGCTTTTCAACATCTTTATCAATGATTTGGATATGGCGGTGAAAAGCTCGCTGGCCAAGTTTGCGGGCAACACCAAGTTATGGGGGAGTATGGTCATGCCAGAAGATAGGTTGCAAATACAGGCAGACCTGGACAGGCTGGAGAGTTGGGGGTACTGGAACCAGATTAAGTTCAACACTCAGAAGTGTAAGGTGCTCCATCTGCAGGCAAACAATCCCAACATGCCTACAAGCTCAGTAGCGACAATTTGACTTGCACCACAGCCAAAAGGGACCCTATGGGTAGTTATTGACCATCTCATGAACATGAGCTGGCAGTACTATGTTGTGGCTGGCAGGAAAAACAACACACCTGCATGCATTAACCATTGCATCTCATGCAAAACTAAGGAAGTGATACTCCCACTGTACTTCGCGTTAGTGAGACTGCAGCTGGAGTACTACATCCATTTCTGGGTGCTGCACTTCAGCAAGGATGTGGAAAAACTTGAGAGGGGCCAGAGAAGAGCCACCCATATGATCAGGGACTTGCAAGACAAGCCATACAAGGAGAGGCTGAGGGACTTGGGCCTCTTCAGCCTACAGAAGAGAAGGCTGAGAGGGGACTTGGTAATGGTTTACTGCTGCACCGGGGAGTACATCAAGAACTTGGTGAACAGCTGTTCACCAGGGCACCCCAGGAGCAGGATCAATGGTTACAAACTCCTGGAAGGCCACTTCAGGCTCAATTCTAGGAAAACTCCTTCACAGTCAAGGTGTCCAGACTGTGGAATAAATGCCCTCCTGTGGTGGTGCAGTCACCTATCCTGGAAGTCTTCAAAAGGAGACTGGACAGTCACCTTGTTGGGGTCACTTGACCCAGTTGTCTTTTCCTGCCTAGTGTAGGGGGACTGGACCTGATAATCCACAAGGCCTCTTCCAGCCCCTAACAATCAAAGAATCTATGAATATTTTAAACTCAGTTTAAACAAAGTGAGACCCACCTTAAGGGGAGGAGCTGGTTTGGTGGAGTAGTTCCCTTCCCCTCTCCTTTTTTTTATTTTAAGTTTCTGGTTTGTTTTTTATTTTCTTCAGTGAGCATCCCTCAAGGTTCAGTCCCTGCTTCCCCTTGTTCTCTTCCTATGTTATCTCTGGGTGCTTTTATTCAAACACCTATATTTCAAATACTGTCTTTAGCTCAACAATGTACAATGCTGTTTCTCTGCTGAAGACTTGTTTCCTCTGTTTTTAGCCTCTCCTGCTGCTGCCTCTTGACAGAGAGCCAGCAACTCCAGCTCAACATGGCCGAATAGGCCTGGATCTTCACCCCCAGCTTTCTCCTTTTTCCCAGCTTTTCCATCTCCGTAGTTAATGTCAGAACTCTTCAAATCACACGGGTCCATAATTTGGTTTATTTTCAGTTCTGCCTTGACCCATGCATCAGATTATATGCTAATCCTGTCACTCTTGTTCATGAGTGGATCTGTGATTTTGAAAAGAAGATACAGATGGTGTGATGCCTCATCAAATATGATGTAACGCATTTTTTGTCTAGTTTATTAGTAAACCTTCTAGTTCCTTTTTAACTAGGGCCCCAAGGTTATATTATTTAGTTTAAGACTGAAGCAAAAACAGATATAACTTTACTGAAATATTCATTAATTTGCTGTATAATATATAAAGGCACAATGAACTACGCAGAAATAATCAAAATATGTTATTTCATTAGTCTCATAATCACTAGAATTGATTGTATATCTCCTTTTTTCAGATTCATAAAACAAAATCTAGCCTTTTTGAGCATCTTGACAGTGCATCCAACATTTCATTCCAATTTATTTTCACACTTGAGTTAATGTTTTTAGATAGAGTTAAGAACAGTCTGCAGGTGTGTGAAATGGGAGTTAATTTACCAGGAGGACCTAACAGATATCAAAATTGCAGAACAAAACCCAGCAGAATAAGGGGAGCTTTAAGACCATTAACAAAGGAGAGAGGGTCCTTAACACCTATGGAATGAAGAATTTAGAAGGGATCAGGTAGATCAGTGGCTCCCAACCTCTGGGTGCAACCCAAATTGGGGTTGTGGGGGGTCTGCCCCTTGCTCCGCTCCTTCCGCCTGCAGGGCTGTCCTGGTGCATGGTCCATGCAGCTCTTGCTGCCACTGCCTGCCACAATCCCGGCCCAGCTCGGGTTCTACTGGCACCGCCAGGCATGAGTGAGTTGGTGGTGGGGCAGGGGTGAGGGTCGGTCGCAACCCAGATTTAGGGTTGCAGCAAAAAATGGTTGGGAGTCACCGAGGTAGATTATAACAAGCTATGATGTCACTTGACTCCCTCACTGTTGTCTGAACAGAAATGCTGCTGCCACTGCCAAGCAGTTGGTTTTAAGTCTGGGAGGCCCAAGAATCATAGGTGGGTGCAACTGCACCCCCTCCATCCTGGACCCATTTCTGGTTCTGTTAATATAATATTTTTAAAAATTGGCCACTCTGGTCAGTCTGCACAATCCCCCAGACTGCAAGGGCTTTTATTCAGGCTCTCCTTTTTGTTTCAGCCTCCTGCTATGGCCGTATCATCCATTTGGTAGTTCCACTTTATGTCTAGTGAACCTTCTTGTACCTCCCTCTTTGTGTCTATGTATTGGTTGTATCAGCGTGCATGACTTCAACCATAAATTCCTTGCCTTTGCCTTTATGGTAGGGCTAAACGATGCAAGCCCTTAGCTTTACAGTCTACTAAATTACAGGTGCAAGCTCCTTTCTGTAGTCTGCCCTTGATGCTAGTCTCTTGGTGTCTCCCTCTTGCACTTTGTGCTTTTTCTCCAGCTCTTCTTATACATGGGGAAAAACTTAAAGCAAGCTACACCTGTATCTTTCTCTTACCTCTCCTTAACACCAGTCTCTGCTCTGACCCTGCAGATTACTTCCATTAGTCATTTTCTAGTGTGAGCATGTGATGAACTGTGACTTCTGCTAAACTCTTTTCTTTGTGTTTTGCTGTTACCACCTTCTCCCAAACTATCTCCACCCTGGGCATTGACAGAAGTGACAATTTTTGCCCAATCTGGCCACAGAAAGTAGTTTATAGCCATAACCAAACACAAGTGCATGGCTGCAGACAAGCTTCAAAAATGGTTGTTTGGATAAAAATTGGAACCCTTGTTGCATGAGGGATCAGATGAAGATGTTTCAAAACAGAGTGTCTTCTGTAACGTCTGCCTGTGCTGCTTCCCAGCCTGTTGCTGTTTTCAGAATGGCAGGGGGAAAGAGAGCAGAAGGAGTTTGGTCTCGGGGTTTTTCAGCCCTCACTGGATGGTGGGGCAGGTGTATTGGATCCTTTCCTGGGGGTGGGGGGAGACTCCAATTCACCCATCCCACCCTTTAGCTCTGGGTAGGGAACCCCTAGAATGAGCTCCCTTTCCTCCCTTTCCCTTCTCCCATTTTGAAAACCGGGACAGGCTGGGAGAGAGGAGGGGTCATTACCAGGGCCATTTGGCTGCAGGCTGGCAGGCAGAAGCTAAACTCCCCTCACCCATGGAACCAACAGTGAACTTCTGTTTGGTATGGGAGATCGTTGCACCTCAGAGCGCTTTCTGCAAAGTGTTCTCAGTTACAGCGGGGAACTGCACTTCTGTCTGCACTCTCTATTTCTGCCTTGTCCTCTTTGTGTCTAGACTGATTGGCTGGCATACTAAAATAGTGACATTGAATGAATTATTGATATTCTACCCGCCCCCCCCCGCCATAAAAGGCCCAGGGTGGCTTACACTCTGTGAGGGTTCAGCTGGGATGTAGGCAGCTGGGCCTGCAGGTAGGCCACTAGGAGCAGCTAGAAGGTCAGCAAGGCAGGAGCACAGATTACTAGAGCATCAAGCTGGGGTCTAGGTCAGAGAGACTGAGAACATGGGGAACAAGTTCCCAAGATCTCGGAGAGGCTGAGCACATGAGGACCAAGAGGCAAAATCCAAGGAGTGAGCTGAAATCAGAAGCCTGGGTTCAGAGAGCTGGTGCCAAGGTCAGGGAGATCTGAGGTCCAAGTTGGGAAAAGTCAAAGCTGAGTTGGGAGCCAGACAGATCAGAAGGAGCAGTGAATGTGAGACTGTGTCAAGGCACGGCTGCAGCCTGAGGCTGCAAGTGTGCTTAAAAGGGGTGAGTGGCACATTCAGCAACCAGTCTAATTGCTCACTTCCACAGAAAACTAGGCCAATCTCACTAGCCAGGAATCGGGGAAAGGTGTGATAGCTCAAGTGTTTGCTTCAGCCAGACATGCTTGATTGCAGGCCTTGACACAGTGTTTTTTGTTGTGAGCTATAAGCAGATCAAATATTAACACAAGTTAGTAAGGGATAAAACAGTTCCCTAAGCAATACCCCAGAATTTAATGCCACCTCCTAAAAGCATAAATAAGAAAGTTTTACAGTGGTTTCTGAAAGTCTTGGGGTCTGATGGGCCTCAAAAAGGAAGGGTTTCCACTGAGGAGTGACTGTTGAGTATGATCTCCCAAATATTTTTTTCATCAAATGGTGCGTTGTCTCTGCCCAAGAATCAGGTTTACCTGGCCATGCACCGCTTGGAACAGGTACGTCAGATGGAATTTTGCAGATACAATGGTAGCGGAAAAGAAAAACCTCTTTGCCTACACTGTCACAGAATAGTTTTTTAGAAGGCTTTACGTTTCATGTGTATTACATTTCTGAGCACTATTTAGAACACTAGGGTTCTAGTTTTTTACTAGAGCCTCCAGGAAGTAATATAAATTAATTTGAGGAGGGCCGACTAGCCCTCATGAGTGACAATAGCAATTAGCTGACCTGTAGCACTACAGCTATACTGTGGGTGCATCGACTCATGAAATTAATATAATGCAATAAACTCCAGAGCAGTTCTAGCTGGAGCCAGCTTCTCCTGGGTGCGGTGTCTACATGTGCACCTCGGACAGCAGCAGTTTGAGCTGGGGCACAAGAGTCCTAAAATGAGCCATGTGGCAGACAGCCCCCAAACTTTAGCACCCTCATGCCCCAGCCAGCTCCTGTCACCATCTACACATGCATTTTGTCACACTTAATTAGTCCACCATAAAATAGTACTGTGCCCGACAGTACTGTTATGGTGGAGTTAATTAATTTACTCTGCCCTAATACCCATGCACATGTAGACAGTGTATGGAGTTATTAGTCAATTCCACAGTGAAATGCATGTGGAGATGCACCCAGTGTCTGGTTTAGAAGGCAGTCTGCCTAGAGCATCTAGTGTGTTTGAAAGTGCTGCTCTGGAGACATGGCCAAAGAATTATTAAATGGCATGGTCTTCTATTCAGACAAAGCACTTCAAAAAAGAATGGGCTACAATACAGAAGAATCATTTTTTCCCCCATCTGCATTTCAGGCTGGTTATGACCAACAGCAAATACTTTAGCAAGGATCTTGATACCACTGAGGGAGCACATATGGTGCAGGAGAGGTGACCTGGAAATGTATAAAAAGACAAAGGTGGTAGGACACTCTCACCAACCAGAACAAAAGGCAGGATAAGGCAGGGGAAAAGAGGACTGTCAGATCCTTGAAGGATGGATCCAACCCAAGGAGCTTGTAGAAGTGGGGAGGACACTGGAGGCAGAATTTTGTGTGCAGAGATTTTTTTCATAGATCTTTTATATTCCTTGTGTTCTTTTCCATGAATAAAGTACAAGTGATTTAAACATGGTTGTAGAGTCTGTGTAGACCTTCCTTTAACTGTCATCTCATAGTCTTTGAGAAGTGGAACAGTAACATAGTGTCCACAGCTTTGGTGGAACTCTGGGGGATTTGTGGGGACTAGCAGCTCTTTGGCCACTGTGGAACCCATATCCCAGAGTAGAGCGCTAGACAGGGGATCTTGAGATTAAAGTCAGGAACTTGAAGGAATGACTACACTTTTTCCAGACCTAGCCATCTTGAGAGTGTTTAGGGTCCAAAATTTGAGTCTATTGTAGCAGCCTGATAAGAATCCACCAGTAGGTGCTCATTCAAGTCTGTTGTTATGTTCCTTCCTTTGTCTCAGATGTCTTGGTTTCATAGTGCCTATAGTACACTAGGAGAGTAGAATCAGTACAGTACAGATAGTATTCTCATGTCTCAGACTTGGCAAATTGTTTGTGTGAATAGAGATATCCATGAGAAAACTAGCATAGTTACTTGGAATAGTAAATGCAGCTGTAATTTATAATTTTAGAAGCATAACTGTTTTTCAATACCTAAAATAAGGTTTTAGTTGTATAACTGTTTATATTGTACCCTTCTGTGAAATGCATTTGAGGCCAGATTTCTTTAACTCATACTCATGCTGTGTACAATCTTACTCCTTAGCTTGCCTTTCAGAAGTTAGTGGGACTGCTTACAAGGCAAGGGAAGGAGGCAGAATCTGGCCTCAGTGTGCCTTGCAAAACATTACTAACAAGCGTCTTTCAAGGATGAAAGTGCAGGTCTTCCTGATTAATGTGTATTCAATAGGGAAAAGAGAAAAAAATGCTATATGAAGTAAAAAATGAAGATAAAAAGTCAGAAAATGAAACTGAAGACTCTCAAGATGAAATCTGTGACATTAAATTGTGTGGCTAAATGAGGATGGCATGTGCAAATTGGTGACCTACCATTATAGTAAAGAAAACTTAAACTGTTCTTAAAATCACTAAGTTCAGCTAGTTATGTCTGAGAGCATGGCTGAATACTAGAGTAAATGTGTGTGTGAAGCCTGAAAGTGAGTTTTAGCTTGGGTGTGTATTGAGCTGAAAATTAATACTTTATCAGTATGCTGTCATTCACTTCCTAGTTGCAATGTGCCACTAAGTGTACCAAGAGGCTTAGTAGGTCACCAGTCAGGCTACAAAAGCTGCCTGGTAGGCAGGGCTCTTCTGGAAGTCTGCCTCAGTTCCATCAAAGTATTGTAAAAATCAGATAGTCTCCACAAAACATTTAGATTTTGATAAATCAGCAAATTCTGTTGGGGAAATTGCTTCACTGGAATTTTTTTACATCAAGCTTTACTATCTTTCTAGTTTTGAAATTTATTCCATTTTGGAGCAGAAACCAATCACAGAGCACAAATAATAAGTAGCAGGCAGCAGAAATGAGCAGTTCAGTCAACAGACTATAGGCTGAGGCCTTTGAATTACATAATAAATACTTCTGAATAAGATATTCAGACTTCACTTGTAGACATCAGGACTAGTTTATAAACAGTAACAAGTGAAACATTTTCAGCAGATATTTGCAATGAATAGTTTAACTAGCTGTATAGTGGAATATATTGAAATTTATAGAACAATATTTTTACAATAATGGGATTTTTGATTGACAATGAATGACAAAAATTATTTTCCTATAGATACGAGGTTGTAAACTATAGCTGTGATTCTAAAATTACTAGTTGCCATTTCTTTTAGATAACTATGCTAATTTCCTTGCAAACTGTATTCCTATTCATGAATGTGTGTATATGTGGCCTTACTGTGATGTTAATGCCAGATTTTTATATTGAATTCCCATTATGTTAATGGTAAAAAGTTTGCTTTGATGTTTTGCAAGGCTTTGGATTTTGTGCCACACACATGAATGGACTTTGTAGTGATGAGAAGAAATTATTATTATTATTATTATTATTATAATCTGAAGGTGCATTTTTATAGTGTTGGGTTGTAAGTCTGAAGTACTTTGTTCTCCTGATAAGGCAGCGCTTTCTGGGCTGGGTTTACATGTATGCATTTAACTCACTCACTGGATCATCCTCTTTACCCATATAAATTGTCCTAGTAGTAGCCTGACTGCAGATTTTTCAGCCATGGTAAGGCTGGGCAAGGGAGAAAGTATATTCTGTCTTCCATTGCCATGCACATCTTATGCTATCCCTGCAGCAGTCGGGTAGGATTTCTCCAGTCTACCCATGTCCAAAAACCTTGCTGTAGTTTGGAGTTTCTTCCTGTTCTCCAACCCACTTCACTTCTCCTGAGCCCAGTAAGCTCTACTGGACAGTACACTGTTCTCTTGGAAGCTGTCCAAAAGTATGGTATGCATGTTATCTATTTCACAGTTTTATAAAGGATGATTAGTCATTCTTTCACATTTTCATTCAGATTTCCTGCCTGGTATCTTTTAATCCTCAAAACTGGTTTCTTTAGCTATTTGGATGAACATTTGCATGGAAAGATTTTTTTGATGTAGACATTCTTTTTTGCTCTCTTTATAGCATAAGGAAATAAAGGACTACAACAAGGTTTTATACAAGGACTACTATGAATTTTTCTTTCCTTTCAGTAGAAAACCGAACAAACAAAACCCCCAAATTAAAAAAAAACAAACAGAAAAACATTTTAGATCGTCAAGTTATTTAAGTAAACATAGAAAACAAAACAAAAAGCATGAGTGTGTTTTCACTGGTAACTCTTTTTTGCCTTTTGAGGAAGGCAAGCTTTCAAACTCCGATTTCAGGGTTTGTAGGACAAAGTATGTGACAGATTAGTTTCCTCTGAATCATTCAAGACTATGTTAAAAGATTTCAGAACAGCAGATATTAGACCTGAGAAGAAGCAACCAAGAGAAGAGAGGGAGAATATGAAAATCAAGTGAGACAGCAGTGTTAGAAAGCTATTCTTTTTAGGTTCAAAAGCAGAGCCTTAGCAGTTCTTTTATATTCATCCTTTCATGTAGCCATTAACTCTGAACTGAAATGACCAGATCAGACCAGAGGACCCAAGGTAAATACAAAAAGTCTGCTCAGAACAGCAAAACAAATTGAACTCTGTCTTTCCTTTGTAAGATCCAAGCAGTGATTGTCTCCCTTGTGAAAGATACTCAAAAGGAAAGTTAATTTATAGCCATGACCAAATACAAGTGCATGACTACAGGCAGCTTCAGAAATGGCTGATCGAGTGAACCCTCATTGCATGAGGGGTCAGATGAAGACTTTTCAAAACAGAGCATCTTCTGTAACTTCTGCCTGCCTACCTGCCAGGCTGTCCTTGTTTTTAGAATTGGGGGGGGGAGGGAGCAGAGAGAGTTTGGTCTGGGGGTTTTCAGCTCCTGCTGAAGGGTAGGACAGGTGTTTTGGAGACCCTCTCTGAGGTGGGGGGCTCCAGTTCACCCACACCACCCTCCATCACTGGTTGAAGAACCCCCTAGAATGAGCTCTCTATTCCCTTTCCTCCCTTCTATTCTGAAAATTTTACAGCCTTGCAGGGATGAGGGGCTATTGCTAGGGAAAACTGGCTGCAGGCTGGCAGCCAGCAGCTAGATTCCCCTCCTCCCTGGAAGCGGCAGTGAACTTCTGTTTAGTCCAGGTCATTGTCGTAACTCAGCACGCTTCCTGCAAGGCATCTTCAGTTACAGCGGGGAACTGCATTTCTGTCTGCACCCTGGAAGTGGGGTCATGAGCTGACTGGAAATGGGATTGTGAACTTGGAAGTGAAGATACATGAGAGACAAATGGAAAACGCTTCCTTTATACAGAAAAAATTGTTAGAAATTTTACTTCCTAGTTTTATTTTTAAACAGAACATAAAAGGAGTTTAATAATCCATACCAATATTAGAAGTATGTTGGAGTGTGTGATGCACTCCTTTTTTATGAAGCAACAGTGTTTTAAAAATCGAATGGTATTTCCAAAAGACAAAACATTTACTTTTTAGATGAGGTGGTAGTTGCTGTATAATATTTGTTTGCTTTGTGTGCTTACTGGGTTGAACTTGGCTTAACCTCCTTGTGTTGCCTTCTAGATGGTTGTTATGGGATGCAGTTTACAGGGCCTCATCTCGCTTCTACAAAGGTCAATTTTTGCCACTTGCTTCAGGGGAGGTGGGATTAAATTGCTGAGTAGCAGGGAAGGGAAGATGACTGGATTTCTGTATTTTATACTTCTGCTCTATTCCCTCAGGCCTCTTATTTCTCTTCTATATTTATTATGATCATACTTTAGGCATCTTCTCTGATAACATATTCCAGTTGTCTTAGACTTATCCTGACATATAGTCTAGACCTTTCCTGCAGTTTCTGCTGTTTTTTGAGACTTGATTTCTGAGACTTCACTGTTTTCTGAGACTTCACTTGTATTTATACCTTTCAGGGTGTTTGTAGTCTATGCTCCTGTGCTCCCGTTAGTATGTTTTTTTTCTCTCAGTACTACAAATAGAATAGGTTTGTGGATTTGCCCTGTAGATCAGTATGGTACAGAGCCCACGGAGTGGTGTTCAGTATGGATCAAGGAGGAGAGAGAAGAGAACCTACTTTGTTCTTTGGTCTAACTCAGACCATATGCTGTGATCCAGGGGAACCCCTTCCTCCTTCCCCAGCAAACCAGACTTCATGTCATAAAGCCACATACTTCCCTTGGATACCCTCTATTTACATCTGCAATTGTTTGAAGCAGGGGAGATGTGGGTACATTAATGAACTAAATTCACTTCCTACTTCAGGGACATATGGCTACCTTCCCCTTCAGCACTTTAAAAGCAGCTGTTTTCCTTCCCTAATCTTCTTGCAAAAAGATAGGGTAACTCCTCTTGCCTTCCTCCCAATAGTCTGCATTCTACACCGTGGCCACCCACCGGCCTTTAGTGCTTGTATACGTAGCTATTGGAAGCCATGACCTCCCTCTGTGGCTGTGTTGTTTACAGCATGAATGGCCAGCTGGTACTAGGTAATGTGAACAGGTCACTGGATGCAAACTGCTTTCTCTAGCCATCTTCCCACCCCTGAAGTCTTTCTGTAACATGCTTCTCCTGTGTTTGATAGTAGTGAATCTCATGAAGTGGAAGTAATCCTGAGGACACCATGCTACAGATCACTAAAAGTGAGCTCATGAAAATGCTTTTCTTATATGCTTTATAGACCTCTGGTATCTCCTTCTCAAACCACCTGCTTTCCAGATATGGAAGAGGTCACTCGTTTCGCAGCTATATATATACTTCCTCTGGATATACAGTTTAACATTTGTTAGTAATGAGATTTTTGAATCTGTTTCCCTGACTTCTTGCTACTCTCTTATGATTGAGGGATCATTGAAGAGCTAAATATGGATCCTGGGTAGCCAAGAGTTTAACACAAATAAAATGCAGCCAGAATCCTCACAGCTGCTGACACTTACACTTGTCAGCAGCATTTCCTTCAGGACCCATTTGCGAGTGTACCTACAGTAACTTTCAGCAGGCAGCTGTGTTCCCAAAGGGTGGGGATTCAAACACAGGAGGAGGAAGACAGGACTGTCTATTCAAGGAGCATGGAGAGGCCAAACAGGTGTGTTACTTGACTAACTCCCTTAAGGTATTCTTAGCTGCTTGGAAATCAACTTAATGACTTTGAGAGAGTTTCTTTTTCATTTTGAAGCATGACTGCTGCAAGCCTCCATTTTATACCAGAGACTTAAATGAATTGTGCAGATATTTCTCCCAGTGCAATAGTCCTGATAGTTCCAGTACTGACTTCATTTAATATGGTTCATTTGGCACTTTACCATTAATAATTGTTCCCTGCTCTTTGTTTGTCAAACCATATGTAATCAGTGTTACATTTTCTTCCTTATTTTCTGTAACCTCCCATGACATTCACCAGAGCGCTTAGCCCTTTCTGGCCATTTGGATGCAGCTGTCTTCTTTCGAGTTGACAGCTTGCCGTCCAGTCAGATACCTCAGAGGGTCCCCAGGGATTCTCTTCTGCCATGTCTTGTTACCCGTTATTGTTGGGAGGATGTTTTTAAATCCTGCCTCTCTTGACTCCCTCCTTCGGCTCTCTTGCCTGGACTCCTGTTTCGATCTTGCCAGAGGTAAGAGTCCAGGCTTTGCCGAGCCAGCTTTGTCAGGGCATTCCCCCTCCTGGGGGGTTTTTATTCCCCCCTTCAAGGGCTGGCTGGAAAACTGGTGTTGGCATGCAGCCATAAAGCGTGCCCATGCTGGTGTGGCTGAACACGCTGGCTCTCCCACAGCCTGCTGTGGCCGCTTTTTCTTCCTTCTGTCTCAGTGCAGCTTGTCTTTCCGCAGTGGCCTCTCTCCCACTGCGCCTTTGATCTTTGGTGGTGTCCTGCTGCCTTTGTCTCTCCCCGCTCCCAATTGAAAGGTAAGTCCTGGTTCATGGCAGCATCCCTGCCACACATCCCCCTGCCTAAGTTGCCTTGTGGCAGTGGAGTCTCTCTGTTTTGGTTGTTGAGGACCCTGATGTCTGCCATTGACGGTTCCACTATTGTTGCATTGGTTTCGTTACTCCTGGACAAGAAATCTGTGACTCTGTTGGTCACTCCTAGTCTGTAACTAACAAAGAATTTAAATCAAATAACATCAATAGTAATTTACTACCCACTTTATCGCCAAACACTCCCTCTCGATGATGGAGCACATTTTTTGGGCAGTGTTCAATTATTTACAAGTGAAGGTGACTGGTCGTTCCATGCCTCCTTGTTCTTGGCACAGCACCGCTCCCGTGGCCGTCTTTGATGCATCTCTCTGCAGGATAACAGTTTTTGGAAAAGTCAGGTGTTAACTAAAATGTCACTGCACAGTGCCTCCTTAATTTCCTTAAAAAACACTTCCATCGAAGGGTGTCTACTGTATAGAGCTGTGGACCTTCCCCCTTATTGCATCTCTCAGGACTGCCACCTTTTCAGCAAAATATGGGATAAATCTTCTATAATAATTGGCCAAGTCCAAGAATGACCTCATCTGTTTCTTAGTCTGAGGTGGTTGATAGTTTTTCATTTATGACTATCTTACTCGCCAAGGGTCATATGACCCCTTGTCCAACTCTAACCCCCAGATAATTGGTTTCCTGCATCCCTAATGAACACTTTTTGTGATTTGGCTGCCATCCCTACCTGATGAAGTTCTTGGAGTACTACTTTCAAATGATGCATGTGTTGGGACCGTGATCATGAGTAGATGACAATATCGTCAATGTAGGCAGCTGTGTACATCATATGTGGGGCAAGTATATTATCCATGAGGCGCTGGAACATAGCGGTGGCCCCATGGAGACCAAAAGGCATCCGCGTAAACTCAAACAATCCCCATGATGTGCCAAAGGCAGTTTTCAGCTGGTCCCTTGCTGCCATGGGTATCTGCTGATATCCTATCTGCTGATATCCTTTTGACAGGTAAATCATGGCCTGTCCTATCCTTTCTAGGAGCTCCTCTACATGCAGCATGGAGAAAGCGTCAAAATGAGCAATTTTCATTTACTCTTTGGAAATCTATGCAAATTCTCAGGGAACCATCATTCTTAGGTACCATGACCATAGGGCTTCTCTGTGGGCTATGGGATGGTATTATAACCCCTTGGGGTTCTTCTTTATCTCCCAGTACACGTTGGTACAAATGGTGTGGGATGGGTCTCCACCTTTCTTGCACAGTGGTCCCCCTTGTGGTGTTAATTTCATACCTCAATTCTCTTGTCTTCTCGGGTCTTTTATTGAATACATCTCTAAATTTATCTACAAGCATTTGTAGCTGCCCCTGCTGATCTCTTTTCAGTTTTTATCCCTGCTGTACTTTCCCCCATGGTTTAACCCTTCTCAGCTGATCTTCTACTTTGCATTCCAACTCCTTGGGGTTCTCTGGGCTAAGCATTCAACCCTCCAGTTCTTGCCAGGCCCTCAACACATTAACATGGTATATCTGTTGTTCTCATCAGTGGCTGGGTTGATGCGCTTTGTAATCAACTGGGCAGGGCTGTCTAACTTCAAATGGCCCCTGCCACCTTGTCAACAATTTGTCTGCAGTCATAGGGAGTAACCCCTATGAGGACCTTATCCCCGATGTGGAACTCCCTTTCGTGTGTTCGTTTATTGTATTCCTGTTTCTGTTTTTGCTGTGCATTTCCATACAATAGCCTGTTATGGATCTCAAAATGTGGATCATTTGCATCAAGTGTGGGCTGTAGCATCTGGTCCTCTACGTGGGCCACCTCCTCTTCCCATATCCTCAGGAATTCTTCCTCATCTTCCTGAGCAATCCTAAACTGAGGCCCCATTGTTCCAATCCCCAAATTCACTAGGACTTCCTCCTCTGAGGTGGATGTTTCTTCTTTGACAATCCACCCTTCGACTTTGGGCAAGCCTTTCCTTTTTAACTCGTTACTCCGTGCTTCTTTTAGCACCTCGTATAAGGGTGGCCAGTCTCATTTTATGATCATTTGTCTGTCCAGCTCAGGTGCTAATCCTACTTTTCATTCTACCCTTCTTGTTTGCTATTTTCACGTTTATATTGCCCCTCTCATACTGGTTGGACTCCCCATGGATGCAGTGCATCCTTACCAGCTGGCACCATTAGATAGTGGCGTCTGGTATCAAACCTGCCCTCACTAGGTTCTGGGAGGAACCTGTGTTAAAGGTAGCTTGTACCATCTTGACTGCCACCCAGGCTGTCACCATGGGTCTGTCCCAGACAGCTATTTCTTTACTCAGCTGGAAGCTGGAATCCATCTCTTCGATTGCCTCACTGGGTCCTGGCCTTTTTTAACCCCTGGGAGCTTCCCCCGCCCGTGTGCCTAGCATGCACTCCTGAGAGACGTGGCCCAGTCTCCCACATCTATAGCACACTATCTCTTTTCTCAAATATCTAGGCACCCCTTGCCGTGATTCCTCTTCCTTTCTAGCACTAGCTCCCATGTTCTTGTAGCCCTTTTTTTTAGTGGGTTCTAATTCCAATGCTGCAAAAGCCTCAACAACCCTTAAGGCTTCCCCTGTTGTCCTCAGGAGGTGCTGTTGTACCCACCGTTGGGTCTCATCTTCCAAATCCCTCATGAACTGCTCTAATAGGATTTGATTGGCTAATGCAGCCCTATCCACTTTTTTCAGTTGGTACTCACTTATTCATGTTCTGGGGCTTTCTGTCGTCTTTCACTTTTTGGGCTCTGAACAGTCTACTGTAATGCTCTGATGTTAATTCTAAATGGTATAATATTGTGGCTTTCACTTCAACGTAATCATAGGTGTCGTCTGTAGGAAGGGCCTGGTATGCTGTTTGTGTTTTCCCTGCTAACAGGGACCTCAAGTGGCTAGCCCACTGCAACCTGTCTAGCCCCATTTGTATTGCTGTTCTCTCAAAAGATTCAACCCTCCGGGGGTTGCCATCACTTGCCCCTGTCGGAGCAGTCATATGCTTCCGGCTGCTTTGGGCTTTCTGGAGGACTTGCTTTTGGTCCTCCTCGAATGCTGGCTGGTAAGGTTTTTTTATTCCCCCTTCCAAGGGCTGGCTGGAAAACTGGTGTTGGCACGAAGCCATAAAAGCGTGCCCACTCCGGTGCAACTGAATGTGCTAGCTCTCCCACAGCTCTATGGCTGCTTCTGCTTTTCTTTGTCTGTTCTTGGTATGGCTTGTCTTCCCACGGTGGCCTCTCTACCGCCACACCTTTGATCTTTGGGGGTGTCCTGCTGGCTCTGCGTCTCTCTCCACTCCCGGTCAAAAGGTAAGTCCTGGTTCATGGTAGCATCCCTGCCACACTATTTTTAAGTCTGTCATCTTGTTATACAATTCTTTTAGTTTATGTTGCACTGTTTCCAAATGCTGTAGTGAAATACAGGGGTGTTGGTTGTAGCTGTGTTGGTCTAAGGACATAGGCAGACAAGGTTCTTTGGGTGAATCTGATACCTTTTATTAGATCAAATAATATAGCTGGAAAAATTCTTCTTTGCAAGCTTTCAGGTACAAACACCCTTCTTTAGGCAGAGGAAGCACCTGCAGTTACTTTGTGCTCTCCTGGATCAGATAGAAAAAGCCAGTATGCAAGAATGCAGGTCAGGGAAAATGCAAATGCATGGCAGTAAGGGGCAGAGGAGGTGAGAGAGGAAGAAATGGTGACCTGGTGATGGAATGTAGCTGGTAAATTGTAGAAAGGTTACCTGGAGTATCAGATGGTTGGCAGGTTAGTGAATTACAAGTCTATATTCACTGCATTCTCTGGTCTGGGATATTTACAACTATCTTAAAGCAGTTATATTTAATGAGTGCACAATGTTGATTAGATACGTGTTTCCCAAATGTTAATCTTAAATGAAGGTCATATGGTAAAGACCCTGATCCTGTTTTCTCTTATACAATGAAATTTGCCCATGTAAAGGTGTGTTAAGTTTGTCTCTTACTATCAGTACACTGTGTTCCACAGGGATTATTAAGATTTTTCAAATACTTTTGGAGATGCTTCATCAATTAAATATTAGTTCTAACTAATCTTGGAAGGATTATGTAACAAAGTACAAAGCAAGTAATCTGTCTTTGATAGCAGGCAAAAGCACCACCTACTCTTCTGGCAGTACAAGAATCTTATTTTCACAACCAATAATCTATTGACATCAAAGAACAGTGTGGGGAAATAAAAACATGCTCAAAAACCAGGAGAAATAATAAACATATATGAAATTCTTCAGTAGGATTATATAAATTGCAAATAGGTGCAACCTGTGGAGCTCCAGCAACTCAGCTGATACCATTCTTTTTCTTATAGCTATTTTGGTCCTGTAGTGCTAGAAGGAATAAAGTTATTCCCCTGGCTTGAAGTCCACAAATCAGACTGTGTGTATATATACGAACCGAATGTGCTGATGGGGCTTGTTGAGGGGGAGGAGGGAGAGAATTTGTTCCTTCAGGTTGCTAAATGCTCCATGTAACATTTTTCAGGGTTTTCTTTTTTTTAATCATGAATTTTATTTTTATTAGAATCCTGACATGTTATTGAACTCCTATATCAAATTTGACAGTACCAACAAGTAATGTTCATGAAGCAAACTTATTTTTTATTTTTGTTTTCAGAAAAAGTGATGGATTGTAATTTAGCTTGGTTATTACTTGAATATTTATTAAGCAATATTTTGGCTGGAGGGCCACTTAATCAGTTTTTGTGAGCCATTGAGGGCTGCAAGGGTAGCCCCACCCCCCCTTGATAGATATGTGTCATCTTGATACTAGAAGTCCCACCCCTAACCCCTGACTTTTGTGGGGGGTGTTTGTTGGTGGGGGGGGGTCCTCCTCTGAGTTCCTGGAGCATGCCAGTCCCTGGAGCTATACTTGGTGGCAGTGAGTGGGGCTAGTCCACCTGGCCCCATAGTGCTCCTGCCTGAGTCCCTGGCCATGTGTGGTGGCAGCGTGTGGGGCGGACACACTCCTACCCCTTTCCCCAGTAGGAGTCCCTGGCCCAGCCTGGTGGGGCCATCACCTGAATTCCCCATCTCGGAGGCAGGGATGCTGGGAACAGCCTAGGGGTGGCAGGAAAGCCACTGCCGGGCAGCAGCTTCTAGTCTCAAGTGTCCCTGACTCAGGGTTGGGGCTGGGGCAGGTCACGCCAGGCTGTGGGGGGTGGTGGTTGCTTAGCAACTAGAGCTGCAGGGATGCACAAGCTTGCAGAGGGCAGCCTGGGGCTGGGGCTTACAGAGGACTTGTGGAGGGGCCCCGTGAGCTGGATGCAGTTGCCTGGCGGGCTGAATCTGTAGGCCGTATTTTGTGCACCCCCGCTTTAGGGGATGATGGTCTAAGGCCTCAACTTGAGATGCGTCTCTTTTATGCAGTATCTGGTTGAAGCTGAAACAGAGTGGTTTCTGTAGAGTTTGTTTGCCTCTGGGTGTTTTGGTCTCTCTTGGAGATGAGGAAGGGGAATCAAGGAACAAAATAATGGATGTGGTGGTTCAAGTACCAGCACAACAATAGTAAGAAGTGACCTCTGCACTGAGTGCTACAGTAGCGCGTCTGTTCTTCAGCAGTCTTTAGTAACTCCATGTTTGACTCTTAACCAAGAAGAGAAGTAGGCTAAATGAATGTCATCTTTTGAATGTTTATTTTTTTCTGTTTTTCCATTTGTTAAGGTATATATTATATCTGTCTTTTGCTACTCATCTGACACCATTGCTTTATATTTGTGATGTTGAGAGGATCATTTTCAGAGGTTTTCTTGAATTTTCTCTGCTATCTTCCGTAATACTCAGCACCTCCCATGAGCAGGTTGATATGTATTTACATTTTGTTTAAGAAAATCTTTTACTGGTTTTTGTTTCTTGGGTTTCTTTTGTTTGTTTGTTTTTGTCCTTTTTCTCAGAATCATGTCAGGTATTTTTGTTTGTTGCTCATGTTCAATCAACAGCGTGAGTTTATAATGGTATTTGTAAGGAAAAAGTCCATGTAGGTGAACTGAATTTATTTCTCTAGCTCAGTGGTTCTCAACCTTTTTAGACTCTCAAGGCACCCCTCCATAATTTTTGTGAATTGAGCAGCACCCCATTTCAAAAACTAATTTATTTATTGCAAGGCTTACCTTCTTGCAGAGGGGACAAGAAGTGGGGGCGGGGGAGCAGTTAGGTTTTGCATATTTCCTCACATCTGAAGCCGGAGCCTGCATTTATCTGCTTATCTCCTCACACATCCTGCTATACTCTTCAAAGGATCTTGGGGTACCCCAGAGTGTCCTGATTGTCCTTAGGAAAAAAATCTCTAGCTAGAAAGTAGTTGGTGATGGTAATTAAGAAGATAGAGTATCATAGGAGTTCTTAATATCTAGATTAATTTTACTTTTGAGATTCTGTAGGAACTTCTGAAGCACTTGAATATCATTATGATTTCTTTTATTTTTTACATAATTATGATAACTGTATGTATTATATATATATATCCTGTAATTAAATAATACACAAAATAAAAAACCTTTAAGTGCTTCAGACATTGGTGTTCTAAAGTATACTAAAAATTCTTATTTTAAATTGAATAAGAGCACCCTCATCTAGACTAGATTTTCTGAAATATATTGCTAGCTGTGTCAGTGGAGCAAGTTGAAAGTAGGTGGTGTCTACCTACAGGTAGGAAGCTGCAAGAATTACTAATGGGTTTGGTCTTGTTTAAATATTATTCTCCTTTTCAACCTAGCAGTTTGCCAGTATTTAGGGATCGACTGGCTGAATCTACATGAGACACTGACTGTGCAGTAGCTCAATACTACTGAGCAGTAGCGTTGCATAGCAAGAACCATGACACAATGCTATTGTGTAGTAATATTAGACTACTGCGTAGTAGCATCACAACAAAGATGTTCAGCACTATTGCACAGTAATTTTGGGTTACTGCACAGCCATTTAGTATTTGTTTGTACAAGTACTAAATAAATGCACAGCAATGACTGCAGTAGTGTCTCATGTAGACATGGCCGCTGAACTGCATTTCTTAGGAAAAAGAAATGAATACCAGTCTGATGTTTTTGATGATGCAATCCTACTTTATTTACAAAGAATGCATGTACAGTCCTGTTTTCTGACAAACAGTAGAAACAAGCAGATGCATTTCCTTGCTGACAGCTTCCAAATCTGCCTCTCCAGTGAGTTTGTGTACCAGTGAACATGGTCTCTGCTCTACCTTTCTCTCTCCAGGCCACTCTTATGACTGCTGCTGACATTGTCTAGTGCAGTGCTTTCCAACCTCTTCCTCAGCATGACCCCATTTAAACGCTGGGAATTTTTTGCAATCCCCAAATGATGTAGATGATCAATACCTGCCCCTTCCCCCTCCCTCCTCCCCCCGGCAGCATGGGCAGAGCAGAGCCCATGGTGGGAGGAGATGTGGGCTGTGGGCTTGGGGCTCCCTGGCCTGCTGCCATTCCTCTAGGGGCCTCCGTGGCCCAGTGAGTGGGACCTGGCCCAGGAAGGCAGGGAGAGAAGGCTCACTGCTGCTGCCAGGAGCCCCGTGCCAACAGTGCCGCCATGGTGAGTTGGCCCCTGCCTGCACAGAGGCAGTGGCAGTGTGGAGTTGTGCCTCCCAGTGCTGCTGGGTGGGCAGGAGGTGCCTTGCCATGGCAACATTGCCAGCCTGCAAGGGGAACCTGCTATTTCCCACCTACTTTCTGTGATTTTCCTCATAGTCGGTTAACACTGTTGACTGACTGAGTCCCTTTGTGACCCCATTTTTTACGGTTGCGACCCCAAATGGGAACTGCTGGTCTAGTGACTGTCTCTGTTTTCTGTCTCTGTCTTGTCCATTCATGTACCTTGCCAAGCAATCCCTTTTCCATTTATAGTCACTCTTTTTCCTTGAGCTAGTGCTTGATCAAGTTTAGTGATATGGCCTAGCAGCTTTAGCAGCGGTGTCTATTGGTCACTATATGAAAGAGGTTTATTTGCTTCTTCTATTAAAACACCTTTCAGTTCAGGTTAACAATCCATAGGGCACAATTGCAGAGTGGTTAAGGTGTTTTACTAAAGATCCAGAGCATGAATTTTGGTGCTAGCCTTTGGTATAAGCCTGGAGTAGGCCACAGTCTGTACATAGAAAAACCTGCTCATTTGGGGTAGGCGGCCAAAGGCAACTAGATGTGATGCTGGGCACTTCATTGTATGCCGTTACTTACAGAAATAGGTATGCTAATCTGAGGCTCAGGACAAATTCTTGTCTGACTTGACCTTATATACCCATGGCTTCTACAAGTCTGATTAATCAAAGAATTGAAACAATCAAAACAACTTAGTTACAGCCTGAGATCTTATGGTGGCCGAAAGAAGTGCTAGAAGGACATAATGAAGGCATACCTCAGGAAAACATCAAAAGCTGGAAGGAGCTGGCTACTAACTGCTGTAACCTCAACCAAGCAGCAGCCCATTTCAAGATAAAGGATCTTTCCCTTGAAACAGAGAAAAGAGAGTGGAGGAAGGAAAAAAGGAAGAATCTCAGTTTACAGCCTACTTTCCCCTGTGGAAGGACCCATAACTTCTGTGGCTCAAGGATTGGACCCTTAAGTCACCTCAAGACCCATGAATGAACTGTGATAGAGATCACCCTTGAATTGAGGGATTGCTGTCACCAACAGTCTGATCAAAGACTTGTCTGATATCAGCTATTAGTACTTCCAGTGTCAAAATAACTTTGTGGATGGCTATCTAGCAAAAAGCACGTACCATCTTATGGTGTTGCCTTGTACCTTCAAACCAAGGATGTTTAGAGATTGATCTTACTATGGTGTGACCAAAAAGGTGACACACAAGTTACCATAAGAAGCTGAGGGTTACTCAGTTAAAACATGGTAGAAAGTATATATATTTCTATCCTCATAGATTGGTGAATTCTATTTTAGATGACCCAAGAGGCTTTAGAGCAGGGATGGGCAAAATACAGCCCATGGGCCAGATCCAGGCCACCAAGTAATTTCATCTGGCCCATGGACGGGTGCCCACTAATTAATTGTATCTGCTCAGTGTCTGCCCCTGCAGTCCTCTGCATGGGGCCAAGCCCCACCCACTCCTGCTAAGCCAGTGCCCCGTGTTTCCACCCTCAGCAGTGGGAGAGCCCTGGTCCTGGTCCTGGCCAGCACACAGCTTCTGGGTGGGGCTGCTGCTGCCACTGTTGTAGCCACCTCAGGAACTGTTCAGCTCCGTTGGTCTCCAGTGGCTGCTGTTCCTGTCACTGCTGCAGTACTCAGGACAGCAGGTAGGAAAGCAGTGGCAGGCGGGAGGAAACTGCACCTGGGCAAAAGCCTGGAGTGTGGGGCCAGGTTCCATTGCTCAGGGCTCCCCACACCTCATGTGTAGCTCCTGGAACTTGTGTGCCACTGGGGGAAGCTCTGTGCAATGGAGCTGGTGGCCTTTCCCACTCCCTGCCACCAGGTGCAGTTCCTGGCCCTCTACTGGGAGTGGTGGGGAGCCCTGCAGAATGGAGGTCAGCTTCCCTACCAAATCAATCCCAGGAGCTGCACATAGTGACAGGTGTCGCGTCCCGAATGACCGGTGTACCCTTGACCTGCGAGCCTGGGTCAGCACGACTGGCTTGGCACGAGGAGGGATTTATGACCGGACAGGTGGGTGTTAATGGTGAGTAGGAGTCAGATGATTTAAAGCGTATTGGTTACACAGAAAGTTTATTTTACTTACGCTACTGATGTAGTGCAGCATAGGCAGAGGAGTTGATTTATTCAGTTACAGCATGTAGATATTATGTTACCCAGCATTTACAGGGTGGGTAAGAGATTTGCTTGTTACAGATTCCGAGCGATTCACACAAGCTGTTGCGGTCTGCAGATTACCGAGAGCTCTTGATAAGAAAGATAATGAGAGAGATAGTTGAGCTGGCAAGGACGGAGTTACGCTGAGTTAAGGATCGGAGGCGGGGAGATGTTTGTAAGAGGCCAATTTACAAACTGTGTCTCCTGGGTGTGTGCGTGGAGAGTTCTCCTCTTTGGGCGGAAGTTCTTTCAAAGTTATACTTGGCAAGGTGACCAATTACTACACGCCAGACATGAATAATTAACAGGCTGGCACTCATGCTCTCTTTGTTTGCTCAGGTTTCAGAAAAAGGGGGGTTATTTTTTGCTTGGGTGGTCCTCATCCTGTTTGGTCACAGGAGGGCGACCGTAGCACATTATTTAATTTTACAATTTCATTAAAGTGAGCTAATTTAGAGTTTCATTTTTATCTCGTTACCATAGGTACTGTATCTTTTTTTACGTCATAGCGCTTAAGTTGTATACAATCCAAGGTTAGCTTCTCTCTCGTATGGGAGCTCAAGTGATTTGAAATGAGGCACAGACAGGGGTGTGTATATGCAGCACTGTTAATACAGAGGGATAGACTACAATTGTAGAGTTTGTTGTGTTAGCCTCTGACCTTTTGCCATTGGCATCTGAAATCAAAGACTTTGATCTTTGACAACAGGAAGTGGGGCCAGGCTGCTGGTTCCATTATGTGGGGCTCCCCCCAGATGGTGCATGGCTCTGGCCAAGTCCTTGGACCTGGATGTTATCCACATGGAGCTCCACAAGATGAAACCAGGTTGGCCTGGTCCTACTCCCTGCCCCCTCATGCAGGTCCCTGAACTTGGCCAGAGCTGTGTGCTGCTGGGGGTCTCTGCCTGCTTAGGCCGTGAGTGCCCTTGAGGGCCCACCACCTGCTGCTGCTGTCACCAGTGGCAGAGGCTGTGCACCTTGTGGGAGTAGGGAGGGGAAAGGAGGGTGCATGTGGGGGAGGCCCCCACCATACCTACTCACACAAACACACAGCCATACCCTCCCCACAGTCTCTCTCTCTCTCTCTCTGTCTCTCACACACACCTTCCCCCATGTATCCGCTCCACACCTACCCACATCCCCCTCAAACCCCAACCCCCCACACACACCCACACTCTACCACACATGCACACACACAACACCAGCCACACCTCACAGACTCCCCCACACAACATACAAGAGTAAGACTTTATTTTGAGCTATTATGCAATTGCCTCTGTGTGCTGCACAAATACGGAAATTAGGAGAAAAATATTTTTTGAAATATACTTAAAATCAAACATCTACTGTATTTTGATTTTTTTTCTACTTCCAAGATGGCAACCCCCCTCTCCCAAAGGACTACTTCCAGAGGCAAGAGAAGGGGCTTTTGGTGGCAAAGGTCACAGGTTAGAGGTGGGGACATCTGGTCTCAAGGTAGTGGCCAGGGGGCAGGGCACCTGTCAAAGGGTGGGGCTACTGTTCTGGCCCTTGACAGCTCACCAACACTCGTTAGGTGGCCCTCCAGTTGAAATAATTACCCACCCCTGCTTTAGAGTGTGTGCATCTTAGTTTTTTACTTGGAAACTTTATTCCCATTTCTGGATGAACTTCTGGGAAGGAACATCTAAAAGAAATGTAATCACTGTTTATATTGGAGAAACAAATATGCTTTTAGTTTTTTGTTGAACATTTGGGAAATAACAAGCAGAGAGAAATCAATAATAGTGGTGATAAAACTTGAATTACTACTATACAGTGTACACTGCATCTTGGTGTTAAGAAATAATGCTGCCAGGAGACAGGTGAATGGATTCATTAAAATGTGAAGATTTTGAAATTGTTTATTTCTTTTCATTCATTATGGTACATATTATTCAGAATGTTTAATATAAAGAAGCAAAGTTGTCATTTCTCTTTCAGCTAGTTTTTTTTTCTTGGTAGTTCATCTGATCAGGACGTTGGGTATAGCCGCAAATCCCCACAACACATTAAAGATCATTTTTATGGGTGCAACTGAAATTATAGTAGCCTGAACTTTTTTTGTCTTTCTGTCGTTTTAAAGAACAAAGCAAAAATAACTGCACTAATGAGTCTCAACATGAATGTATCCTACCCAGAGAGGATATTGCATTAAATTTAATGTAGACCAGTGGGCCCCAACCTTTTTGGCAGGCATGTTACAAATTAGGTCTGCACTCTTCCCAAGTGCCACTCAGATCCCTATCCTCTGCCCAATTTGGTATTTTGATTTCCACTTTTTGTTGAGTTGTCTGCTCTGCTCTGTTACCTGCCCAATCTGCCACTGGGCTGCCTATCAGGCCTGTCCGAAGCGGAAAGTATTCGCTTCAA
Organism: Crocodylus porosus; assembly: GCF_001723895.1. NCBI lineage: Eukaryota > Metazoa > Chordata > Crocodylia > Crocodylidae > Crocodylus > Crocodylus porosus. The sequence continues at coordinate 231,837,499 of NW_017728886.1, forward strand.
ATTCGGAGGGACAGTGATTTGATTCAGTGATTCAAATCACTGTCCCAATTTGATTCAGCTGAATATGAATCTGAAAATATTTGGCACCAAAATTTATTCATCCATGGAATATACAGGCATGCAGTGCTGGCGGGAGCAGCTGGATTAGCCCCAGCTTGAGCCGGTAGCCCCCGGGAGAAGTTGCAGCTCGTCTGGATCCATGAACCCATGAGAGCTAACACATTTTGCAAAAACAGGGATTTATCTAAGCATTTTGGATGAAAATATATTCTTATTCCATTATTCTGCAATGTCCTATCTCACTCCAAAAGTGGCTAAATTTAATAATGGCTGAAGTGATTTACTTTTGTGTATAGGGCATGATACAGCAGTCATTGTTCAGGTGAAAATCCCATTGACTTGGTTTAATTACTTAATCTTGATTTATAGTGTCATTTAAGTGCAAAAAGGCTAGTGGAGCCTAACTCAGCAAAGTGTTTAAGCATCTACTTTTCAAAAGTATGCCTGTAGTTCCTAAAGAATATTTTGGGTGAATCTGATATCTTGTTTGTATTAGACCAACTCAAATATTTGGAAAAATTCTTCTTAGATGGCTTTCGGGTTTAAATACTAGGACTGTGTGAAGCTTCCATCACTGATTTAATTTGGAGGAGATTTGGCCTGATTTGGCCGCCAAATCTCTGAATCCGAATCAAATCGGGAGACCTGTTAATCTCTCTGTATCGATTCGGAGAGATTCAATGATTTGGCCAAAGACTCAGCTTTATACAAGTTTTTTTTTTTCTACGTACCTCACAGTACCAGGTGCGGCTTGTGAACGCTGAGATGGTGGGGCGGATGGAGCATCCCATGGGAGCATGGAGGGATCCCACGCACACTCGGCAGCAGACGTGGAAGTGAACCAGAAGTACTTCCAGTCTACTTCTGGCTCCACTATGGAGTGTGTGGGAGATGTCCTTGCCCGCCAGCTTGGGGCATCTGGGGTCCCCCGACAGCCGATCATGGAGCCATCCGCCCCACCATCTCGGCTTTCAGAAGCCACACCTGGTACCTCAAGGTATGTAGAAAAAACATACAAAGCTGTGTCTATGGCCAAATCGCCGATTCTCTGAATCGGAATTGAATCTTCAGATTCAGTGGAATTGAATCGGGACAGTGATCCGAATCAGGATATTGAATCGCTGTCCCCCAAATTGGGCCAAATCGGAATCCAAATCAAATAATGCTGGCTTCACACATCCCTATTAAATACTTTTCATCAGACTGAGGAAGCATCTAATCTCCTCTTGAAGATTTCCGGGGTAGGTGATTACACCACCCCTGGAGGGAGCTTATTCCACAGTCTGGACACCCTGATGAAGTGTATTTAAATCCAAAAGCTGAAGAAGTGTATTTAAACCCAAAAGCTTGTTAAGAAGAAGTTTTCCAATGATTTGAGTTGGCCTAATAAAAGGTATCAGATTTACCCAACAAACCTTGTCTGCCTTGGACCAACACAGCTACAACCTACACCCCTGAAGAATATTTTGGCGCTTTAGGTTGAAGGGCAGCAGAAACTTGAATCACAAATCACTCAAAATGTTATACTTAGTGCAGTTACTAGTATTTCTTAGAACTTCTGTGATTTATAAATATGAAATGGAGAAATTATTCTGTGCATTTTAGTCTGTTTGCCTAGACCAGTGATTCTCAACCAGGCACTCTGGGCTATCTTGAAATCCTTTCATGGGTGCCATGGGAATGATACACATATTAGCACTCTTAGGCATGCACAAGATAAGCACAGATTTTCAAGTAGGAATCCATAGCTGGGGTCTTTCTGAGTTATTTGCAACAGAAAAAAAACACTCTATTTTTCTGTAGTCAAAAAAGAGTGTAAACTAAAAGCTGATGTTTTCTGAGAGGTGCCGAAGAGGTGCTGCAAGTCTTTTCAGGGGTGACTCTCAAGTCACAAAAAGTTGAGACCCACTGGCCTATACAAAGGAAACTAGCCACACAGTTACATGCTCTCCCCTTTTACTTGTTTATATCTCTTTGGAAAAACAATATTATAAAAGAATGTTGGAAAACCTGATTAAAAGCATAGGAATTGGCAGGGAGATTCAGGCAGTTGCCATGTTAAAGAGTAACTGTTGACTTCCCCTTCCGCCCCCAAAATCAGATAGATATGTTTGTTACATTTCTATTTGATATGCTGTGCTGAAGAGAAAGAGAGCCTGTTTCAGGAATGTTTTTTAGCCTAGAAGCGTTCTTTGTATCCTAACTCATTAGCTCTTTGCCATCTTCTTTTTTTTTTTCATTCCGTAGGGCCATTCCATGGTCATTGGGTAACATTTCCCTATATCATTTTTTTTCTAGTGCATTGTCCAGCACAGAAGAATTTGAGGAACAAACATTTGTATTCTGTGTTCTTGTTCACTGTGTGAAGAAATGTGACAATGACATTCTAAACGTGCTTACTGATAGAATTGTCACAAGTTATCTACAATATGTGAAACCATCAGTGTTGTCTTTTGCACACAGCATATTTGTTGTACATTCTAAATGGCTGCCTCAAATGGCTACTTACAAATTTGGGACTTACCAAGTACATCTAAAATAATAAGTGCTAAAAGCTCTTGTCAGTGCTAGTTTACAGTGGCTATACTATGTTCTTCAGCTTTGCATAAAAGTAACACCAGTGGTCTGAAATAAGAGAAGTCTTTGCTGTTTTATGAAGATTTTGTGCAAAATGAATTCTGATTCCGTGCAAATAGACACGTTAGTTCTCCTTATTGTGGGCAGACTTTGATCTTCTGTTCTGCATTTATTGGGCAGCAGATGTCAAAAGGAAAATGATTTGTTATTTATGCGAGTAAAAAAAAAAAAGCAACATTGTATGGGAAATGGTAATTATGTCCTTTAGCTGTGACATTCTTTTGTTGAATGTTTTTAGTTTTATAAATAGATTTGCAGTGTATGCTGCCATTTTCAGTGTCTTTGCAATAGAGTGATTATCAAGAATGAAGTAGACAAGCATTCTTCTGAGCCCAGAATCAGGTTTTCTTGCTGAGATGGAGCTTTAACCTGAGGGAGTTCAGTGAAGTCACCTTTAAAATAAAATGCATTTATATATGCTTGCTCTCAAGCCCTTTTATAGTACAGTCAAATTATGATAAAAGGCATTTTCTTAAGGTTGTAAAGTCAAGCACTCAATCTAGGAAATGAAAGATTTAAGATTGCCCATATGACCTTAATGCAGGCCAGCTGGGAGCCACTACCTCAAGTAGGGCAGTAACACTTACCAGTAGGATTGTGAGCTTCTTGGAAGTTTAGTTCTGACTTGCACTGGAAGTGGAGTCACAAGCCCAGAAAGTTGCAAACCGCCGAAATGCAGATTTCTTAATTATTTTAATTATGTGATTATATAGTTATATTTTTCTACAGTGTCCTTGCTTGGTTCAGTGCACAAGATGGACTGTTTTCTGTGTGAACAGTTAGTTTATTTAAGGGGTTTGGGTTTTTTTGATACTTCAATATCTTCCCATTTTTATTTTACTATGCGCTATTCAAACTGTACTATGTAGACAGAATAATTCATTTCCTTATGGCCTTTTCTATGGTCATGATAATATCCAAATGTTTCTAAAGTAGTTTCATATTTTCTAGGGTCGGAAGGGACCTGAGTAGATCATCTAGTCTGACCCCCTGCCATGGCAGGAAGGAGTACTGGGGGTCAAACGACCCCAGCAAGGTGTTCATCTAGCCTCCTCTTAAAAACCCCCAGGGTAGGAGCCTGCACCACTTCTCTTGGAAGTTGGTTCCAGATCCTAGCCGCCCTGACTGTGAAGTAGCGCCTCCTGATTGATATCCAGCCTAAATCTACCCTCTGCCAGCTTGTGACCATTATTCCTGGTCACGTCTGGCAGGATGGGAGTGTTAAAAATTATCTGTTGGGTTTTTTGGGGGTTTTTTTTTTTTTTTGGAACCCAGTTGAAGATACCTTGACCTTCATATTTCAGAGTACTTTATAGATATGTTTCTACATTCAAAGTATAGCTCAGTGACTTCTTCACTTCTATAAGAATATCCAGCATTCCTGCAAAACAGACCCAGAGGTTTTAAATTTTATACCCCTAAATTGATCTTGTCTTAATCGGTGGTCACCTAACAAGAAGTTTGGTTTAGGTGGCTTGCCTGGCATCACATAGGAGTTCTGTGGCACAGAGGCAAGAGTAGAATCTAATTCTTCAGAACAGCAATCAAACACACAGCTCTGACAAACCTGTTATTGTCTTCTTCATGTATGCTTTCCACTTACAATAAATGAAGGAACCTTTACAGAGACATCATTTTCACGGCCCAACCCTGATTCATCTCCATCCTTTGAATGTGAAAATATAATCTCCGTCCTTGGATGCTTTTAAGAGAAGGTTAAGAGACAGACTGGGACTATTTTGTCAAGGACAGTCCTCCCCTGAGAGAAGTTTGACTGCATGGCCTCGTGAGGTGCCTTCCAACTCTACTCTACTGAGATACATCCTGTGTACAGTTAGGCAGGTGTCTGATGGGGGAAAAAATATATATTATCCCATAATTCAGAACTAAATCAAAATGTATGCAAAAGAGGTACAACTAAGGTTACAAGAACAACCTTAATTCTGGCAGTTCTTAACTTTGCGATCTTAATGTTAAGCCTGCGTGTGGATAAAATTATATTTTCTAAGGTTTTTTAAAAGACTTAAAATGAAAGAACAGAAATTTCACCAGGTGGCATGATATTGCTACCCACATGACACATCAATGACCATGAGAACTGCCCCACAGACTAATGGTGTGATAGCTGTCAAATATTGCCGTACCGTGTTGACTAGAGCATGTACTCTGGCAGTGGGTTTTACAGAAATTTGCTGACCACAGAGGAACAGTGAGACTGAGGAAATATGAACTGGAGGAGAGTATGCTTTAATGAATGCAGACACTTACTTATTCTTTCTGCTTATTTGTTGCTTTCTCTTCAACCTATCCTCACGCCAGAGAGAAAGTTCTCTTACCCCAGTCACAATGGCTAAGTACAGATGGTCAAAAAGCCCAAGGGTGAATCGATTCAGTCTTTGCAGGTTAGTCTAAACTACAGAGATTAAACCGAGAAACAAGTGAGCAGACATTCACTTTTGATTCAGGAAATGCAGCCACATGCCTGCAGTGGCTTAGGCCAGAAGCCGGTGGAGTTTGGGGGGATGTGCTGGAGCATGCCTTCCAGCCTGCCATCCACTTGCAAAGAGAAGGGACTGAACCTTCAAGGCTTTTATCACCCTCCCTGCTAGAGCAGAGTGAGTGTGGCCAGGTCCCACTGAGGCTAGGGGGAAGGGTGCTTTAAACCCACCATGGCCCACATGAGATCCTAGCCCAGGTGTCCCTGGGCCCGGGAGGCAGTGCCTGGCAGACTTCTACCCCATGCCCCGTTCGAGCTGTGGTGGGGGGCAGCTTCTGCCAGGCTGAGGAGGAGGTGGGTAGGAAAAAAGACATTAAATTCATGATAACTTGAACAAGAACAGTCCTTTCTCTGAAGTGAGCATGTACTGAACACAGCAATTTGCAACCTCAAGCACACAACAGAGCAATAAAAATAAATCTTCACCTAAGCTAAGAGACATCCCAGTAAAACACAGTGAGAGCACATGAGGCTTAGTCTAACTTAAAATGGAACGCAGTTAACCAAAAAGATGAGAGAAAGTCTTGCATAAGTCTAATCCAGAGGACAGTGTCTCCTAACAGCCAGGGATTCAGGAAGTCCTTGTTGGGGAATCGGCTGGTAGTCTTAGGTGTTGGAGTGGAGATCCCACAGGCCTCATTTCTGCTTGGGTTTTTATAGGCTCATTTGCTCTCCATTCTCCCCCTTGGGTTCTTTGACATTAGCATGCTTGTCATCTATAGCACCTTTGGCACAACTCTCACACATTCATTGTCTCTTATGTCGTCTTGGGTATTCTAGTCCAGTGTTTCTCTACCTTTTTCACACCATGGCACACTTACCTAAATAAAATAGCACTGCGGGACACTAGGCGCAGCGTGGGGGTGGGTGAGGGGGTGGTGCATGGCCAGCCAGACACCAACAGGGAGGAGGTGGGTAGCGCACAACCAGCTGGACACCAACTGGGGGGGGTTGGTGTGCAGCCAGCCAGATGCTGACAGGAAGCATGGCCACAGCCGGACTGCATTTTGGGTTGGAGCTATGCCCCCTGCCTGACTGAAGCCCCGCTCCCTATCTGTCTGTATCTGCAGCAGCAGCAGCAGGTGTGGCACATGGCTCCAGCCAGGCAGGGGGCATGGCTGTAGCCCAAAATGCTGCAGCACACCTGGATGTACCTGATGGCACACCAGTGTGCCTCAGCACACTGGCTGGAAAATGCTGTTCTAATCTCCAGCCACTAATTTTACCAGTTCTGCTTTATAATGCAAATTTAGTTCTCTGCTTTCTTTGGTCAGACCAGCTCAAGCAGTCCCTCTCCTATTTCCTTAGCTCCATCTTGAATACATATATGCGATGATTGTGGCAGGCCTTTCCCAACACCACCTACCTCTGTCTGGTCCTGCAGGGCTTGGCTGTGGGCTTACAGGTGGCAGGAGACCAGTCCGACCAGCCCCAGTCCTCCAGCCTCTCCCTCCCCTTGCCCCAGCATAGCCTGGGGGAGCTGAAGGGAATTACACTCCCGCCTTCCCCCCTTATCAACTGCTTGCCTGCCTCAGTCTCTGCAAGAGGTGGGAGGAGGTGCTGGAGCTTGTCTCCTGCTGTTTTATAATATAAATGTAGTTCTGGGATTCTCTTCTGCTGGCCAGCATACTGAGCCAGGGAAGGGGGGTGGGGATTAAAACCCCTCCCAGACCCTCTACCCTAGCTGGGGTTTTCCTGGTGGGGGGCAGTTTCTCTCAGGTTGTTACCCACCCGTGCCTTGCTCCAGAGGAGAGCAGGGGGCATGGGCAGCACGCTGAGCTGGGGAAGTGGGAATTAAAGCCTCTCCCAGACCCCACACCACAGCAGAGGTTTGCCTGGGGAGGGGCAGTTCCTCTTAAGCTGTTGCCCCACCCCCTCTGCTGCAGCAGGGGAAATTCTGGCAGGGTCTGCACCCCCATCCCCGGCAGACCCAGCTGCAGTCCCTAGCCGGATTTCCCAGACCCCCCCATGCCCTTGTCAGCCAGCCCTCACTGCTCCAGCTAGAGAACAAAGGTCGGGTCAACTCTGCTCTCGGGGGCAGATATCACAGCCCAGCCCAGGGCTGCAAAGTATCCTGGGATGCTGGGGGACTCTGATTTAACTTGAACCAGGAAGGGGTCTGGGACAGAAGTTTCATAAACTGGTTTGACCTAAATCAGTTAAGTTTGATACTACATTCAACCAGGTTTATCTTAAGCCAGTTTCAGCCATTTTGAAACTGGTTTATATAGACTGAACTTTTGTTCTGCTACAGGTTTAAACAGGTTTCTGAGCACTTAAACCAGTTTATGTGTAACTTTTGTCCCTAGCCAACTTGTTCCCAAGCCCTGCTTCTCAAACTGCTTCTCCCGGTTTCCTTCGCTATCAGTCTGAGTTCTTCTGCCACATTCTCTGAATTGTTTGTATACATACATAGAATAAATGTCATACTTCTTAATGCTATTAACATTATTTTATCCATTATCTAGTTCCCTAATTGGTGTTCTAACATCCCAGTCTTTGAAGGGGGTCTGATCAGTCTTCTGGACCCTATGTTCATTTCTATTGAGTTTTCATGTTGCGGTCTTTGAGAGAGGGATTCATTTTCTGATGGCATGAATGCCACGTGCTCCCGGAGGTTGCAGGGGCATGGCAAGCTCCTGCAGCCAGTGCTGGCGCTGTTGGCGGCAGGAGCATGGTGGAGGCAAGTGGGGAGCTGTTGCAGCAGTGTTGGCAGTGGGAGACGGTGTGGTGAGTGCTGACCAGTGGTTGGCAACCACGCACAGACACTGCCGACACTGCCAGCAGCGCACTGGTGGTGGCCAGCGGCATTCGTGGACCACCCACAGGCACCATCGGCAGCAGAGGAGGGATGGAGTGGCGAGCGACGCCTTTTCACAGGGGTGCACCACCACACTCGGGGTGAACATGCACCTGTGTGCGCCCCTTAGACATCGCCAGTGCCTGACAGCATATTCCTTTTGCTCCTTTCTTCTGTTGGGAAATCTTGCATATGATTCTGGTACTTCTGCCCCCTCCTTTGCTTTGCAGTCTCTATGTAAGTTGTGGGAATCTATCAAATTCCAAATGTCTGGGAGCTTTTGATCAGAATTTTTTTTTCCCTTGTCTTAGTTCAGGAAGTGGTTTTGTTCTGTGCCAAGCTTTGGGAGTTTAAATTCCTATTCTATGCTGCTTAGTTATTATTCCAGCATTTCATTTTCTTAGCTCCTTAAGGTTAAGTTGCGTTGATTCTACATTGTGACTGCTTAATTTTCATCCTGTCAGAAATTCTGTTGAAAAGAGTTCAGGCGCAAGCAGTGATGACAGTATACTAGAAATTATATATATAGGTCCAATGATTTTAGAGGTCAGTATCATGCTACAGGGTAGACTTTGTTTTCCATTTTACAAATCTAGCAAATTGCATTCTGTCTCACTCACTCACTCGCATACATTCTTTCTAAAGTCTGTACTTCTGCTCTGTGGGTACAAATATTGATGTTAAAAATGTGAAGTTCTTTTGCAAATGGTATGCATGCACATATCAGCGGTAAACAGAATCACATTTTCAGATGGGAAGACTTCAGAAATTCTATGTCTTTGCAAATAGGAGTGAACTTTCTCAAAAATGTTCCAATGAGGGCAGTGTAAGAGTAAAGACAAGTCAATATATCTGGAGAAGTAATTGACTACAATAATAGTGTGTGACCTTTCCAGAAAAATAAATCTTGATATATGCTGCCAAGATCTGTCAGGTAGTTTTACAGCAAGTAATGTTTCTAATAATTTCATTACTTGTTACCTTTCTTTCAGTCTTCTAATAGGGTCTAGATTCTGTGCCCAGACCTGCCCACCTTACACAGTATTGGCCTGCACTTGTTAATGCCTTGGGTATTCCTCATGAATTTTGGAGAGTGCCGCTTACTGAAATTACTGCAGGGATCAAAATGGTCTTTTCAGGAGGAGGACATTACTATGTGAAAATCATTTAATCCTGCGAATGTGGTAGAAGGTCTGTTTGAAAGTTGACTCCTTCCAACCCCACCTTCTTTGGGAGAGTAAGTATCTGGCAAGACTTATTTAATGGTCTCTAATTTGCTGGTGGAAATTGGCAGTCATTGGGATGGCTGCCATGTCAAGGTCAATGTAGATTTTAATGTCTTTCTGTAAATCTTTTTCTTCTGCCATCCTCTGGTTAATCAGCACTCCCGTTAGAGTGTCAGATGTGAAGATTTCTTTCTCAGGTATGTGTTGGCTGTTGGAAAAAGCAAACCACATCAATTGCAGGCAGAATCTTTGACTCCTTGGAGGTAAAGTTCTGTAGTGGTTATGAACCTGGTACAGCCACTGAGGGAAGATAACCCTTGAGGTCTTTTCCAACCCTCTGATTTGCTGATCATGTTAAAACCCAAGCTGAATAAATATGCACTTAGCCATTTGTAGATACATGTGACAGTTAGCACTTCCTTTTCCACATGCTAGGTTTCTGTGAGTCACCTTTATCTGAATGCAACAGGCCTCTGGTCTCGCTGTTCTTGGGTGAATGCTGCTCCTAAATGAGCAGTTCCCAAACTGTGGGTCATGACCCAAAATAGGGTTGCAACATCAGAGGATGGGGTCACAGGGGTGGGGGACGGTGGGTTGGAAGTGAGGCCTCATGTTGAGGAAATGGGACCATAAATGGGGTTATGCTGAGGAAAGGTTTGGGAAGCACTGTCCTAGACCATGTGAAAGTAGGGCTTCCGCTGCTAGTGGTTTATTGATGGTACATCTGTGCTGCTTTCTTGGGTTCCAAGGGCACTGCTCTTGAGCACCTCTGCTCATCTGGTCCTTCCATGCGTGTAGCTAACCTGGAAATTAAGCCATGAAGCTTCTCCAGGACAGTCGTTACCATCACTTACAAGTACACCCGAGGCAGGATTTTGAAAGTAGCTGTGAGGGAAGTCCCAAATGTGTGCAGTGCCAGGAAGACAAATCCATGGAGGCCTGCTGCAGCTACTGGATGCACTGCAGTACCAGTGGGAGGGGGGCCAGAGCACTGCCATGTTGAACCCTGATTTGGAGACAGCTTATGATTGAGTATCCCACAGTAAAACACTCTGGGTTACACCTGCAAGCTTGGCATGTTCTCCAAAGTGTCTGGCCAAGCACCTCTGCCACTGGCTACTTTTGCTGTAGCTGCCCAGGGTCTTAGTCGAGGTCCATGATATGGGAACCCAAACTGCCCTTGGAGCATTGCAGGGAAGCCACCCAGGCCTCAGGCATTCTGCTCCTGGATGCACCCTGCTTTGCTAAAACTCAAACCCCTGGCTGGTACCAGGAGCACTGCCTGGACTGCTAATGGGGGCTTGTACAGGGCCCAAAAGAAATGTAAACAAGAAAAAAACTTATCTGAGGATTTGCTCTGTTGTCCTGAAGCGGATTTCCCCCTTCTTCCCTAGGGGGTTCACCTGGGGACAGTCTTCCCCTCTGGCTGCCCTTCTGCTCTTCTTGCCTCCCCTCATATTCTCTTGGGTGTCCCTGGTCATTTGACCTCTTGCCCAGCTGACCCGGTTACCATGTTTTGCCTAACAAATGGGCTGCTATCTGATTATGTCTGCTGCATGCTGGGAAGGAAAACACCTAGCTCTCCATGAGCGATGTTTCCACAGCCTCCCAATGAGGGATCCTGAGGTGTGAGGGGAAGGGGAGTCAAGGGACAGAAAAGCCCCAGCAAAGGGCTGGAGTTTGTGGGTAGCCCTATCCCAGCCCTCCTAGTAATGGGGTTACACCCCCAATGTTACACCCACCAATTCCTGTTCAAAACCCTGTAGGAGATGGGGGTTCGATTGACCTTCATCACCTGGATAAAGACACTGTACATGGATGGGGTGCATTAATAGAGATTTTGGGGACCAGTACCAATTGCCTATTTTTAAGGAGGTATTTTGGCTGATACTAATCCGATACAGCTGCATGCAGCTGGTAAGTCTGCTGTGGTAGAAGGGGCATGAGGGAGGGAGAGGGGCTGGGGCAGGTGCTGCCGGGCTGGGGCAGGGCACTGGAGGGAGCCATAACTCGTCCAGGGGGTGTAGGGAGGGTGGCAACTCCTGCCCCTGCACGCATCCTGGGAGGGCATGGAGGTGTGTGTACCTCCCAGATCTGTGCAGGGGGACAGTGGCAGTGCTGGGATGGGGGTTATGGGGGAGCTGCAGCCACTCCAGATTTTGCTGTAGCTCCCTCATAGTGCTGCTGCCACCTGCTTTGAGTGCAGCTCCCACACACCAGGAGCACAGCCATGAGAGCAGCCCTTATGTGCTGAAAGAACAACTCCACCCACCCCTCCCCCCCATGCAGGTCTGGGGACACTCTCCCCCCCATGTATATCCGGGGGCACCCCCCCCATGCCCTTCTGGGATGTGCACAGCAGTGGGAGCGCCCTTCCACCCCCCCCTCACTCCCTCCATAGACGAGCCACAGCTCTGTCCTGCACCCTGCCCCACCTGGCTGAGCAGCTCCAGCCCCAGCTCCAGCCCCACTCTCCCTCACCAAGGGGGGCATGGATCTGCTCCCCCACACCCCTTCCCTCCATTTTCATCAGAATAGACTTACCTTCTGCACACAGCTCTCTGAGCTGCTGGGCTGCGCTTCTCGCTTCTACGTGCTGTGGTGTGGCCGTGCGCATACATGGGCATTTGTCAGCCAAATTATCAACCTTCCGATACAACCAATTTTCTTTATATCGGTGCTGATTCAATATCAGACCAATGTATTAGTGCACCTCTATACACAGACATGAACAACTGGGTGCTGGTGAACAGGCTCCTAACTCCTCCAATCTTGGTGCAGTTGGGGGTTCAGCAGGACTTCATCTGCATGATGGAACTTCTATCTCAGAGACTTAGGCAAGACCCTGGAATTAATGGAGTGCAGGTCCCTGGGCACAACCAAGGGGAAGTGAGGGTCCTGGTCTACATGGACAGCTTCAACATCCTCTGCATGGACAAGTGGTTGATTGAAAAAGTACTGAAACACACACAGGCATACAAATCAGTGACAGGGGCTAAGCTCAATGTAAACAAAAGCAGCTGACTGGTATTGGGCAATCTGGGGGACCTGTCATGCAATGGGGGATGGAGACCCCCAGGAAAGGTGAAGATCCTTGCTGTGGAATTTGATCCAGAGCTGACTGGATGGAGGAGTGGGAAAAGACAGGCCAAAATCAATCAGAAACTGGGATTGTGGCATATGCACCACCTGTCTGGGGGGGGTGAGTGGTGCTCATGAAGGCAGTGTTGTTACTAGTGCTTCTGTACACTGAGCTACTCCCACCCCCACCACACACATACCTCCACAGGGCAAATCGTCTGCATAATCCAGAAAGCAATGTGCATCTTTTGGGGCTCAGATGGGAGCTTGAAGAGGAAAACCATGTACAAGACAAAACAGAGAGGAAGCCAAGGAATGCCAAACGTTCTGCTTTGCCTCTGGGCCAAATATGTGAGCCAGATCTGCGAACTAGCAACTGCAGGGTGCAGGGGCTAAACATCCTGCTTTGTGAAATATTTTGCAAGTTGCATGCTACAACATTGGGGTGTATACATACTGCCCCTCATGAACTTACTTACCTGGGAACTGCTGTGGTTCTATAGAACCCTGGCACGGCTGTACGAAGACTCATAGCGCTCTGGTGCGGTGCCAGAGGACTGGAAGAGGGCCAATGTGGTTCCCATCTTCAAAAAAGGGAGGAAGGAGGACCTGGAGAACTAGAGGCCAGCTAGTCTTACCTCAATCCTGGGTATGCTTTTTGAGAGAATTATTCTGGCACATGTCCACGAGGGGCCAGCAGGGGAAATTATGCTTAGGGGCAACCAACACAGGTTCATTAGAGGTAGGTCCTGTCAGACCAACGTGGTGGCCTTCAATGACCAGGTCACCAAAACCAGGTCACTGCAGGGGTAGCAGTGGATAGTCTTTCTGGACTCTCGGAAGGCCTTCGACATGGTCTCACCCCGTTGTCATTAAGGAACTGGGGGACTGTGGTGTCGACACCTATACAGTCAAATGGGTCGCCAACTGGCTGGAGGGCCGCACACAGAGGGTGGTAGTGGATGGGTCCTTCTCAACCTGGAAGGACGTGGGCAGTGGGGTTCCGCAGGGCTCGGTCCTCGGGCCCGCACTGTTCAACATCTTCATCAGTGATTTGGACAAGGGGGTAAAAAGCACCCTGTTCAAATTTGCTGATGACACTAAGATGTGAGGGGAAGTGGGCCCACTGGAAGGATGCAACAGGCTACAATCAGACCTAGACAGGTTACAAGGGTGGGCGGATGAGAATAGGATGGGTTTCAACACAGACAAGTGCAAGGTGCTGCACCTGGGGAGGAACAACCGGCACCATACCTACAGGTTGGGGAACTCCCTTCTTGTCAGCACAGAGGTAGGAAAGGATCTTGGAGTTATCATTGATGCCAAGATGATCATGGGCCGGCAGTGTGGGGATGGAGTCAGGAAGGCCAGCCGCACCTTGTCTTGCATCCACAGATGCATCTCAGGTAGGTCCAGGTAGGTGATCCTCCCTCTCTATGTGGCACTGGTCAGGCCGCAGCTGGAGTACTGCGTCCAGTTCTGGGCACCGCACTTCAGGAGAGATGTGGACAACATGGAGAGGGTCCAGAGGAGGGCCACTTGCATGATCAGGAGCAGCAGGGCAGGCCCTACGAGGAGAAGCTACGGGACCTGAACCTGTTCAGCCTCCACAAGAGAAGGCTGAGGGGGGATCTAGTGGCCATTTACAAACTAGTCAGAGGGGACCAGCAGGGACTGGGGAAGTCCCTGTTCCCCTAAGCACTACCAGGAGTGACCAGGAATAACAGTTGCAAGCTGGCAGAGGGTAAATTCAGATTCGACATCAGGAGGCTACTTCACCGTCAGGGCGGCTAGGATCTGGAACCAACTTCCAAGAGAAGTGGTGCTGGCTCCTACCCTGGGGGTCTTTAAGACAGGGAGAGACAACTACCTTGCTGAGGTCGTTTGACCCCAGTACTCTTTCCTGCCATGGCAGGGGGTCGGACTTGATGATCTGCTCAGGTCCCTTTCGACCCTACTAACTATGAAACCCTGGAGCAGTTCTACAACAAATACAAACTACAGAAAGAAAGCCCAATGACCCTAATGAACCACTGCAAAATGCAGGAGGCTGTGAGGAAATGGGATGTGGTGTCAACCATAGACCTACTCCCTGAAGACAGCTGCCATGCCATGCAGGAAAGAATCTTCCACAAGGACCTGCAGAAAGATCACAAATATGTGAACTGGAAAGTAGCCCATGAGAAAGTGACCCTATTGCACCAGGGAAACCTGCCTATGACAAGCAGAGACAACTGACCACCTAGTGTTGTTCTGTCCTTTGGCCAAAGGGGTGTGGAGGAAAGTGTTTTTATACTCCTCAAGATGGTGACAGATATCACAACCCTGACCAGGGAAGCAGCAGTGTTTGACCATTTGTCTAAGAAGAAGGGGACCTCTGTTGGCTCACTTGAACCAATTAATTTCCTGTTCTGGAAATGCCTTATGAAAGGCCAGGAATCTGCTCATATACAGGTGCATACACATCTCAGTAGATGCTTGTGTCAAAATGGGACAAAAAGATGCAAGGATACTACAAGAAAGTGGTAGAGGATATTGGAGAGGAAATGGCAGTGATCATGTGGAAGAGGATGGACTGGCAGTGGCTGTTCAGGGGTGGGACACCTAAAGAGTGTGATGATGATAATGAGGACAATGAAGGCAGAAGAGATGACAAGAGAAGAAAGCGATGATGACAACGGCAACTGAAAGAACTGGGAAAGAAGTGGGGGGGGGAGGGGTAAGCTTTAGAGGGTAAAGAAAGGTTGTCTGCCTTTGCAATGGGCAGTGGTGATGGTGATGGTCACGTGGGGTGCATGGTGTGCATATTGTGACGGGATTGTGTATTATGTGTTTTGCGCTGTCAGGTGTGTCAGAGCAGCTGCAGGACAGTTTTGAGAGACGCACTTCAAGATCTCTATATATAGAAAATTAAAAACCCCCCACCTTGTTTCTAGGTTTGGCGTATCTGTAGAGTAGGAACGGGGGGAGGGGAAGGGCACACAGGGACCTGCAGTGAAGTCACTTAGAGTTATCATTGGTATTGTGCCCATACAGGTGGAGATGTTGGTAGTTCTTTATTAACTAATTTTTTGTGTACTCCTCCAGTTCCACATGGTGTGACCATTAAGGATATTTCTCAAGTTAGCTACCTTAACTTCTGGTAAGAAATTCCAAAGTAGTTGGTCTTATCAGGAATCTTCCATATCATGGAGTTTGAGGAAGGTGAATGATGCCATTAGTTTGTTTCAGTCTCTGCTCACTAATTATGTATCTTACATGTCTTTGTATCTTCCCTTCCAAATTTACACTTCTAGTTCATAGTGAGAATAATTTGTTGCAAAGGAGTCTCAAAACTGCATGTATTTAACATACGATAATCATTTACATTGCAAAATACAGTAGGCAGCCCTGTCTGATAACTGAGTTAATGATATACTTATCTCCGAGCACCAGCTCCATGGTTATGAGGCCAGCACTGGGAGATCTTTATCTACCAGTGCCAGTTCTGTGGTTGCGGGGCTGGTGCTGGGAGATCCTTTTCTTCCAGCGCCAGCTCTGCAGTTGCCCTAACAGTGTGGTCGTGGAGCTGGTGCTGGAAGGAGAGGATTGCCCTGTGCTGGCCCCATGACTGTGGAGTTGGCACTAGGAGATAAGGATCTCCCAGCCCAGGTCCCATGACCACAGGGTTCAAGCTGTGAGATAAGGATCTTCCAGCCCCAGCTTTACAATGGTGGAGCAGGGGTTGAGGGCCATTTTCCCCACTGGACGTTGATCCCTGCCCAGCAGCAAGCATCTCCTGTGGGTAGGGATCAGTCTTCCTCCCTCTGCTGCCTCTCCTTGTATGGTTTGTTCTCTGGACCTCTGATCATTTGTGTGGCCCTCCTTTGTTTGGACTCTTTCCAGCTTCTTTACATCTTTTTTGAAGTGTGACATCCAGAACTGGACACAGTACTCTACCTGCGGCCTCACCAATGCTGCATAGAGCAGGGGGGATGACATCCTTGGTCTTGCCTGAGATGCGTTGGTAGATGCACGCCAGTGTTTTGTTTACTCTGCTGGCTATAGCATCGCAATGTTAGCTCATGTTCATTCTGTGGTCGTTCAGGTCTCTTTCAGTTGTGGTACTAGCTATTGTAGCACTGTCAAGCCTGTAAGTATGTTGCAGATTATTTTTCCCCAGATGGAGCACTTTATATTTCTCAGTGTTAAGCATCGTCAAGTTTTGATCCGTTCACCTTACAAGCCTGTCCAGGTCACCGTGTCCTCCAGCGTGACTGCACTCATCCATAACTTGGTGTCGTCCATGAACTTTGCCAGTATGCTTTTCATACCCGTATCCAAATCATTGATGAATATGTTGAAAAGCCCTGGTCTGAGTACTGAACGCTGTGGGACACCACTGGTCACCTTTTGCCATGTCGACTCAGTTCTGTCTATTAACATTCTTTGGGTCCAGCCTTGGAGTCAGTTTCCTAGCAACTGGACCATTAAATTGTTGAG
This sequence comes from Crocodylus porosus, assembly GCF_001723895.1. Lineage (NCBI taxonomy): Eukaryota > Metazoa > Chordata > Crocodylia > Crocodylidae > Crocodylus > Crocodylus porosus. The sequence continues at coordinate 231,854,282 of NW_017728886.1, forward strand.
AATGCAAATTCTGAATTTTACCATGAGGACATTGTGGGAGACTAAGTCAAAGGCCTTTTTAAAATCCAAATATATGACATCAACCTCATCTCTCTTATCCAGGTGGCAAGTTACATGATTGTAGAAGGAGATGAGGTTGGTCAGGCATGACCTGCCTGCACCAAAGCCATGTTGGCTGTCATTTACAATACTGCCTTCTGTTAACCTATCACTGATGGATTTTTTGATGGATTTTCCCAGGATTTTTCCAGGGATCCAGGTCAGACTGATTGGCTTATAATTTCCTGGGTTCTCTTTCCTTCCTTTCTTGATGATAGGCACCACATTGGCCCTCTTCTAGTCTTCTGGGACCTCTCCTGAGTGCCATGAGTATTCAAAGTTTTGCCTTTGGTTGTGCAATTACATCAGCTAGTTTGTTCAGCACTCTTGGGTGTAGTTCAGCTGGTCCTGCTGACTTACAGATATCCAGCCTCTTTAGATACTCCCTCACAAGATCATTGCTGATTGTAGGTGAGTGATCACCCCTTGGTGCATCCTGTCAGACAAGCTAACACCCTGGTGGAATACCAATGCAGAGTATTCTGTTAGGAGTTTTGTTTTCTCTTGAGTGTTGGTTATTAGCTGTCCCATTGTATTCAGCAGGGGTCTTACATTTCCCTTATTTTTTTCTCCTGCTTCCTACATATCTGAAGAAAGACTTTTTATTGTCCTTGATTGCTGTGGCCAGTTTGAATCCTGTTCCTGCCTTTGCTTTTCTAATCCGCTCCCTACATATGTGGGCCATTCCTGTGTACTCTTCCTTGGAGGTAATTCCCAGCTTCCATCTCTTACTAACTTCTCATTTCATTCTCAGGAGGTCCATGACCTCTTTATTGAGCCAAGGGGGTCTCCCAGCCCTTTTGCTACCTTATGAACAAAAAAAAAAAAATCCTTTGTTCTCCAAGGATCGTATCCTTGAGGAATGACCACTCTTCTTGGACCCCCCTTCCTCATCAGACCATGGTCCAACAGGGCCTTATCCACCAATCTCCTAAACTTGTAGAAGTTAGTTTTCCTAAAATCAAGGATTTCTACCCTACTGACTGATTTCCCTGCCTTATGATGGATGATGAAAGTGATAGTCTCATGGGAACGATCTAGTGACTAACCAGAGGATTAAGGGTAATCTAGGCAATAGTGATCTACCCATTTTATAACATTATGAAACAATACTTCTCCACTCAGTGGTGGAGTATCTAAAACTATTTGAATTGATATGCTTTCACCTTTACTCTTTGTCACCTCTACTCCTTTTCACCTCTTTCTAGGTTGCGTCAAGGACAGCTGTAGGAGGGGAATCCCTGGAAGTATGATGTCATTTAGGAATCAGTGCCACTGTCTTTGCTTATCTTGTGGACATTGTGGATTTTTCACACATTTTAACTCTGACAGGAATCATGGCCTCACAATGCTGTTTTAACAGTAGAATGAGTAAAAACTCTACTGGGCAAAAGTTATTCCTAGGAGAGCATGGGGTCCTACCCCTGGTGATGAATGCTATTCTTGCTTTCGTTCTCTAGAGTCTATTAAAACACTCTCCTTATTTTCTCTTGTCTCCAGGCTATGATTGTCTCAGAAAACTTAGAAATCCAAAAATAGGATTTGTATTCATGGTTTCAGGGTGTTAGTTTTCCTGGAGTCATTCAATACTACTCTTCAAAATAAACACATTTTTGTTCTTCAGTCTCAGTGACATAAATAAATGAAGTAGCAAATTTAAATTGCAGTGTCTGTCACTTTGCTGTAAGATTGGAAGACAAAACAATTCTGATTATGAACTTGAGTATTTTTCCAGGTTTTTTTTTCTGGTATAGCAGTCAGGCAAGTTGCAAGTCCTCCAGTAAGAGCCCATGCTAATGCAAAGCTGTAGTTGTGACCTCAGCACTATGTCAGAATAATTGCCAAAATGCCTGGAATATGACCGATGTGGCAATTAGGTCATACAATTGATATAAAATTGTGAGATTGCTGTTAAGATTTGGAGTAGAGTATTGCTATTAGAGGCCTGGGAGACATTTATGAGGGCAGGTTGAAAGACCTAGGATTCTTTAGCCTGGAGAAGAAAAGATTGGGGTGCGGGGGTTGGAATTTGATAAGTCTTAAAATACCTGAAGAATGGTTATATGGTGGATGAAAATAGACTCCCATCTATGGCTGCAGTGGACTAGACAAGGAGTAATGGTCCCAAATTGCAGCAAGGGAAATTAAAGTTGAATAAGGAAGAGTTTTCTCCTTTTGAGGGGAGTTAGTTTTGGAACAGGTTATGCAGAAAGGTTGTAGAATTAAACCATACTCTTTTAGTGAGTGTATGCTAGTTACACTGAACTACAACTGTGTTTTGTTTTCTTAGCCCTCACACCGGGTGGCAGTATTACCAGTCCAATGTACCCAAGATTCCCACAGCTTGCATTTCAATAGAAGATGCTGAAATGATGGCACGGATCTCTTCCCAGGGCACCAAGATTATTGTTAAACTCAAGATGGGAGCCAAGACCTATCCAGATGCTTATTCCTTTAATACTGTGGCAGAAATAGTTGGGAGCAAGTACCCAGACCAAGTAAGTGAGAATTCCCTAAGAGAATACATCTTGTTTGAAAAATCACTTTAATTGACCTACTACTACTGTCTATACATCTTCGTGTTTATATTCATTTTCATGGCATATCCTAGTATACTGAAGAACTTGCTACAGGTGCATAAAAACTACTCTGTTCCAAAGGCAAAGAGTTCAGCTTAGTTGATATGGCTTTCTAACTGCTTCTTTTCCTTTCTTTTAAAAGTTCATGGTTGTGAAAGTAGTGCGATAATGGATATTTACATTTAATTAACAAAAAAATCTATGTATATTTGCTGAAGTAAAATTCTAACACACCAAGGATTTTATTGTATGGAACTTGCAATAAATAGGCTATAGCAAGAACCAGGTTACAGCATTTTAAATGAAAAGCAAGCCATGCTTGTGAAAATAATGAACAAACTACCTTTTGCTGTGTAGATTACGTTATACTTGACTTTACTTATTTTATTTGCTTTCCTTTAGATCTCTTACTCCATGTGAATGGCAAAATTTCTATTTTAAACACAAAATACTTTGTATGAGCTTATAGCCTCTCCTTACATATATTTATCTGCTGTCTAATTTAAATTTGGTTTGTAATATGAAGGACATCTAGCCTTTTGATAAGTTAACTGGCCTGACTGCCACCTCATTCCTGTGGAGTGACACCACTAAACTCCAATGTAAAAACTGGAGCAAAATGCGGATGAATCTAGTTGACTCTGAGTTTAGTTTAACATAGGTTGTTAAATGGACAATTGCTATTTTAAGATTCTACTTTTGCTGCTTTTTTTAATTTCTGGTTTTATAAAATATAACCAGCCAAACCAGATTTGTGGTGGTAGAAAATTTATGCCTGGGATGAGGACTTTTTTGCCAAGTTCCAGCCTGGAATGGAATCTTTAGCCTATATAATTTTATGGAAATGCTGATGTAACCCTAACTCTGGTAACACTATAAATCCCTGCTAAAATGAAGTTACTTAAGTCATTATTCCTTTCTAACCTAAAAGTTTTCTAATTGTAATGAAAAATAAGAGTAATATATTTTTATCTCAGTTTTTTTTAAACCAAGTGAACTTGTTCTGTGTTTGCTCTGTGTGTGAAGTACTGTAACATTGGCTTATTGCATCTAGAAAACACAGCTAGAAGTTACTGTAATCCTTTTTCCTGCCAAATGATCACACTTCTGAAAACTCTGCAATGATCGCTGTGGTAGAGTGATTTATGTGCTATCAGGTATGAATTTGGCTCCATGGAATGCAGTGTACAGAGGACAACATCTTAGCCCTTAGAATAGACTACAGTTAACTTAATCTTGCATCATGTGAATTTTTAGCAATGCTTCTGGGGAACTAAAGTTTTGTCCTTCATGACTCATACTTTGTATTTGAAAATTATAGTATTTCAATTCAACCAGCATCGTATCCAAATGTAACCTTTATGAACACTTTAAGCCAGGAGCCACATGTGGACTCTGTGTGGCTATTTCCATCTATTTCTTTCCCAGTGAGATAAAAACATTCTTGGATCTTCTCAGTTGCTGAAGCATGAGGGGTGCAGATTTTTAAAATCGTATGGGAAGATTTATTCACAATGCTGTGCTGCTGTTAATGAGAGCAGTGGCATGCACACTTGAAGTGTAACCAAGAAACAGAAAAGTAAAACAAGTGAATGGGGGATTAACAATTGTTTCCCTTTGGAAGCTCATGATGTTTCACCGATTTAGTTATATACTGTAACTCTGGTAAACACCTGAGCTATCTAACTATTCATACAATAAAATGCAGTGCAGAATGAAAGATGTACAAAGTCCTTTATGCCATAGTGTACTGGAATATGTTACATATCCAGTGGAATCAAAGGGGGTTTATGAGCCAAAAATCTCAATTTAACTTTTGAATGAAAATAATAGAAGAATTGCTTTTCTGAATCCACAATGAGTGACATAATATTTAAACTCTAAAACAGGGGCAGGAGTTTTGGCAAGGCATCAAGGGCCACATGACAGGCAGCCAGGGGCAGATAAATATTCACTTTCTAAATTTTTTAGGGGCCCTGCGGGCCGGATAGAATGGCCTGGCCGGACACATCTGGCCCGTGGGCCACATTTTGCCCACCCCTGCTCTAAAGTAATAAGTTTTGAACAGTAAGTACAGACATATGAAACAAAAGTTAGCTGATTTTGGAACTAGCTGGACATCTTAGGTGGGAAGCTCGGAGGTGTGTGTTCATTACCTGTGAGGATAACTGTTGAATTCACAGCAAATATGAGGTCATGCAGATCTAGATATTTATATGCTGGAGATTTTGGAGTGATACGACTAGAATTTAATACAGTTATGAAGTTACAGATGATGATAATATGAAGTATTTTATATTATTTTGCAAATGATGTGACATTTTTGGCACCGTATGAAAGGTTACCACATATGAAAATCATATTTGTCTGAAAACTGTATCTACTAGTATAAGAAACTCTAACTAGTTATCGTTAATGAAAATCACTAAAGGAGAAGAAAAGAGTTCTTTGTTTTTTTCAGTTGGTTATTGTGCTAGTCTGACAGCACATTGTTTATGACCAGTTCAGTTTTCTCTCTTGAGCTGGTTTTCCAAGGTGCTCATGTGACATTTACAGAATAGTGGATACAGGCAACCCCCGCGTAATGCTTTTAATTGGTTCCAGAAAAAATGAGTGTTAAGCAGAACCCATTTCCCCATAGAAATTAATGTAAATAGAGATTTATTGGTTACTGCCAAGCTGGCAAGTCAGTCAGTAATACAGAAGTCATTGACTTCAGGAAAGCTGACTTTGACAAACTAAGGAGGATCGTCAGTGAGGCCCTAAAGGGCTACAGCCCAAAGGAGAGGGGAGTTCAGGACAAGTGGCTGCTCCTCAATGGAGCAATCCTGGATGCGCAAGCAAAGTCCATCCCATCTCGGAGGAAAGGCAGCAAAAGGGCACAGCAGCCCCCTTGTCTCTCCAGGGAACTGGCGGACCTCCTGCATCTTAAAAGGAAGACCTACAAAGGATGGAGGACTGGAACCACCACCAAGGAGGAATGCTCTGCTCTGGTCTGGACCTGCAGAGAGCAAACCAGGTAATCCAAGGCTGCAATGGAACTCCAGCTAGCTACAAATATCAAGGACAATAAAAAGTCCTTTTTTTAGATATGTGGGGAGCCAGAGGAAAAGCAAGGACAACATTGGACCCCTGCTAAACCAGATGGGACAACTGACAACTGATGCCCAGGAAAAAGCAAACTTGCTAAATGGGTACTTTGTATCAGTTTTTCACCAATCCCATGAGAGGCCCCTGCCCACTGTGGGTCAGGGAGGCCCGGGTGAGGGAGATTCCTTGCCCTCCATTGAAGCTGACCTCATGAAGAAACACCTTGAGAGGCTGGATACCTTCAAGTTACCCAGCCCTTATGGTTTATACCCAAGGGTACTCAAGGAGCTGGCAAGTATCATAGCTCATAGCATCATAGCCCCTGGTACAGATCTTTGAGAACTCCTAGCAGCCTAGTGAAGTGCCTGAAGATTGGAAGAAGGCCAGTGTCTAGCCAATCTTCAAGTAAGGGAGGGAAGTAGATGCGGCAAACTACAGGTGCATCAACCTGACCTCAATCCTGGGCAAGGTCTTGGAAAAGATTATCAGGGAGGCCATCCTTAACAGACTAGCTGATGGCAATATCCTGAGGGATACAAGCATGTTGAGGGTAGGTCTTGTTTGACCGATCACATATCCTTTTATGACCAGGTGACCTATCACCTGGACATGGGGGAAAAGATTGATGTCGTATATCTTGACTTTAAAAAAGCCTTCTATCTGGTATCCCATGATCACGTCTTAGCAAAACTACCAACTGCGGCCTCAACCTCACTATGATCCACTGGCTGGGAAATTGGCTCTGTGGTCAGACCCAGAGGGTGTAATTGACAGAAGTCAATTGTCATGGTGCCCTGTGACCAGTGGGGTCCCTCAAGGCTCTTTTCTAGGGCCTATACTGTTTAACATCTTCATCAGTGATGTAGACATTGGTGTCAGAAGTGGACTAGCCAAGTTTGCCAATGACACCAAACTCTAGGGTAAAGCATCCACACGTAAGGACAGGAGCGTGATCTAGGCAGATATTGACAGGCTCATGAAATGGGCAGATGAGAACCTGATGGTGTTCAACACTGAAAAATGCAAGGTTTTCCACCTTGAGAGGAAAAACCTGCAGCATCCTTAGAGGCTCGGCAGTGCTATGCTGGTTAGCACTACAGATGAAAGGGACTTGGGGGTCATGATTGACCACAAGATGAACATAAGCCTTCAATGTGATGCTGCGGCTAGTAAAGCAAGCAAAACGCTGGTTTGCATCCATAGATGCTTCTCAAGCAAATCCTGGGATGTCATTCTCCCATTGTACTTGGCCTTGCTGAAGCTGCACCTGGAGTACTGCATCCAGTTTTGGGCTCCACAATTCAAAAAGGATGTGGAGAAGCTTGAGAGAGTCCAGAGAAGAGCCATGCGCATAATCATGGGTCAGGAAAACAGACCTTATGATGAGAGGCTGAGAGCCATGGGACTCCTCAGCCTAGTAAAGAGTAGGCTCAGGGGTGATTTGGTGGCCATGCAAAAGTTTATCAGGGGTGATTATCAGGATCGGGGGGAATGTCTGTTCACAAGAGCACCGAAAGGGATGAGCAGATTGAAAGGTCGCAAACTCCACCGCCACCAGTTCAGGATGAACTTAAGGAAGAACTTCTTTACTGTCTGAGCCCCCAAGGTTTGGGATAGATTGCCACCAGAGGTGCTTCAAGCACCCACTTCGAATGCCTTCGATACACATTTGGATGTTTATTGTCCTGGGATCCTATGATCCGTGCTGACTTCCTGCCCCTGGGGCAGGAGGCTGGACTCGATGATCCTCCGGGGTCCCTTCAAGCCCAAATGTCTATAAAATCTATGAAAATTATCCAGGAGCACATCTACCAGGGACCAGCAGGGGAGATCATGCTTAGGGGCAACCAACGTGGGATCACTCAAGGAAGGTCTTGTCAGACCAACCTGATGGCCTTTTACGATCAGGTCACCAAATCATTAGACGCAGGGGTTGCTGTGGATGTAGTCTTTCTGGACTTCCGGAAGGCTTTCGACACTGTCTCTCACCCCATTCTCATTAAGAAATTAGGCGACTGTGGCATCAATACCTACACAGTCAGATGGGTTACAACTTGGCTGGAGGGCTGCATCTAGAGACTGGTGGTGGATCGGTCTTTTTCAACCTGGAGAGATGTGGGCAGTGGGGTCCCCCAGGGCTTGGTCCTTGGGCCTGCATTGTTCAACATCTTCATCAGCGACTTGGACAAGGGGGTGAAAAGGACCTTGTTCAAATTCACAGATGACACTAAGATGTGGGGAGAAGTGGGCAAGCTGGAGGAGAGAGATGGGCTGCAAGCAGATCTAGACAAGTTACAGGGGTGGGCAGATGAGAACAGGATGGGCTTCAGTATTGACAAGTGCAAGGTACTGCACCTAGGGAGGAAGAACCAGCAGCATACCTACAGGCTGGGAAACTCCCTTCTAGTCAGCACAGAGTCAGAAAAGGATCTTGGTGTCATTATTGATGCAAAAACAAACATAGGCCGACAATGTGGGGACGCAGTCAAGAAGGCCAGCCATACCTTGTCATGCATCCACAGATGCATCTCAAGCAGGTCCAAGGAGGTGATCCTCCCTGTCTATACAACACTGGTCAGGCCGCAGTTGGAGTACTGCGTCCAGTTCTGGGCACCGCACTTCAGGAGAGATGTGGACAGCATCGAGAGGGTCCAGAGGAGGGCCACTCGCATGATCGGGGGGCAGCAAGGCAGGCCCTATGAGTGGAAGCTATGGGACCTGAACCTGTTCAGCCTCCACAAGAGAAGGCTGAGAGGGGATCTGGTGGCTGTCTACAAACTTGCCAAGGGGGACCAGCAGGCTTTGGGAGAGTCCCTGTTCCCCCAAGCACTACCGGGAATAACAAGGAATAACAGCCATAAGTTGATGGAGAGTAGATTCATGCTAGATATCAGGAGGTGCTACTTCACTGTCAGGGCGGCTAGGGTCTGGAACCAACTTCTAAAGGAAGTGGTGCTCGCTCCTACCCTGGTGGTCTTCAGAAGGAGGCTTGATAATCACCTAGCCTGGGTAATTTGACCCCAGCATCCTTTTCTGCCCATGTCAGGGAGTTGGACTTGATGATCTGCTCAGGTTCTTTCTGACTCTACCAACTATGGAACATGCTGGAGGACAGGAATTCAATTCAGAAGATCCTGACAGATTGGAAAGCTGGGCTGGAGCTAACAGTGACAAATGCAAGGTTCTGTACCTTGAGAAAAATAATGAAAAACACAAGCAAAAAATGGTTGACACCTAGCTGGATGGCAGCAATATAGGAGATCTTGGAGTCTTGGTGGACGACAGACTCTATATGAATCTGCAGAACAACACAGTTGCAGAAAAGATGAATGCCATTTTGGGTTGCATCAATGGAAACAATAGCTGCAGGACACAGGAGGTGAAGTGCCTTTTTATTTGGTACTGATTAGGCCTTGTGTAAAGTATTGTATGCAGTTTTGGGCCGTACAGGTCCAGAGGCAGGCAACTAAAAAGATGGGGAGAGATTGAAGGTGTTAGGCATGTTCAGTTGTGGAAATGGCATTTAAGAGGGGATATAATAGCAGTCTCCAAATATCTGAAGGACTGCCATAAAGAAGAGGTAGAATATCCTTTATCTCTTGTTGCAGAGAGCAGGATGTGGAGCAGTGACTTGAAGTTGTAGCAAAATAGATTTAAATTGGATATCAGGAAAAACTTCTTCAGTGTTAGAACCATGAGGCAATAAAGTAGGCTGCCTAGGGAAGTTGTGGAATCTCCATTAGTGAGTGTGTTCAAGAAGAGGCTGGACAAGCATTTTTCAGGCATTATCTATGAGTAGCTATGCCCATGCTCTACTATGGGCATTTCCCATTCTTCTGAGCTTTGCTGGTTGCCACGTGGGGCTAGGAAGGATTTTTTCCCCCCCTTTCTGGTGCTACACGTGTTGAAGGGCCCAGGGCTTTCAGCTTCCTCGGAAGCATCGAATGTTGGCTGCAGCTAAGGCTGGGGATTTTGCCTGGGAAGTGCAAGTGTTTCTATTGGGTTTTAAACCTAGAAGTTTCTGGCTAGAGTGTCTTGCCCCTTCCTCAAGGTCAGACTGATCACCATATTTGGGGTCAGGAAGGAATTTACCTAATGGTTAGATTGGTACATACTATAGGGGTTTTTGCCTTCCTCTGGAGCAGGGGTCATGGCTGTTTTCCTTGGATCTCTTGGCAACCCTTGCAGCAGTAGGACATTGGCCATCATTATACTCCTGCTTTACATTTGGCAAGCTAGGGTGTTATACTTAGTAGTTAGGTTTGGTGTTGACTGTAGTTTTATTAACAGATTAGACAATGGATTTGTATAGAATGGTTTGAATAAGGATGAGCCTGCCTTTGACAGGGTGTTGGTCTAGATCAGGGGTAAGTAATTATTTTGGCTGGAGGGCCGCTTAACAAGTTTTGGTGAGCTGTTGAGCATCACATAGGTAGCTCCCCACTTGACAATTGCCTTGCCTTGTGGTCTCCATATTGGGACCAGAAGCCCTGCCCCTTGGTCTTTGCTACCAGAAGTCTCTCCCCTTGCTCCTTGGAAATACTTCTTTTGGGAGAACAGGGTTGCCATCTTTGAACTAGAAAAAAAAACAGTTCATATACTAAAATCCAAACACCTACTATAACATATTTTAATTTAATTACAAAAAATATTTGTTATTATTTGTGTTTGCATACTCTTTATAGAGGGGATTGCATAATAGCTCAAAAGTAAAGTTTTACTCTTGTATATTGTGTGTGAAGGGTATGGGGTGTGGTTCAGGGTGGGGTGTATGTATATGGTGGGGTGTGGGGGGTGTCCATATGGGGGTTTGTAAGGGAGTGTGTCTGTACGTGTGGGGGCATAGGGAATGTTGTGGGGTGTGTATATGTGACGGGGTTGTGGGGGCAGGGTGTGTGTGTGTGAGGCTTGTGGGGTGTGAGGGAGGGTGTGAGCACTCCCCAAACACCCTTACATGTTGCGTAGCCCCCGCTGTTCCCATGCAGGCATTGGTAATGTGGATCCTGCCAGTGCTGTGTGTGGGGGCAAGGACAGCAGCCTGCCCAGCCCACCTCCATCACGGGGTCTCCACGTAGCACACATGCAGCTCCCACGTTTGCATGGCACTGAAGAAAGCCCTGCACTGGAGCTGGCTGCCTTTCCCACCCCTGCTGCACAGTGCCAAGGGTTCCCTCCACTTCTGGGAGAGTCCTGGGACCTGTGCAGCAGGGGGCAGGGAAGGCAGCTGGCTGCAGTGTGGGGCTGGATAGAGGTGGGCAGGCTGAGCTCCTTGCCCCCATGTACAGCACTGGCTGGAGCTGCGCACTGCCAGGTGCCAGTGTGTGTGCAGGGCACGAGTGCCCTGAGTGCACCGCCTTCTGCTACTGCTATCAACAGCGGGAGCTGTGTGTCATGTGGGGGAGTGTTTGCAAGGTCCCCACACGTTATCTGCCCATGCTTCTGCCGTCCCCTGGGCAAGGACATTGTGGTGCCGGCAGACCCATCCCCACACTCTCTGCCCCACCTAGCTGCAGCTCCCCAGCTGCCCCCGCTGCTTCCCTACCAGTGCCCAGAGTGAGTGGGATGCTGGGGAAGCCAAGCAGGTTCCCTGGGGTGGCTGCAGCAGCAGCCTGGCCCAGATGCTGCTGCTGCTGCTGCTGCTGCTAGCTGGGCTGTGCCCTTCCTCCCACGAGGGTGGGAGTGAAGAGCAATAGGGTATGTTTGGGTGTGGGGGGATGTATACGTGGATGTCATGCTCCCATCCTTGTGGATGGAAGGGCTGGGTGGGGTACAATTCGTTGGTGGGTTCCTGTAGGCCAAATGACAATGCCTGACAGGCTGGATCTGGCTCCCGGGCTGTATTTTGCCCACCCCTGGTCTAGATGACCTCTGAAGGTCCCTTCCAGCCCTAGTTTTCTATGATTCTATATTTTTGGGAAATAAAAACATTTAGGGAAGTCTGATTGTTAAAAATTCTAAAAATTGTCATAGGAACAGACAGCAAATGCAATAGCTACTTTGGACTCTTAAGCTTACCAAATTTCAGGTTAACAGTGGATGTGAACATTTCATATAAATTGTTGCAATGTTGTATTTGGAAGGCTAAGATACATTGTCAAAGTTGGTACCTTGGCCAGCCAGCCAGGGCAAACCAAGGCTTTAACCTGCCAGTAAGAGCACTACCCAGTAAAAAAAAAATCGTTTTTATCTTTACATATACTGTGCAAAATCCGCTGAAAATTGGAATCTGTGAATATTTGAACTTTTAGGATGTATAAAAGAGATGTGAGCTGAAAAGTAAGTGGATTCTATTTTAGGTATGAATGACAGTCCCTCCCTCCCTTTGTCCCTCCCAGTTTGCATGTCATATGTATAAAATATATTAATGGATATGTTGTGCTCCATAGCCAAACTGTAGCTAGGTTGGAACTTTAAATGTAACAAATCCTAGGGATGACCTGAATTACAGTGATGCTAATGTAACAGATCATGAAGTTTTTTTCCAATTCCTGATTGATAGAACCTGCTCCATAAAGGAAATAGTTTATTTACTTTCTCATTCTTCCTCTTTTGTCTACATAACAGTGAGTCTTCTCGTGAAATCTGCAATACTTGCCAACACACCAGGGAATAAGAACATAAAAAACATCCATTATTTTGGATCTGATAAATAGCAATGCATATAAAGAAAGGAACCATTTGGTGCAAATAGTAAAATTCACTGAAGATGTATAACACTTCAGCACAGAGTGTTATTATAAGGGCTAGCATCAGTTCTACATATGTTCCCAGAATGGTTGTCCATTAGTCCTTTGATGTGGCTTCCAGATATCCCTTTGGTCAGACTAAATTATGCATACAATAAAGCTCAGAGTAGCAATGTCTGAAATGCCTGGTACCATAAAATCGTAAATTCCACTGTTAAACTTTTCCCTCACTGTGACTTTCCTGCTCCTCATTCAGTCTCTGTTGTTAAAACGTATCTAAGTATTGCTACTTGGGCCTTGCCTGCAACAGTAAGCCAATACTTGATTTCAGAGGAGGTGAGTTTTTCTGAAGTTCTCATTTATCCCTTCGTAGGAGGAAATACCCAAGAGTAGGAAAAGAGTAACTTGGATAAAGAACAAGAAAGGGAGATAAAAATGCCAAATAGGTTAATCTTGTCCTTTTTTTCAGTGCTTATGTTAGTTCTCATCAAAACAAATGGGATCCCTGTTTTTCATATCAACAGGACTTTGTGCTGTCTCTAGAGGGACTCCCTAATGGATTTTACAGGAGAAAACGGGCTTGTGATGATAGCAACACAATCAGTTTCTCGGATGGAAGTTTTTTTGTCACAGTGAAAAGAACCCAAACATTGTGCTGCTGATGCACAGAAGCTAATTTTTCTAAACTTGGCTGTTTCAAAAATATTTTATCCTCAACTGCCAAAAGGGCAAACCTTATACAAGATCTAAATTCCTCTGCCAAGAGCTTGGCAACAACATCAAACATCTGAATCATTCCTTTAAAATGCAAAAGCTACCTGAAATCATTCAGAAGGATGGCAGATGGGTAATTAGATTTAGTGTGCCCCAAGATTCTGTGTAGTTGGTAAATCCCTAAATGTTAGATTGTATTGAAACAGTCAGATCTATGTAAAAATGAGCAACAGCCGCTATACTATGGATGAGATTCAGAAAGGAACTTAAATACCTAAAATGTGACTTAGGCAAAATTTAAAGCAGCTAAGTCCAAGAGAAGGTTATTTACACTTTGTACAAAGTGCTTTTAGTGCAGTATGCAAATACTGTTCAGAGCATGGAGCAGAGACAAGGACTCCCCAAGGAGTGACCTGCTCTTGGGTGACAGTCAAGTTCCCTCTTGTTTGCTGCTCCTTTGGCCCAAAGACTTTGCATTCCTTCCTGCAGAGTGGCACATCTTCAACAGAAGGCATGGAGAATGTCCTTAGCCTAACTTAGTCTCTAGCTTGCTGATTAAGGTACTTTCCTGGGCGGTGGGAATGTAGGCTTGAACCCCATCTGGCTGAGGCAGGGCTAGAAACCAGCACTTCCATTTCTTAGCTGAGTTCTCTAACAAGTTGGCAGATAATAATTTTAAAAAGTCGGTACCACCTCTTCCTCATCCTTAAAGGAGTCAATTGCCTGTACATGAACGGGAGGATATTAACAGGATGATTTAGGCATTTGAAGTCTAAGCTGGGTTTTGGGTTGTGAATTCCAGCTTCACATAGGTACTTAAATTCAGGGAAGAAATAGTGGAGTCTCAGATTCTATCTCCTCCAGTGGTGTTGGCTGGTTTAGATGTTCGCTACTCAGTGCAGTGGCTGTTGCTAATCCCAATCCTAAATTTACCCATTTTAAAGTATAGGGAACCTAACACAGCTCACTTAGGATTGTGAATTTTACATCTGGAGCTAGCTGCTTAGTGTTGCCAAACTTAAATCCCTTTGTATTTCATCGTAAATAACTTGTACATATGTGACTAAAGTTGCAAGCAGGCTACAGTAAAAATCATAATGTTCCCACTGTTTAGGGCACTTCTTAAACAGTATTATAAATACTGGGGGAATGGCTCAAAACAGTTTTAATGTATTATTTTTCCAGATACAAGTCTGGCCCACTTATACTGTAGATGTGACGTGAGCCTGATTGTCCCAGAGTTTGACTTGGATCAGAACAGACACAGCAGTCATTTGCACAGATCACCCTAGCGAGCTGCACTGCTGCTTCTCATGTGCACAGCCTGGTTGGCTTGGCTTGGGGAAAAGCATTAGCACAAAGAAATGGGTGGAAAGACTACAACGTTATATGCTGCTCAGTTAAATTTGTGGACAAACAGAATAAGTTCTGTAAGTATTATGCTTAGAATTGCTCTGTTAGTTTTTTCTTGACCTCTTTGTTACAACATTCCTTTGGGATTTTATTTCAGCAATAATTTCTAAACATGTGGAAGGCCTACAGAATAATTAGGGAATTTTTTTTTTCTACTTAGCATAATTTTTTAAAATTTTATTTTATAAAAGTACAGTATGCTGTACCCCTCCTGCTTTCTCAGGTTCAAAAGTATGTGAGGTGGTCCAAAACTAGCAGCAATAAAGCTGGCCTGAGGCATCATTAAGGAAAGACTAAAAAATTACGGTGCATAAAAAAAATAAATATACCTTCTTCTAGTACTTTCAATTTTTGAGAAATAGGGTACCTTTACACATGCTACATGGGTGGTGGTAGGTGGGGAGGTGCACTTTAATTAGATTGGAGCTGCTCCAAATAAAGTGCCTCTGTGTCTCCTGTATCAGTGTCCCCATGCTTAAAAATGGTGACTGGGGCACTTGAACTAAAGCTCACTCAGTGAGCCCCCATTGCCATTTTTAAGCATGGGAACACTGATACATGAGAGGCAGGAGGGTGCTGGAGTGTGACAATTTCCATGCTTCGGCAGACTCAATCAAGTCTGTTCCAGTGCCCTGGAATTCCAGCACGTCGGAGCTGCCTTGCTGCTCGTGTATAGGCATCCATAGTGTTAGAAATGTGTCAGATGTCAGTTGTTAGCTTAAAAACATCCATGCATTACTAAAATAGCCAAATGGCTCTAAGAATAGCTTTTTTGTTAAGCACTGAACAGGTACTTGTCACTTTAACTATTAATTGACTATTACCATAGAGTTTATTATCTGGCAGATAAAAAGAGAAAAGTAAGATGTAGTGTGAGCCCCAGGGAAATTAAGTGATTGTTTTTGTTTGGTTGGTTTGTTTTTTAATATTTTTCCATGTGAGCCTCATGGAAGAAGCGAATCTTTGATTAAAGAGAGAATTGGTGGGAGTCAAACATGATTTGGGAAAGTGTCTAGTTTATGGGACCAACCTGGAAGAAGGCATGTGGAAGTTAAGAGGAAATGAAAGGAGGCATTGAAGGCTACATCATTGGTAGAACATAAGGGTAACTTGGTAGGAAGTGAGATCTGAAATGCAGATCAGGGAAGACCTGAAATTTAAGACCTTGTAGGTGAAAATAACCATAGATGCTTAATAAATAGGTCAAGGTAAAAATAACAGAGCAATTGGTTCTGATCAGGCAAAGATGCTATTGACTTTGGTGGGTCAATTAGAATGAAGGCAAAGCGAGCTAGGGAGAATGTGATTGCAGTAGCTGTTGTAGCCAGAAGACAGGCATCTTCAGCCTTTGAGGCAGAAAAGAAAATGTCTGATATTCATAAATATATGTATAAACACAGATTATAACATTGTACAAGGCGTGTGTTTGTGTGTGTATGTATGCCTTGAGTTTGTGTGTACACACACACACACACACACACTTCTTGAGTTTGCTCTCTAAATTTGGCTAATGTGGGGATGATATAGTAAAATTGATGGTTTGCTCATACCTTGTGGATTAGATCCATAACCAAACAGTACCTGGAAAATGTTTTGTTGTTTATTAAATGAACAATTTAATTTGATTCTTGTGCTGATTTACTGGGTGGCTATGATGACATAAATGCTTATCCTGTCATTCTCTGAGCCAGCCTATTTTAGCTGCTGGAGTGATGTTGGCCTCAGAATGGAGATCTCCAAAGATTTAAAGCCTTCTCTGTGCCTACATTTTGCTGCTTTAACGTTGATGTATAGAAAAGCAGCATAAAACAAAACTCTCCTGTAAAATCATTTGCAGTGATACCGAAGTGCTGATTACAGCTCAGCAAGGCAATAAAGCACATTATATTTTGGGATATATTTGGATAATTTATATTGGGATAATTTTGTCTATGCTAGGGCTTTTCCCAGAATAAACACATCAGTAAAATAGTCACATCCCCAAATAATCTCTCTGTCTTTCTGGTAATACTTTAAGCACAGTGTGGACGTTAATAAAGAATAGGTTATTAAATCAAGAAATACGTTGTCCACTTACAGTCATTAAAGAATTAAAGATTCTTGTGTCGACAGTTGTAGCCTGGTCTCAACATTGTTCATTACGTAAAAGGACAATACCTGTACTGTACTCAAATATAGTTTTACTTAATTGTATCAATTTCCTGACAATTTAAACTACCTGTTACTTGAGGGGCCAATTTCTTATGTTCATGACTGACTTGACTCCCTTGAAAGTCCTCTTGCATGTGTAACACCTGGTCCTATATGTATATCTTGGAAACGTAGTAAATTTGTCCTTTGTACAGCAAAAGAGATTCAATAAATAGATTACTCCTGTCCTTTAAAATCCCGGTTCTGTCTAATTCTGTTTCAGTCTCATCAATTTAAGGAAAGAGGTTGCTGGATAAAATCGAAGTTCTAAAATGCTAACTTCATAGAATTCAGAAATCTTGTGCTCTTGGTTTACTTTTTTGTTTTCATTAAATGTGCCAGAGTATAAGGACATGTTGTAGGTTCTTCACAAATAAAATATAACTGTCTTTTTCGTGCTGGTTCTATAAGTTTTGCTTCTCCTGGTTGGCTGAAAAATACTCTTCATGGCCCAGAATTGCTATGTAGCCAGAAGACTGGTTTTGTTTTCCCATTCAGCTAAGTGTTGTTTGCAAAGGTAAAAGAGCACATAGATGTTTCTTTCATTAGTCACAGAAGCCTCTAGACTTAACTTGTCCTAAGTGTCATAGTCCTTGAATATATTATTTGTAGCGTATAGTGCTTAGAATTCTGCTCTAGTCTTCATAATGCTCTTATCTGTCACACAGTGTAGAAACAGATGTCACCTTTTTGCCATACATTAAAAAAAATAAATTATGGCATAACAAAGTGAAAGCATATAGACATCCATATCTTCTGTTGTACCACAAATGCTCAAATTTGTGGCTGTGGAAGAGAGCAACAAATTGGGCCACTTTATTTCAGCCCATTTGTTTGCTTGTGGGAGAAGAGCTTTGGTAATCTGAGGCAGGAGCAGGGACTTCTCGGCATGAAGGAGCCCGGTTCTCTACACCCCAGGAATTCCTGGGCAGGATTGGCCCTGTCAAGCCTTGAGAACGCCTTCCTCTTTCCCCACTTACCCATATGCGTCACTTTAGAATATGGGTATGCAGGGAAAGTCGGGGCTGTGGGGGCACATGTCTGCAAGGGGGGGCTCCCTGCTTGTAGACACATACCCATGTAGCACGTGGAGGACTCCCTCGGTGACCCAGCACACATTCCTGACAGCAGTGTGGAGCCTGCACTGCAGATGCAAAGGGAGGACCACCCTATGGGAAATTTCCCCATTCCATGCATGCAGATGCACCTGGGGAAATCCCTTGCAGAGGAATTTCTCATGCACATCTGCAAGCAGAGGGGGAGAACATACATTCTCTCCCCCTGCCCATGCCTGGAAACATGGAGGGGACAGAATCCTGTTTAATCCTCAGATGCATGAGGGGGAAAATCCCTTGCAAAGGGATTTCCACCCATATACTTGTAAACATGGCAGTATGGGAGAGAGTGGGAAGTTGCCTCCCCCTCCCACCCCTTCACATGCGGGTGCATGCAGGGAAGTCCCTTGCAAGGGATTGTCCCTTTTCCCCAAGTTGGAGCATGGCAACCAGAGACAGCTATACGTGTCCCTGGAGTGTGATTAACTGTGCCACAACATGTCACAGCACAGCTAATCTTGCTCCACTGAAGACATGCGTTTCTAGCTGTAGTGTATGAACTTTCAGTCATCACTATTGAAAAAGTTCCATATCAAGAACAGAGTAGAGTACTCTGCTGCAAGTTATCTAAAGTAAACCCCTCTATCACAATCATAACCTAACATCTATCTTACATATACTATCATAAATACAGTAGGGGATGGAAAAGTGTTATGTTACGAAAGGAAACAATAAACTGTAGACTGAACTATTCTAGAAAGTGGTATCGAGTTAATACTCTTTTCCTGGAATTCATACTGGTAAACAGAAATACCATTTTCCTCCGTTAATATTTTTTTTCCCTACTGACTTCAGGTGTTTAATGTCACCTCCATACTTTTGCATCATTTAGGATTCTGGCCTTTATTTTTAAATTTTATATTTGGTCTAACAACCAAAAATTTAACACCATGGTATCTATCATGTCAACTAGACAAAGATTTTGTCATCCCCTCCATTAGCCAAGTGGAAAGCAGTTTAATACGCTGCTCATAAGGTATTTCATGGAATAACATTTCTACACTGTAATGGAATTTGTTGATGTAAGCTATAATGATAGGTTTAAAGACTTTTGTGGTGTGCAGTTCAGTAAATTAGAGCATATTCTACAGTCTGAAATGGAGGAAATGACTATCATCTGGCTTCTTGGCAAGAAAAAGATCTATGAAAACAGACAAATCTCCTAAGTCCTTGGACAAGTTGAGTTGTGACATGACGTGCTGTTCTTCCTGTCATATAGTATAAAGTACTCGTATTTCTCTTTTAGGTAACTGGAAACAGGAATTGAAAGCAAGTTATTGTGTATGAGAGAAAGAGAGAGAGAGAAGGAAGCAAGATACACTGAACTACTATTTCTGTTCTGTGATATGGAGGTATATTACAGTAGGTGGTCTATCTGCTTGTATGATTTTGCCTCCCTTGCACTGTAGACTCATGCTCACAGGCATCCCAAACATCCAAACTTCTCTAGTCTGCATTCCATTCTTTCTTGTGTTTTCTGCTTGATGTCCACTGAGCTCAGTTTATATGCCAAAGTGCTCCAGGGAGCTATTCATTTTAACTGGTGTAATGCTCAGAAGATGCTTTGCTTGACTGTTTCCTTACCATGTGCTCTGCATGTCTTTTAAAAAGACTGCAGCTGTAATTTTGCACACAAAAATAGGCTATAGCTAATAACTAGGTTTTGGAAGGACGCCCAAGGCTGAATATATTTTTTTTATTCATTAGGGTGTCTTCAAACTTTTAAATAAGCTAGAAAGAAGAATTAATTGGATTATACTCCCACCCACCAAGCGTAACACACTTTTCATTGAGTTAATCCAGTACTGTATTAATTTATATGGACAAACACTGCGGTGACTTGAGTAAAGAATGTTTCCCTTAAATAAGGAGTACAGTTTGGCTTTGTCAAATGGTTTTCTTTTTTTCTACAAGACACTGGTTATTATACTGCTCAAAGATTCAGTGAGAAAGAGAGTTGCTTTGTTTTTTCATGTTAAATTATCTCTAATATTAAAAATTTTTCCAGACTCTGCAGGAATAACATGTTGTAGGGACAACAGCTGCGTGGTGTGGGGCCTAACTTTCAACTTGATGGTATCTGCTTGTGTGTACAAGATAACTTCGGAAGGCTATGTCCTGGCCATTAACATTATTTTGACACTGTTCTGACAGGGCTTCACCACTGTTGATTGTTGTGACAATCAGAAGTAGCTGAGGCAGTCATTTCTCCTCACCCCCAGCTCATTTGCATACTTAGTTCGTTACTTGAAATGGACTGGCAAATGACATTACAGATCAGGACCATGGTGTTCTGACAAAGTTACTGGGGAACTAAGAGTTTATGACTGGAACCACGGAGGTGTTTCAGATCAGTGACTATACTGGCTGGGTAAGAGTATGGCTGGAGATTTAGAGCTATGGCTTTTCTGTACTTTGATCTTGTCTGAGCTGAACATTTTCCTTTTAACCAGTAAAAATTCCTTTACTTCATCGAAAGCAGGGGTAATGTTTTTGGGTAGAGTGCCAAAAACACCCACAACCTCGGTTTGTAAGATGCTTGTGCGGCAGGGGAGCTACGAGGGACCCAATCCTTGTTGTGGCAGCACCGCCCCAGCCCCTTCCCTGCCATCTGCTCCAAGGCACACGTGCCAAGCAAAATGCCTTTGTGTGCCACACTCAGGCACCCGTGTCGGGGGTTGCCTACCCATGCTCTAAAGTGCAGGTTGGGTGTTAGGGTTGGCATTACTGGGCAGAATAAGTGGTAAATGGCGGAGAGCATATTTAGTTTAGTCTCTACCACTAGAGGTAGACAGAAAATCTATATCATTGGAGTAACCTAGTGGAGATGCAGCAAATGCTGATGGTAGGATTTTCCTTGTAGGTGTAGCTATACCCCTCCCCCAATGACATGAGCTATACCAACAAAAGAAGACTCCTGGCAGCACAGCTGTGTATTCATCAGGGTTTTTGTCAGTGTAGTTGTGTCTGCGATTGCCACTGTACTGCTCCAACGGACATAGCAATTCCAGTACAACATTGTAGTAGTCCCCTGTAGAACTCCAGCAGAACTACTGGTTCCAGTAGCACTTTCCAGCCCCTGCTTTGACAAACGTGCCTCTGCACCCCTCATCCTGCTACTAAGGCTTTTTTGTCTTCCACGCGGATGGGAGGCAGCACTCTTGGGGAGAAGTGGTTGATGCAAACTTTGTAAAACAAAACAGAGGAAGGGGAGCAGCTTAGATGCTTTGATGACAACATGTGTTTGTTGGCAGCGTTCTGCAAAATTGCTAAAGGTTCAGGGATAGCAGTTGCCACCTTCTGCTTCCACCACCTGACCATCCAGCTGGCATAAATAATGAAGCTTATGATAGTTTAATAATAATGAAGTGCCCATGAAAGGCAGTCATTGAAGAGTTACCTCATGTACATGACACATTTCCCCAGTTAAATATCATATCCTTCAGGATTCAGTCATCACTTACTGAGAAAAGAATGACCCAAGAATTGCAAGTTTGTATACAAGGGAAATTTTGTTTTAGCTTTTTGGGGGAAACTTTTTATCCAGCTTGGGAAATATTTTAAATAAAGTAAAGGAACCTTCCGTAAGATGTGGAGAGCCTTCCCAAGCTGCAAGAAAAGAACAGCCCACAAGTGAGGGGTCTAATGCTATTAATTGTTTAAATGCACTAATAACATTATAAACAAATATAATAACACTAATGGACTCACTTTCTTTATACATTCATTTTTCATTCAAGCATATATAGTGCAGTAATAGACTGAAATGGATGAAGCAATTGCCACAGGTTGTTGCCATTTGTGAATTGAACTGGGGTGGTCCCCTGTGTGGTGAAGGCAGAGAGGCTGGGGGGCAGTTACAGAAAATGTTGCAGATCATTGTTTGTGATGTAGGCCATAACTGTTACTATTATTTTATAGGTGTGAAAATAGAACCTCAGAGATTATGGGATTTTCCCAGTGTTATGCACAAAGACAATATCAAGGTTCTTGGCATTTGAGGTTATTCTATAAAATACCAGATCACAATCTTCTTGAGCAAGCGGTTTAACCTAAGAAATTAGTATTATTCCTATTTAACAGATTTAAAGCTGTGTTCTTGAATTGGTTATCTATTTATTCTCTTTACTTACTATCAGGTAAGGAATCATATATTTAGATGCTTCTCTGTAAATTTAACTGGCAGGGGAGGGAGGCAGTGAATGTGCAAAAATGAGTACCGTTTCTCCTGTTTTCATATCAGTTCTATCTATATGGAACTAAGTAGTACTTAAAGCGGAAATTTAAAAAAACAAAAAACCCAAATTATTTCTTGAGTTTCCAAAAGGTCTTTAAACTCATGAGCAAAGGATTCAATTGGTTCTGTTTTTCCTCAGTTTGTCTGTTCTTGTGTGTGAGACAGGGTGGTTCTTTGTCCAACATTAAAATCACAATAGCAAAATAATGAGAACTTAAGACATCTTGACATGATTCACTTTTTATTCACCTTCACCACACCTCCCACCAACAGAACTCTTTCCAAGCAACAGACAACCCAAAATTTGAAGTCTGCTGCAATGCTAAACCTTTAGTTTTTGTTTTCCAACCACCCCACTTTTGCAAATAGCCAGATTTCTCTTGGGCGGGTCCCCTACTGTTTGTTCTATACAAATCACGCTATTGTGCAAAGTAGTATGGATTTTTTTTTCTTTTACCAAGTAATATGCAGTGTCAAAGAAGCACTGCACTTCATCAGCTTCAGAAGAGGTGTCGTAATGTATGCCAGGAATACATATTTAAATGAAAGCACACAGTTTAGCTTAATCTAAACAGTTATATTAAGATATCTACCTTGATGCACTGCTGGATATCATTCAGTGTCATGCCAGTTTTCTCCCTGCCTTCTCATTCCTATCAAGGAGCAATGATTCTTTGTAGGCTCTGAAATGGTTCTCTTTCATGAAGCTCTGTTCTGCCTAATCCCTGCTCAGCCCCAGCATAGGAAGTGAATGCATCTTCCTTTTGGATTGTAAATTTTGCTAGAGAGGGCCTTAATGTGAAAGGCAGTCAGGGAAGATTGAAGGCAGCAGAGGTCAAGATTCTCCACACATTATTTCTAAAGGTGTTTTCACTCTACAGCTGACCACTTCATACTGCCAGGCAGAGTTAACTATGTGAAATACGTTTACTTAAATTTAGATATAAAATAATTACTAAATTACTAATAATTTATAGGTGACCTACAAAAATTATTTCCCTTTCTGCTGATGGTGCATTGCTGTGTTATGTTCTGAAAGCTCCATCTAGGAAGAGAAATAGAGATGTAGCCAGAGAAGACTTTTTCCTTCAAATATGCAAGAATATGAGGTTGGAAAAGAACACCTTAGTTGGTTCTAGCTAGCCACTGTCCCTTGTCAAAACTTCCATTCCCGCACTTGCTCACAGAGAAGCTAGGCAAATGCCTGCTATAAGCTCTTCTGAGGCTAATATTCTGAGCCTATCACAATCCGGATGTGGGCCAAGTTATGGAGATATTACCGCCTTGCAAAATGAATGTATGATCTCCTACCATCAGTGAACAAAGAAAAAACACAGTTCTCATTCTGGATCCTGAAATTGGTGGCAGGGGTCCACGGTAGTGTACTAAAATGGCCTGAGGTTTTTGTGAAGTAGTACCTGATGAGCAGTGATGGGAGACCTGCATCTTTTCCTACTAGACCCCTCACTTGTGTAGTTCCCTGAGGGTCATTTCTCCCCTTTGGTCTTTTTCAACATCCACAGGTAGCCATTAGGGGAGCTGGTCAGACAACATAGCCTAAAGTGCTTGTGATACACAAATAACATCCAACTTTACCTATTCTTCACCACATATGATCACACATGAAGTAAGGGTATGTGAAGTGGG
Organism: Crocodylus porosus; assembly: GCF_001723895.1. Taxonomy (NCBI): domain Eukaryota; kingdom Metazoa; phylum Chordata; order Crocodylia; family Crocodylidae; genus Crocodylus; species Crocodylus porosus. Next base: position 231,878,052 of record NW_017728886.1, read on the forward strand.
CCCTATTCGATTCGGATTTGGATTCAGCCTGAATCGGGGACAGTGATTTGATTCAGATCACTGTCCCTGATTCGATGCTGATTCGGACACAGACACAGGTTTAAAAGTTTCTTCTACATACTTGAGGTAGCAGGTGTGGCTCGTGATCACTGCAATGCTGGGGTGCGTGGAGCATCCCACAGGAGTGTGGGGGGGGCCCTCCACGTGCTTAGTGGCTAACCCAGAAGTGGACTAGAAGTATTTCAAGGAACAATGCTTCTTTGTAGGCTCTGAAATGGTTCTGTTTCATGATGGTCTAAAGTATTTCTGGTCTACTTCCAGGTCTGCCAGGGAGTCCGCTGGGGGGCTCCTCCCTTGCCTCCCTGGTCAGCAATCTGCAGGGGGACCCTGGGTGCCTTTCTGAGACCCAGGAGGGTCATTGAGCTGGAGGGGGGATGGGCAACACATTCCCAGGTGGACCTAGAAGTATACCGGAAGTGCTTCTGGTCCACTTCTGAGTCTGCTGCTGACCGCGCTGGGGAGCCCCCCATGGTTCTGTGGAACACTCCATGCGCCCCAGCATTGCAGCACCCATGAGCCCCTGCTACCTGGAGGTATGTAGAAACAACATTTAAAGCTGTCTCTATGTCCAAATCTCCGAATGTTTCTAAATCTCTCCGAATTGATTTGGAGGGTTCCGGCTCGATTTGGAGAGATTAAAAGGTCCTCTGATTCAATTCGGATTCAGAGATTTGGTCACCGAATTGGGCCAAATCTCTGCTGAATCAAATCAGGGACCAAAGCTTCACACAGCCCTAACCAGCAGTACCAAAAGGTCCTGATGCTTGGACAAGATCACCCCATGGGTAAAGAATATCAGGGTGAAGCTGAATCTGACCAAGGCGGTGTTGCTGATGAGCAGTGAAAATCTCTCTGAAGAATTCACAGCCATGGTGCAGTATCTTTTGGTTGATGGGGCATATCCACAAATGATCAGTTAATCAAGGTGAGCTCTTGAATTTCTTTCTAATGCTAGGTACTCACACAGCAGCATTTATGGGTATAATGCTTCATGTCATATAATCGTAGAAAGTTAGGGTTGGAAAGGACCTCAGGAGGTCATCTAGTTCAACCCCCTGCTCAAAGTAGGACCATCCCCAACTAGATCATCCCAGCCAAACTTTGTCTATCCAGGTTTTAAAAACCTCCAAGGATGGAGATTTCACCACCTCTCTGGGTAACCTGTTCCAGTCTTTTACTACCTTCCTAGTGAGAATGTTTCCTAATATCTAAACTAATCCTGCCTTGCTGCAACTTGAGACCATTGCTCCTTGTTCTGACATCTGCCAGCCACTGAGATCAGTCTAGCTCCATCCTCTTTCGAACCCCGCTTCACACAGTTGAAGGCTGCTATTAATTCCCCTCAGTCTCCTCTTCTCTAGACTAAATATGCCCAGTTCCCTCAGTCTTTCCTCATAAGTCATGTCCCCCAGCCTCCTCACCATTTTTGTTGCT
>NW_017728886.1:231879645-231884119 GCF_001723895.1 Crocodylus porosus
GTGTGTGTGTGTGTGTGTGTGTGTGTGTGTGTGTGTGTGTGTGTGTGTGTGTGTGTGTTGGGGGTGGTGGTGGAGCTGAATGCAGTACTCCAGATGTGGCCTTACCACTGCTGAATAGAGAGGAATAATCACTTCCCTTTAACCACTGGTAGCACACCTACCAGTGCAGCTCAGTATGCCATTAGCCTTCTTTGTAACAAGGGTACACTGCTGGCTCATATTCAGCTTACTGTCCACTGTAACCCTCAGGTCCTTTTCTGCAGAGCTGCTGCCCAGCCGCCAGCCCCCAGCTTGTATCAGTGCATAGGACTGTTTCTTCCTAAGTGTAGGACTTTATGTTTCTCCTTGTTGAACCTCATGAGATTCCTTTTGAATCAATCTTCCAGTTTGTCTAGGTCAGTATGAAGATTCTAGCCCTACCCTCCAGTGTATCTACTTCTCCCTTCAACTTGGTGTCATCGGGAAACTTGTTGAGGGTGCAATCTGTTCCTTCTTCCACATCATTGAACAAAATGTGATCTCTAGCTGCCCAAGAAATTCAGCTTATCTTAGTAGATGAAGACCTGCTCTCGGTTACTTGTTTCTTTTTTGCTTCTCAGTTGGCCAATTGTCAGCTGGCTGGGGAAACTCCAGCTAAGGATGAAGTATTACAGTGCATCTTCTCAGCAACCCATGCTAGTTCAAGCCCATGATGCCTGTTTAGTACTGGTTTCGCATCTGATTTTGACTCTGGTACAAGGTCTTGGTCCTTATTTTCAAAATACACCCTTGCCTTGCTCAGAGCAGTTAAAATGCCACCTCAGATTCAGGGCTGAAGACAACTATGTGATCAATGGCTCTGTTTTTCTAGCCCATTAGGCCTAACTAAAATAACGATCAAGTTTGTCTGAGAGTGAGGGGATAGGGAGAGAGCGAGCACGCTTCCTGGGGGAACAGTCTGAGACCGTATGGAATAAATTCCCTGAGGCACTATGGGCCATCACAGCCTTTATCTCTTTCTTCTTCAAGTACAAGGAGCTTGGCTTTGATCTTGCTTTTCTAACATGTATACGCAACAGCATGAATGTTTACCAAAAATACTCTACCAGGCTAAGACACTCCACTGCACACATTTCTCCCCTTGGGGAGTGGATTAATTGATAAACAATGAATGACAGATGTAGATGTTAGTCACAGTGCTTAGTATTGGAAGAAACTTGGATCCTATGGTGTGATGACTGTGCTAAGCACCCACATAAAATAGTACATAACTAATTGGAAAAACATAATTCTTACTAGTCTGCCCTGCCCTCCTGAGTGTTGTAGAAGGAGAGTGTCTTTTTGTAGTGTCAGCTCTCAACCTACATTAACTTTGTCTAGAAGGTTGAGGAAGTGATTGTTCATTTTTAGTACAGGCCAGTATTTGGAAAGGGATTTTATGTTTTTGATTTATTTTGGCTTTTTTCCTTAAGGGATGCAAAATGTTACAAAACATGAATAAAAATGCCTTTCTGGATTAAGTAGCAGTGTCCTGCTTCCTGTATGTTCTCCTAGTATTACACTTGTGATCTACCAATCTAAGCTAGTGATGGGTCGGTGTCCAAAATAATAGGTAGGCATGTGTATTGCAAACTGATTCCCTACCCAGCTCCTTGATTATACTTGGTCTTTACTGCTATTCTGTCTTCAGGGTAGATTTTCTGGTTGGGATATAAGTGTGGAAATATGTGGGTGAGGAAGTAGGAAGGTAAGTGACATGCCATGTGTTTGTACTCCTAGAAACTCAAAATGAGACTTTCTAGTAAAGGAAGGTCAGAAGATGTCTTCCTTCCCTTCCTCCTTTTCACTTCTTCCCAGTCCAGATGTCTCTCCCACTAGCCCAACAATTTCCTTAACTAAACTTTTGATGTTTCCACCTCTGCCCACAGTTTCATTCACCAAATTACTTTATTCCCTTGTGCAAAACCTGCCAACCTAATCCATACCATTCATGGCTCAGAGCTCTCTGGACAAGCCCTGACCTGTTCTGAAATGTCCTGCCACCTCATAGAATCATTCTTAATTAAGGTTGGAAGGGACTTCAGGAGTTCATCTAGTCCAACGCCCTGATTAAAGCAGGAACATCCCCAACTATATCATTCCAGCCAGAGGTTTGTCAAGCCGGGTCTTAACAACCTCCAAGGATAGAGATTCCACCACCTCTCTGGGTAATGTGTTCTGGTGCTTTACTACCCTCCTAGTGAGAATTTTTTCCTAATATCTAACCTAAACTTCCCTTGCTGCAACTTGAGACCATTGCTCCTTGTTCTGTCATCTGCCAACACTGAGAACAGTTTAGCTCCATCCTCTTTGGAACCACCCTTCAGGCAGTTGAAGGCTGCTTTTAAATGCCCCTTCTCAGTCTTCTCTTTTGCAAGCTAAATAAGTCCAGTTCCTCAGCCTTTCCTTATAAGGCTTGTTCCCCATCCCACTCACCATTTCCATTGCTCTCTGCTGGACTTTCTCCAATTTGTCCATTGTTTCTGTAGCGGGGGCCCCAAAACTGGACACAGTACTCCAGATGTGGCCTCACCAGTGCTGAATGGGGGGAAATAAGCATTTCCCTTGATCTGCTGGCTATATTCCTACCAGTGAAGCCCAATATGCTGTTAGTCTTCTTGGCAGCAAAGGCACATTGTTGGCTCATTCAGCTTACTGTCCACTGTAACCGCCAGGTCCTTTTCTGGCTTCTACCCTGCCAGTCCACTCCCAGCCTGTGCTCGTACATGGGATTATTATGTCCTAAATGCAGGACTTTGCACTTCTCATGAGGTTCAATAAGGAGATTTCTTTTGATCCAGTCCTTCAATTTGTCTAGGTCTCTCTGGCTGCATCCAGATGAACATAGACATGTGGTGCTGCAGACCTGTCTGTGGCACCACACAGTGCACATGCAGGCATTCCCCACACTGCTACCTTGTAGTGTGCGTGTGTGTGTGGGGGGGGGCGGGGAATTGACCCCAGGAGATCTGGGGTAAAAAAAAAAAACACACTGGAAAAAAAACACGGTGGTGCACATGGTGGCAGCACATGCCACCCAGAACCAGAGTCTGGTCAGCTGGAGCCATGCTCTGGCTGCTGGCAAGGCTTCCTATCATGGCTGCAGCCCCAAGAGGCTTCCAGGACCTTAAGTGAAGCTGCTGCAACCAGCATAGTTGCTGGCCTCCACCTCCCCTACCCCACGAGAGGTAACCACTGCTACTTGGCCCCAGGGAAACAAACGTCCACGCTTATGTGGATGTGGCCTCTGAATCCTAACTCTATCCTCCAGTGTATCTACTACTTCCCCAGCTTGGTGGCGTCTGCAGGCATTCTGAAAGTGCACTCCATTCCATCTTCCAGGTCATTGATGCAGATATTGAACAAAACCGGCTCTAGGACCAACCCCTGGGGCACTCCACTTGATACCGGCTGCCAACTAGACATCAAGCCATTGACTATTACACTCTGAGCCTAATGATCCAGCCAGTTTTCTGTCCACCATACAGTCCATTCATCCAACCTATACTTCCTTAGCTTGCTTGTGAGAATGCTGTGGGAGACTGTATCAAAAGCCTTGCTAAAGTCAAGGTATACCACATCCACTGGTCTCCCCACATCCACAGAGCCAGTCATCTAATCATAGAAGTTAATTGTGTCCATCAAGCATGACTTGCCTTTGGTGAATCCATGCTGACTGTTCCTAATGGCCTTCTTCTTCTCAAAGTGCTTAGAAGTGCGTTCCTTGAGGACCTGCTCTATGACTTTTCTGGCAACTGAGGTGAGGCTGACCAGTCTGTAATTCCCTGGATTCTCCTTTTTCTCTTAAATCTGCTCACTATATTTGTCCCTTTTCAATTGTCTGGGCCCTCTCCCGATCACATTTGCCAACACCCTTAGCACCCTTGGGTGCATCCTATCCAGCCCCATGGATCTGTATATATCCAGCTTTTTGAAACAGGTCATCTAGTCCAACCTCCCGCTCAAAGCAGAGCCATCCCCACTAGATCATCCCAGCCAAGGGTTTGTGTAGCCTGGTCTTAAAAACACCCAAGGGTGGTGACTCCACACCTTCTGTGGGTAACCTGTTCCAGTACTTTACTACGCTCCTTTTCAGAGTTTTTTTCCTAATATCTAACTTCAACTTTCTTTGCTGTGACTTAAGACTGTCGGGGAAAACCGAAGGATAGGGCCCCAAGGTCGCGGTGGGCCGGGGTGGCAATTAGATACGGACAGGTGGGATTAGTGGCGTAGAGTCTGGAGATAGGGACTCGGAGCGGATTGGTAAAGAATAGGTGAATTTATTTGACTTGCGCTTCAGGCGTAGGCAGAAAGGTCTTCAGTTACAGTTTGGAACACAAACAAACAATTAACAACAAAGGGGTCTGTTGGCCCACGAGGTTCAGTCCGAAGACCTAGTCCCAGGGCTGGTCAACAGCTCATAAATGGGGATCACAAATAACAAAACGAACTGTAA
>NW_017728886.1:231884644-231911680 GCF_001723895.1 Crocodylus porosus
CGCATGTCAGTTTAACCTCTTCTGTACTGGCAGCATACTCTCAAAAAATTTCCATGACAAAGACCATTGCATCTTACTCTGTCCAGTACATGGTGTACCCATGATCTGTGAAACCCTTTCTTGCTCTTTTATCTTTCTTTCAGTATATAACCCTTCTCTGCCAAGCATCACTATTCAGAACCTGTTCCCTTCCCCTTTCCTCCCCATCTGATACTCAATATCATGATACTTAGAATCCTACTTTGTACTCCCTACTCAAAATCCTACCATCTGCTACTGAGCCTGAAGGAATGAGAAACAGTATTGTTGCAGGAACCTAGATTCAAAATTAGACCTAAATTCTGTATTTCTTGTTTTGGGATTCCTCACTTTGCTGCCCGTGTGCTGCTGGGACTCCAATGGCTGAAACTTGCACAGAGCATGTATGTGGCTTTGTGTTCCCTATCCTTGGTTCTGGTTTCAATTAAACCATCATAGACCATTACTCGGTGTTTCCTCCTAATGCAGCTTTTAATCTGTTTTCCAGTACCAACGACATCTGGACTCCTTTGGTGTCAGTCAGTGGTACTGCTTTCTGGAACACATATGAGTGGCTATAGCTCTGGTGTCCATCTCTTTCAAGCTTGGGCCTGATCATAAAGGTCCATGGGGCATATCCAGTACCTTGGGGCAGAACTCCTCCATTCTGCTGCTTCTTGCAATCACACATCATAAATCAGCTGCAAAACTGTTAAATATCACTTACACTGAGGAAGTCTGTGGTGGGTATGAGGCATTATGTTCTTTTGCTTTCCTTTCTGTATTGTCTGCTCCAGAAGATGAGTAGACAGAATGGATGCAATGTGTGGTGGTTGGTCTCCAGCACCTGTGCAATCCCTTGGGGCAAATCAGAACAGTCTTCTTGCACTGAGACTGGTGTGCAGCATGAAAGATGCATTGCTTGGTGGTTGAATATTTCTTCTGTCCTTTTCCTGGGCTACCATGAATGTGTGTTTGTAAGAGAGGAGTCGTATTTTTTTGGATACTCCCCTGGACTGAAGTAGAGCTTTTTGATTTATTATCCTAATTCTTCTGGGGCTCTGGTAGGGGGAAATAAATAAAGAATAAAGAAATAGAGCGGTCAGGAGTCTTTTCTTTATGCCACAATAGACCAAGTGACCAGCAAGATTGCTGCTAAAGAGCATCATCTGTTCTTTCAGCTAAAAAAGCCTTTGGGAGTTAGTGCCCACTATCTCCTCCCGCTAGGGCTGGCTCTAACTTCAGAATAAATACCACAGAGGAGGACTAAAGAAATTAATTTTTCATCTGGGTTGCCCGTTTTGGAGGAACTTAATGAGGTTTCTGATATGGTATAAAGTTCACAAGAGTTGTCTTTTGGAGGACCTCTATCCATGTGGATAAATTGTCTAGTAAAGAGAGTCCTAAACCTATCCAAGTTCTTCAACTCAGCTCTCGCATCAAGTCACTCCAAAGCTGTTGATCTCAAACCAGAGTTAAATGACTCCCTGACAAAGCACTTGATACAACACATAAGGTGCATCTAGATGTGATGCTACATCACCGTAGCATCCACAGATGTCTACACATCACCAGCAGCTACTTCACTGTAGTGGCGCATCCCCCTGTTATAGCATGCCGCTACAGCAAAGTAGCTGCTAAAAATAACAACGAGCCATGTGTACAGCAGAGTATGGACAGTTACTGTGCCATGCTTTAGTACTTCCAAAATGTTAGCAGTAGTGACACAGTAACAAAGTCACTGTAGAATAACGTGTAGACACACCCATAGTAACTCACCTGTTTAGAAATACAGGTTGCCACACATTTAGCAATTTAATGTTTTGCTGCCCACTCTAGCTGCCCACAGAATCCAAAATCCAGTTCAATATCTCTACCTGATGTTTGGTGATATATATTGGAATGGCTTTAATCACCCATGACCTGGTTTTCATCCATAACCATACTGTCTATGATATCTACAATTAATTTGTCAATCAACAGAAAGATAGAACTTTTTTGAGACTGGCCATGGACAACAAAGTGCATTCCCATTATAAAGAATGACTTCATAGAATCATAGAAAATTAGGTTTGGAAGAGACCTCAGAAAGTCATCTAGTCTGACCTCTTGCTCAAAGCAAGACCATCCCCAACAGTATCATCTCAACCAAGGCTTTGTCTAGTCAGGTCCTAAAAATCTCCAAGGATGGAGATTCTACAGCATCTCTGGGTAATCTGTTCCACACTGGGTAATCTTTACTACACTTAGTGAGAGAGTTTTTCCTAATATCTAGCCTGTGGCAGGGGAGCTAGACCCGATAATCACATAAGGTCCCTTCCAGCCCCTAATATCTATGAAATCTATGAAACCTAAACTTCTCTTGCTGTAACTAGAGACCATTGCTCTTTGTAATCTTATCTGCCACCACTGAGAAGAATCTAGCTCTAATCTCTTCAGGTAGTTGAAGGCTGCAATTAAACTCTCCCCAGTCTTGTTTTCTCTGGACTAAGTAAGCCCAGTTCCCTCAGCCTCTCCTTATAAATCATGCATCTCAGCCCCCTAACCATTTCTGATGCACTCCACTGGACTTTCTCCAATTTGTCCATGTACTTTTTGTAGTGGGGGGCCCATAACTTGACACAGTACTGCAAATGTGGCTTCACCTGTGTTCAATAAAGGGGAATAATCTCTTCCCTTGATCTGGTGGGAATGCTCTTATTAATACCACTCAGGATGCCATTAGCCTTCTTGGCAACAAGGGCACACTGTTGGCTCATATTCAACTTATTGTTCACTGTGACCCACATTTTTTCACCATCCTTCTCCTAACCAAATGATCCTATAACATAATCGAGTGATTTCTTCTTCAGTTTAGAAAAGAAGAATCAGGGAAGAGAGGGATTCTATTTTCAAGGTCTTATGAGTAGGGCCTGGTTTAAATCGTGGGCCCAGGTTGCTAATATCATGGCCTGATCATGGGATGGGCCACTGTTTTTGCATCCAGTTCATGGTGCGCTCTCCATATCCCCTGATTGGCTGAAGGAGCCGGTTGATGGCCAAGTTTAATTGCAGCAGCAGAGGCCTTGCACCCAAGGATTCTGATCACTGCTAAAAAGCCCCCTCCCTCACTGGAAGAGACAGGCACAACAGTAGTAGCTGTCCCAGCTAGTAACAAAAGACTAGCAGCCCAGGAGGAGGAGGAAGGGGTCGCAAAAGGGACAGGGAGGGGAGAGAGCTTGGGGATGGGTAGAGGAGGGGCTGTTTGCTCCTCCTGGCAGGAAAACTGGGGCGGAGGGGGGAGGGCTAGGGGTGCCTTGGGGTGTTTTGGCAGATGGCCCTAGCCTTGGCCTAGGATAGAGGAAGGGCTGTTTGCTTCTCTATTCATGTGTTCTCTCCCCATAACCACAAACTCCAGTGCCCCCGTTTTCCTGCTTGGAGAAGCAAATGGCCCCTCCCCTACCTAGTGCCAGGGCCATCTGCAAAAGCAGCCCCCAGGGGCCCACAACCACTCTCCTGTTTCCTCCCCCTGTCCCTTTTACAATCCTTTTCCCCCCTCCTCTGGGCTGCTAGGCTTCTGCTGCTGGCTGGGGAATGCTTTCCCCAGCCTGCAGCAGCCATCTTGTTACAACGAAATACCACGATATAGCTGCTTGCTGGAAAATTCAGCCATATTGTGGCATTTCATTGCAAATCACATTTTTCATGAAAATCACCTGATTTTGTGATTTTTCACAAAAAATAAACCACTGTTTAAACCAGGCCCTATTTATAAGGTATTATAACAAGGCAGTGATATGGACCATAATCCCTCTAGAGATAAATTACTAAATTTCTCTTTAAAAATATTTTACAATTAAAGTTGTAAGTATTAAATCCTTCTTCTTACATGTTGGAAATGACTGAATCATAAATAAGTAAGTATGGAAGGGCCCTCCGAGGTCATATAGTCCAGCTTCCTGCCTAAGGCAGAATCATCCCTATCCATATCAATCCAGGTCTAAACCTTTATTAAAACTACACAGTCAATCCTGTTGCACAGACTGCAAGGCATAGCACCCTAATCTACCACAAATAAAGCAGGAGAACAACAGTGGTCAGTTTCCTGTTGCTGTAAGTATTGTTTAAATGTGCTCGAGAGATCCAAAGAAGAAGACCACCTCCCTGCTACGGGGGGGGGGCGGGGTCGGAGAAGCAGAGGCACATTTACACAAGGCACTTTACTGTGCAGCAGAGTAATTTACTGTGCAGATAGTCCCATCAGATACAAGTGGTACTCAGCAGCACAGTGAATTACTGTGCTTAAAAGCATGTGTAGATGGTGACATCAGGATTAGTTTGCTCCAGCTCAATTTGAGCATAGCTGAAGGATATTCAGTTGCATTAAGTGCACATGTAGATGCTCCTGGGAAGCCAAAACCCCCTATTTTTCCACTGCACAGCTTTTCTACTCGCTCCTTTTTAGAAAAGTTCTTTGGTTGTCTTTAAAACACATTTCATTCTGAAAAAGAAAAATGTCTTTTCACTGGAACTCCAAGAACAATCAGAGCATTCTGAGAGAACCTTTGCTGCTTAAAATTCTTTGTTTTGGGGTGTGATGGCATAGCATATGCAATTATATTGTTTCTGGCCAGCTAATCAGAAAAATGCTCAGTGAGTTTGGTCAGAGCTGGAAAAGATCCAAGGCACATATTTATAAAACAGTAACTAAGGACAACCCACTCTTCCTTGAAATTCTAACCATATTGAACTTCTGATGTTTCTCCAAGCCTCAGAAATCTATACAAGTGATATTACTCGAGCATTTTTTAAAAATGTAACTAGTAACCAAAATTACTTCTGTAAACTCATTTTAATACACTTGGGTCTCTCTTTATGCAAATTCTTTTTGTGCAGATTTGCTTATATGTGACAACTTTATTTATACCAGAAATTTGCTTTGTGCGAGAAAAATCCGATCTTACATGATGTCGGCCAGCAATGAGCTCCCTGCAGCCTGAAGGGAGCTGGAAGGAAGGTGGTGAGATGGGGGCACCACGTGCATGTAGAGTACATGCATGTGGCCCCAAGTAGCCTTGAGGGCGAGCACTTTTTCCGCATTGCCTTGCTGTTCCCCACTTCCATGCCCCGGGTACCTCTGCAGCCTGGTGAGCATGACCTGGTACAGCAGGGAGCTTCTAGCTTCTGCACAGCCCCGCTGTTCCTAGCCACATTGGGTTGTTCCTGCTGGGCTGGATAGGCACCCGGGGAAGGGAAGCAGGATGGAGCCAGGAGTGGCGAGCAACCGGCATTCCCTGCCATCCTACTTCTTTCCCCCGGGTACCTCTCCAGCCTTTCCCACCCTGCGCTGGTGACGCACCCCCTGCATGTGCTGCTGCTTGCAAAGCAGAGCTTGCAGCCTCTCCACGCAACAGTTATTGTATTGTGTGATTACTGTTTGAATTTGCCATGGTTTGTGGGGGCCTTAGAGTGAGGCTGGTATGTATCCCTATTAATTACATATAAGAATGGATTCTCTTTATGCAAGGTTTTTTTGTAATGCAACCATCGCATAAAGAGAGACCTGAGTGTATTGATACAAAGCTGTCTGTCCAGCAGTTTGACAAGGACAATGTGGAATAACTAAATCAGATGTAGATTCAGCCACTACATTTTTTACTGCATTTTTAGTAGTTAGTATACTACAATTACACTTAGATAGTGAAAAAAGTTCATTTTCCTGTTTCTGTTGAATTGTAATATAAAACCTTGCTATAAACTGTAATCTTACTGAGGTTAAAAAAATGTATTCCCCCTTGGGACAGATGGGGTTTTTATAAACTATTTTAAATAATAGAATTCTTTTTAGTACTGTATGATTATATACAAGTTTTTACCCTTTTGACCAATGAAGACATATCACAAACCATCTGAACCAGCATTTTTACAGTAGATTTTAAATCAGAAACCCACTCGTTACTGTGTTCAGTGATGTTCTGAGGCCATCCTCCAGCCTTGCCCAGTTTACAAAGATTAAGATGCAGTGGGCTTTCTAGCCAACCTAATCTTTTAAAAACAGAAAAAAACAAAACAAAAACCCTCCCAAAAAACCCCCAGTCCTGCTACTTTTCTATAATCAATATAATCCATATTGTGAAAGCTAGGATAGATTCTAAAAGAGGACAGTACAGTACATGTTCAAAACCATAATAAAGAGTTTAAAATCAGGGTTCCTACAGATGTGTGGGAAGCCTACTCTGATATGCTGAAAATGCAGCGCGTTGTAGCAAACTCGATTAACTGAGTCTGCTGGAGCATGGAAATTGACATGCTCTGGCAGCCTTCTCTGCCACATGGATCAGCGTCCCCATGCTAAAAAAAAGGGTGGTGGGGCACTTTGAACTGAAACATGTTCCATTAGCTTTAGTTCAAAGCGCCCTGCTGCCATTTTTCAGTGCAGGGACACTGATACATGTGACATGCTGGTGCTTTTAATTAGTGCAGCTAGCTAATTAAAGCACCTGGCACCACATCCCAAACCACATGTAAAAATGTCCTTTCTTTTTATTTGTTTTTGGCTTTTTTAAGCAAGCATGTGGAACTGTCATACAAAGTATGTGAAATTAGTTCTCAGGTTTTTTGTCAGCTTTATGTTGCATGGGCTCTGAAAATATTGCAACTGACAGAAGATTCTTCCCTAATATTAATAATAGTGTCTTGATTTATTGTATGGCATTTGAAGGGGAATCATCTCTACCTTGTGAAATGTGGTTTTAGTCAGACTGACTGCATTCATGTGTTGTAACTTTTCTACAGCTAAAAGAGTTGTACTATAATCCTTTCACTAGCTGATTTCTACATGCTGTAAGTGGATTTCTGTGTACCCGGGGAGAATATCTGGAGGGGAAGGGGATTGAGATGTCTATTCAGTACATTTTGTGTGGCTGAAATGTGATTACTAGGGTAGACAGAATGATTAATTGCAGGCTTATTAACTTGGAGAGAATTACTTTTTGCTGTAACAGAACTGCTAAAAACCTGTCATTGCTTTGGATGTTTGTTGAGACGATGTTTTTTATTTGTATTAAATATTTAGAACACCGCTTTTTAATTATTGAAGCAATGTCAGCTTATAAGAAATCATCTTGCTGCTCTTTTGTTGTAGATGTTGAACGTGCCAGAGAGGGTGTGTCTTTCTGGAGTGCCAAAAATGAGGAGAGTAATGGAGAAGCAAGGACTTTGCCACAGTAGTCGCATAGTCTGAGTACCAAAGCAACAGTGGGTTTTGTACAGAGATCAAACTGGGATCATTCTTTCATTCTGGTGTCTCATGGTGCTGAGGACTATAGATGGAGTTCTAATTTTTAATTTCCTGGGTTTGGATTGTGCCAAAATTGTATTTCTGTTTTAGCTTTTGTGTGTAATTTCAGCTAATGCACTTTTGTGAGTACAGAGACTTTAACAACTGTTACATAGAGGCTCTTTTTTATGTGGGTCTTGTTTTTTCACTAGAAAAAGTGGGCCTCTTAATCAGGGCTGTGCTGCTTTTGATATTCAGAGCAAGCAAACAAGCTTCGTACAGTTTACTTCTATGTTCAGCAGTTCCAGAACAGAAACCAAACAGCCATATCTGTTTAGACTGCATCCATTCCGTCTCTCCTTTGTAGCGATGCCAAAGCTCTCCACATCACTGAGTCTTGCAGTTAAAAAACAGAGGCCACTTTACTTTGTTCATGTCCTGAAAACTGCTCACAGTATAGAATTGCAGCACTGAAATTCTTTAAAGAGCAAATTGCACTCTGGCAGTCAGAGAACTGAGAGGAAGAAATCAAAAGAAATATTTATTTTGACTTGTGGCTGATTTGTGTTTTTCAGCACTGTGTTCTGTTACTACATTTTTAAAAACTTAATTAAAACTGTGATTTAAAAAAGAAAAGAAAACCTTGCTAGGTTTTGCACGCAAAAAACTATTTCCTGAGTTATGATACATTTTATTTTGCTTGGCTTTCTAATGAACTGTTAAGATCAGTTGTCTCTGAAAATTCGTAAAGGCACAGAAATTCAAGGACTGTATTTCACAGAATGCAGTAACTGTATGGTGGACAGAAAAATCTATTAACTTTGAGGGTCGGAGGGAATCGCAACATTATAGCACATAGAGGAGAAATGGAACTTTAGTTTTTCCTAAAACCATTGATAAAGTTCATCTCAAAAGACTGTTGAGGAAATTACTTCTTACTCAACAACTAGTTAAAATACTTTTCCAGATTAAAACTGGCTACAAGATTTTAAAAAAGGAGTAAATTGCCAGTTTTCAACGTGGTAGATGTATATTAATAAGGTGCAAAAGGCACAGTATTGGGATGTGCGGCACTTTAGTAGGGCTGTGTGAAGCTTTGGGTGCTGATTCGATTCGTGGGAGATTCGGCACTATTCAGTGGCTGAACTTCTGAATCCAAATTGAATCAGGGGACCAGTTAAAAGGTTTGAATTGATTTGAAGCTCTCTGAATAAATTCAGAGAGGTTTGGTGATTTGGGCAGTCTCTGCCCACTGCATCAGGGAGCTGGACCTGGACTCCATGCTGGTAAGTAGAGGGCAGGGGAGTAGGGGATGGAGGAGTGGGGAGGGGACCATGGGGGGACCCCTGCCAGGCCCCATCCCCTGCCTTCTCCCCCTGATCTCCTAAGTGCCCCCTAACCGCTCTCCCAGCCCCCCCCATGGCTGCCCCACCTGCCCCAGCTCTGGCCCTTTTAAAAAAAAAAAAAAACAAACCCAAATTTACTGGTTGCTGCAATGGCCTTGGGGCTTCAGGGAGCTTGTGCAGAGCTCCCCATGCAGTGTGGGGCAGTGGGGAGGCTGCAGGGATTGCCCCCCTGGGCAGAAGCCAGTGAGCCGGGGCATTTTTTTAAAAGGCTGGGATGGGAAAGTGGGTGGGGGTCAGGGGGCTCATGGCAGAGCTCCGCACGTGGTGTGGGGCAGCGGGGATCACCCCCTCACCCAGCAGCACCCGGTGAGTGGGGGCTTTTTTTTTCCAGAGAGCCAGGATCCGGGGCTGGGCAGAGCAGCCATTGCTGGAGTTGGGAGAATGGGCAGGGGATGGGGCCTGTGTGATTTGGAGATTCAGCAGAATCGATTTGGGACAGTGATTCAAATCACTTTCATGGCAAATGAAGTTCCTCAGTACAGAGACATTTATGTTTCTCCTCTCACACTATGGAAAGAGCGGCATTTGATGCAACTGAAAGAAAACATTTAAAATACTAACAAAATACTTTTCTGCACAGTGTGTAACTAGCCTATAGATCTAATAACTGCAAAATATTATTGAGGCCATGAACATAGAATAATTCCAATTAGGATTAGACAGATGGATAATGAGAACTTCCTTAATTACCTTGGGCTGCATACATGTCTTCAGTGAAGTGCAGTCAGGTGGGCCATGACCTGTCCAAGGTTGTCCTGCCACGACTTGTGGCATGTCTGCAGGTGGGAGAAAATCCCTGCTTGCAGACATGCCCCCTGTGTTGGGGAGAATTTCCTGCAGGGGTTTGTACCTACATGCGTGGCATGACAGGACTTGTACAGGGCCCGCCCACCTCTGCATTTGCAGGCAGGCACAGAGAAATCACTCTGCAAGGGATTTCCCCATATGCACGTCTGGAAGCACAGATGGAGGGGCTCAAACAGGAGACTCACTGAGGGCCACATCCATAAGGGGTGCAGGATCCTAGATTGCATGGCAAGCCATATCCACCACTTTACCCCCTGAGCTGCTGCTAATCTGCCAGCGGCTGGCCAGGCTAGATGGAGCAGCTCTGCAGACCATTTCCAACCCATAGACTGTATGGTTGATACCCCTGTCTTAGGCAATTGGAAAAAAGCAACGTGATAGAAAACATATTAACATGCTTTCACTTGCATCCTACCGAACACATGACAGCAATTACTGTGCTTTCTGCATATCTATTTTTATAATTTCTTATACTACACTTGTCACTGTAGTTGGAACTTTAAGCAACATGACAGATATGTGATGTGCTTTGTGTGTTCTCATTCTTTCCCCATGATGGTGGTGGCACATTGGACTGCTTTTGTTTTTGTGTGGTATTATGTATAAAATGGTGCTACATATTTTTGTTAAGAGGACAAGGTCAAAATACTGTGCTTTATGCTTAGAACAAAGGGTGAAGTTTATAATGGTCCTTAGTTTCTGTGGGAGTTTGCTCCAGTCCTGGATCAGCTGCCGAGAAATACGTCTCTTGCATAGACAACGTCTACAAGTTTTTGTATTTAAAAGGTTCCATTGTAGCAAGGGCCCAAAGTTTTTGAGTGCGATCTTAATACCGAAGTTCTAGGTGGTCTTTTCAGTATCCTTGAAAATAAGAACTGAGACGATGAATTTCACTCAGTAGTCTATGAGAGCAGCCAGTTGAGGGAGTGAAAGGCAGATCTGATGTCTTTGCAGTAGCCTGTGTTGGAGAAGAGACACTGTAGCATTCTGTACCAGGTAGTATTTCCTAAACACTGAAGGCTTTGTTTCCAGGTTTCACATTTTTCATTCCAGGTGCACTGAACTTCTTCTGGAAACTTGTCTTACTTGATAAGCCACAGGGTCCAAAAAGGAGCGGAAAAAAGTTATTTCTAAGCTTCAATCACTCTTCTAACATAACTAGTACTTGCTGGCATATACCATTGCATATAGGGTGTCACAAGTTTGCATGACATTTTTAAATGAATTAAAAAGACAGGACAGTTCTGCCTTCACAATGTAAATTAGATGTGAGAGAAGAATGAAGAGAGTAATACAAATGGAGAAGATGGAAAAGATATTTAAAAATTTCTGTTAAAATGTTAGAATTATAGAGCAGAAAAGATAGCGAAAGAGAGAGAATATGTAGCCCTCGTGTGCAGGCCAGATGTGAAAACCATCCAGCAGAAGTAGGAATGTTTCAAATTTTAAATACAGGCAATCCTCGACTTACATTTCAAGTTACAATTTTTTTCACTTACAATGTTTAGAAATTAACACCCTGTTTCAACTTTATGACATCAGTTTCAACTTTACAGCGCTTGATCCAATGCAACACCATGTCAGTGAACAAGTTCTCTGTGTCACTCATTTCCCTGGAGAACATCTGTCCAAACTTCCTTGGACACTTTCTTTAAGACAGCAGACAAGACTCTAGAAAAACCTACAGCCAAGACTCATGAGAAGACTCCAGCCAAAAACCCTTCAAGAAGTCCAACCAAGAGCCTTTCAAAAGGTCCATCAAAGTCACCTCAAAGAAGTCCTTCCAAATCAATATGATTGCTATTTACAATATAAATACACTAATGTAGCTATATTACTCATCTGTAATTGACTGAGTACAAAATTCTGGGGTATTTTTGGTGAATATAGGGTATCGGGCCTTGGTTCAGGAACCAATCCCTCATTTATAACATTGTTTCTTATGAAAATGTAATAGGGACTCAGGTGGGAGCCCTGTTACTGTGATACTTTCAAGCAAGGATGACCTGAGAATGCACCCCGCCAGGTGATGGGAGTTTCACACTGGGGAGGGGCAGGGCGATTAGCCCACCACAGCAGACAATCCGGTGGCAAGACAAACACATTTTGCCTTTGGGCACCAGAAGACAGACGAGGAACCATTTGAACCTTGGAAGGAGGAAGAAGAGAAGCCTAACCTGGGATCCAGAGAGAGATCAGGACCTTGGGACTCTGGACGATGACAGGCCAGCAGCAAGTTGAAATACTCCCCTGGGAGCCATAATTACTTTGGTGAGTGTGGAGAAAGACCATGGGGCTCTGGGAAGCGGCTCCACTGGGAACCTCTAGAGATAGAGGCTCCGGGACAGGGCTCAGATAGCAGGAGCTAGACAAAGCTGCTGTCTGATCAAGACAATCAAGGTGAAGAATCGACAGTTCAAATGGCAAGGGAGCTGCAGGGGCAGCTCCCAGCATGAGACTCTAAAAGACACAGAGAACACACTCCACTCCTAAGACTTTTAGCAACAGAGACTACAAAGTATCCCCCAGGCATCCAGCACCAGGTTTCCTTATAGCTGCCTCAGAATGCCCTCCTAATGAGGCAATTAGTGAGGATATTGTTACAATATGGACTCTTGCTGTGCAAATAAAGGCTACTCTGTGAGAGTTTACTACCTGGGTAGCATGAGTGATTCCTTGTTTTGATATCATCACTGAATCCCTCTCTTTTTTCTTTCTATATAAGTTGTGGCAGGTAAGTTCAAAGGGAGATGGAGCTAGGATTGACCCCCTCTCACAGAGAAAATTGGTTCCGAGTTGCAACGTTTCGACTTAAGGTGCATTTTTCAGGAACCAATTGTGTCGTAAGTCCGAGGACTGCCTGTATAGTGAATGGAGATCTGGAGTGGAGTTGGTACCGGGGGAAAAAAAAAAAGACTCTTGCTGCATTGTGTTCAGCTAAAGAGTCAGGCATGCCAGCTGGAGATTATGGAAGTAAGGTGTGGACTAAAGATTGCAAGCTTGAAATTAAAATAAAGCATAGTTTAGAGAAGTATGGGAGAAATAACAAGATTTTTGAAATATTGGTGTGTGAGGAGAGGGAGAAATGGAAAATAAGACCTGATAATCTCCTGACTGTTCAAAGCAGAAACGATGTGGCTTTTAATAGCCATTACCTGCAGGCCAAGTATAGCTGTTGACTCTTCCTGGCTGCCTCTGTGATCATGGTTGCAAATCTCTGATTATGAGTGGATCAAACTTTTAAATACGTAGTGTCTTTTGATCGTCCTTTTATGTCATGGTGCTTTTAAGAGTTTCTAGATGCTTGGCTTTAATCATTTTTCCCTTGCATGAAGTAGAACAGCTACACAACATTCTCTGGAGTCATCACACTACAGAACAAGGTGAAGGGTAACAGTCATGGCTTTAGATGGTTCTGTAAGACTCCTTCAGCAAGCTTCCATTTTGGAAGTTAAAGTGGCTGAATGGAAAGCAAGTCATTTGAGAGGCTGAAGGAACGGAGTATGTTCAGCTTGTAGAAAAGGAGCTTAGGAGGGGACATGATGACAGTCTCCAAATATCCAAAGGTCCATCATAAAAGAAGAGGGAAAACGCCTTTTCTTTCTTGCTGCAGTGGATAGGATGTAGACCAATAGCTTGAAGTTGCGGCATGGTAGGTTTAGATTGGATATCAGGAAAAACTTCTTCACTGTTCAAATAGTGAGGTAGTAGAATAGACTGCCTGGTGAAGTTGTGGACTCTTCATCACTAGAGGTGTTCAAGAAAAAGGTGCTGATGATCTAGGCATAACTATGCCTTTGTTCTACAATGGGCATTTCCCATATTTCTGGGCTTTCCTGGTTGCCTAATTGGGCTGGTATGGAATTCAATCGCTGGCTGCTATCTTTTGCAGGGAGGGAGAGGTTACACCTTCCTCTGAAGCACTGAGTTTTGGCTGTAGCCAAGGCTTGGAATTTTGACTGGGGTGTGCCAGAGCTCCTGCAGGGACTTAAACCCAGAGATTCCTGGCTAGAGGGTCCTTCCCCTCTCCACTGGGTCAGACTGGTCACCATATTTGGGATCAGGAAAGAATTTTACCCCATGGTCAGATTGGTATGAACTGTGGGCTTTTTGCCTTCCTCTACAGTGGAGACATGGTTTTGTTTGTGAGCTTGCCTGAGCATATATTAACAACATTTACAGAAGCAGGACATTGCCCACCATGGTCCCCCCCTGCTTTACCTGTGGCAAGTTAGGGTCCTATGCCTTGTGTTGTGTCAGGGTTGACTGTGGAGTTTTGCTAAGAGGTTAGACAGTGGATTTGTATAGAATGGTTCAGATAATGATGATTCTGCCTCAGGCAGGGGTTTTGGCTAGATAACCTATGAAGGTCCCTTCCAGCCCTACTTCTGTATGATTCTGTATGGTCAGCTGAAATAAGTTTTGAAGAAAAAAGCAAAAATTGAGAAAGAGGTAGAGGGGCTGGCAGTGGAGAGCATAAAAAATTACAAAGCAGGTTTCCCTAAAATACTCTTTTCGGGGACAGGAGTGTTCATAGGATGTACACTTATTTAAAATGCAAAGAATAGTGGAAAGAATGCAATTAAATTTAAAAAAGGGGGAAGTTAGGTTGAGTATCATCAAAAACTTCCTGAGAGAGAAAACTAGCTGGCTGTAGAATAGCTTCTCAGGTCTTTGCCCACATGCTTTCTCAGACAATAGTGGTAAATAATTTCAAATACTATAAGGAACAATCCTTTTTACTGAGAAGGCGATGACAGGATGATGTGATATTCCCTTTCCATTTTTACTTCCTATGCCATTTTTGTTAAACTAGCTAGGGTATTTGGAGTTAGAGAGAGGTTGTTAGCCATGTTAGTCTGAAGTTAAGCAGAAAGCAGAGTAGATCTGCACTTCATAGACTAACTAAATCAGAGATGCATAAGATTTCATTAGCAGTAGCTTGCTTCATCAGATGCTCTTGTCAGACAGAAATGTTAGCTTTAGGGAGACGACATCTAATGAAATAAGCCACTGCTAACCAAAGTTTATACACCTTTGGTTTAAGTCTGTAAGGTGCAAATCTACCCTGTCTTCTGCCAAATTGGAATTCAGAACATCCTACCTTCCTTTCCTTTTAAAACAACAAGAATTGCTTTCCTTGGCTGCTGGATAGCCTTTATGATATGCAGAATCCTGAGCCTGAACTCATGGGTTTATGGGCTGCAATCTACTGAATGTATGCTGTGCCACAGAACATGAGGCTGTGCCTTGCTTCTGCTTAAGGCTGGATCTGCAGTACATAGCTGTTGTTGTTCTGCTTTTTGTGTCGCATGAGAGCTTATGCAGCTTCTTATAGGGAGCCAGGTAGCTGCTTTTTTCTGTTTCTTTAAAATGAAGTATCTACTGTTTCTAAAACGTAGAAGAAAATGAGAGAAACACCAACTGCTGTAACTTCCTCAGCCTGACAAAGGGTTTTTGAACCCAAAAGTTTAAGTTTGCTTAAATTTTTTCCCCAGCTACTTAAGTTGGTCTAATAAAAGATATCAGATTCACCCAAAGAACCTTGTCTGCCTATTGATGAAAAATAAAGGGACTTCCAAAAATGTCTCTATATATAATCTTCAAGGAGAAAAGTCTGTCTGATAATTGGCCATGCAGATAGTCAGATGACTGAAATTATACTAGTGGTGTAGTTGCTTAATATTAACTTTTGGGAGAAATCACATTAAAATAATCTTAAGTAGCTTCTGGAATTAGCCAAACTTGCCTTGGTCTTGCACATTCAATACTGTACCTCCATGATTCCTCATAATTTTTAGTTAGTATGTTTTGCTCTTGGCCATCAAATCCTTTAATCTGTTATGTTTTGATAGTTGCTAAAGCTGCCTGGACACTTTCAGCAGCTTTCTAGGGGTGAGGTCTCCTGTATTCTCAAAAAGAGCTTTCTCCTTGGGCTATATGTCTGGCATGTGTCACGGCTTGCTTTTGGAACTGTTGTGTTTTTGTGTCTTTCTGACTTTTCACAGACTAGTAAAACAAAGACCCTGTGGCTGGCTAGTATATTGCACACTCCTGCCTCTCTTTCTCTTTTTCTGCACTGTTCAGAAATATTTTGTGGAACTTGATGTATAACAGTTCCAGCTAAATTGTTTTAAACATCGTTTATCTATTGTGAATGGGACCAAATTTTCACAAAAGGAAGTGAATGGTTCAATATGTCTATACTACACAACAGAACGTACCTGCTGTGTATTGTCAGTGGAGCTCTGGGTTTGAGGAGAGTCCATATGTTGGACACTGGTCCAATCTGGCTTTCATTCTGAATATAGCACAGAGACTGCTTATGGCCTGGGTCAGCAGTCTTCACCTGGAGTTATACAGGGGAAATTGTGTGCAACAGAGCAAACACAGCCCTGTTCCTTTGATGTTACTAAGTTGCAAGTATGGCAGGAGAGTCAGGTCAGGGACAGGGCAAAGTTGACTACTTAGTAAACACAGTTGGGAAGGAGATCACACCTGGGGTGAATATTAACTGATTAGGAGCCAGCAGCTACTTAAGTCCACAGCAAGGGGTTTTCCTTTGCCCCCTGGGGCACAGTGTGGAGAGATCCAGCAGGGACGCCAAGCGTGTCAGACCCAACGCTGGAGCAGTTTGCTGATAAGACCAGCGGCTGGGTGTAGGTAACCATGGTGAGTGGCGAAGCAAGGAGATGAGGAAGAGAGGAGAAACTTACTGGCCGAGGGAAGGTCCCACGGAGAAAGGATCTGCTGGTACCACAGGAAAGAGAAAAGAGAGTGGCACTGGAGTGGAGAGGACTGACTTGGGGGGGTGGGCTGCACAGTGGTGAAGAAAAGGGAGACCATGAGCTGTGAGAACAGCCAGGGTGCTCCACAACTTGTGGGGAAGTTACTGATAAACCAGTTTTCTTTTATCCTGCTTCTGGGGTGATTTACTACACCCTCTCTCTTTGGGGAATTAACTTCTTATTCTTCCATCATTCCAAAGCATGACAGGCGAGTCCCAGGGAGAGATTTCATTATTCACCCCCACCTGGCCACTTTGTGCTTTGGTGATCTTACTAGATCTTTCAGCGATATTTGTTACAGTTGATCATGAGATGCTGATAAAGCATTTACAGGACTGCTATAAACTGGTTCCACTCTTTCCTAGTGGGGAGGTCCCAGAGAGATGGGACTCAAGCAGTCTTCCCACCACCATCACCTCTGTCTCATTTGGATTCGGCTTCAATTGGTTCACCCGCACCCAATTCCTAACTGTAGCTAGGTTCTGGAAAAGGTGATACTGTGGGGCCTAGGTCAGATGAGGACAAGGTAAAGCTGGGTGTGCATATTGATGGCACCTCACTCCAAATCTCCATAGTCTCACCCAGTAGTGTCATATACACAGTGAACAGGAGGGGTGACAAAACAAGCCCCTGGTGGACCCCACCAGAAAGGTCTTGAGGAGTTGACAAGCGCTCTAATTAGTTACATAGTTTCTAGGGTCGGAAGGGACCTGAACAGATTATCAAGTCTGACACCCTGCCCTGGGCAGGAACGAGTACTGGGATCATAATACCCCAGCCAGATATCTATCCAACCTCCTCTTGAAGACCCCAAGGTAGGGGAGAGCACCACCTCCCTTGGGAGCCCATTCCAGAGCATTAAAGCATCCATAGCAGCTTCAGTATCAGCATCCTGCATTTCAAAATCGCAGCAGGGGTGCTTAAACTAAAGTTCATTCAACAAGCTTTGGTTAAAGTGCCCCTGCTGCCATTTTGAAACACAGGATGTTGAATACATGAGATGCTGCAGCACGCTGAAGTATTCTGATTAGAACGCTCCAGCAGACTTGGTTAATCGAGTCTGCTCCGACGCATTCTAACGGGAACGCATCGGAGCATGTGTAAAAGTGCCCAAAGTCCCTTGGGAATTGCCTTTTTCCTTTACATCTCATACTGATCCTTATGGTCAGCTGAGAAGGCTGTCCTGCAAATCTACTTGGTAAAAACACGAGAGGTCATTTTCAGCAGTCACTCCTCAGCTTCAGGACTCCTTCCCTTTGAAGCCCGCTGGAGTCTGAGCCTAGGCATCTTTTGAAAGTGCTGTAAAACCTTCCTGTCTGAGTAAACATTTAGCAAACAAAGCTAGGCTCAGATTTTGATTAGGGGCAGTCTCTGTCTTATGATGATATTCTAGTTTTCGTCTGTGTTATTTTGTAGTTCTACTTTGTAAGTCCACTACTTCTCTTTTGTAAGCTGCTCTGAGCCTTGTTGGGAAGAGTGGCAAATACATTGAAAAAAAAAATAAAATAAAAAGTAGTTTAACTAGGGCACATTATAGAAACTGAAATAACTAAATACTGTAAATGGTGTATCAATGTGAGGTGGCTGAAGCTGTATTTAAACTGCATTAGATGGAAGTATTTAGACAAGGTTCAGCAAATTTTTCCTTGCCTGTGTAGATGGAGCCTAAATCCAACTTTAAAGGCTTTAAACAGAGTAAAATGTGTTAATGCTTCCCTCTAAACCATGAGCATGAGGGAATTTGTGCTATTTACCTTCCTGCTTTGCTGTCATGAATGAACTTCTTCACACCGTTTTCTCCAATACATTACTTCTCCAAACCTCTTTCTGCTGTACTTCTCATTTTCATAAAACCTAAATTGTTCCCTCAGACATGCAGGTCTGTTTGAAACCTTAAGGTTCTAGAAGATTTCAATTATACTTCAGTCTTTACAGTACTTCTTTCTGTTCATATTTACAGTCTTCATCATCTCCAATTACTAAGCTGAGTTTTTCCTCATTATGAAGTGTTTTCATGTTACATTTTAGGTAAAATTCCTCTGATTTGGACTAAATCAGAGCCATATCCTGAGGACAGTAATGCTAGGTCAGTTGGACTTTCAGCCAGTTTTGGTCTTTCAGATTGAATTCCTAGCTCTCTTTGTGTCTGTGACAAAAGTTGCGAAGATGTCAGTGGGGTCAGGAATTCACACTGAAGTTTGAGGTGCTTGGAAATCTGTTTGTCGCAACCTGCAAGACAGATACTCTTGGCTGATGCAGGCCATTGAGTAACCATAAGGTGTACAGTTGGTCAGGATTTTGGGGGAGGGCAGGGCGAGGGGAAGCAAAGGTAGTGTTCCAGAAGCTCTAAAGGAAGCTATTGTATGCACTCCAGTTGGACTTATGGTTAGTCATTGACCATTGTAACTGTGAAACAACTATCATCTGTCTGTACGTCATCTATCCTTGTCAATGCAATCG
Source organism: Crocodylus porosus (assembly GCF_001723895.1). Lineage (NCBI taxonomy): Eukaryota > Metazoa > Chordata > Crocodylia > Crocodylidae > Crocodylus > Crocodylus porosus. The sequence goes on from NW_017728886.1 coordinate 231,903,382, forward strand.
TTGCTCAATGTACCTTGATCTTTTATCATTTTTCACATCTATTCTCACAATAAAGCCAATTCTACTGAAACCTTTTTTTACTTCTGTTTTGTCCTCCTATGTCCCCCTGAACGCAGCTTGCAACCTCTATTTTAGCTCTTCTCTTGTTTCTCATTATTTCTTAAGGATTCTCAAAAGAATCTGTTATTGCTAGAAGAATCTGTTGTAACCTGGTGAACATCAGTTTCAGTTGTGGCCATTCTATCTTACCAACATTTTGAAGTATCCAGTCTTCCATCATTGTGCTACCTAGAGTTACTGTGTTATTCCACTTTAGTAGAATCATAGAAAACTAAGGTTGGAAGGGACTTTGGGAGGCCTTCTAGTCCAATCCCGTGCTCAAAGCTGGACCATCCCCACTGATATCATCCCAGCCACGGCTTAGTCTAGTCAGGCCCTAAAAACCTCCAAGGATAGAGATTCTGTAACTTCTCTGGGTAACCTCTAGCTGGATGAACATCTAGCTGGGGTCATTTGACCCCAGTACTCTTTCCTGCCATGGCAGGGGGTCGGACTAGATGATCTGCTCAGGTCCCTTCCAACCCTACAAACTATGAAACTATGACCTGTTCCAGTGTTTTACTACCCTCTTAGTGAGAACATTTTTCCTAATATCTAACCCAAAGTTCCCTTGCTGCAACATGAGTCCATTGCTTCTTGTTCTGTCATCTGCCACCACTGAGAACAGTCCAGCTCCATCCTCTTTGGAGCCCCCCTTCAGGGAGTTGAAGGCTTCTATTAAATCCCCTTTCAGTCTTCTCTTCTCTTCTCTAGACTAAATAAGTCCAGTTCCCTCAGCCTCTCCTCACAAGGCATGTGTCACAGCTCCCTCACCATTTTTATTGCCCTCCACTGGGGTCTCTCCAATTTGTCCACATTGTTTCTGTAGTGGGGGGCCCAAAACTGAACACAGTACTCCAGATATGGCTTCACCAGTACTCAAGAGAGGGGAATAATCACTCCCCTGGACCTACTGGCAACACACCTACCAATACAGCCCACTATGCTGTTAGCCTTCTTGGCAACAAGGGCACACTGCTGGCTCATATTCAGCTTATTGTCCTCTGTAACCTCCAGGTCCCTTTCTGCAGAGCTGCTGCTTAGCCAGTTGGTCCCCAGCCTGTACTGGTGCATGGGATTTTTCCATCCTAAGTGCAGGACTTCACATTTCTCCTTATTGAGCCCAATAAGATTTCTTTTAGGCCAATACTCCAATTTGTTGAGGTCTCTCTGAAACCTGTCCCTACCCTCTCACATATCTATGACTCTCCTAAGCTTGGTGTAATCTGCAAGCTTGCTGAGGGTGCACTCCATTGCATCTTCCAGATTGCTGAAAATTCCGAAGATAGGCCCCAGGACCAACCCCTGGGGCATTCCACTTGATACTGGCTGCCAACTAGACATTGAGTCGTTAACTACTACCCTCTGAGCCAGGGCAGTTTTATATTCACCATATGGTCCATTCATCCACTGTGTGCTTCCTTAGCTTGTTTGCAAGGATGTTGTGGGAGCCTGTCTTAAAAGCCTTGCTAAATTCAAGGTATATAATGTTTACAGCTCTTCCCACAGCCACAAAGCTAGTCATCTCATCATAGAAGGCAGTCAGGTTGGTCAGGCATGACTTGCCTTGCGTAAATCTGTGCTGATTGTTCCTAATCACCTTCTTCTTCTCCAAGTGCTTAGAGATGGATTCCTTGAGGACCCGCTCCATGATTTTTCCAGGGATGGAGGTGAGGATGACCAGTCTGTAGTTTACCAGATCCTCCTTCTTCCCTGTCTTAAAGATGGACGATAGCCCTTTTCAATTATTTGCGACCCGTCCCTGTCGCCAAAAGTTTTCAAAATAAGGTCCAGTGGCTCTGCAGTCACATCAGTCCATTCCCTCAGCACCCTGGCGTGCATCGTGTCCAGACCCATGGACTTGTACACGTCCAGGTTTTCTAACTAATCTCTAACCCATTCTTTCATCACTGTTGGCTGCTTGCCTCCTTTCCAAACTGTGCTGCCATGTGCAGTAGCCTGGGAGCTGACCTTGCTTGTGAAGACTGAAGTAAAAATGGCATTGAGTACTTCAGCCTTTTCCACATCATCTGTCACTAGGTTGCCTCCACCATTCAGTAAGGGGCCCGCATTCTCCCTGATCTTCCTGTTTTTCATCCCTACAAACCTGAGCAATACTTTTATACTCCTTCCTAGTCACTTGTCCAAATTTCCGCTTCTTGTAAGCCTCCTTTTTGTGTTTTTGTTCACTAAAGAGTTTTCTGCTAAGCGAAGCTGGTCTTCTGCCATACTTGCTAGTCTTGCTGCACATCTGGATGGTTCATTTCTTCACCCTCAGTAAGGTTTCTTTAAAATACAACCAGCTCTCCTGGACTCCTTTTCCCCTCAGACTGACCTCCCAGGGGATCTTGCCCATCAGTACCCCAAGGGAGTCAAAGTCTGTTTTTCTAAAGTTAGGTGTCCTTACTGTGCTACTCTCCTTCTCTCCTTTCCTTAGGATCATGAACAGCATCATCTTATGGTCACTGCTGCCCAAGTTGCCATCCAATATTACACTCCGCCCCCTCCCCCACCTCCCAATTCTTCCCTGTTTGTGAGCAACAGGACAAGAAGAGCACAGCCCCTAACTGACTTCTTCAATACTTGCTCCAGGAAGTTGTCTCCAACACTCTCCAGGAAACTTACTGGATTGCTTGTGCTCTGCTGTATTGTCCTCCCAGCAGATGTCAGGGTGACTGAAATCCCCCATGAGAACCAGTGCCTGTGATCAGTAAACTTCCACTAGCTGTCTGAAGAAAGCTTCATCCACCTCATCCTCTTGGTTTAGTGGTCTATAGCAGACTACCACCACAATATCACCCTTGTCGCTCTCCCCTCTGACCCAAACCCAGAGACTTTCAACAGGCCTGTCTCCAGATTCATACTGGAGCTATGAGCAATCATACAGTACTTTTGCATAAAGCACAACTCTGCCTCCTCTTCCTCCCTGCCTATCCTTCCTGAATAGTGTATACCACCCATCCATGCCAGTACTCCAGTCGTGTGAGTTATCCCACTAAGTCTCTGTTATTCCAATCATGTCATAGCTCCATGACTGTGTGAGGACTCCTAAATCTTCCTGCTTGTTTCCAAGGCTTCATGCATTCAGGTACAGACACCTGAAGTAATTAACAGGTTGCCCTACTTTCTCAGGAAGAATGAGAAGGCCTCCCCTGTTGCCCTCTCCATTTGTGCTTCCTCTAGGTCATTCACTTCCCCACCTTTGGTCTCCATCCCCCAGAGAACCTAGCTTAAAGTCCTTCTCACTAGGTTAGCAAACCTGTTTGCAAAGATGATCTTCCTTCTCTTTATCATGCAGATCCCATCTCTTCCTAGCAGTTCTTGGAACAACTTCCCATGGTTGAAGAAGCCAAAGCCCTGCTGGCAATGCCATCTGCATTGAACTGCAGGATGTCTGCTCCTTCCCACGTGCTTTCCTTTGACCAGAAGGATCAATGAAAGCACCACCTGAGCCCCTATCCCCTTCACTGTACAGTAATTAAAGTATAGCTTTCAGTACAGGCAGTCCTTGACTTACAACTTTTCGAGTTATGACAAACAGCACTTACAACGTTTATAAATTGACATCCTGTTTCAGTGTTCCAATGCGGGTTTCGACTTTACAACGTTTGATACAGCTGTGTCCAGTTTGTTAGTCTGTTGTGATGAAAGTGGAGGGGAGAGGGAAGGCGTATGGGTGGGGTGCAGATCAATGCTCCCGTGGTGAAGGAGTGAGGCTGCGGCTAGGACAGGGGTTGGGGAAGGTATGGGATGGAGCTTTAGCTCATCCAGGAGGTGCGGGGAGGGGGAGGGCAGCTCCTGCCGCTGTGCGCTACTGGTCTGGGGGCTGCTTGTCCAGTGGCTTCTGCTGCAGCTCCAGGGCTGCACTGGACTGCATTCTGGTTGGGCAGTGGCAGCACTGGGAGCGGCAGCTGTGTTCTGCTGCTCGCCCAGTCAGGGTGGGACAGAGCTGCTGTGCTGCCTCCTGATGAGCGACATGCAGTGGCGGAAGCAAGCCACCCCCTCCCCCCGTGCCCCACGGATGAGCCGCAGCTCCATCTTCTACCTGCCTCTCGCTGCCCTGCCTGGGTGAGCGGCAGGAGGGCATGGGGGGGCAGGATCGGGGCAGGCTTTGCTTAGGGCAGGCAGCAGAGTGTAGGCAATAGAGGTGCAGCCACCCAAAAATTCACCATAGCCCCTGCCACCAGCCCAGAGCGCAGCTTGGTGCAACCCCAGCCTTGCCTTCCCTGCCCTGTGCAGACTCATTTTAAAATTTTAAATCAAAGATTGACTTTAAAGTAAAAGTATAATAAAGTAATACTATCTCAGTCAGAGTGGAAAAAATGTCCCCTTCTAATATACATAATTATTCTGGACTATTTTGTAAACCTTATTTTTCAAAATAAAGAAGTATGGACTGGAGACAATTATCCTGAAACTGGGTAGCCATATAATGAATGCTATATATTGTAAGAAATACATACATTAAATTTCCATACCATGTAGTAATATGATTATTTTTAACTCTAAAACTTGAACATGTGCTTATTTTTAAGATAGTAACTTTTTTTCCTATTTTAGAAATGTATTTTCCATTTGGATGGAAATGTGATAGTTGCAAAACTGATTAAAAAATAAACTTATCTGTGACTGATAAACCAGCCCATTGACTATTGTGTTTACTGGGAACTTAACTTTTGCAAATTTTTCACTTAATAATGGTTTAAAGGAGCAAATATCATACTGGAAAAATGATGTATTTTGATATATAATGTATTTTCAGACAGTTTTCTGTGACAGTGGAGGGATGGAGAGGTGATGTGAGAGGTCCCTTCCAGTTTTACATCTTATCTAATACTATGCTCACAGTCTTGTCAAATGTTTATTTGAAAAGTTAAAATAATGTTCAGTGTGAAGACTCAAACATTATGTATTTTGACTGTGATAGTCTACACTAAATATCTCCTTCAAGATAATTCATCCAATATATAACATAAACTTTGCAGTTTACTATAGTGGTAACCACTATAGTAAACTGTGAAAATTATAGATGGAAAATTAATACTGCTTGAATAACAGCCCCATGAGAACAGTCTCAGGAGAAGAAATTAAATTCATTTTAACACAGAAGAATATGAAATGAAGGACAAATGGAAAAGCAATGGCTATTTTAAGTTACTACAACATTTTCATTTAAAAAAACCCCCAACCAGTATTGCACCAAATCTCATGCTGAAGGTGGTAAATTAAACTTCTGGGTTTTTTTAATGCGTGTATTGTTTTTGAAAGGCTGTTGAGGTCTGAAGTAGTACTATGGCAGTAAGAAGTGCTATTTGCATGACAGTAAATGCTATTGGGGTGTTTATCTGATCAGCAATAAATATTTAAGAATTGCCTTAAGCTTACATGATGTGTTACCATGTGGGTGGAGCATATGTTATGATGTTTATTATTACAACGACGTTCAATAAAGGAATAAATCTTACTGAGAGATAAGCTAGGCTCCAGGACATGGTAAAGGGATTTAAAATTTTTCAAACAAAGGTCAGTGGTTTAAATCCCTTCCAGATTGCCAGTGATTAAAAACAGTCATCGTCTGATTCCTCTTTAGTGGCCAGAGATAACAAGATTGATGTTAAGTCCTAACCCTAGTAGGCAGATATCCCCATCATGCAAATCCACTGCCACAACTGGCAGTTGTACCATCTTTGGTGTGTTGGGAAAGTTCCATTACTGGTGTCTTCACTAGAGTTGAACAGGAAAAGTACCTCCCCTCTCCCCACCCCCTCCCAAGATTTTTTCATAACTTGAAAAAAAAAAAAATCCCATTCCCTGACAGGACAAATCCAACCCCTTTTTTAAATTTGTTGAAGATGGGCATGTCCTCACTGTAGTGGCAGCATCCTCTTATGGGGATGTGTCTAAGCACGTCCTACCCACCTCCCACTGGCCTGTTCCAAACCTGAAAGTGTGCCAGTGAAGCCATTTCAGGGCATCCCTCTGTGCTCACTCTTGAGATCTAGGCCCCTAGGGGTGTGTGTAGATGAAACAGGGGCCCTAAATTGAAGTGGCGCGTTTTAAAAAACACCGCTTCAATTGAGAGCTGATTAAACCCTTGTGTTGTGCACACATCCTGTTGACTTAACTGCCTCTCCAGTGGCAGAGGGTGGGGAGAGTGAGCTGCTGGCAATCAGAGTTGTCCCTGGGGTGCAAGGTGGGGCTGGTGCCTACTTCCGAGGCACTGATGCCCCCTCCTGGCAGCACCTGCTCATAGACACCCAGCTCAGGCGATCCGAGGGAGCACTGCAGCCACAGAGGGAAGCACCGGGCCCCCATGCAGCTCAGGTGGGCAGGCAGGCAGGCTCTGCGGGGGAGGGAATCAGGCTCGCTGCTTTTCTTAGGCAGAGCCTGTTTTCCTGGGCTGGGCTGCCTGCAGGGCTTCCTGCAGAGCCATGGAGCTGCACAGAGCCTGGTGCTTCACTCCACAGCTATAGGAGCAGCAAACTAACACTCCTCGAAGGCACCCCAAATCAGGTAAGGTGTGTTACGCTGCCAAACTTCCTACAGCAGCTGGAATTAATGTGCAATATGCCACCAAGGCGTGCAAACACTGATAGCATTAAAGCAGCGCAAAAGCCTTTAGCCCACTTTAAAGTGTCATGCGCACACATCCCTTGTTTTGTCTACACACAGCCTAGCAAGCTGGACAGTGGCTTCTGGGGGCAATCCCAAAGCAGCCTCACTGGTTTATTTCTGGGTTTGGAGCAGGCAGGTAGAGCATGTTTTTCAACTTTCTGGCCAGAGCAGGCTGCCAGCACGGTATGAATATGCCCAGAGACCCTTTCCTATAACCAACTCATGACCCTCGCCAAGGATACAGAAAACAGTTCAAGGCCCTGTGCTGCCTTATTTGGAGCAGGGAACACAACTCTTCTGCATCCCAGGCAAGGGTCCTACCCACTGATCCATAAATCAGTATCTTGTGTATTGTCTTTTCCTTTCTAATATAACAAATATTCAAGTATTTTGCACAACAGGAGACAATGAATTGTCAACCTGGAGGTTAGGGCACTTGTGGAATGAGATAGACTTAGACTTAGGTTCAAGTCCTCACTACAAATCACACTTCCATTTGGCTTTCTCTGAAGACTAGGAGAGGGACTACCAGAGAAGAGACATCTGCACTTTAGCTGTGCTCTGAGACTTTGCACATAATGTACAGTTTAAGGTGGAGGATAAACAGCCATGTACTCGTTATACATTATATTGCCTCAGCATTCCCTTGCCCTGCTATATTTGCATCTGGTTCTCTTATATCTACTGCATGCAGAGGTGAATGTCTTGACTGTTTGGCTGTTGATTGTAATTTGGTGGATTTCCCTCTAATTTTGAGCAGAAATTCCAACTTAGACCTGAGAAACCTTGCTGCTTTTTTTTGCTTTTTTTTTAAGAAGCCATCTCTATCCTAGGAAAAGGTTTGAGTTTCACAGATAGGTATTATCCAATGACAACAACAACAAAAAATCCCAACTATCTCTATCCATTGCTCAAGTATCTAAGCAAGGAGGGAGATGAAGGGTCAAATCAGAAATGTTTCTGTCTCCATGGCTAAGAGAGGCTTTCCAAGTTAGCAATGTTGAAGTATGCTTATGGGAGCATATGGGTATTTCTCATGTTTCAGCTTAACTAGACAATAGAAGCATTCCATGGATTTTCACACTGATTTATTAAACAAACAGACACACAATCTAGATAGCTTCCCAAACTATGTTTTGCATGGATTTTTAAGAGATTTAATTCTGTGAGACAACATAAGGTACAATCAGCAGAACAGAAGATGTTTGATTTCATTATTGGTTTATAAGTGGTGAAAATATTCTAGAACGAGAACTGCAATTGCACTTTGGGCATGTGATTTCATTTTTACCTGGAAGAACTGACCTCTTAAGTTCTATATGGCTTCTTGGCCTCTTTAACAGGTAATGAAATTTATATCAGAACCAAAAGAAAATCTGGACTTTTACTTCCGAAGTTGGTGTCCTAATTACAAATAGGAGAGCTGTTTCATAGTTGGTAGGGTCAGAAGGGACCTGAGCAAATCATCAAGTCTGACCCCCTGCCAGCTTGTGACCGTTATTCCTGGTCACTCCTGGTAGTGCTCGGGGGAACAGCGACTCCCCCAGTGCCTGCTGGTCCCCTCTGACTAGTTTGTAACAGGCCA
>NW_017728886.1:231911845-231915377 GCF_001723895.1 Crocodylus porosus
AGTACTCCAGCTGTGGCCTGACCAGTGCCGCATAGAGGGGGAGGATCACCTCCTTGGACCTGCCCAAGATGCATCTGTGGATGCATGAGAAGGTGCGGTTGGCCTTCCTGACTGCATCCCCACACTGCCGGCCCATGTTCATCTTGAAGTCAAAGATGACTCCAAGATCCTTTTCTGCTTCTGCACTGAGGAGAAGAGAGTTCCCCAGCCTGTAGGTATGCTTCTGGTTCTTCCTCCCCAGGTGCAGTACCTTGCACTTGTCAGTGCTGAAACCCATCCTGTTCTCATCTGACCACCCCTTTATCCCATATGATAATTGCCATGTAGTTTTAATTGCAGACAATTCCTGAAACTCCTATTTTGGACAAATCCAGTATTACAGTAGTTAAAAACTGAAGTCCACAAACAGCATCCATATAATCCTTATGCCATCCCATCAGATGCAATGTCGATCATTAATTGCTGGACTTTCTGACAAGTCGATACATCTTTAATGCTACCACTATTAATTCAGGTATCAGGACAGAGACAGAATGGCATCTGATTCTCATGCCATTGAAATGGCAAATTATTTGCTGTTCCTAGTCATGCTGGGTTTTTTTTCCCTTAAAATATGAAATCAGAATGCTTTAATTATTATTATTTGTTTGTATTTCAGTACCACCCACAAAATGCCATCTACGTTTAAACATATGCAAAGAGAGTCCCTGCTGTGAAAAGCTTACAATGTACGGGTGATGCAAAAAGGAAAAGGGTGGTGGGGGGAAGAGAAAGGAATAAAAATAGTAAATATCCACTGAAATAATATAATAATATTAATTATCCCATCTGGCCTTCTGTGACCCAGAAAGATTATCTCAGCCAGAAGCATTTTGAAAGGACCAGAGCAGGTGATAGATGCAAGCCAGGCCAGAAAAAGGAGGCTGCAATAGTGAAAAAGGGCCAAGTGAGAGTTTTAACAATATGTATGATGAGGTCTTTGAAGTAATGACAAAGTAACAAGATTTTACACATGACCTGGTTGTGTTAAGCAAGAGAGTATATAGTCAGATCGCACATAGGTTAAGGGTCTAACAGTTGCATGCCATTGATTTCTGATCACAAATAAATTAGGCTGAATAATAAAAGGTTTTTACCCATTAGAGGAATGAGATTCTTGAATATCCTTCCGGTTTGCATGGTGGGGGCAGAAAACCTGACTTGTTTAAAGACGGAGTTTGATTAAATTTATGAGCAGGATGATGCGATACAATTGCCTGTGATAATGGGGAGGGGACTGACTAAGCCAGAAGTTCTCTTCTACTTCTGTGTTCCTAGCAGAGAGAAGCGGCGTTTGGAGGGTGGAAGATAAAGAGTTCCGTCTGTGTTTTTTTAAGCTGAAGTTGATTGAAAGATTTAAGAGCTTTTGGAGATGTAGGATTTGAGCTGCTAGTTTAGTTTCCCAGAGTTGCAGAAGGGGTCCACCAGTACACTTTTTAAGCAGTTCAGTATGATGAGGTATCTCAGTCACAGGTATTTGGATTCATCAGAGCTGTATGTGAGTAACCATTGACACCTCTCCTTGTACTCTTCCTATCCTCCAGTCTGGCTGTGGTATGTTACAGCATTACAGTAACCTCAGAGCTATTGTAATGGCCAACTATAATAATTCCTATCAGGGGAATCTGGAATGATGCTTTACTCACCCTGCAGATTCCTCAGCTTTCATGCTGCTTTGTATTACTGGAACATTGTGAAACATCCTTATCAGGGCTGAGCATCTGCACAGTGGCATTTCAAAGTCTTTCCTAGACTTTTACAAATAATATAGTTGTGTATTATATTTCAGTAAACAAATAAGACAGTGTTCATGAGCATCTCTGTAAAAATAATAGAATTGAGCATAAGGCTTTACTGTAATTGTAGTAGGTTTTTTACAGTGGTTTTATAATAAATATAATGTTCATGAAGTTTGCTAGACCTGGAATATTATGGAAGGGCAGAGGGAACAATATATATTCCTCAACTGAAAAATAATTAAGAACCTTTTTTATGACGAGAGAAATTACAGACCAATGCACTTGAGTTATAATTAATTAGAGCTGATAAAAAAAGAACCCCTATCATTCTTTTAATTCATACAGAAATGAGGGTTGCATCTCTTTGCATAGTAGTTGAGATGCTGCTTCTGCCTCTAGATCAGTGATTCTCAACCAGGATGCTGTTGCACTCAAGGGTGCCATAAGATCCTTTTAAGGATGTCATGCAGTATTAGTGCTGTTAGATGTAGAAGTTCCTATACATGATTCTCAAGATAATCCCAGAGATTTCAAATAGGAATCTATAATGTCAAAAACATTCTGACCTTTTGTGATCTTTCTGAGTTCTTTATAACAGAAGGACTGCTTGGTCATTTTTCTGTAGTCAAAAAAAGTGTGAAAACCAAGATATTGCATTTTCTGAGGAGTGGTTGAGGTTTTACAAGACATGCCCCAAGTCTAAAGAGGCTGAGAATGATGGCTTGAGATAAAAGTATTTACAAAGACTCTACCAGTCTGTAAACTGAAAGCATAAATAATATTGGCTACCCAGATCTCCAACTAAGAGCAAGAATCTTGCTTCAATCATATTTCCCTTTGATCAGTTGTAGTCATGGCCTTCCTGCTAAAATTGTATTCTTCAAAACCTTCCAAGATGAAATTGTGTTTAAAATGGAGTTAAATCAGTAACCTTAAAAAGAATTTAAATTTTATTCTGAAACATTGAAAGATTTTTTTTAAAAACGAGTTGTGTGCTGTAAACTTTAAAATAACATATGGAGATGCTGAGGCTCAATATGTAGCATTGATAAGATTACTATAATTTTAACAAACAAAAAACTTGGTTAAATTCTGAAATTATATCTAGTCGTTATGGCCTGCTACCTTTACTAAAAATCCCTTTTCAGCTAGTAATATCTAATTAGACTAATCAGCCAAGTCCACACATGCAAGGGCATGCCTTTGCAGCAGCACAAATAGTGGCAGCATAAAACTGTGCTGCTACTTCTTGCGGCAGTGCACACCCTGCCCTTGTGCTTTACAGCAGAACACATTTTCTCACTGCTTCATGTGCTGGTGGGGTGGGGATGGGACACAGGGTGCTCCAGCAGGGGTTAGCCATCCTAGCAGCATGTGGAAATGGGGGAGGTTGCACCCCTGTCTCACGGCACACTGCACCCCAGCCAGGCAGGGAGCAGCTGGCTGGGGTGCAGGGTGCCTCAGCGCACAGGCTCCACAGCACATGGAGATGGGTGAGCAGGCAGCTGTGGGCTACTTGCTCCCCCATGTTTGAGTTTGTCCCGGTGCTGTTTGTGCTGTTTTGTTTCCAGATTTATTTATTTTTTTTGCTACCAGGAATTCCCAGTAGCAAATTTTGACCCAGCACTGCAAATTAGCAGCACTGCACACTGATTAATGTGCAACTCGTGTGGTTTGTGGCTCTGCAAAGAGGTTTGTATGTCTGGATCCAGCCATTTAGTTTCTCATAGACCATCCTAAACGGTCATAAACCT
>NW_017728886.1:231915629-231924167 GCF_001723895.1 Crocodylus porosus
CTTATCTTGCTGGGATCCTATGACCCCAGCTGACTTCCTGCCCTTTGTGCAGGGGTCTGGACTCGATGATCTTCCGAGGTCCCTTCCAGCCCTAATGTCTGTGAAATGTATGAAATCCCATTTGTAAAAATGTTATCATATCAGCTAATAGGGCTTGGTGTTTTAGCGGGTTTAAGAAAGTTTTGGTTACAGTACTTTCAGGGGGCACTATAATTTCAATTGCTTTATACTCTGTAAAATTCTACCTGTGAAGACGTGTATGTATATTATGGCACAAAAGCACTGTGAAGGTTAATCAGTTTCTTAGCAGTAATGGGTTTTGATTCTTGTGGGACTAAATGTGTCACTTATGTTTCATCTGCCGATCTGTCATTTAATCAGGAGCCTGGAAGTTGAGATTTATTACACAGTATATTAAACATAAAAGAAAGCTTGTGTTAAACATTTTTTTCTTTCTGAACTTCACTGTATCTGTAGGACTGCAAATTGATTAAGACAGCTAGACGGATTATTTGAGAACCGTTCCTAATTCCTGTGAAATCTAATAATAAGGCTTATAGGGCAAAGTTATTTTTGGCAACCATAGCATAAAACTTACTTGAAGGAATATTCTTTTGTTATTAAAACAGTCAATTAAAAATGTCAGTGTTCTTGGTTTGTGTCTTGGTTAGCTGTGTCTTCACTAGAGGTTTTATTTACCATTAACAGTATCTTAATGTGTGATAGTTGACACTTCCTTAAAGCCCTATGTGGACAGTCACTGCTTGTCCTTTAAGTTAGATGACAAATACTTGTAATCCAAAAGAAACATTTGGAGAATGTCTGGAGGAACTTTTTCAAAAATGTTAGTTACTCGCCTATTAATTTGAGGGTAAAAACAAAACCTTCTGAATAGATGAACTTTTATGGTTAAATTTAGTCATTTAAGTGAATGGCATTACCCCAGGGATGAATAAACTTGAGTTTAAATATGATAAGACAAAGCATTTAATCAGTGGTGGCATGTTATATTTTCTTACAGGAGTTGTAAGGTAGTGGGAAATTAGGCTGATTTTATGTTTAAATCTAACTCAGCATGTACATTTCATTAGGCTAATCCCATGATGGCATGTTGCTGATGGACACTGTGCCATACAACCATAAAATCCCTTTTGCATTTTAGATTAAAATAGAAATTAAATTTCATCTCTAAACATTTTGACATTTAACCCTGAAATACAGTTGGTATCAATATAGAACTCAGTGTTATGTTGCCTACTTAAAGAGTTATATCATCATACAGCACTTCCTAGAAAAGTCTCCTATTAGTGTCTGCAATCTCTTTCATCCCTACCAGCATGAGCACATCTAGGATTTTGAAAAGTGGGGGGTGGCATGGCACAACATCATATAACACAACACATTTTTCTACAGTTAAAGAGAAACTAAAACGTTTACTAAAATGCTAGGGGCCTAGTACTATATTCTTCAGTTTAAGATCAAAGCAAAAACAAATGTAACTTTATTGGAATGTGTGCTAATTTCCTAGGTTACAAATTAATTTTAAAAGCACAACCAACTAGATAAATAGCCCAACTATATTGTTGTATTGGTCCTGTAGTCATTCTAGTTAAATGTACATATCTTATTCAGGTAAAATAAACCCTAGCCTTCTTGAGCATTTTGACAGAGCATCCAGCACTTCACTGTCAGTTAGGTCCACACCCAAGTTAATGTTCACCTGAGTTTGATATTACCACACCTGAGTTAAGGATTTTAGCTAGAAATGAAAATAGCCTGTGAAATAGACAAGAGCGATTACTCGGAATGCCTGACAGACAGCAGCATTGCAAAAGAAAGGATAACCTGATGAACGAAACATCAAGACCATTTAAAAAAAAAAAGAGAGAGAGAGAGAAAGGGTTGTGTGTGTGGAATGAAGAGATTAGTAATAATCAGGTATAGTATAATGACTCATGAGCCATGAAACCAATTGACTGTCAGCACTGCCTGAATAGAAATATTGTTGCCCCTCTCAGGCAGTTGGTTTTAAAATTTGAGTGAAGCCAAAATCAAAAGGAAGGCATGCAACTGCTCCACTGCACCCCTCTCCTCATCCCCCTGTGATGGTCCCCCACTCTGGATCCACCTCTGCCTACCAGAGTCTCTCTTTAGCTCCTGGAATAGTTGGATTGGATTCATGAAAGAAAACATGTGTGACAAATTTAGTTTGAGTCTTCAGCCACATTCTCAAGCTGGAGAAAAGTCAATCTAAACACCAATTTATCTGGATTTCAGGAAGGTCTTTAATAGGCAGAATAATTTACAAAATGTCACTGAATGATGCACATAAGGATCTACTATAACAGGTATAAAACTGACCTTGAGACAAGGAATGTAGTGTGTGGTAAAGTGAAACTTTTTCTTGTATTGAGGTATCTAGTGGGGTTGTTACAATGGAGTGGGCAACTGGATTTTTTTTGGTCAGAGTGAAAAACTTAAATATTCATAAAAAACATGTTTACGTGATTAGGGTAGAGTACAATTAATATTAGATGCTCTTGCATTGACCTGCAGAATCCTGAAATAGAGATACCATGCACTAAATAAGGTGGATTTTGGTTGGAAAAAATGAATAAGGCTTGTAGCTAAAGATTTTTTGCATATGCAAAAAGATCCCAATTTTGGTTTCTTGCTCAGGTACCTCAGCCACCACCCTCGAGGTGTCTACATTCCTATGTATCAAGCCTATCTACTTGGATCACTTACCTGGGGAAGGCATGCTGAAGCTTGAATAAAGGCTCTCTTGAAACTCAACTAGGTCTATCCCATACAAGTTCAGAACTCCCCAGTTCTTGAACTGTATGTTCCCTGAGGAGTTTTGTCTCGAGGTTACAAATGTCTGTTCTTGTCCTGGTCCTGGTCTCTACCTCATCCTCTGTGCACATGATCCCTTCTTATATTCTCTACTCTTGTCCCTTCTTCTCACTGTCTTAGTGGCACCAACTGCAGGGAAAACTGCTCAGCTCCTGCAGCCCCAAACTGAAACATTTTCCAGGAATCACCAGTGTATTTCTCTCTGCAATTTCAACCCTCTACTGAGCATGTGCAAACTGAGGTTCTTTAAATTTCAGAATTTAGCCAAATTTGGGCAGATTTTCATGGAAACCTGAAAGCACATCTTAGATATCAAGGTAATCCCTTTTTCCTGCCAAATTCTAAATTCATACTTCAAACCACAGAAGTAATAGAATTCTTCAATGTAGTTCTCTTAGATTAATTGTAGTTCTTGTAGATTAATTATCAGAAAATGCTGACTTGTTTTTGCTGAAATAGAAAAGTCAGACTTGGATAAATACATGGATTACATCAAGAATTTTGGCTATGGAATATGGATAGTATATAAAATGTTTAAGCAACCATAGTCATTGCTACCGGCATTGTTTACATTAATGACTCCAGATAATAGGACAGTTCCTCTGCCGTAAATATTCCAATCTTCTTGCTCAGGTAAAGGCTGGCAATTGGCAAGATTATCAGGGTCAAGAGGTGTTTTCTTGAGTAGAGTCTAAACGTGTCTTGCATAATGTAAATGCAGATCTTGACAGCTTCCATTAGTAACAATGCCTTCCCATTGAACATTACTCCATATGCATTTGTTCATTTATGAAGCACAAGGATAGCTATATTTCATAGGTCCTCCACTGTCTTGTACCTCTTTGAAATTAAATTAGATCAGTGATTCTGAAAAGTTGGTGCAAATACTATTCTAGATCACAGCTTTTTATGCTACAATACAGTGGTTTTCAACCTCTTTAGAGCTGAGGCACCCATCAGCACTTAGTTTTCCAAAGCCAAAAAACTAATAAAAGCTAATAGGTCAATTCTTCTGTTGTGAAGAACTCAGAAAGACCATAACAGGTCAGAATGTTTTTGATGCTATGGATTCCTGCTTGAAATATCTGGGTTTATCTTGTAAATCATGTGTAGGTGTTTGAACACCTAACAGTGCTAATATGGTGTACCGCTCAGTGGCAACCCTATTGAGAATCACTGCTATAATTTGTTACTAATAATGTTCTAAAAATTGCAAACAGTGAAGTCTAGGTTTCTCTTATGGAGATACCAGATAAGGTAGAAACTTGTTAACTGGAGATTTTTCAAGATGAGCCTGGATAAGCATTTGAATAATGCATCTGGCAAGGAGCTGGACTGAATAATCCTAGATGTTCCTCCCTACCCTCTACATCTTTGAGATTACTCAGGTTGACCAGGATGGGAGCAGATTTTCACTTTTTTTCCAGTCAGGCAGATACTGTTTTACTTGCACATATTTTCAGTTATTACACAATGAATTGGCAGGATATTCATGAAAACATATGGGGTGGGACATTTGTAGTGACATAAATAAGGCATTCATCACAAAACTCCCTTATGGATGAACAACATATAAATTCTTCTCTGTCTAGCCTCACATTTATTAGATACAGTCTATCTGATTAAGAATGCAGCCTGTGACTGACAGGCATCTGATAAAGGTCACTGTGCTGGCCTATAAGGAAACAGAATAACTCATCCTATATTTGAAAAGATTCCTTTAAATTCATTTCTCTCCCTATATTGTATTATATAAAGGTTCTGTGATAGGAATGTTGTGAAACTGCAAACTTGCTAAGGCTCAGATTGTCATGTTTCATGAAATCTCTGTAACCCTAAAAAAATCTTTTATGAATTGACAAGTATAGTCAACTACAAAATGAGATGTCATAGACAGGCATTTGTGGTTTCTCTGTATATTTGTTAAACTGAATGGATTTCTTGTGTTGTTTGTATGTATGTGTTTGTATATGTGTGTGTGTGTGTATGTGTATATATGTATATGTGTATATATTCTAATAGGAAATGTTGACAACGCTTATACAGTAAAAGCTCTGTTATCCAGCATCCCCTGGGAATGGGGGATCCTGGATAACAAAATATGCCAGTCAATTGAGTGGCCCTGGCCACCACTTCTCCTGCCACGTCTGGGGCGTCCCTCTGCCCCTCCTGCGGCATCGCTGCCTTTCCTGCTGCATTGCTGCCCTTCCCACAGGCCCTGCAGGACAGAAAGGCAGGCCCTGCACAGGCTGTTATGGCCCCAGTTCATGGGGGCTCAGCAGCACAGGCTGCTTTGCCCAGAGCCATGGGGGCTCAGAAAAACCGGAAGTGCCATGGTGGACACTTCTGGTTTCACTTTATCTTACAAGCCAGCATGCCGGTTAGTGGAACATGCCGGCTTGTAAGATGCCGGATAACAGAACTTTTACTGTATATGGAACTTTGGTGCAAATTTATGTAGTCTATGTACTTGCATAGTACGAATCACATTTGTGGGCATGATAGCTCTGTGACAAATTGGAAAGCCATGTTATAAATCCTTGATAACATCAAATCCCTTTATCCACCAGTCCATCTCTGTGGAGTATTCTGATATTCCAAATTCTATAGCAGTTTCTACTAGCCTCAATTAAATGAACTTGCTTCAGAAATATTTCCTTCTATTGCTCCACCAAAATTACATTTGCTACAGGCCCAGAATGGGCCTATTGGTTTTCTAGTGTCCTTTGGGTTTAGTTCGGTAGATGGGCTCTTGATGGTGTTGGCTTGTTGTCAGTGTTGATAACTGAGGTTAAAAAATGTGTAGAATCTAGGTGACCTTTTAAAATGCATTTAAAATGTGTGTGCATTTACTAATTACTGTAGAATGCAGAACTAATTTCTATGATAATGGTTGCTACACTAATGGTTACTCCAGAAATTCAATATTTAAAAGACATAACTGTATCCTGTACAAATTGTCTCTCTTTCTTTCACAAAGTATAACTCTGGTTGTTTTACATAATTACTTTTGGCATCAATTTAAGTAAAAGTTCATCCTCAAAATTCTCTCTGAATTTCTCAATCCACTTGAACCTTAATCTGTCTTGGTGTAATGTCCTGGAGCTGGTAAGGGTGCTTTCTGATTGGAGTCTGTAATCCCACAAGGAATTACACCACTTTCTTCTGATTCAAAGTTTCCTGGTTGTTGCAATATGTGTTATTTCACAGGAATGAAAAGCAATTCCCTATCAGTCACTTATGTAGAGGTTGTTGCTAGGGAACAATGTTGCTCAGGCATTTTCTCAGTATTAAGGCATTACTTCTATTAAAAAACTATGCTTTTATTATGCATATAAACTTGTCATAAATAAGGCACGTCAGCTTGAAGCTTATGTTCCCCATGAGTCAGTGGTTACCTTGCTAAAACCAATATCTGGTAAAAACACCATAACCATTTTAAAATTACGAGGAAGACGTTTTTTGACACTGTAGGCTAGTGGTTTTCATCCTGTGCTCCGCAGACCCCTGAGGGTCTGCAGTCTATGTCTAAGGGCTCTACAAAAGATGACTGTGATCACTCAAAAATATGTGAATTACCTACCCTTACAATTCAAAAGGGTCCACACCCTCCATTCACCATTTTAAGTGTCCACAAATGAAAAGTTGGCATCTCTTTCAGTGTTCTTATATCTATTCTCTAAAAACTTAGTTTGCAGATCACTGATCCAGTGGACAGTAATGCGTCTGCATCAGTTCAGATACAAAACCTGTTCACTTGAAAATATGTGTCAAGTAAAGTCTGTTTCCATAAGTACAGTCTGTTAGAGATGTGTGTGTTCCTTATGCACTGTAGTTCAGAGTTTTGGAGGGTTTGAGTTTTTTAAGGGTTTCTATTTTTGCTACAGTACCTGTTCATGGCACAAGCATGCTGTATCCTACCATGCTGTCCTCTTGTACCCTTCGGTTAGGCTCCAGACTGGCGAGAGACGTGTGAGTGAAAGCCCGCCGTGCCCCCGCTCCCCCAAAACCCCCCAGACACCACCCAGCAGCTGTGGAGCCCCCCACTGATCCCCGGCACAGCCGGAGGCAAGCAGGGCCCATGGTGGGAGGGGGTTAACCCGCCACTGAGTGGGAGGAGGTGGTTGCGTGGAGCCGGGCTGGGTCAAGCCCCAGCCAGGCCCCTACTTCACCCAGCCCCCCAGGGAGCCATGCAAACAGGCTGCGCAAACAGGCGCATGAGTTAGCACGGAGTTTGCGCAGGAGGGCCCAAGACCCTGCCTGTGAACCCCCCAGGGTAGACAGTCCCAGCCGTAGCCAACCTACCAGAGGCATGACACGGAAGGGCACATGTCGTACCCCAAGGGTCCCCTCAGGCTCAGTGGCTCCCCCACTCAGGCACCTCAGAGACTGCCACCCAGATGGAGCCCATGGTTCCAGGCTCCTCGCAGACGGAGCCCCTGGCTCTTGGCTGCGGGGCCTGCCTGTCCCTTTTTCAGGCTCTGGGGTCCAGGAGCATGGCCATCTCCCCGTTTGGGGTCTGCTCCCTTTTGGGGTCTTTGGCGTGCCAGCTGGAGGAGCCCCAGGCCACAGTCCAGTGACTGAGTGCCATCAGAGACTGTGAGCAGGAGATTGACTCCTGCTGCCAGGCCCTTCTCCCCCGCGAGCCGGAGGGTAGACCACTTCAGGACAAAGGAGGACTCCAGGACCTTCCACTCTGGTCAGGGGCATGGACCAAGGAGGTCAAGGGCCCTAAGGTCCACCGCACCAAGACCCCTGCCCCACTGGAGCTTAGCAACAGGTACACACTACTTGCTGCTCCAGCAGAGCCTGCTGAGTTGCCAGCTCCCACAGGCAACAGAGGCTCAACTGCAACTACCGTCCCCACTCTCCCCAAGACAAAATGTAAGGTGTTTGTTGTGGGAGACTCCATCCTGAGAGGGACTGAGGGGGCAATCTGCCGTCCCAACCCCTTAGTTTGGGAAGTCTGCTGCTTCCCGGGGGCCCGCATCCGAGACATTGCAGAGAAGACCCCTAAGCTCCTCCAACCCACAGACCACTATACTATGCTCCTTATTTATGTGGGCACCAATAACACGGCTCGGAGCGGTCCCAGCCAGGTCATGAGGCACTACAGGGATTTGGGAGCAGGGCTGGAGGGGCTGGGGACACAGGTGGTGTTGTTGTCGATCTTCCCAGTCTCAAGCTAAGGGCTGAGGAGGGAGAGGAGGATCCATGTAGTCAACCAAAGACTGCAGCGCTGGTGTCATTGGGAAGGCTTTGGCTTCCATGACCACAGCCCACTCTTTGGCGAGAGAGGCAGTGAGCTGCTTGGAAGAGATGGCCTCCACCTCTCTCCCCTGGGGAGAAGGTTCTTCTCAGCCAGACTGGCTGACCTGCTCCACCGGGCTTTAAACTAAGCCCACTGGGGGACGGGGGGACAACTGCCACTGCTGGCCCACTGAGCAACCCTTGCCCCAGCCCTGGTACAATCTGTGGGCAAGGCAAGAGCTCCCAAGGGGCCTGTCTGTACACAAATGCCAGGAGCTTGGGGAATAAGCAGCAGGAGCTCATCCTCCTACTCAATGCAAATAATTATGATGTCATAGGGATAACGGAGACCTGGTGGGACTCCACCCATGACTGGACCTCGGGTATAGATGGCTATACCCTGTACAGGAGGGATCGTGTTGACAAAAGGGG
>NW_017728886.1:231924373-231926321 GCF_001723895.1 Crocodylus porosus
GGAACTGGCTGAGGCCGCATACTCCAGGACCATGGTTGTCATGGGTGACTTCAATTACCCAGACATCTCCTGGGAAGATCACTCAGCAAAATCCAAGTGGTCGCAAAGCTTCCTGTCATGCGTGGTTGACCTCTACCTGACTCAAGAAGTCTATGGGCCAGCAAGAGGCAAAGCGCTGCTCGACCTGGTACTGGCTACTGGGGATGACCTAATTGGCGAACTAGTGATCAATGGGAACTTGGATGACAGCGACCACGAGCTGATCACCTTCACCATCCACTGTAAAACTGGCAAGTCAGTCAGCAACACAGAAGTCCTTGACTTCAGAAAAGACGACTTTGACAAGCTCAGGAGGCTTGTCAGTCAGGCCCTAAGAAACCATGACCCCAGAGAGAGGGGAGTTCAAGAGGAGTGGTTGCTCCTCAAGGGAACAATCCTCAATGCACAAGCTAAGTCTATTCCATCTCAGAGGAAAGGCAGCAAGAGGGCACTGCAGCCCCCCTGGCTCTCCAGGGATCTAGCAGACCTCCTGAGGCTAAAAAAGGAAGGCCTACAAAGGATGGAGGATGGGATTCACTTCCAAGGAGGAATATTCATCACTGGTCCAGTCCTGCAGGGAGCAAACCAGGAACGCCAAGGCTGCAACTGAGCTCCAACTAACTTTGAGCATCAAGGGCAATAAAAAGTCCTTTTTCAGATATGTGGGAAGCCGGAGGAAAAGCAAGGGCAACATTGGACCCCTGCTGAACCAGGTGGGGCAACTGACGCCCAGGAAAAAGCCAACCTATTAAATGTTTACTTTGCGTCGGTCTTTCAGCAGTCCCATGGGATGCCCATGCCCCCTACAGGACAGGGAAATCCGGGTGGGGGAGATCCCCTGCCCTCCATTAATGCTGACCTCATGAAGGAACATCTTGAGAAGCTGGACACCTTCAAGTCAACCGGCCCTGATAATTTATATCCCAGGGTACTCAAGGAGCTGGCGAGCATCATAGCCCAGCCTCTGGAACAGTTCTTTGAAAACTCCTGGCACTTTGGTGTAGTACCCGAAGAATGAAAGCAGGCCAATGTGGTGCCTATCTTCAAGAAAGGGAGGAAAGTGGATCCGGCTAACTATAGGCCCATCAGCCTGACTTCTATCCCAGGGAAAATCTTTGAAAAGTTCATTGAAGAGGCCATCTTTAATGGACTGGCCGACACCAACATCCTAAGGGATAGCGGGCACGGGTCTGTTGCGGGTAGGTCTTGTTTGACCAATCTCATTTCCTTCTACGACCAGGTGACCTATCAGCTGGACAAGGGAGAATAGATTGATGTTATATATCTTGACTTCAAAAAAGCCTTCGATCTGGTTTCGCATGGTCACCTCTTGACGAAACTGACCAGTTGTGGCCTTGGGTCCACCACGATCCACTAGCTGGGAAATTGGCTCTGTGGTCGGACCCAGATGGTAGTAATTGATGGCAGTCACTCATCATGGTGTCCTGTGACCAGTGGGGTCCCCCAAGGCTCTTTCCTTGGACCCATATTTTTCAACATCTTCATTAATGATGTGGGCATTGGAGTCAGAAGCGGATTGGCAAAGTTCGCCAATGACACCAAACTTTGGAGCAAAGCATTCACGCCAGAAGATAGGTGTGTGATCCAGGCTGACCTGGACAAGCTCAGGAAATGGGTGGACAAAAACCTGATGGTGTTTAACACCGAAAAATGCAAGGTTCTCCACATTGGGGAAAAAAACCCTGCAGCATCCTTATAGGGTCGGCAGTGCTACATTGGATAGCACTACAGAAGAAAGAGACTTGGGGGTCATCATTGACCACAAGATGAACATGAGCCTCCAATGCAATGCTGCGGCTAATAAAGCGACCAAAACGTTGACTTGCATCCATAGATGCTTCTCGAGCAAATCCCGGGACGTCATTCTCCCCTTGTACTCGGCCTTGGT
>NW_017728886.1:231926786-231951578 GCF_001723895.1 Crocodylus porosus
ATGACCCCAGCTGACTTCCTGCCCTTTGTGCGGGGGGCTGGACTCGATGATCTTCTGAGGTCCCTTCCAGCCCTAATGTCTATGAAATCTGTGAAAGAAGCAGTTGTTCTTCCCTTGGCAGTCCAGGTAGATGACTTTAGGAACTTCTAGGAGCTCATGAGGAAGGTGGCTCAGATTGCAGATTCCAGTTGAGAAGAAGGGTGAAAAGCTCACATGCAGGATCATAGATATTTTGTACCAGCCTATCCCTAGAAAGCTTGTCTTTCTCATCAGTTACTTCAGGGGTTTTCAACCTTTCTAAAGGGTACGCTTCTATTGGGGCAGGGGGGTGTATAGCAGCAGCCAGATGCGGGGGTGGGGGTCAGCAGCAGCTGGAGGGTGGTAGATGGTGGTAGATGGTGGAGGCTGCGTGTGAGCATCTCCCCCCACCGCCCCCCCACATCCTGCCAGGTGGGCGTGCCTGTGCCGCCAACACAGGGGAGTTGCTGCCCTCCCTCCCAACTCTGATCCTGGAAGGCAGTGGTGCTGTGTCCCTGCCTGCCTGTGCATACCCCCAAACCCCTTTCCAAGTACCCCTGGTTGATAACCCCTGAGTTACACAATAGGTTTTTCATTAATGTTTGCAAAGCAGCCAACTGAAGCTCCACGTACACCTTCACCAAACATTACATCATCACACCGACGTCTAGAGCAGACGGTGGATTTGGCAAAACAGTCCTTCAGACACTATTTGCATGGGACTATTGGAGTTGCATCCAAGTGGACTGGGCATTGGAGTTGCCTATAGTGGAATGTGCATTTGGACAAGAAGGAGAAAGAGAAGTTATTTACCAAGAGCTGTGTTGCTCATTCTGTATCCTGCCTTCTGTCCCCTCCTCAGAATTTTGAGTACTCTGGGAATTTACAGTAAGAAGCACATACTACCCTTTAGACCAGGGCTGTCAAATTCATCCTGGGCTCTGGGCTGGATCCAAACCATGGGCTACTTCTGAGCTGGATCCATGGTGCCAGCAGCAGCTGTGGTGAGCCTGGGGGCTGTGAAATGGATTTCTCCCCCCACCCCAGCCCCGTCTCACCACAAATGACCATGTCCGTTGAGGCCCAGGAACCCTGAATTCTGCAGCAGGGCCCACTAGCCAAGCCCACAACTTCCAGTTGCGTACTGCACTACCGGTGGGTTAGACAGAACAGTTCTAAAGGCTGGAGCCAGCCCATGGGCAGTATGTTTGTTCACCCTTGACATGTAGCATGAGGAGAGGAGAGGTGAGGCACGTGCGCTCTGTAGATACTGCTAGGATAAAAAAGTCTAAGTGCTTGAGGGAAAGGTGTATTCACCACAGGATGTGTGTTTGGACAGTAACCTTCATAGAACTCCAGTTGCTGGTCAGTAATTCTTTTTCACAAAGTCTGTACACTGGCAGTGATCTTTTTTTTTTTCTTCTTTTTTTTTCTTTTTGCTTTCTTTGGTGGACAATATTTCTACATGTACATGTGCAGTGCAGTACCTAAATATGTCAGCTGACAACTTGTTTATATGAACTATTTCTTACTATTGTTTCTTGCTCAAAGTACAGTAACTTGTGTTTTAAGTAGAATAGTATGCATTTCATCTATAGTGTTTAGTCAGTTTGCAATATTTGGAATTACGATCCAGTAGAAATACATTCTATAGTTGTGTCTCAGAAGGGTATAGATAATATAACAATTTTTAATGACATTTTAAGTTTCTGTCCAAACCTTGAGGCTTCTATTGCCTGTCACAAGGATAGTTTAAAATAAATAACTATAAAATTGCTATGTTGTTGTTGCACTTATAAGCCAGGCATAGATATTACACTTTTACCTATATAAGTGATTGGAAACCTGTCTATACCTGTAACAGAACAGAAGTTTGGCACACAAAACTTATCTATACCCATAACAGAAGTTCAGCACACACTGGTTTAAAAATGGTGGAACCCGGTGTAAGATTTTTTTCCCTCACCAAAGGGCAAATATGCATTCTGTTCACTACTGTTCTAAACTATGCTGCTTACAGAAAACTACGTAACTTAGATCAATTCCACTTCAGGCTTTTTGAATGTCTGTACTTAATCAGAGAATCTAATAATAAAACCTGGGTCCACTGAGACATAACATAATGACTGTTCCCAGAGGTGATCCTAGCAGGGCATGGGGCCCAGGGCAAATCAGCCTGTGCGGGGCCCAACACAAAGAAGCCATCATGGGGGGGAGGTGGTGGGCATCTGGACATGAAGCCAGTGGTGGCACGGAGCCACCAGGACAAGGTGGGCTCCAAAGGAAGGGCTGTGACAGCTCCTCCCAGCTCCGCCTGGGGTGGTTGTTCCTATTCACCCCCACTAGGGATGACCCTGACTTGAAAGACCTAACAACAGTCCAAGGACATATTAATAAGTTAGACATACTAAAATATGTTTAATGAAATGTTATGCTAAAAGGCTTTAAATTGATCACAGCAGGGGTCAGAAAGGATTTTTCCTTTCTTACAGCAAGGTACAATCTACAACTCATTTTTGAAGGGCTAAGTTTTTTACTTAAGCATTGGTTATTGGGCATTACTAGAGGCAAGACACTTCAGCTGATTGAAGTAAGGTCTGAATCAGCATGGGGGACAGTGCTGGGGGGGAATAAAGCATCTTCCTAGGGCTCTGGAGGTGAGAGTTCCAGCATTACTCTAGGGTCTTGCCAAAGACCACCTTCAACAGTCTCATCTGCATATAGGTACCTGATATTTGGGATGGGAAGCCAAGAATGGCCTGAAGTGATGCTGGCCCCTGTGTGCCATTGGATACAGGAAACTGTTGTGCCTCAGTCACACTATCCCAATGAGCCTTAGGACTTGTGCAGAACCTTGATTTGACTGAGTCAGTATGGTAGGGTCTCAGATTCTAGAGATGTGTTTGGAGAATAAAGGAATATGTTTAATATTTTCTTCCTTTGTGTTTTAAAACTGAAATGCAGAATTACAAAACATTTAAGCTGGGTGGGGCAAATCTACCCCTTGGATGCCTGTGAATATGAATTTGCATAAAGATGTCTTTTCTTTCTGATTGCCTTTTTAGGTCGTACTTGTCAGTGGACATCTGGACAGCTGGGATGTTGGACAAGGAGCCATGGATGATGGTGGTGGAGCATTTATATCATGGGAAGCATTATCTCTTATTAAGGATCTTGGTAAATATTTAGTCAAAGAAATATTCTAATATGTAAGGTTTCTAAGATGTTCAGTGTAATTTTTAAAAAAATAGAAGATAACATGTGCCTTTAATCTTCTCCATCCTGAGCACAAATATTCACCGTTCAAAGGAAATATTCCTCACTTTTACTTTTGCATCACCTTTTTCTTCACAGGACAGAATTAACCAGTTGCTTTCTAAAAATAAAGCATCTGCAGGATTATATAAAAAGAGAGTTTAACTATAGCTTTAATATGAGTGCAGATTTGGAAGACTGATTCAGAAATTAGTTTATTGATTTAAGACAGGGGTTTTCAACCTTTTTTGGTTAGTGTACCCCCTTACTGACTGATGAGTGAGGGGGTCCCCCATGCGCAGTGGCAAAAGCAAGCAGAAGCACCAGTGGCAAAACATGTTTGTGCTATCTCTTTAAACTCATCTTTATTTGAGCTACTGTAGCCATTCTTAGTGTAATTTCTTTTTGATTTTCAGGTCATTAACAAGTTCATGATGCAGCCCTAATTGTTTTTTTACTATGCTTCCTATCTTTTTTTCTCACAATTTCTATCTTGCCATTCCTTATAGTGACCTTTATAGAGGATAAAATTGTTAGAATCACAGAATAGTAGTGTTGGAAGGGACTGGAGGAGTTCATCTAGTCCAAACCCTGCTCAAGGCCGGATTGTACCTGACAATCCCAGTTTCAGTCAAGCATGATAAATCTAACATGTTCTAACTCTTCTGTTAGGGGGTTAGTCACTCAAATACTACTATGAGAAATGCTGTAATTTGTCACAGATAAATTTTCTGTTTTTCCATATTTGAAACCCTTCTTTCTTATTCTCCTCGCCTCCAAATGATTGAATGCAAATGAACTAAAGCCAGTGACTAAAAATAATATAATTCATGGTTCTGGGGTCGGTCTTAAAAATATTTTTTAGTTTTATTTCTATAGGGGAATTTATCCTAATTTTAAAAAAAGCATTAATAATCTACCTTCTCCACCATCCCTACCCTAAAGAAAAAAGAAATAGTGTCTTACATTCAGTGACTTTGTTACCTTCAGAATAAACTGTTTGTGTCTCCTAAGGTCAAGTTCATGGTAGCACTATAATTTTTGTTCAGTAGCAGTTTTCATGAATGAATGAAATGCATCACTCATAACTTGTTCAAATATTTGATTTCCTCTAGTAGTAGCCTATGTGCTAATGTACAACCTGCAGTGAAGTCATATTTTCTCAGCTGGAAATTGTCAGAGCCTTCCTGATGCCTTCTGTTCTAGCTTACTGTTATGTTAAGGTTTTATTGTCACAGCAACACGTTGTAGGGACCTATGACTGGTCACCAAATCTAGTCTCCTGCTGTCTTGGGCAACTGTGTGATTTGATCCCTTTTGTAAACCAATCTCCTCATGGTGTTGTGTTAATACACTTTTTCCATCTTTGGGTGTCCTATGCAGAATATCCTACAAAAATGACAGCAAATGCTAATGCATGAGCTGTGTGGCAAATGAATGACGTGGGTAGCTTTGTTCAGGGTGAACCACACAGCATATAGCTATGGGACAGTGGGTTCAAATAATGTTTGACCTCTGGAAATCTGGTTTCATATTGACCTTGGGTCCCAGGTGAAATAGATGTGTTGTAGTCAAAGATCATTTGTCCTCCCAGTAAAACTATTATGTAAGTTAGCTGGACTGTATATGTGGAGTAAGTTGTTTTGGGTCTTTCTTTCAATCTAGACAGATATATCTCCACATTGCACTGATGGCCTTTCTTAACATTATTTTTGTATAAAACCTAGATTTCCCATAAAAATACTGAAGTAAAACTGTATCGAAAGGAGGCAAACATTTTGGACCATGAGGTCCAAATGAGTGTGGCCATGCAGTAAGTATCTCACATTCAGCTGTTCTCCATGCTGCAGGGGAGTGACACTGGGGGGGAGCGGCAGTTTGACACCTGGATATCCAGGGGCCAAAAAAATCCACACAAAAATAGCAGAGTGGCACATGCAGGGGCAGCGTGCACCACTGAAAACAGGTGCCTGGCTGGCCAGAGCCACATTCCAGCTGCCAGCCAGGTTCTGAGTGGCAGGATCATCGCTGCTGCAGCCCCAGGAGGCCCCCAGGACCCAGGTATGGCTGCTGGGGCCAGCCCAGGTGCTGGCCCAGCATCCCCTACCCCACCCAGAGTAACCTGCCACGTGCCAGAAGGCGCATGGCACAGGCATTTCCTGGGAACAACTAATGGCAGCACAAGGTATCCTGCTGGTGGTTTTCCCCAGGGAACCAAACATCCACGCTCATGTGGACACAGCCTGACTGTCTGGAATGATCTAATTGGGGATGGTCCTGCTTTGAGCAGGGGTTTGGACTAGATGACCCCCCTCCCAACTCTAATTTTCTGTGATTCTAAGTTTAGACTAATAGTTGCATTATGTGCAATAGAGGTGTGCCACTCTGTTGATTCTGTTAAAATAAGAGGCTTTCCTTGACTCTGTTACAGTGCTGCTGAAGGAATGCCGATTTTCAGGCTTTTCAATTGCAAACCACACAATGCCTTGCCAAGCTACTTTTGTGGTCTCGCATCTGTTATTGCCACTAATTAATATTTTCACAGTATGGACTACAGATAGAAAGTGGTTGCATCTCAGATATTCTTCTGCTGTGCCTATTGTATTAAAAATAAGAAACCCATTTACTTAGCAGATATCACCCTATACTGACAGCTAACTGTTAAGAAATCTTTTTTTTTTCTTGTTAAGAATTGCGTTAGTTTTAATGATGTTAATTTTCTATTTCAAACTCTGGTGTTTCTTAAATTACCTAAAACTGCTTAATATTTTTTGAGAAGTAAGGGTTATTTGGTGATACCTTTTATTAGACTAACTGTACAGCTGGAAGAACTGTTGGGTAAGATTTAGGACAAATGCCTTTGTGCAGGTCTGTGAAAGAATCACATACAGCCAGCCTAAGCTAAATGCCAGATAAAACATATATATATAAAAGTATAAAGTAGGCATGAATCCAGTAACCTCACAAATGTACTAATACATTGTGAACAATTTATTGATTTTATTTTAAATGATCTAGATTTGTAACAAATAATTGTGTGAGCATTTATAGCATATATCCTTCCTTTTAATGCAAAGTTACAAACCTGTCTGAATTGTTTCCTTGTAGTAACAATAGATTATTATAAGTATTTGAAAGTATTTTAAAAACAGGTGTCTATGAATCCCTTTATAAAGCATTTCCAAAGCATTTTACTTCAGCTGCAGGACATATGTATAGCCCCTGTGGTACTTCCTTCCTAAAATGCTTCAAAATTGCCATGTCTGCATGCAACCACTGCTCTCTAACCAGGGAGCAATACAGGAACCTGTAGCAAACTGCAGTTCCCCTCCCCATCCCTACAGGAGCTGTATCTCCATTCCTGCCCCCTCTCTTACCACAAATCTCTCAAACGTCTCCTCACCTGTCCTACTTTCACAAGAGTGGAGAAGTAGAGGAAATGGGGTTGGAGAGCCCAGCACTAGTTGTGGTGGGCAGCTCCAAGTGCCAAATCTGCCTGGACCATGAAGCAGGACACAGTAGCTGGACAGTCTAGCAGGTTGACTAACAGCCTGCCACACTACCCACCCACTCTCCCTCCTTCCTCTGTGGAGGGGTGGGGATGGAAGAGAATAGAGCACTATGGGATTCTGGAACAACTCTGGATTCCCTGTCTCCATATACACACAATGAGAAGGGAAATGCTTCAAAATAGTACCTCATTTCAAGAGATACTGTTTTTGCATACTTCAGCCACTTTTGGAATGTCTCACAGGGTGTTATGTTTGTACAGCTGGCTTTTTGAAGCATTTCAGTGTTTGAAATATTTCCATTGTTGCTTCTGTTTGTTCCCTTAGACATCCATAATCACCTTTACCATGGTATCTGAATGCCTCACTATCTTTAATGGATGTGCCCTCATAGCCTCTGTGGGTATAGGGGAGTTCTGTTATCCCTATGATGAAGATGAGGAGAAGTACTTTTTTCTCAGGTGGGAAAGCTTTGTCTAGTTGATCAGATGGGCATTTTTACATGTGCTCCAGGAGTGGGGGGAAATACTTTAAATAGAGCAGCTTCAAGAGCCACTCCAATTAAAGTGCTTGCAACAGCTTGTGTATCAGTGTCCCTGTGCTTCATAATGGTGGTGGGGGTGCTTTAAGTAAAGCTCATTCAACAAGCTTTAATTAAAATGCCCCTGCTGCCATTTTGAAGTGTGCGGACACTGGTACACGAGACATGGGGGCTGCTGGAATGCACTAATTAGCTCACTCCAACAGACTCAATTAATCGAGTCTGCTCTGGTGTGCTGTAATTATAGTGTGTCAGAGCAGCCTCCCTGCATATCTTCAGGCACCCATGGAGATTAAGTGACTTGAACAAGTCTGTGATGTAGCAGGGAACTGAACCTGAGTTCAGAAGGAACATACTTTAAAGTTGTATTGCATACTGTCTTATATATGAATGAGGGATTGCACATGGAAACAAAATATAATTGCTTGCAGTTATCTGTAGATAAACTAGTTAGAGTGATCAGCAGAGTCTTAATATATCTACATCGCTCTCCAGGTGTTATGCTATACTCTCGATATCACCCCAACTATTAGCAGTATTTGGGACTTGCAAACATTCACCCCCACACCTCAAACCAATTAGTAACCACACGCAGATTTCAGGTTTCTTTGTATGACCAAGCCTCTGCCAGTATAGCTATGCCAGCATAGTGAAGTCAGCAGAACCCCTAATATGGATAGATATATGCTGACAAAATGAAGTTGTCTGCCAGCATAGCTATACCACCTCCTGGAGCAACATAAGGCAAGCCAGCAAAAGCAGCCTTTTTGTCAGCATTGCTGTGTCCATACAAGGGGCTTTGCCAGCAATAAGCATGCCAGCTAGGGAGTGTGAGTTTTCTTTTTTTTTCAGGCTCAGGCTGACATAGTTATGCCAGCAAAACTTTGTAGTGTAGACTAAGCATGAAGCTATCAAGTGCTGTTCCTTATCTTTTAGATTAACACTGAAGTTTAATGAAGCTTAAAGAAAATGAAATCAAAACTTTACATAGAACTGCTCAAGATCGTTATCACTGATTGAATAGTTCTCCACCAAGCTGCTTCATAGAACTTAGCAAAATAGGGCTGGAAGAGACCACAATGCTCCCGGCTCATGGCAGCATCATTCCCATTTAAACTATTCTAATCAAATGTTTGTCTAACCTGTACTTTAAAAGTTCAGATGATGGAGATTGAAACCTCTCTAGATAACCTATTTTGGTATTAAACTACCCTAATACTTAAACAGCTCTTCCTTATAGCCCACCTAAATCTCTTGTTTCATTTTAAGACGGTTACTCCATGCCCTGCCCCCAATTGACACAGAGAACAAGTGATCTCTATCTTCTTTATAGCAACCTATTTTTTGGATTTGAAGACTTTTATGATGTCCTCTTTCCATTTTTTTTCTCCAGACTGTAGAACCCCAGATCTTCTAGCCTTTCCTTGCATACTGTGTTTTCTAGACTTTAAATATATTTTTTGTTGCTTTTCTTTGCAGTCTTTTCTGTTCGTAGCTGTCTTCCTTAAAATATGGTACCTGAAATTGTGCCCAGGACTCCTGGTGAGGCCTCTGTTTGAATAGAGCAGAAGTCACTTGTGATTTGCACATGATGCTCCTACATCCTGGAATTTTTATATACTTTTTTTACAGCAGTGCTACACTGTTGACTTATATTCATTCTAAAGTCCACTAGAAGCCCCAGATTAGTGGCTGAAGAATAGCCAATGATTTTCCTAGTTTGTGTTCCTGCATTTGATGGTTTCATCCTAAATGCAGGACTTCGCATATATCTTTATTGAGTTTCATCTGATTTTATTTTAGACCATTTCTCCAAAGTACCAAGGTTATTTTGAATCCTACTTGTACCTTCTAGTGTGCCTACTATCTTACCCAGCTGGGTATCATCTGCATATTTTCTGAGTGTAAACTTAGTTCCATCTTCCAGGTTATTACTGAGGACACTGAGTAATACCAGACCCAGGAGCAACCCCTGGGAAACCTCACTTGCTACTAATTCCCAGTTACTCATTGAGCTATTGAGTAATATTGAACATGATTATCCAACTTTTATGCACACACCTTGTAGTGATTTTGTCTCTAACAGTGTTTCCCAAACTTTTGATACCGTGGTATACTTTTTTCGGGATTAAAATTGGTGGCATACTTCATGCTTATACCCAAAAAGGTGTGTGTATGTGTTTGTACACATTTTTTTTCAACACATAACATATTCCATTTTCTGCCAGAGGAATTCATACTGTTAAGAACTGACACCAAATAAATCTTTCTTTAAGCAAAGGCTTTGGCTCCATACCCCTGGTTGTCACCCTTCTTAGTCTTCATGGCACCCCCGCTGAAAATCACTGAGATTAGATCTAAATTCAGAAAAGATCTGGAGGGGAGACTTGAGACCAAAAAAGTTGAGAATCGCTGATCTAGCTGGTGCCACATAAGGTCAGCGGGGCAGAACCTCATCCTCTTTCCACTGTCTGCCCCCATTTATCCCCTGGTCTATATCTCAGGGGGCAGTGGGAACCCCTGCTGCAGAGGACTGTTCCTGCAGGGTCTCACACATCAGTGACCATCCTCCTGCTGTTCCTTGGAGTGTGCAAAGAGTGGAGGGAATGAGCCAGGCTGCAAAGAACAGTTCCATGTGTGCATCTGCCTTCCTGCTCTCAGCAGAATGTGTTGTTGAGAGCATTTCTTTGAGGTGTTTTAACCCTTAGGTTCACTGCTTCCTTATGCTAGGGACAGACACTCAAAAAACCTGAGCCTGAGTTGACTCAATTTTAGCAGGTTAGTCTAACCTGGCTAGGTTGAACTGGTTTGCAACTTCACAGACATTCCCTCTTGACTGCTTGACTCAGGATAGAAGCCGCGGGGAGGAGCACTAGAGCAGCTCTTCCTTCCCTTCGACAGTGCTGAGCTGAGGGGGAGGGGGAGGCATGGCCAGGGCCTGGCAGGACGCTCTGATGAGGGAGGGGTTTAAACTCCCACTCTGCCTGCACCATCCCAAGCTTTTCCCCACTTGCTGCTCAAGGGGTGAGAGTGTTGCCAGCCCCCAGCCCCAGGCTAGCACTTTGAAGCAAAGGGGGAAGGGGTGTGCAGTGCATGCATCTGCTGATGATACTGAGCTTTTTAATCTCCCTCTCCCTGCTTCTTCATACTGTCTGCAAACCTAGCCAGCGAGGAAGCCAGCAGAGGACCGATAACACAGCACATATCGGCCCATCAAGAAAACAAAAACTTCTCTCATTAGTTCCAGCTCTTCTTAAACAGCTTTTTCCAAGGAAGGAGCAGAGGGACATTACCAGCTGACCTGTTGATTAGCTCCAAAAATCCCTTAGCGGACACTGTTCTGTCTGCCTGTCCCAGTGAAATTGGAGGCATACACAGACACCTCTCAGAATTAGCTGGCATACCATTAGATGCCTAGGGTCCATGGGGCTAGGGTCTGTGCTGTGGGAGATGGGAGGGAGGGAAGGGGGAATCCCTGCTTGAGCAGCAAGTGGTGAGGGGCAGGAGGCAGGGGCAGAGGGAAGCCAGGCAGATACTGCTATGCCTACAGTCTCTGCTGGAGCCCTGGCTAGGGAGCAGAGGGGTGAGGCCAGCTGTGTTCTCTGGAGCAGACAGCCCAGGCCAGCCCAGGGCTAAAAAGCACCTGGGATGCTGGGGGACTCTGGTTTAACTTAAACCAGGAAGGGGTCTAGGACAGACATTGCATAAACTGGTTTGGCCCAAATCAGTTAAGTCTGATAGTATATTCAACCAGTTTCAGCTGCTTCCATAAGTAATGGCACAAGGGAGTCTTGGATGGTATCATGCAGGGCTGTCCCTAGTGGGGGGTGAATCGGGGCAACCATCCCAGGCCCCATGGCTTGGGGGGGCCCTGCAGAACTGGGCAGAGTGGCCACGGTGACTCTGTGCCACTGCCGCTGGCTTTGCATCCAGCTGCTCGCTACCCCTCCCACACCACTGGTGCCACCACTGATGGCGACAGCGGCTTCTTCACATCCAGGGTCCATGGTACTGGGGTGGGAGCAGGGCCCCACACGAGCTGATTTGCCCCAGGCCCTGCACCCTGCTCAGGTCGGTTCTAGTATTGATGCACAAATGCGGTTCATTTCGTTGGAGGCGCGCAGAGATCACAGACACACAAACATCAGCCGGCACAAAAGGATGTATTTGTTTGCAAACAAGGTCAGAGTGGGGCATTGATGCCCAAATCAGCTTCTGACAAACTAATTGTGTTTGCAAGCAGAATTTATCTTCTCTCTCCTGAGCACGTGTGCAGACACCGGAACTCTTACAGCTACTTCCGTTTCATACAAGCATACATGTAGTTACATCATTACATACATCGCATGTTTAGTATAATTAGCTACTTAAGTATGCGGGGCGGAGAGGTAAATATGCAACAGTTCATTAATCAAAACTACAACAGTTCACCAAAAGTTCACCCCTCAAGGCCATGAATAGTTGAATTCCAGCTTCTGTAATCAGCATGAGAAAGACTGAGGCGGAACCGGGGGAGAAAGGAGCCTTGGGCAGTATTTCTTTCTTATCAGGTGCAAGATGCAAGCTGCGCATTTCTAACAGTATCATGCATAGCCACTTTTGAGTCCCCAGCCCAAATGGCAACCAGGTGCTCATTTACAGCTGAGCTGGCTGGGGACATTGTTCACTGAAAGTCCGGTACAGGTCTTTGACTGATCCCTGGCTCAGCAGTGCAATGCTTTAACCCCCTTTCTTACAATTCCCCATACACATATTAAGTAATCTGTGAAAAATGAGCTGAGATTTACTGCAACACTTCATTTTGCCTTCAGTCAAAGATGCAGGGCTGAACTTGACGGAATATGAGACACTGCCTGGTTCAACATATTGGTAGCTTCTTTGCCTAGTGAACATATTTCTCCCTGGTGTCAGTGCAAGTCTTTCCTTGCCATGTGCATGTTGCTCAAAGCTAATACCTGTTTATGACGTGCTTCCAGCAAGGAGTAAGGCCATGCAAATCTGCTTTCTGAGCTGTAGCCAGTTCGTGCTTTTCTTCTCCTCTAATTCCAGCCACATTCCTTGTGTCATTTGCCTGGTTCTGCACCATCAGTGAAGTCAAGCATGGGTAGTCAGAAGATTTTCTGAAAAAGTCTGCTTTGAGTCTTTTGAGTGAAAGCCACAAGTTCAAGCACTCTATTACTGAGTTTGGAATCTTTTCCCTGTGGGTGAGATTAAAGGAGATGAATTATTAGAAAGGCAGTGGGGATCTTTAAAATGTTATCACTTTCCAGGCCTTGTTGGGTTATATAGACTTCTACTCAGCCCAGTGTTTTGGGTAGTTCCCATTATTTCTGGTAGGTGCTTCCATGTACGAGCTTGGTTGTTTCTCATGTTTACTCTAAATGACCTTCAGTGACATTGCCTATTCCCCAAACATAATATTTTTTGTTGTTTGACTCAGAATACACTGGTGGTCCCTACCTACCTGTCTAGGTAGGAGGGCTCTAGAGGGCTCTTGTCCTTAGCTGAGTAGGAGCTTGTGCTAAAGCAGCCTGAAACAGTGCTCCTTGTTGCTATTTTAGATGTTGTTTGAATTGAAGCAGTCATTAGTAGCTGAGGCAGGGGCCTCTGTCTACCTCTGCAGTAGAGCTGCAGTGTGCTCTGCTGCACTGCTTCCTCGTGTCAGAGATCCTGCTTTAGAGGAGCGGGGGGGTCAAAGTCTGTTCAACAAGCTCAGCGCCTGTGTGCCTCATGGAGTAGGAAGGCCCCCTGGCACACAAGGGGTATAGACCTCCCCTGTATACATAGATGCTGCAGCTGGGTATTCTCGTTATAATTATAGCAACTCTCTGAAGGATGGAGGACTGCTTGCAAATATGGTCTTTTACACACCTGGCAGATGTTACATTTAAGATGTGATCAGCCAGTTAATCATACTTTAAAAGGTAACCTGGCCACACATTCAGTCAATTGATGGTGTGACAAAGAGCAAATCCAGCCACAGAATTATTACACAAGAAATATATAATAATTTTGTGGCTGCTTTCAGTTGTGCCTTAAAATGAACATATAGCTGGATTACACTATACACTATACTAGTATCATTCGAGCCCCACTGTAGTCTCTGTGCTGCCCCATATCAGCTGATGGGGGCTGGCAGGGATAGCATGGGGTCCATTCAAGCCTAACAGTCAGTTAAGTCTGCTACTACATTCAGCCAGGTTTATCTAAACCAGTTTCAGCTGCTTCCATAAGTAATGGTGCAAGGGAGCATCAGATGGTATCATGCAGGGCTGTCCCTAGTGGGGGGCAAATCGGGGCAACCACCGTGGGCCCTGCACTTTGGGGGGCCCCACAGAGCTGGGAAGAGTAGCCGCAGTGACTCTGTGCCTCCGCCACCAACTTTGCATCTCACCATTCACTACCCCTCCCCTGCCACTGGTGCCACTGCCAATGGTGGCGGCAGCTTCTTTGCATCCAGGGCTGGGCCCCACATGAGCTGATTTACCCCAGACCCCGCATCCTCCTCAGGTTGGCCCTGGTATCATGCATGGCCACTTTTGAATCCCCAGCCCAAATGGCCAACCAGGTGCTCATTTACAGCTGAGTTGGCTGGGGACAGTGTTCCCACAGTAAAGGCCTTCAACTCATCCCTGGATCAGCAGTCCAATGCAATGCTTTACCCCCATTTTGCAGTCCCCATTTTGCCTCTGATCAGCTGATTGGCAGCCAGCTCCAAGGGCTCCAACTTTGCCAGTGGGTCTTCAGAGACAGCCAACAATTAGCTGATTGTTGAGTACATTTGCTGGTGCAGAAGGAGCCTGCGATAATGATCCCAGCCTCCTCTTGTACTGGCAAGGAGGGCATAATTGGGGTCTGATCCCTGATTGCAAATCACACATCCTGTTATGCATGTGTAGCATGGTTGGAGGTACACTTGTTGAGATCAGGGATCAGATCCCATCACACCTTTTAACTGAATGTTTGTCGGTGGCCTAAGGTTTATTTATGAATCTTCATATCAGTCATTTCAGGCTTAAGTGCTCTCCCTAGCTATGCAACTCAGTGAAGACTAAAGCTAGGGAAAGACATTCAAAAAGCCCAAGCCTGACTTGATTCACTTTTTGCAAGTTAGTCTAAGCTGCTCAGATTAAGCTGATAAATAAATGGACAGACATTCTCTGTTAAATCAGGAAATACAGCCACTGCCAAAGGAGAGGGAAGAGAGATGCTCTCCAAGGCTGTAACCCCTCCTTGCTGGAATAGAGGGGGCATGGCCAGGCACCAGCCAGGGCTAGCACAACACAGGGGATGCCAGCCAGCAGCCTGGCAGGGGGCAGAGGGCAGCTGCTGCCAGACAAGGGTAGCCATCATAGAGGACATCCTAGTTTTCTGCTACTCTGTCCTCTATGGTCACGAAACCTGATGCCTTTGTTATCTGTTTTTCTTCAAGAGAAAAATAGAGATCATAAAGGCATCTGGTTTTGTATTAACAGAAGACAACTGGACTGTCCTCTGTGATGGTCACCCTATGCCAGACTGAGGAGTGGAGATAGGGAAAAGGTCCTCTCTCTAAAGCAAGCATGTATTGAACACAGTAATTTGCAAAGCATACAACAGGGAACTACCAAAAATCTTCGCCTAAGCTAAGACACAGCCCAGCAAAACACAGCATACACAACTTAATCTAATTTAAAATGTAAACCAGGAAGCCAAGGATTGGTCGTCTTAATCCTGAAGGCAGAGTGTCTCCTTACAGCCAGGCATCCAGAAAGGCTTTGTTTAGGTATTCCCAGCTTTTACTTGTTCTGCTTTATAACGTAAATGTAGCTCTCTGCATTCATTGCTGAAGCTATCTGTAACTTCCCTTAAGGACATCTCCAGCATGTGTGATGTTTGTCAGGTCTTTGCCAACACTTCCCACATCTCAGTCTGGTCCTGCAGGTCTTAGCTCTGGGCTCACAGGTGCATCCCTGCCTGACTGCAGGCAAGCCATAAAGACTGCAGCCAAATCCCAGGGGCTCTGGGGGAGAGAGGGGACACAGAAAAGAATTAACTCCATCCCTGCCTGGCTGCAGGCAAGCCATGAAGATGCAGCTGGGGCTGGCAAAACCTAGCTGTGGTCCCCAAGGTTTTTCCAGTGGTGAGGGGGAAAGGTGGTGGGAATTTGCCTCAGGCTATGGCAGGCCAGCATCTGGCCGCACCCTACCCCTGCTCTGGCTAGAGAGCAGTCCAGCTAACTGAAGCAGCTCTCCGCCCAGCCCAGAGAACATGCTGGGTTGCTGGAGGAGTCAAATTTAACTTAAACCAGCAAGTGGTCTGGGACAGACATTGCATAAATCAGTTTGAGCCAAATTAGTTGAGTCTGATAACTACACTCAACCAGGTTTATCTCAAACCTATTCAGCCATTTTGAAACTGGTTTACGTGCACTGAATGTCTGTTCTGTTACAGGTTTAAACCAGTTTCTGATTACTTAAACAGGTTTATGTGTAATGTATGTCCCTAGTCTAAGTGATTGCTTGCTCTCTGTCTTTTTTCTTTCAAGCCCCTGGGGGTCCAAAGATTGTCTAAGGGGTCTGTGAAAGATTATTATGTTCAATCGAAGTATGTGAATACCCATACTTACAGTTCAAAGGGGTCCTCACCTATATTCACATTTTGTTAGGGGTGTGCAAATGTAAAAAGGTTGAAAAACACTGCTCTAATCCATGTATACCAGGAAGGCCTTGTCTACATCAAGTAGTAACATTTCTCCAGCATTTGGATTAAATATAAATGCAGACATGGTCAGCTGTAGTACAACCAAATTCCTGGTTCCTTGCAAGATGACAAAGCAAAAGGCAACTACACTTTAAAAGAATATTGGAGTCCAGGGGACTGTGTGCATTCAGTTATTTAGAACTCACAAGAGCTTAAGTTGACAGTTTCCCTTTAAAACTTTTAAAAATTGAAACTCTTTCCTGAATTATGGCCTTGACTAATGTGTCTGGAAAATTGTAAGTCAGAAAGTGTTACACAAAATAGATTTCTGTGCTGTTCACTGTAGCCTGTGTATCAATTTACATTTTTCATTCCAAATTCACTGGCTGAATATATGAAGACTGAAGCGATATATTATACAGTGCTTTGTAATGGAGTAATTTCTTTTCTGTTGGTATAATATTTGACTTTAGCAGCTATAATTTTAATTGGAGTCATTTGAATGTCCTTTTAAACCTATATTTGTAAAAGTTTTTAAAATGTTTCCAAGTTGACCTTTGTGATGGTTTTGCAGTTGTTTGTAGTGCAGGAGTACTATATTGGAAAATAAATCAAGCAATGTGTATAACCTTTTACAACAGTAACTTTATATTAAAATATCTTCATGCTTGATATTCATTCCCTTGTTCTGATATTCCCTCCCTCAAAAACCTTCACATTTTGGTGCCCCCTCTTTTTATATAACAAGGGAGTAACTTTTAAATTAGCTGAACATGCCCTTCCTCGTACTGCATCTTATGTCTTCTTCTTTTCATCATCTTAGCTGAATGACACATTTAGAAAAAGGCTTAAATGTTCACGTCCCACACCAGTGCAGGTTAGTCTAGAAATGATAAAATATATGGACCTGCTGTAAACTTATTGCTGCTTTAGTAAATTTAGACAAATAATATCCTCCAAATGTAATGCTCTTCATTCTGTGTGCTTCCTCTTCACTGCAAACTTGAATGTATTCAAGATGAAGAATGGCCCTTTATTTATATATGCCATCTTAAAAGCTTGGTGCTAGGGGGGATTCAACCTTTTCCAAATGCAGTAACCGCTGATGCTGCTGAAATGTAAAGAATCATTCTGCATGAGGTCACTGCAACATCTTCTCACTGATTTATGTATATATTTTCAGCACAAGCAAAGAAAGCCTCAGGCTGACAAGGTGTCTGTGTCATCAAGTCTGAGGAAAGATAATAAAGGCAATGTGGACCCCAAACCAACTCTTCCAATCAAAATAGAAAGGCGAACAGAGGCAAAAGGCAGATCTGAGTCTCATTTGCAGGCCAAACCACATTTTATGTTTATAAAGTGTCAGCATCAGAGTGAGAGAACACGGCATTTATAGTTACAGGAACTTTTTACAATGTTCTTCTGTATCCTGATTCTGAGAAGGAGGTGGAAAGAAAAGAGAGCCCCAAGCTAGATTGTTCTAGAGAAGAAAATGCCTTTCTACTGTAATTCTACTGTAGTACAGCTCACAAAAACCTGGCTTTTTGCTGGTACAGGAAGTGAACTGAAACAGTACTTTGGTCTTTTGTGCATGTGTCTTTTAACTGAGGAATTTATTTTTGTTAGCCAGGAAGAAAGAGCAGTGATCTTTCTGAGGCTGTGATTTGTATATCATTCCTGTATTTAAAAATTATATTGAGCTGTATTTTTTTGGTCTATAGGTTACTCTAATACCCATTTTACCTAGCCTTTTAGTTCCTGTTAAAAGGGCAACACCAATAAGCTTTAGCCTTAGAAATTTTGCTACTTTGGTTCTTCTTTCTAGTCTCATTGAACATCTCTTTCTTCAGGTAGGACCTTTAAGGTCTGATCCTGATTTCCCCTGCCTATGTGACTTCATTTACACAGACCTCATTTACCAATGAGACTTACTGCTACCCTTGTGTTTTGCCCAGTCTACCTCTATCTGGCTCTTTTGACAGGGTGATTTCACCCCAGATATTCTAATGCTTTCTTCAGTTGAACATATCCAGAAAGTCTCATGTTCTCCTCCTACATCCTCCCAAGGCATGCCCTTCCCTTTCTCTCTATCATAAATGTCAAATTCATCTTCTGTGTCTGTCAGCTCTCTACTGCTCTTCTGCCACATTCAAATCTAATCAAATAGTGTTTCCCTTTCTCCCCACTCTCTGTCACTTATAAAAACCAAACTTACTTCTCTTGACAACTCTACCTTATGCTTTTCACCTCTTGCCTTGCTGTCTTTTAGTCTCCTTTCTAAAATCATTCTAAAAGCTGCAGCTAAAATAAGCTATTGGCCCTGCCACTGACGGGGTAATTTCCTCTCCCCCTCCTAACACATTCTGATCCCTCTGGCTTCCTGCCTCTTTCCAAATCACAGTTAAGTTGCCTGTCCTTACCTCTCTCTACAGCTCTACTTGCATCTCAATTTTCACTGCTACTTTTCCCCTTTCTCCCCTGTCCAGTGCTTTTCTGCTGTTTTCCCATTCACAACTCATGCCTCTTTTCTGTTTAACCCAGTTCTTCACTTTCCTCTCAGACTTTCACTACTATTTGGCTAGATGTCCATTTGCTAATATCTACTCCAGGACTGTCTATCCCTGCTTCCATGCCTAAAATATTGTGGAAATAAAACAAAAACCCATACATCAATGCAATAGCAAGGCACAAAGTGGACTTGTAGGATCTGTTTTTAAAACAGGATAAAACAAAGTTTCCCCAAACCAATAGAAAATCTTTTCCTGTTCCTGTTCCTGTTCCTTTTCACACTTTTCACAGGTATACGAAAGTCAGACTTTAAATGGTAGTAGTATATAAATGCATTTCCTGATCTTCCCTACCTTCTCTTTTACACTGAAGGTTTGATATTGTGAGTGGCATTCAATAACTTTAAAATTTCTCTTTCGTGTTTGAAGGAGGGATCCTTTATCCTTTAACTTTCAGCCAGAACAGCTAATTTTCCACACAACTCTGGGATTATGATTTTCTAAATCGTAATATTTAGGTTTTCCAAAAGTGTCAGAGTGAAATAGAAAGCTTTTAATGGAAAGTTTCTGTCATTGTTACAAGTTGAAGGGTGGGCCATCCAAAATGAATTGAATTGTACATGTTCTAGTTGCATAATTTCTGTATGTGTGTTTGATATTTCAGAAGGAGTTTTTCTTTCTTTTACTCTAAAAAGGGAGTTTGCTCTGACATGACTGAAGGGTATAGAAATTGGGTGATAATCCTTAAAGTAGTTCAGCAAGCTCTAACGGATCTTCCTGTTTTGTACTGTGGAAGTTGTCAGAACCCTGCCACAGTAGCAGTGTACGTAGAGAGCTACATACTAGGGGTATGTGAAACGGTCTGTATTCAATTCAGATTTGGCCTGATTCAGGAACAGTGATTCGATTTGTTGATTTGGATCACTGTCCTAATTCGATTTAGGCCGAATACAAATCTGAAGATTTGATGCTGATTCAGAAAATCAACTATTTGGCCATAGGGACAGCTTTAAATGTTTTTTTCTAAATACCTTGAGGTACCAGGCACAGCTCGTGAACCCTGTGATGGTGAGACAGATGAAGCGTCCCACAGAAACATGGAAGGGCCCCCTGTGTGCTCAGTGGCAGACCCAGAAGCGGACTGGAAGTACTTATGGCCCACTTCTGGGTCTGCCACTGAGCATGCAGGCCCCCCGCAATACCCTCCAGGCTGGGCAATCAGCTGCAGGGGGACCCTGGGTGCCCCCCTAGACCCAGGAGGCACCAATCACTGAGGCAGGGGAGGGGATCCCCTGGCGGACCTGGAAGTGGACTGGAAGTGCTTCTGGTCCACTTCTGGGTCTGCTGCCTAGCATACTGGGGACTCCCCCATGCTCCCATGGGACGCTCCATCCACCCCACCATCTCAGCATTCACGAGCCGCCTGGTACCTTGAGGTACGTAGAAGAAAGATTTAAAGCTGTGTCTATGTCCAAATCATCAAATCTCTCCAAATTTATTGAGAGGGTACCAATCTGATTCAGAGAGATTAAAGGGTCTCCTGATTCGATTCGGATTCAGAGATTCAGCCACCAAATTGGGCTGAAGCTCCACCAAATCAAATCAGTGGCTAAAGCTTCACACAGCCCTACCAAGTAGGTCTCTTCTTGTTGATTTTAGTTAGGAAGCAGGGCTGTTTGGGATCCGGTTGTCAGTGCCATTTCTCTTATTACTGTTGTGTAGACAGCAAAGTTCTCACCAGATGACAACAAGGATGGTGTACTTAGAGAAGGATGCAATGCATTACTGTGGCTACAGAGGCTTACAGAAAGTGAAAGTAAAATGGTAGCCTGCAGCACCAGGCCTGGCCTACCAGTCACCCACCCTTATAGAAAGAGAGAGATTTCAGATGCTTGGCTGTTTGGGGCAAGTGGACTTTTTAATTGCTTATTCAGGGATAAAGCTAACCTCATTGAGAAGCTGGAACAGCGTGTAATAGCTTATGATATTAGTGATAGGGCTACCTAGAATTCCATATCCAAAAAAGAGGACACCTGTTGGGGGGACATTTCACCTCCAATCCGCAGCCCACCCTGGCCCTGCCAGTGCCCCTCACTCCCAACCTGAAGCTTCCCGTCCCTGCTGCTGCCCCTCACTCCTGACCCACAGTTCCCTGCCTCCCGCCCTCCCCTCCGGCCATGTTGGTGCCTCTCACTCCTGACCTAAAGCCCCTTGGCACTGCCAGTACCTTGCACTCCCAACCCACAAGCCCCCTGTCCCCTCATGCTCTTACTTCCAAGCTACTGCTCCCCACCCCCCAGCCCTGCTGGTGCCCCTCACTCCCAACCAGCAGCCCCCTGCTCCCCACAGCCCTGCTGGAGCGGGGCCCCAGCTGTCCCTGTCTTGTCTGTGCCAGATCGCTGCGACTGATTTGCGTGGGTCCAGCCCTGGCAGGGGTGGGAGGAAAGAAGGGAGGCCTGTGGTATGCCCTGCCTTAGGCTGAGCTAGGGTTCCCATGCCATGCCAGGTAGCCTGGCCACACACTCCAGGCAGCATTTCCTGGCCTCCCCACCCCTGGGAGCTCAGGCACTAGCCCCGGTGCTGCTGGCCAGGCCATGCAGCTCCTAACCACCCACCAAGGGCTCCTCCCCCACTCTTTCTCCACTGGAGATGCAGGCACCTACCCCACTCCCCTGCCCTGCCCCGGACAGTCCCTAAGCCCTGGCCCTCCACCTCCTGCCCCTCACAGACTTACCTGCATCCAGCTGTCGGGGCTATTCTCACCACCCTGCCTGGCTGCATGTCGGCCACGTGCATGTGCGTGTGCACAGCACGTGATGTCCCCTGCCTCCAGTTACCCTCCCCCTGCTCCCACCAGCAGAGCAGACCACACTCCCAGACACTTGTTCAGATTTAATAAAACCACCCAAATGGAAACTGGAGGATCCAAAAAGAGGACATGTCTGGGAAAATCCAGGCATATGATAACCCAAATTAGTGAGGAGTTTATTCCTGGCAATTCTATTGAGTATAATGGAGGTTAAAGCCTGAAAATTTCTGTGCAATCCAAAAGCTTCTGTTAAACCAGCAAACAAAACATTTGTTAATCAAAATCACCTATCTGAAAATCCGCAAGAGTCTTTCCACTTTGACTGACAGAATCCAAAAGAAA
This sequence comes from Crocodylus porosus, assembly GCF_001723895.1. Classification (NCBI taxonomy): domain Eukaryota; kingdom Metazoa; phylum Chordata; order Crocodylia; family Crocodylidae; genus Crocodylus; species Crocodylus porosus. Next base: position 231,948,450 of record NW_017728886.1, read on the forward strand.
ATGAAACACTCCCTGAATATGTGGCTAGGTTAAGGGAATTAACACAGTGTTGGTAGTTTGGAGAGCATTTAATTGGTGCATTAAGGGAGCAGCTAGTGTGCAGTATGCAAAATAAAGCAATTCAAAAATGATTATTGGCTGAGGCAGATTTTACCCTAAAATGTGCGGCAGAGATTGCTGCTTTGATGAAGCCTGCTATTAAAAATGCCACAATTGCTTCAGCATCATAGAATCTGTGCAAGAAATAAACTGGGGGGCCAACCAGAAAGCTTTGCACAGCTCAGGCTGTGCGCTTTTCTTAGTGGGGACATTATCAAGGACAAAGCCTGTGAAAACTACAGGAAATGGCAGGGAGGCCCACAGAGGATGTATGCTTATGTATAAAAAGAACAATATCACCACCTTACAAGGACAGTAAGGGAACATTTTGAATTAATCAGTTTGTGAATGACAACATGGAGTCCATAAAGAATGCTGTAGCATCTCTACAACGCTCCAGTAAGAACCCAATTAATGAGGTATTTGATTTCCTCCTTCCTGTAGAAAGCAGGGCAGAGTGGCACCTTAGAGACTAAGTGGTTCAGAGAAACAGCCCCTATCTGGCTGTGACAGGCCAGCCTGCCCTGCCTTTTTTCTGACTTTAGACTAACAAAGCTAACTACCTCTCTCCTTCTGTAGAGGGAATGAGACTTTAAAATGGTGTTTGATACAGGAGAAGTTGTTTCTGCAATATTATTACAGTTTTAGTAGAAAATATTTAAAGGGGCAAAGCTGAAGAAAACCTCAACAATTCTAAAAATATACAGAGAAAGTCCTTGTTTTGTTGGGCATTATTACAGTGACATCAGCCTACCAGTAAACAACACACCCCGGGGCTGTGAAGCAAAGTGGTCATTCTTTACTTGGTAATGAATGGCACAGAGAGATCCAACTGGACTGACATGGCATTAAGTGTCTGCTGGCCTCAAAAAAAATCACTTAGGAACTCAACTCCAAAGTTTAACTGAACTTTTGGAGAAGGCAGCTGATGTCTCTCAAGGTAGTATCAGTGCTTTAAAACAAAAAAGCAAAAATTGTACTAGAAGCGGGAACAATTTCTAAATGCACAAATCTACTGCATGCCTTCTGTACTACAGCCAATGGCAGAGGCAGAACTTCAGCACTTCAAGGACTCTTAAATTCTATCCAAGAGTACCTAGAGCATATGGAGTACCACTCTTGTGCCTGTGATTAAAAAAAAAAAAGGTGGTAGGGAAGGGTTTCCATATCTGTAACTTCTTTTAAGGTTATTATTAACCCAATACTGTATATGAATCGGCATCCTTTACACAGAATGGAGGATACATTTGTCTCATTAGAACTTTTCAAGTTTGATCTAGCCCAAGCCTATCTACAATGGAGACTGCAGACTGTAATAAGAAATGCCTCAGAATTAACATACACAAAAATATATTTTAATGTAGCAGGGCAATTTGGAACAACCCCCATACCCGCTACTTGGCAATAAACCATGGCTCAGGTGGGCATGCCTCAAACTGTGTTACTTGGCTAATACGCTGGTTTCAGGAGTTGGTGATGAAGAATACCTTAAGTAACTCTGAAAGATGATCTGAGTTTGGTCTTAGACCAGACAAGGGACAGTATACAATTTTGAAAGGTGTATTGTAACAACCTGTTTGGTCTGATTTTATATAAGTCATAAGAAAAAGGCTGAAGCTATCCATAAGACTTCAACTTTAACTATATATCACAATCATGCCCCTTTCTGGGGATGGCAGTTGTTACTGTAAATTCCTACTTTATATAGGCTGTGGCTACACAATAAACTTATCAGGTGGGTAGCCTCAAACACTGTACTGCTTGTGGTGGACAGCCTTCCAAATTGGAACTAGTATAGCCATATTGACCTGGTGCCACAGGGAGATTAATTCAGACAGGGAAAGGTAACTGCCTTAGTTGTTCAGCAGTTCTAATTAGTCTGTCCCTAGGATGGCACAGAGTCAACAACATGGCTTTCACTTTAGGAAGCAGTCTGCGTGCGGCAGCCTGGCATAAACGAGGATGCCTCTTGTGGGGATGGTACATTTATCATTTAACAATGATTTAACGTGCGTTTCCCTGGGGGCAAACAACAGCAGCACAATATGTACCAGTAGCTGCTACTTGTATGTGGGAAACACCCATGCATGCATGCTCTGGTGTGTCATGTTGCCCCAAGTGGGGTGGGGGAAGGCAGCCTTACCTGGAGTCCTGGGAGCCTCTGGGGGCTGCAACTGTGAAAATCTAGCTGCAGGGAGCCTGACTGGCAGCCAAAACATGGCTCTGGCCAGCCAGGCTTTGGTTTCGGGTGGCATGTGCTGCAGTCACATGCGCTGCTCCACTTTTTTTTAGGTGTGGGCTTTTTTTGACAATGGGCTCTTCTGATGCCAGGCTCTTCTACCCCCCATGCTGCAAATTGGCAGCACGGGGAACATTTGCATGTTCAACACAAGCAATGTGCAGTGCTGCAGACCAGTCTATGGTGCCACATACTGCATGTACGTGCTCATCTGGACATGCCCTATTTGTCCAAATATAAATGGCCAGCAAGTAAGATGTAAGTTCGAAACTTATATAAATTGTTGGTATAATGCTATTTGAATTAAATGAATGGTACAATATACTGCATACCAATTAGGAGTGATGATACTTCCATGCAGTGTTGCTGAGAGAAAATAAATGGACCTTCAAGTTACAAGATACAAACCATTAGACACAGGTTTAACAGAGATGTCAACTCTAGAGAGCAACAGAGTAATGATGGGACATGGAGGCAAACTGTGTCGCTGTTACAAATGGACATTATGCTATGTAAAGCTATTGTCTTGCTTAACAAATTTAAAGCAGCATAACCCAAATTACGTATGTGAATTTTCTTCATTGCAAATTAGTAGAACAAGGCAAGTACTATGGAAACACCATTTTTATTAAGACTACAATGGAGGCTGTTAAAGAAGATCCATGCGGTGAACCAAAGACTGCAGCGCTGGTGTTATCGGGAAGGCTTTGGCTTCCATGACCGCAGCCCGCTCTTTGGAGAGAGAGGCAGCGAGCTGCTGGGAAGAGATGGCCTCCACCTCTCTCCCCTGG
>NW_017728886.1:231951805-231961167 GCF_001723895.1 Crocodylus porosus
GCCGGTGCTCTTTCCTGCCAAGGCAGGGGGTCGGACTAGATGATCTACCTAGGTCCCTTCCGACTCTAGCTACTATGAAACTATGAAACTATGGGAACAGGTGTGGCCCCATAGAAGCTTCTATAGCAAATACAACAGCGGCTTAAACAGTGGGGTTAAGTGGTTACCCATTGTAATTTGCACCAGTTTGATATTTAGGGGGGCACTTAATAGTGCGATATAGGCTGAGTCCTTTGGGAGTGGGGCTGGGTGAGCCTCAGGGGGCATAGCGGCCTCCAGTGTTCCCAGGCATGCAGGCTGTGCACGTGCTTCTACATATATTTATCAGCTATATCTGAAACCTCCCTTTCCCCCCCCAGTTATTCTCTCTGGTGCTTATCTTAAATGTGAAGAAGATGGGTGCTTGCACTCTTCCCACCAATGCAGTGAACTCGTACATTGGGCAGGATCTGACCGTACAGGTGCAAAATGAGTGCAGCTTGCATGTTGAAGTGATATGAGGGGAGCTATAGTAAAAGCAAGTAACTGAATCGTTTAATGATAAAACCAGCTTTTCTTTCCTTCTGCCCCTTCAACATATGACACGCATCGTGAATAGCTTACCAAATGCCATATCAATGCAAGTTATATTCCTTTATCTGTTATTATCTGCTGACCATTCCCCAACCCACTTACATGTCCTCCTTAATTTAAACCGCCATTTCAATTGTCATTGAATGTAACCCACTGTCATGGAGCTTGAAGAAATCAATTCTTTCTTCCATGAAAAGGCAAAATCAGTTTTACTGTTCCTATAAATGTATAATATTTTAAACAGTTATGAATTTTATAAAAGAACTCCTTTGACTAGAGGTTAGACCTTATTGCTAATCTTCATTTACAGTCCTGACACATGGGAAGGTACTTACTGTAGGGAATGTCAAACTTGGCAATACTAATTACCCCACACTATTTTTTGTTCAAAATAGAGTTACATAACTTTACAGTGGAAAGAATACTTGCTGACCTAAGTGAATGACTAATGCTTTGGTCCCGAAATATGTAGGATGGAATCTTGTCCCACTGAGAGTGCTGGCAGTGGGCTCAGCATTCACGTGTGAAATGTAAGCCTAGGCAGTAACTTGCACTGAGATGCATATAGTACAGCAAGCTAAGGACCACATATGTCACTGGGTAAAGTTATGTGTCACACTTAGACCATATTAAAACCGAGGAATGTTAAACTGTGTTAAGTTAAAATATTCTGTGAGCAGGCATATTTTTAGCGCTAATACCATTTCTCCCCTGAACAGCCCTAACTTGCCACTAGAGGGCTAGTGAGCAGGGATATGGCTAAGAGCCAGGACACCTGGGCTCTAATCCTGCCCTGTGTTGGATGGGGAAGAAAGGGGGAGGCTGAGCATAGTGCATCCTGAGATGCTGGAGAACTGCGAAGTACTCGTTTTATCTCCGTGGAGCAGCCTGATGTTACCTTAAACACAACTAGGTAGCATCCTCCAGAGTTAACTTTCACCTGAAGTGGCGTAACTTTGAGACACTCAGGGGTAAACTTGCCATGAATGAACAAGCTTTAACATGTGGATGTTCCATTTTAAAAGCCCTTAGTATGATCTAAGTGTAATGTGTAACTTTACCCTTATATTTATTTCATTTTCTTTTTGGTGCATGACTGGTAACAGAGCTATTTGTATTCATTTCATTTTTAATTTTCTTGAGCAATGATTTTTTTCACATTTGGGCTTGTTAATTTGATACAACTGTAGTAACATCAAGATTGTACATTACTGAGATCAGTGTTTAATGAAGGTGATCCAAGGTACGTAAACACTGGCCACCTCCAGAGTCTATGCTTACAGCTTTGTAATCGACTTTGCTGCCATTTTACCACCCAACTGTGAGACTCAGGAAATAGAGTACTTTATAAACTGAGATACTATTAATAATGCAAATGAGGCTATTTTAGTGTACTGGGTATTAAAGAGCTTTTCCAACATTTAAATATGCATATACTTGCAAATCTCTGCATCTTAATATGAGTGCTTTTAGTTGCTATAAACTTACTTCACCATCTATAAAAGAATTTCTGTTAATGTATCTCTCATTTTCCCTTTTATGTACCTTCTTAAGCACAGAGCACATGCTAATAAGTTATCTGTATATGTACAGGTGTGACATCAGTTTCAAGAGGTAGTGGGAAACTAATTGCAGAGAGCTAATGGTGAGCAGGGACTTACCATGCATCAACAGCTCTGTGGTTTTTTGTTCCTGATCTAACCTGCAGTTTGTGAAAGCTAATTTGGAAAGCTTAGTCTTATTCCACTAATGACAAAGCTGCTCCAGTTTAGTTTTTATTTACACAGGGAGAAAGTGGTTACGTGGATTGTTACCATGGACCTACTGATGCACAGTAAGTTCCATTTTTTAGGTCAATGTAACTTGCTCTTTTGTCCACACGTTATGCATCTTTATCAAACTGCAGCTTCCATTTGTTGTGTGAGTATATTTTTATTGTCTGACTACTACGCCTACAGTGTTGTTTTTCTCCCGTATCCTTGCTGGAAATTCTAGGAAGATATTAGGAGAAATTCTTGTACCTAATAGAAGATTAACACTGCAGAGCAATCGATCACTAATCTTCTGGCCTTACATTGAAATGACAGTGAAGTAAAACAATAAAGTAGTTGCTGCCCAAGGAAATGGTTCAAGGAGGTGAGCTTGTAACCAAGCAACAGATCACCTCCCATGGCACTTGTCACTGAGGGAGTCACCTAAAAAGCAAGGGAATCAGAACCTTATAAAAAGAGGCTGTCCAACCAGCAGCGGAGCCTTTGCTCTTAGAGCTATACCTATGCTGGCAGAGATTTGGCGTGAAGCTTATGCTATAAAGCAGTGATTCTTCACTATGGTGCTGAGGTACCCTGGGATCCCATCAGATTAACTGAATAGTGCGATGGCTTGCAGGGAGGTAAGCACAGGGTCATCCATTCAGGAAGGGCACAATAAGACCATTACAGAAATAAATCATGTTATAACTCACTCCATATTTCACGATAGACTTACTTTGTGCTTTTGTAACACCTAATAAAAATCTATTGTTCTTATGTCATTATGCACAATCTACAAACTGCTTTCATATAAGTAAAAAAAGCAGAAACATTGTTTTATTTATGCTTTTGGGTTATTTTTTCCTGCTTTGACAGGAGTGATAATTTGAAGTTTGCCACAAATTCATATAATATACCTTAATCATCAAAGGACATATTTTTCTAGGCTGCATTACATCTTGTCAATACTTTTTCTAAATAAACGTTACTCTGCATTTCTTGCTTTCCCAGAGATTACACCTTACTAAGAAACAGTCGTTTTTTAAAATAAAAATGCAAAACAAAACTCTATATTGGATTTGTTTGGCTATCTTTGGTTACGATAAGTGGGGGGTGCTTAATATCTAGTAGATAAATATTTATCACTCTCTTCCTTTCACAGTTTGATAAGGAGGAAATTAAATTCCCTCGTATATTATAAACTAAAGGCTTTGTATATTAACATTTACTTTAAACAGAGTAAAAAATATAAGTAAACCTTTGTTTCTCAGCAACCTTTTAGACTTTGAGAGTGGGAAGTCCCTTCTCCTTGCCTCTGGGCATGACAGGATCCAGATCAGCAGTGCTGACATTTTCCCTCTGCAATAGAGAGGCAGAATGATAGGGTTAGGAAGGGGCCATAAATTAGAATATCAGACGTGTCCGGTATCAGTGAACACTGAACAGTGATCCTCAGTAGCTCATGCTACAATGGTGTGAGAGGTGAGCCTTGGGGAAGGTACAAGTCTGAACACTGCATTCCTAACCAGTGGTCAAACCAGCCCACTTAGGGAGAGGAAAGGCAAGGGTAGTGGTGCCTATAACCATCTTATTAGGTTATAGCAGCTATTATTTTGGTGTCCCATGAACTGGAAAGAGAAGGAAGAATTTGCTTCTACTTGTATCTTGGTCAAAACCCTTTTCACAGGCTTTGCATGGCACTGTTTAGATTTGTTCCATGTTGGACAAAGGATTGCCTTTCAGCCTCTAGTATTTTGTGATGTTCTAGTTGCAAGAAACTACCCTTCTGAATATCTCTGATTGTCACTTAAGGTTTAATTTTCAGCACTGTTTAAAACACAATGTGCTGTTTTCTGATGCATGCTTCATGGCCAGTGCGTTTTTGTAAATTAGAGCAACATTTTTTAACAAAGCTGTGATTGCATTTGGTTATTTTGTGACTGTAGTTTTGCTAGCTTCGATGTGATTACTGCTTTATCATCTTAATGTGACATCATTGGCCATCTGGCTGATTTGAAGTGGGAAGAAGACTAATCCTGTGGTGTAATGAATTAAATGTGGAACAGAATATCCACTGAGATTTTGAGGGGTTTGTTTAAAAAAAAATGAGAGTGCTCTTCCTCTGCATTTGCAATTAGTTCATTTGCTTTTAGAAAATGTGGCTTTAATCACTTGCATTCATTGTTTTGACTTTATGCATTACAAAGTAATGGGAAAATATAAGTTTATCTTGGTTCCTTTGTTTTCTGTGAAGTTGTTAAAGTTACTAAGGTGTAGTTTGTCAAAGCCAGTGTTCAGTTGCTTTTTGCTTGTGTTGAAAGCAAACTTTCAGATCTGTTTGTAATCCTTATTTCTTTTGGGTGGGGCAACTTTTTTTTTTTAAAGGAGGTTGACAGTTAGTCATTTCTCTCCAGCACGGATGTGTGTATGTGTGGCTGTGTTCCATGTTTCTTTTTGCACAACCAAGTTCTCTTTGTTTTCCTTTTTTTAAATATAATGTTAACATCAGTACTGCACAGGGAGCACTAATCATTCTTTTTTTGAAAATTATATATAAAGTTGTGATGCAGAATAAATGCATTCATTCTAACAGACTTAGGTTAATAATTCAAAGGCCAAAATTTATGTGCCAGGTCTATTGCAGCATTAAACTATTAAACTCCACTGCAGAGTATACCCTAGACCCTGTCTTTATCATTCAGCTGTCATTGTTAAATTTAGAATTGCCCCACATTTGTCATGCTTTCCAAAGCTTTGCATCTGCTCAAACAGCTGATTGCATTTAAGGTTCTAAAGTTCAACTCTCTGTGTTCCATTATTAAAGTTTGATATATAGCAAAAGTATATCCAAGTGTTTTTCAGTGCTGGAACTACTTGAAGGCTTTTTATGCAAATCTAACTGATCATTTTCAATTAATGTAAAGATAATGATGATCCATGCCAGAATTTGGTTAAAATCTTCTTTAAAGTTGAAAACAGTGTGCTCAGTTCTAACTCAGGCCATAGCATGTGTTCTGTAGACACCTAAATAAAGAAATAACTATGGAACCTATTTTCTTTAATCTTTAGGAATGAGTTTGTTCCAGATTTGCTTCTCCTCTACACAAACCATGAGGCAGTTTTGGTAGTGACCCCACAAAGGAAGCCATTCATCTGCCACTGCCTCAGAAAATGTGTCAGAGTCCATTCATAGTTAGATAAGTCATAAAACAGAGATGGTGGTTTTATGGTAACTCACATATACCCTAGGAAAGTGGAGGCTGATGAAAAATTGTTCAAGACAATAAGATGTTTCAGGCTAAGCAGTATTTAATTTTATGTTGTAGGGCTTTGTCCCAAGAGAACTCTACGCTTAGTGCTGTGGACAGGGGAGGAGCAAGGAGGAGTGGGTGCTGAGCAGTACTATCAGTTACACAAGGTAAACAAGGCTTGACAATAATGCACTTTGTAGCATGTGTTTCCTTTCCTTTTTGATAAGAATTTTTAGTTTTCAAAATGTTAAACTGTACATCTAAATGGATAGGACCCAGTTCTTTGTTCTACAAAGTACAGCCCCATATTGGAATTTGTGAAGTATTCCTTACAATACAATCTTTGACATTTTCTCCCTCTTACATTAGCAAATCAGTAGAAGCAAATTGTCATCGACTGACTTGTACATCCTAGGGGGAGGGGAAGGAGGAGAGCTTAAGATTGAAAACGAAATGACACTATGAGATTTGTATGTACTTTGCTTGAATTATCAGGCCCTTTCCCAAAACTGTTCTGAAGTAAGTATTTCATATGGATGACTTCCTTGGGGCAGTTAGCTATTTTTAGGTGTGGTAAGCAGTCCATACATTTTGGTCCTATTAATTCATTTTATGTGTCTGTTGTCATTTCTCCTTAATTATCTTTTCTGATAATTGATTACAACATGATAAATAATTAACTAAAGAAAATTTCTTTAGCATCACAGATTACGTATGAATAGTTTGTGATACAAAATATATTCTGCCAGTTATTAACTTTATGGGGTCAAGGATGTTTTGAATACTGTCACTAGTGATTTTTTGATTATGCTAAGCAAAATTTATAATCATATTTTTTTTCTAAGCAATTAGGATGATAATATCACACGAGTTTGTTTCCATATTTTCTGCATACAGTTGTCTCTTCAAAGTAATGAATGATAGGAAGAATTGGTTTATAAAACTATCTTGGAGGCAGTAGTCTTAAAAATATAAACATTTTGTAGGAAGCTAATCCTATATTTAACAAAACCTGATTTTTATCTTTTCTTTTGTGCTCCCTTATTTAGTAATGCTTAATCTTAAAAACAGGCAAAATCTGCAGTGGAAAGACTAGAAATTGATAAAGAAAAGGTTTTGAAGTTTCACTCATTGTAGAGTAATATAAAACTTTGTAGAGTTGTAGAGTAATAAAAAGCAGGTGCTTTGGAAAAGAATTTGATAGCAAAATGGGAGTAAGTTTCTAATGCTTTCTAACTTAAAGAGTCAGAACTGAACATTTATTTTTGAGAAGGGGAAAAAATTAAAAATCACCATGGCAAAGAAAATAAATTAAATAAATCCATAGTGTGAATCTACAGTAGAACAGATTGAGTTAACGTCATAATGAGGTCATTGTCATGCCATATAAAAAAAGCAGTGAGTGGTACCTAGAAAGAGTGGACTGGAATGACCTTCTGGGCCATTACATTCAAACTCCTACATTTAAAGGCAACCAACCCCCATTTGCACCCAAAAAGGGTTCACAAGAATGTCTTCTTTCCCTTTTTGCTTATTGAAGTCCAAAAGCACCTTAAAAAAAAAAAAGAACAAACAAAACCCTACAATGTGCCTCAGGTACACATCAGTGGAAACAAGGATATTGCCAGCACCTTGATTCTGGGATGAAAGGAAATTAGGTTAAAATATGTTCAGATAATCTTAAAAGAGGATCATGTCCTACATTAAAAAGAAGGCAATCAGATTCAGGGAAAAATCCCTTCCTGACCATGAATCTGGCAATTCATGTGACCCAACATGCACAAGTTAGACCCACCAGTCAGGTACCTGAGAGGGTAAGAGCACTGACACATCGCAACTACTCTTCTAGGGCAGCCAGTGTCCAGTGCTTTAGAGGACGGGCAGGGAAAGAAAGTCAGCTCAGCACCACACATACAAGCCTGAAACCAATAATGCATTTATGGTCCCCACAGACAACCAAGACAAGCCCTAAGTATTGGGTTTTGAAACACCTCCCACACAGAGTTTAAGTTGTTTTTCCTCATGAGGTTACCAAATGCCCATATAATATGCTCATATTGTTATACTAAGAATACCCGTATCTTACCATATTATACTTTCCATGAGCTTATCAACTAATCACAGATGGTCAAAAAGACCAAGGCTTTACAGTCTAAGCTGCATAGATAGAATTGATAAGCAGGTGAACAGACATTCAATTTTGATTCCAGAAATGCAACCACATGCCTAGAGTGGCCCAGACCAGAAGCCAGGGAGTGCTACAGTACAGCACCCTGCTTGGCTGGAGCAGACAGCTTGGGGCAAAGCTAGCCCACTCACTGTCCAAGGAGGGGTTTGTAGGGAAAATGCAAAGCATCCTGGGATGCTGGGGGACTGTGAGTATAATTTAAATCTGAAGGGGATCTGGGACAGAAGTTCAATAAATTTATTTAACCTAAATTAATTAAGTCTGATACTATATTCATTCAGGTTTATCTTAAACTGGTTTCAGTCATTTTGAAAGTGATTTATGTGCACTGAACTTCTGCTGTGTTACAGATTTGAACCAGTTTCCAATCACTTGTATTGGTTTATATGTAATTTTTGTCCCTATCAAGTGTCATCTTTTAAGCAGTTTGGGTTCCTTTCCCCCTCCTTTCAAGAAATCCATAACTTCAGCCCCCTGGTTGCTAGAAACCCTCTCTTTGGATTTATAGTCTGAATGTTTTTGGAGACAACAGTTTTTTTTATGCTTTTTCTAACCTCCTTGTTTACTGAAGGTCTGTAAAACACGAATCCATGTGCCTCCCCTTTTATTAAGGCATTTTAGTTCTCATAGTTGGTAGGCATGTCAAAGACAACCCTTTCACAGGGTTTTGGGGATTTCACATTGGAGGTATGTTGTCCCTTAAAACATTAAACCAATTTCTGACACTGGTATTCAAAATGGTTAAATTGTTGGACTCCAGAATTTTCTGTAAATCTTTTAGAGAAAAGTACCTGTACAAGAGATGGGGAAACACAGCAGACACTTTGTTTTATAGGTTAGACTGCTGATAAGTCATACTTTAGCAAAGCAGATGTTGAATCCTGTGTTTTAAGCACAATATAACTTAATATGAATCTGGCAGGCAAGGTTCTTTGAGTAGCTGTGATATATTTTATTAGACCAACTGAGTAGTTGGAAAAAAGTTTCTAGGCAAGATTTTGATTAGTCACCCTTCTTCTGGCATAAGGAGTCCCTTCTGGTCTGAGACTCAAATAAATGAGAGAAGCTAAAAGTGTGGCAGGATGTCATTGAAAATGTACATAGGGAGAAATTAGAAAGACGAAAGGTAAAGCAGGTAAGTGGGGGGGAGAAGTGGAGGCAGGGGAGATGGAGAAGGCCAAAGGGAGACAACAGTGATAGAATTCAAGATAGAAAAGGGGCTGTTTGTGAAAAAGGAAATAGTTGGAGATCAGGAAAACAGGAATGAGAGAAGCGAAAAGTGTGACAGGATATCAGTGAAAAAAAACAAAAGGTAAAACAGGGAAGGGAGAGGGAAGGAAGTGGGGGAAACAAAGGTAAAAGAGGCTCTCAGTGAAAAAGGAAAGAGTTGGAAATCAGGAAAACAAGAGAAGGCTGAGGGGGGATCTAGTGGCCATTTACAAACTAGTCAGAAGAGAGACCAGCAGGCATTGGGGGAGTCTAGAAATAATGGTCACAAGCTGGCAGAGGGTAGATTCAAGCTAGATATCAGGAGGTGCTACTTCACTGTTAGGGTGGCTAGGATCTGGAACCAACTTCCAAGAGAAGTGGTGCTGGCTC
>NW_017728886.1:231961267-231972420 GCF_001723895.1 Crocodylus porosus
TACCCTGGGGGTCTTTAAGAGGAGGCTAGATGAACACCTTGCCGGGGTCATTTGACCCCAGTACTCTTTCCTGCCATGGCAGGGGGTCAGACTTGATGATGTGCTTAGGTCCCTTCTGACCCTACCAACTATGAAACTGTAAGGGGAGGGGAGGGGAGAGGAGAAAAGGTGGGTGAAAAGAATGATGCAAGAGGTCAGATCAAGCAGGTACCTGGTGAAGGAGATATCAGGTAGGTTGTAATAAATCCAGTGTCTATATTGAGTCTATGATTTTTTGTATCCAGAAGATTTATGAAGTGGAGTTCAGAGGCCTGTCTACGAAAGGTGTTTTGTAAGTTCCCTTTGAGGATTACAACTGAGAAATCGGAGAGGGAATGATTGTCCTGTGAGAAGTGGGCCCACACTGGTATTTGGGTATTCTTGTTTTTGATAGATTTCTGGTGTGCGTTCATTCTGGTGTGCAGTTGTTGTTTGGTTTCTCCTGTATATTTTCCATCAAGGTATTTAATGCACTGAATGAGATATATAATATTTCTGGAGGTGCAGGTGTAAGACCTAGGAGTTCTGGTGTGGGGTGTAGTTACTGTGGGGGTGGTTAGAGATGTGTTGGTAGGTTTTGCATTTCTTGCCCTGGCACGGTCTGGATCCATTGGGTGTGGTTTGGGTCATAGGGAGTTTGCTTCTGGTGATGCAGTTAATGAGGTTTCATGTTTGTTTAAAGGCTAGGATGGGTGGTTCTGGAAAGATCTCTTTAAGAATGGGGTCTTATTAAAGTGCAATTTGTGCGGGGTTTCTTTTTGTACTGCAGCAAATCTTTACATGGTATCTGGTGGCTCTTTCAAAAGTGCAGTCTATCTCTCTGAAGGAGTGTCCTTGTTTGCTGAAGGCCCTTTTGAGATTTGTAAGGTTGTGATAACAGGTATTCTCGCTGCAAATTCGGTGCTTTTGGAGAGCTTGGCTGTAAATTATAGATTTCTTGGTGTGTTTAGCATGGTTGCTGGTTCTGTGTAGATATGCAAGTTGGTCCATGGGTTTCTTATATATGGTGGTTTGAATTTTACCATCTTGGGTATTGATCATAGTGTCCAAAAAGGAAATGCTGGTGATAGAGTATTCAAGATGATAATCTGATGGAGGGGTGATGATTGTTGAATTTTTGGTGGAAAAAACCCCTTACTATTTCAGGTATAGTAAGGGTTTGATGGTGCATTTCTTGAGGAAGTCTTCTTCTAGGTGGGCCATACAAAGGTTGGCATATTGTGGGGCCATTTTGGTACCTGTAGCTGTGCCCATGGTCTGGAGGAAGTTTTGGTTGTTGAAACTGAAGTGTTTGAGGATGAAGTATATGAGTTCAGTGGTATCCTGAGGTCTGTAATCTCATTCTTGTAGATATGTAAGGCAGACTTTGATGCCATCCTGGTGTGGGATGTTGGTGTACAATCTAGTGACATCCATGGTGGCTAGGAGGGTATTGCTGGGAAAGTGGTCTAGGTTTTTGAGTTTTCGCAGAAAGTAAGTTGTGTTTTAGATGAAATTTGGTCTTTGGGTGATGAGCGGTTTTAAGATGGATTTGAAGAAGATGAAGAAGACTGCATCCAAAAGCAGGAAAGCATTTTTCCAGCTACTCAGTTGGTCTAATAAAAAATGTATCAGATCTACTCAAAGAGCCTTGCCTGCCTATGTCCGTAGACCAACTCAGCTACAACCAAAAACCTAGTTAATAAGGATCTGACATTTAGGCAGAGAAAAATAAGCAACAATGATGTCCCTTTTGTTTTTACTGGGCACTCTTTTAAAATGTATTTGGGTATAATTATAACTTGATTATCCAACTGGAAAAGAGAACCTCATTATGCATGGTGACAACAAAGCAGATTAATACTGTACATTATATTCTGGCATGAAAAATATCTTAACCTTTTAGTAACTTATTGTGCAAATTTCTGACAATTGGAGTACAATATCATGAAAACTACTTCCTGATGGTAATTATTACAAGTCAAATAAGAGGAAAAGTGCCTTATTTAATGCAAGATGGCTTGTAGATTCATCTGCATGGCTGTATTATGACTAGTTGATTATGAAACAGAACATGTTTAAAAGTTGCTTGTAAATAAAAAGAAGTGAATGATTTAAGTCAGTATAGAGCAGACCAGCAAATGGATTTCCTGTGTCTGTGCAGATGTGTTAGGGTAGAAAAAAAGAAGATAACATATTGTCTGACAAGTATACATACCGTACATATGAGATATAGTATTGAGCTATGCAGGCTGTCTGTCTATGGAGAGAATCCCACAGACAGGCCTCTAAGGCTAGGGACAGACATTCAAAAAGCCTGAGCCTGAACTGATTTAACCTTTGCAGGTTAGTTTAACCCAGCTAGGGTAAACCAGTTTCCAACCATATAGACAATCCCTCTGGGCTAAAAAAATTCAGGCACGTGACTGCAGTGGCTCAGGCTGGAAGCTGCGGGGTGCTAAAGCAGCCCTCCTTTCCCTTGCAGAGCTCAGCTGAGAGGGGTGTGGCCAGGTCCCAGCAGGAGGCTCTGATAGGGAAGGGGTGTAAACCCCCAGCCTGCCTGCAGTCCTAGGCTTTTCCTGGCTCACTACTCAAGGAGCAGGAGTGTTGCCAGCCCCCAGCAAGCACTGAGGCAAAGAGAGTGCATGTAGTGCATGCATCTGTTGCTGATATGGAGCTTTTCAATCTCCCTCCCTGCTTCTGTATACTGTCTGCAGCAAACTGACAGACAAGCAAGCCAGGGGTGGTGGGGCTGATAAGTGTCACCCCTATCTCAGTGTTCATTGCCTCATTAAGAAAACAGAGAGACGTTACCAGCTACCTGTTGATTCTGCCTGTTGATTCAGCACAGACCCAGCATGTAGTCTGCTAGCTAATACACAGATATCTTCTCCACAAGGCAGAGGGGACAGGGGAATTCCTGCTTAGCAGGGAGGGGGAGTGGGTAGCTGACAGCTCTTAAACAGCTTTTCCAAGGAAGGACATTAAGCTACCTGTTGAATAGCTTCAGAAAGCCTGTCTGCTGCTGTCATGTCCCACAGCATGGACTGTAGCCAGCATGTGGTCTGGAAGCTAATGCTGAGGTGTCTGTGAGGGACAGGGGAATGCCTGCTTAGCACAGAGTGGGGAGGGGAGGGTGAGGGAGCAGAAGCCAGGCAGATACCTGCAGAGACTCCCAAATTCCAGCAAGGCAGCAGAGGGGAGAGGCCAACCCTGCTGTGGAGCAGAGAGCCCCACCCAGCGCAGAGAGCACGTCGGGATGCTGTGGGACTCTGCTTTATCTTCAGTCAGCAAGTGGGGACAGACATTGCAAAAACTGGTTTGAGCCAAATCAGTTAAGTCTGGTACTACATTCAACAGCTTCATCTCAAACTGGTTTCAGCCATTTTCAAACTGGTTTATGTGCACTGAACATCTGTTCTGTTACAGGTTTAAACCAGTTTCTGATCACTTAAACCAGTTTATGTGTAACGTCTGTCCCTAGCCTAAGGCACTACTGTACACCAGAGCCAACTCCTAGGATTTCTAATAAACAGAGCTGATGATGTTCCAAGTCTCTGAGAAACAGTATCTCTAGTAGTTGTAGTGACCTCTTCCACAGTACCATACCTGAGTTCTTATTCAGTTTTGACTCAGAGGATAGAGAGCTTACATACTGAATTATCAGGACTGTTTTTCAATAATGGAACAGCAGGTATAATATTTGTTGCTTTGAGTTGAAACATTTTAAGCTGAGACTGAATCCAGGTGTTACAGGGCCCTATTATTTACATTGACAACTGCACTGTCAGAGCAGTGTAATTGAGAATCATGCCCCAGGCCCTTAAAGCAAGGACTTGATTTTTACTTTGTACAAAGCCTTGATTGCTGAGTAGGACCATTAGGCATGATACTGATAATGAAATAAATCACTCTAAAAGCATGGTATGGTACAAACATAGCTTTTTTTGTAAAATGAAGGCAGTGAGGGTGCTTCCTGGCAGCCCTGCTGCCACTTACACATCTTCAGATCTTGGGCATAGTAGCGGTAGGTCCTCCCAGAATGTCCTCACTGCCCTATTCCTGATTTTGGAGTATGAGCAGGGGGCAAGCCTCATTTGTTAGTGGTAGCCATAAAAGCAGCATACATACCCCTTGCTGTCTTTCAAGGTTGAGTGGAGGGGAGGAATATGTGTAATGGATTGCTTATCTAGTTGGTTTTTTAAATATATGCTGCTATGTGTGTGGGAGAGAAGGAAAGAATAAGGATAAGTAGCCTGCTCTTGGCGTGGAAGGTGGTGAGGGTCCTCAGTTTGAGTTGCTCATTTCAAAGCCTTGGACCAACCTCTGAGTAAGTTCTGTTTCCCATACAGACAAGTGCATGCCTGTTTTCCCAGCTAAATAAAGAAATTCTGAGTGGTCAACAATATTTGCTTTGGAATAAAGGTAGTACACAAAATCTTCTGGAAAAAATAATTTCTATCGTTAAAAGACTCAGAAAATTATGATTAAGAAACAATGGGCAAAGTTCATGCTTACTTTTGTAATTCCATTAACATTAATTGAGGTATTACCTCGGGTCTGGATTTGACTCAAAAGCTATTAAAGGAAAATTTCTTAAAATAAACTTGCAGTTAAGGAATGTGAGCAGGCGTATGTCACAGTACACTTTTACATTATTTTAACTTTTAAATGATATGAATAACGGAAAATAAGAAAATTTTGAAGCTTTGGAACATAATGCGCATTTACAAATAGACACAAAGGGAAATTAGACAGCCTGAAAATAAGTGAACATGTTCCTTCTACCCACCCTTTATTTATGCTGTGATGAAGATTCCTCTTTTTAGTTGCTTCATACAAGTGCTATAGAAATAGCTAACTATTGCAGGTACTCAGGCATTTTTCAACACGATGGTTGTTCACCAGACAATGATCATTTCACAAGACTATTATTTTTAGGCAAATTTGGGACAAAAGTGCAGGATGGAATTATTGGAGAAACAGTGAGAACGTGCGTCACCCCAAAGTACCTAGTACCCTCATTGTCAGGGCACTCACTTGGAATGAGAGAGACCTGAGGTTAGGCCCCTGTTTTGATTCATGGACAACAGGAACTTTATGGTTATTTGCATTATCATGGAACCATATCAAAAACATATGTAGTTACCTTTTTATTGATTTGAGTTTAGGCACCACCATAGGTATTGCTATGTCTTCATTGCATTCCCATTTTGCTCTGCCTACCTGCTTCTATGGTAAAAACACACTAGGGCTGAGCCCTATGGCTGCTCCAGGGACCTCACTCTCAGGCATGCTTGAAAAATGGCTTGGGTTGCCCCTAGAATGGCTTCACCACCACATTTCTGCATTTGGTGGATGTGAGCAGGTGGGACATGCTTTGGTGTGTCTCTGTTGGAATATGCCAAAAATGCAATGGAGACCTACCTCCAAGATAAGCCAGATCCAAAAAGTGCTTAGGCACTTAAACTCCTATTCAGATCCACCAATCAAAGACACCTAAATATGCTTTTATATCTGGCCCCACAAGAATAGTAATATAACGATGATGATAACAGTATTTATTTTCTGTAAGAGATTTTGAAAAATCTTTCAAAGAATCTGTTCGCTAAGAGATTTTGAACAAGCAGAATGTTTGTTTTGCTGTGGAGTTGATAAATGTAGAAATCTAAAATGTTTGCAGGACAGTGAGGAAGGAAATGGTTTCCCTTATTAACCCCTGCTTACAAGACACTTACTTTAATTAAGAATGAAGGGTGGTACAGTAGCTTGGTGGGGGGGCGGGGATGACCACGGCACCCACTCCGGGCACTGAGTCAGGACGGGCGGAAGAGGGCATAGTGAGAGGCATGAAAACAGCAGCTGCTGTGACCCCTGCCAGGAGCACAGCCATTTATGTTCACCATGCACTGCCACTGCCCAAGGCACAGAAGTGCCCAGGTATGCCTCTGGGTGCATATAATAACCAGTGAGCATGTAATTTCAGAATTTGTTGTGTAGTTATATATTTGTGTTTTGTGGTACCTTTCATGCAAAAAGAGGATGGGCTTTTTAAGTTCTATATTATTCCATGGTTGCTGCACTAAGGAGAGACATAATACTAAAGAAGAGGGAATAGAGATCAGGAAAAAAGACAAAGAGCAAAAGCCAAGGGCATAAAACATACTTGCTTCTTGAGTGCTTATTTTGGCAATGCCTTGACCTCTATCTCATTTATATCATCCTGTTATCTTTGTTTTAGGCAAATAAGCCAATAGGAAGATCTGTGCTTGGGAGATCAGTCTGATCTCTCCATTGTAGCATTCTTTTGTGAGTCACCAATCAGAATGGAAAAAGTGAATAAAAAGAAAAATGTTCTCTCACAGTGCTGCAAAAAGAAAAAGCCACTTACACTAAATTCTATAGAATCTCTGCTGATATCTAATAGCATCCCTTGTTGAGCTAACCAGTTGAATACAGGTATAATTACGTGAACAGTTAAATTTTATTACAGTGATTTGAGTGATGAATCATATACTTTTGTTAATATAAAATTGTGACTTTCCTGAGGAAACGTTAATAGAAAATTGAGTTTTTATAAAGCACACGAAGGACTGGATTCTCCACCAAGCCCAAAGGGCCTCAAAGCTGCACATGGGAGATATAAATTAAGTCTTTGGCATAAGGTACTTCAGAGACTTCGGGTTAATGGAGAATCTCATTTAGGAAAGCCTCTTTCCACCATGCCTCTTCCTCCCTTCCTTTGCCCTGGCGTACAGTTTTTCCTTTATGCCACTCTTCACTTGCATAGGGGAATATTCTTCAGTGGAAGTCTCTGGTTTCTTTATATTAATTTTGTATGTAAGTGGCACAAAATGAATTTGACAGACCAAAGAATCTGAGCCACAGCCATAGTAACTTGTACCTATTTTTTTCTGCTCAGAATATATTCTTGACTTTCCCTGTCTTCATTTGTGGGATGAACTGTATTTGAATATTTGCGGTGGTCAGTTACTGTACTTTGATATCAGCTCATTGCTAGTTTTGAACAGCTGTTCTGAATTTTTTTTCTAGTTGTTGTATTTTCCCCACTTTACTTCATTAAATGAAGCAAATGGCTTAAAATAGTAATGTGAGTTGGCATTAATGTGCCATATGAATTTTAATATCCAGGAAATATTATTTATTTTTTTAGTGGCAAGAATCTACACTTGAGCTTTTTGTTTGTTTGTTGCATATTGCCATACTGTATTTATTGTTCTCTCTTGGTTTCCAAGCTAATAAACCTGTTAAGTTGATTTAGATGCATTTTCGGTAATTTGATTGCGGTGATTACTGTTTTTGACTACAACAAATGTGAAAAGGTTATTGCAAAACAACCTTTGAATCAAAACTGCTTAGAAACAAATGCTGGTATATAAGTCTAGGTATTTTCTGAAAGCTAAGTGTAACTCATCTTACAAGAGGCTGTCCTCCATACTACAAATCAAAGAAAATATCTTATCATAAAATGATACAGCTATCATTTCCCTCTAACTGAGGTTCTTCTAATTAAGATTGGAGAGAGTAATATCTGAACACTTGCTTGGATAGTTCACTTTAACTTTCAAGTTAACTTTGATTTTCAGATTTATATAAAGGCCTAGAGACCATTGTGTTTTAAGTAGCTCAGAATGCCTGAAGCCTTCTGGGCTTGAGTGCATTTGGTACATTTGATAAAGTTATAGCACACTGAGAAAAGCATGGGAAAGGTCCATGAATTCTAAAAATAGTTTTGTTGCAGGGTATGTTGATAGTGTTGACAGGTTTTACATTTGTGGTTTAGGCAGGATATAGTTCCGCTAACACATCTCCAGCATCACCACAATCAACAACCCCCACAAGAAAATAACAGAATGCATGGATCTTACACCTACCTCATGGAAAAAGCTGCTGGTGAAACTAAGCAACCTCTCTGCTTCAGAATGAACTTTCCCAGAAAAAAAACAACAGAGAGAAACATCCAGTTCCCAGTGGGAAAACACTTTTTTATGGAACAACCATTCCATCTGAACTCACAGACCTAGTTCTCAAGGGAATCCTACACAGTACCTTCAAAAGATAGGTATGGAGGGAATCATAAATTTGACTGAATGCAAAAGTCATGGGATTAACAGACAGTGGTTTTGTAGCTCATAATTTACCTGTTTCCTCTGCCAATCTTTCTGTACTCTTGCTGTAAGAACAGCTCTCTTCTCTACTGAATAGTACTATTATTTTATGTAATTCTTTTTATCTATCTCACCTATTCTGTATTTGGTAAATAATGGCTTCTAATAAATTCTCTTCGTGAGGTTTATTGCCAACTTAATTTTTTAAGGGAATCCTTTTATTTACCTAATGAGGTTAAGCAAACTTAATTATTCTACCTTATATTTAGTATAGGCTGTATCTGCTTCTTTGCAAGGCCTGAGGAAGGGCACTTTTTGTCCAAAAGGCTGTTTACCATCTCTTCCAGCTATATAGTTGGTCTAGATATTACCAACTGTAGCAGCAGATTCATCCCACACTAATTGTATTATGATGGACATAAGTCCATCCATAACCAAGAATGTAAGGCATATATACCCAACTTGTTGTTCAGAGATGTAAGCCAGTGATTTTCAACTTTTTTCACTTGCAAACCCCTAAAAAGTTTTGAATGGGGCCACGGACCCCTTTGGAATCTATTGTGTGTATAAAGAACATTCTCTCTCTCTCTCCCCATTCCCCCCTTCTCCTGTTCCAGTTTGTAGATTGATAATCACCAGGTGAGCAGAGGGGCCACAGAGCTGCAGTCCTATGTGAAGTAGTGGCAGTAGCAGGATGAGATAGGGCTGTCCACCTGATCTCTGTCTGGTGGCTCTGGGCTGCCTGCTGCTGGCGTGTTGGTGGCCTCTGGCCACAGAGGGAGCTGGAGCAGCAGCAGCACTGATGGCACTTTCCTTTGGGGTAGTGCCCCCATTTTTACAGCCACCTTTCATGGATATCCTAGACATAGTCTGCAGACCCTCCAGGGGTCTGTGGACTACAGGTTGAAAAACACTGACATAGGCAAACAACCCTAACTCTTTCATTGAATCCTCTGTGTGTTCCAGGATGCACATTTTACCATTCAGTGTATTGTATTACAGTGAGATTCAGCAAATAGATTGTTCCTTGACAAATGTGCTTGTCTCTGTGTCTTGAGTTTTTAATAAGCTTGGATATTTAAATTAAATAATCAATATGGGGGACAAAAAGAAACAGCTGAGCCTGCTGCTCTTACACTTGTACTCAGCTGTTTGCTTAAATTTGCCAGGATAGGAAAGAATGTAATCACAACCTGTTTTGATAAGTTGCAGTTCTCTCTCCACCATCCAAAAAGGAAAAACAGATAGTCTTCCATTAAATGTATTTCTTCCTACATGCATAGAAACTTGAATATCTTATTACAAATGCTGAATTTGGTATGGTGAAGTCAACCCCCACAATTTCTGGTGGATTCTGCTTATAATTGTTTCCAAAACCTACTATGAATATGTCTATAATTTTTCATTATATTTTAATTACCAAAATGCTTCTCAAGGATATACAGCTGTTCTAATATGTGTGACCTCATTTCTTGTTTTTTCCCCCTTTCCCATTCTGGCTTCTCTGTGCAAAAGTATTCTGTTTTCATACACTCTAGCATAGCACATGCTAACACTTAAACAGTTTTACAATATAAATGAGAAGGAAAAACAGCAGTGTCGCATACTGTGGGTGGTTCATTTTCTTAATTTACTATTGAAAACATATGTGAACATTTTGTATAAATAGAAAACAATTGAAGAATGCCATAATGTTACCAGCAGTTTATAAAATTCTGTAATAAAGCTATCTTTTCTGCATACTGCTGTTAATGTATTGTAAGTCGTTCTAAGTGACTCTAGATGACTTGAACTTAAATCTAACATGTGTTCATGTCTTTTTTTAAACGTCGTCACTGTTGTCTCCCATCCATTAATAGTCTATTTCAATTCGTAGAATCATAGAGAAATAGGGTGAGAAGGGACCTCCAGCAGCAATCTGTCCCAACCCCTTGCCTGAGGGAGGATCATCCCTATTCAAACCATCCTCTCAATCCATAATCTAAACTGTACATAAGACTTCCATCAACCCTGACATCACACAGACCCAACACACTCATTTGCCACAAGTAAAGCAGCAGAACCATGGCATCCAGTGTCTTCCTTCTATAAAAATGTTGTCAATATGTACTCAAGTGATCCCAGGTAGAGGGCCACAATATCTGTTACAGAGGAAAGCAAAAACCCCCACAGTCCATACCAGTCTAACCACAGGATAAAATTCTTTCCCCCAAATGTGGTAATTGGTCTGACCCTGAGCAGAGAGGCAAGACCCTGTAGCCTGGAACGTCTGGTTTTGGTCCCAGGAGGAACCTGCACACATCCCAATCAGTCTCCAGCCTTGGATGTAGCCAACACTCAGTGCCTCCAAGGGAGGCTTAAAAACACCCTAACACGCGTAACAGAAAGGCAGGGTTGGGGCAAGCAGCAAATCCCAGAAGCCTGGGAAATACCCACAGTATGACTAAATCATCCCAACCACTGGCTGTCCAACCTTCTTCAATACCTCTAGTGATTCAGAGTCCACAACTTCCCTAGGCAGTCTGTTCCACTGCCTCACTGTTCTAAGAGTAAACAAGTTTTCTGGGTATCCAATCTAAACTTACTTTGCTGCAAGTTCAAGCCATTGGCCCATGTCCTCTTTTCCTCAGCAAGAGAGAAAAGGTATTTTTCCTCTTCTTTATGGCAGCCCATCAGGTATTTGAAAACTGCTATCGTGTCTCCTCCACAAGCTGAGCATGCCTAGTTCCTTCAGCTTCTCCTCGTATGACTTGCTTTCCAAGCCCTTTATCTTCTTTGTTGCCACCTCTGGACCCTTTCTCATTTCTCCAAATCCTTCCTAAAATGTGGAGGGCAGAACTGCACCCAGTACTCCATAGATTCATAGATGCTAGGGTCGGAAGGGACCTCAATAGATCATCGAGTCCGACCCCCTGTATAAGCAGGAAAGAGTGCTGGGCCTACATTACTCCAGCTAGATACACATCTAGCCTTCGCTTGAAGACCCCCAGGGTAGGGGAGAGCACC
>NW_017728886.1:231972431-231983438 GCF_001723895.1 Crocodylus porosus
GCCAGTTGGTCTCTCGGATGCAGTTCTCATGCCGTCTGCCGCGTCCGTTCACTGGTAGGATGGAAGAGAATACCACCTGTGCACTGAATTCCCTCAGATGAGACATTAACTAGACCTGAGTAGAGGCACTATCACCTTCTGTGTCTTGCACCTAATGTGTCAATTAATGCATCCCAAAACCACATTTGCCTTGCATGGCTGTATCCTACTTCAGACTTATATCTACCAAGGCTCCCAAATCCTTTTCCATAGTGCTGCCATCCAGCCAACTGTCACCCATTTTACATTTATGTTTTTGGTTATTCTTCCCAGGGTGTAGCACCTTGCATTTGTCCACATTGAGCTTCATCCTGTTAGCTCTACCCTAACTTTCCAATCTGTCAAGATTCTTCTGAATTGTGCTCACATTCTCCAAGATGTTCACAGTCCTTCTCAGTTTCATGTTGTCTGCACACTTGCTCAAAAAGCTTTCTATGTCACATCATTAATAAACGTGTTGAATGGTAAGGCTGTGCAAAATTTTGCCAGCTGTTTCATTTTGATGCTGTTTCAACTCGTTTTGAGCTCGAAACGGTGCAATCAAAATGAAACAAAGGGCTTTGAAACAGCCTTGACACTAAACGAGGGCAGTCAAAACATTTCAAAAGTTTCAAAACATTTCAAGTTTCAAAGCTGAAGCTGGGCTTGCCTGCAGGGAAACAGACAGTAAGGAGAGGGATGGGGAAGAGGGAGGAAGGACTGCTCTCATACCAACTGTAGCTGGCCAGTGACTGTAATCCTTGCCTGAGGTCCCTTACAATCCCAGTGGTGTGGGGGAGGGATGGAAAAACACCATAAAAGGCAAGGTTGTTTGAACTGGCCTGCTTTCTGCCTTAGAGTCTGACAGTTACTGAACTATATTCCAGCAGCTCAGGAGCATAAGACAATGAATACTACTACTAGCATTGATTGGAATGGTTTCCTACTTGCTAGCCTAGTAAGTGGAATTCCACAATACCTTTTGCTTTTTTCTAGACCATTTTATGTTATTATTATATTCATTGATTTGTTTTTTCCAATTTTATAATTATATTGGATATTACACTATATAATTTGTATAGGAAGGGAGATGCATTTATATTTTATTTCTATACATTTATACCTTGTGGCATATTACATACACATTATAGAATTTATATAGGAAGACAGATACATTTGTTTTACTTCTATAAATTTATACCTTGCAGCATATACATAACTTATAGAATTTATATAGGAAGGGAGATGCATTTAAACTTTGCGGCATATTACATACATTATAGAATTTATGTAGGAACGCAGATGCATTTATATATTTTAATAAAAACATGACACTCTGAAACACACCATGAAGCATGGTGGAAAGGCTGCTGGCAAGCCTTCAGGGACGGGCAAAAGGTGGGGGAGAGGGAGAGGTGTAAGGCCCTCCTCCCCCCATCCCCAAAGTGAGATGCAGCCTTTTTCCTACAGCTAGCAGGGATGAGGCTTCCAGAAGCAGCTAGGGGAGGGGAGCAGTGCCAGTGCAACTGCCTGTGCCTGAGATTGCATCCCCTCCAAGAGCACCAGCCATAATCTCCCCCACTGCCACCATGACAACAAGCAGCAGCACCAGCATGACAGTCTCCTCCACCCCCATTTCACTTCCCATGCTGAGCTTTCCAGTGCCAGCGGAAGAGCTGGAGCTGGACCTGGATCTTGATCTGAGTGCCTTAGCAAGGGAAATTCTGGGGAAGGAAGGGGAATCAGCTGAGTTTTTTTCCACACCCCTCAAGTTTCCCCTAGAGCCAGGTCTCCTTCCTCAGAAGGCACTTCAGAGAAGGCTGAATTAGAGGTTTGGAGGCAAGTGGCTCAGCTGAGTCTGCTCCTCCTGTTGCTGTGCCTCTGCCTGCTGAGGAGGGGGAAAAGGCAGCATCCACACATGCACCTGCACCCCAGAAGCAGGCGGGTATTGTGGTCTGGGATCATTCTGAGCTGGATATACTATCTGCCTGCACTGCTGAGCCAAACCCAGCTGGGGCAAGGGAACAAAACACATGAGCAGCATGGGGAGCCTGATGCATCTCTGCAGGCACCACTCCCTTACCCTTGCTCTTCTTCGGTCTGGCACCAGTGGGAGTATACCCAAAGGGAAGTCCCCCTCTTGCTCCAAAGCCCCTGTCCCCCCCAAGGCAGAGGCAGACCACCCTGGAACAGTGGGGGAAAGGACAGAAAGGGGGGCATGTTGCAACGGCGAGCAAGATCACCCAGAGCACTGGGGAGATGCTTGTTGTGGATGGCCAGCCTTTCTCCTTAGTTGAACAGCCAGGGTACAGGCAGCTCATGGCACTCATAGGTATCTCAGGCAGCAAAGCTGAGCTCATCTGGAGCCTCACAACTCAGGCCTGCAATAAGTAAGCCTCAGGCCTTTCCCCAGTCAGGACTGTGTGTGTGTGTATGGTGGCTGGAGGTTATGTCACCTTCTGCCTGCCTTTCACCAGGGAAATCCTCAGCTCTGGTCTGGGTCTGCCACACCACCTGGGTCTGCCGCACCACCAGCAGTCCACCAGGCCTCGCAACCCCAGCAGAATGCAGTTTTAGTGGTCTGCCCAGGACATGGGGCCGCCTCCTACCCCGTAGCCCCAGCCCATACCTCCAAGTTCCTGGCACAGAACCTTAGCAGGGACATATTCTTCCCCTGCTTGCTGGTGGTGCAATGAGTGTCCCCTCCAGCTCTTAGAGTTGGGCATTAAATGGTTTTAAAAACAAGAAAAAAGGAAATAGGTGTGGATGGAGTGAGGAGGGTGGCATTCACTCCATCTGCACGTGGAACTTGGGGACTCCTAGCAGTAGGAGGTTCACCTTCAGGAACACCAGCTTTTCCACCAGACCAGGTTCCAAGGAGGTATGGTGGGGTGTCACTACATCACCAGCAATGCTGGACACGCTTTTGCTTGGAACACTGGTCGGTGGACAGGACAGGTTGTCCCGGCCAACCACGGCCAGATCTGACCACATCTGTCTGCAGCTTACCCAGTAGGTCAAGGGGTAATGCAGCAGCACCCCATGTCCTCAGTGAGATAGGCAGCCACCAAAGCCTGAGTGCCACCTGTCTGATGGTGGGGTTTGGTGCCTCTGGACCCCACCACGGAAGCCGTGCCCTTGGCCCACATTGGCAGCACCTGTGGTGGAGGAGGAGACTTGCTGGTGGATGGCATGCTGGCATGGGACACTGGATCCCCCTGTTCCACATCCCCCCGCCTCTGCCATTCTGCCTCCCTGACTCTCTTCATCAGTAGCTCCGTCCACTGATCCAGGGTTTGGCTGCTGCATAAACTGCCTTTCACCCTCTGGTCACTCATGGCAGCCAGAATGTGGACTGTACTGGACCACAAGGGATCGAGCCATTTTCTGATGCCCTCCTTCAGCCAGCTCACCATTGCTTGGACATCTGGTGGCAGTGGCTTGCCCCAGCCAGGAACATTGATCCCCTGAAAGCTCGCCATTTGACTCTCAATTTCCCTCACTAGAGGGATCACCTGGCTAAGGAGGGCCAGGGTCTCCGTGGCCTCGAGGAAGGGCTTGAGGACCACCAAGATCTGGGAGATGGTACCCCACTCAACTTGGTTAAAGGGGCCACTGATCCCAAACTTCCCAAGCAAGGCCATTTGATGGATGCCTCTTGAGCATCAGGTGTGTGGAGTTCTACCAAGTCTCCACATCCTGCATGATTTTGTGCTATGGGATGTTCAGCATTGCTTGTTTGTCCTGCAGCATCTCCCTCCCCCCGCCCCTTGATGCTCCAGTGAAAGTAGCCTGGATTTTGAAATGAGCTTGCTGTTGGAGCTGATGCCATCACTAGCAGCCCTGTGTCTCTTCAAGGCATCCCTGACAATGAGGTGGAACTTGTGTATCGCACAGCGGATGCCAATAAAGTTGGCATCACAGACCACCATGATCTCTGTTGACATGTGGGACTCATCCATCATCTTGGTTTGAAGGAGCACCCACCGACGGCCTGACTGGTCACACCAGTGCCCTGTGAGGGAGAGGTAGGTGTGATCTCCATCCTGGCTGCTCCAGATGTCCGAGGTGGAGTGTAAGACCACCTGTGGACCTGCCTTGTGCAGCTCCTCCCTCAAGTACTCCCTGCATGCCTCATACAGGGAAGGCACCACTGTCCTGCTGAAGGTTGTGCATACGTGCACTTGGTATGATGGGGCCACAAGTACCATGAGCCGCCTGAACCCTGGTCACTCAATTAAGGAGAAGAGGTGGCCATTCACAGAAAGCATCTCCCCAATGCTCTCGGTGATCTCACTTACCCTTGCAATGCACCCCCCTTTCTGTCCACCTTTTCCTGACTGTTCCAGGGTGGCCTGCCTCTGCTTTGGGGGGACAGGGGCTTTGGAGCAAAAGGGGTGCCAGGCTGAGGAAGAATAAGGGGAAGGGGGTGGTGCCTGCGGACATGAAATGAGTTGAAACGAAACAGCGAGAGAAATTTCACACAGCCCTACCCCTTGGTCTGGATAAGAATGTGCTAGCCCCACTTTGGCATCTTCCCATCTAGATTAGGGCCCTACTAACTGAACTTCCACTTGGGGCTCACCCATCCCCAGAAGCTTCTGCGAATGGGAAGCTGCTGAGGAACCATGAGGAGAAGCAGATACGTGGGTCAGTGGGTCCTGATCCAGGTTGGAGTGGAAGGGCAGCTGGTGAGGCCTCAATCCAGATGATGGGGGTGCTGCAGGTGAGCCCCTGTGGGACAGTGGGTGTGTGAGCTCTAAGGGGCTAGGGAAACCAGGAGGCAAGGGTTGAGTCCCAAGATACCAGGGACAGGTGGGTTGAACTGCAAGGGACTCTGGGAGGGGCCAGGGGCATGGGGTGATCCCCAAATGTCTGAAAAGTAAGGGAGCAGGAGTGGTAAGCCTCCTGGTAAATGCAAACTAAACCCCCCATGGGTCCAAATGCAAACAACAGCTCCTTGCCTGCATAACAAGGCTTCCTCTTACCCCAGGTAATATTCCCCTGTAGGGTATCAGCACTCTGTCTGCCTTCCTCAGGATAGCCCCTGTGCCACTTAGGAGAGTTCTTGTATTCCCCTTGCTCTGGAGCCTCAGCAGCCTCCAGAGCTAGACTGATCCTCCTGACTCAAGGCTTGTGTTTATATACCTCACTGGCCCTGGCGCTGGCTCTTGCTGGTCAGGTGTCTTTCAGAGCTGCCACAAGCATTTTCTGATCCAGCTTGCTGGCTCAGCCTCTTCCTCAACCTCAGAGTGATGTACTGCTGCCCATCTCTGCTGTGCTCCTATTTGTCTCCTATATAAGGCTCTGGTCCATAGTGCTACTGCAACACAGCTAGTTCTGTGATAAATAACGCCCCACGTACTGGTTCTCTGGCAGCTCATGAGCAGCTTTCCCCACCTGAGGCTCTCTGCTGCTCCTCTGCCCTTGAAGTAACAAGAGCCTTTGGCTCTCTGTTGTGGTATTCACTGGGAGTGGTGCCTCCTGGGATGCTTCCAAGTCAAGTTAACCGCGTGAAAGGTAATGTGTAACAACACCCTTACTGTCCAATAGGCTAATAAATTTCTGTTCCCAGGTCATCTAGTAAGGGTGTTAGGTAGATTTCCTTTGAACACCCAGAACTCTGAGCTCAAACAGGTTGTGATATTTATATGGAAAGTGTTCTCCTGCCTGTTAGCTAGTGTGTCTGTCCTTTATCTTTTTTTCAGTACTCATTCATTTTAGTGCATAGTTTTTGTTTGGTTTCACGCACATAGTTGCATTTGGATCACTGGATGAGGTATAGCACATTCTAGGATAGACACGTGTATGGTCCATGGATTCAGACAGTTTGGTTGTGGGGAGTGTAGATTTTTGTGGCAGTAGATATGTATTGATAGGTCTTTAATTTATTGTTCACCCATCTGGTCCAGCATTTGGGGATATATTTAAACTAACAGAGAACTTTTCGGACATCTTACATTCAGACCATTCAAAAGCTTTTTCATTAAGATGAACAAGCAAACAAATGAAAAACACCCCTCCCTCACTTTTAACTCACTGCATGTATGCTCTCAAATTAGGAGCTATCTCTGCCATGTTTGCAATCATTTTCTCTTGTTAGAAGGCAGTCATGGACAATAAAAAGGTATATTGAGCGCTCACAGCATATTGTGCAGCTCAGTTTCTAAAACATGGCACAAGCTTTTGAATGTGCACAGGTGGTGATATTTGTATGAGATTGTTTTCGTAGCTACCACTGATTCCATTTGACTTTGGAACTAGAAATGTATGAGAGGTTCTTTATTGAACTGAAGTTTATATAACCTCTTAGTAGCATGAGTCTGTTATTCAAAGCACAGACTGTTCAGCAACTCCTTTTTCTTGGAACAATAACTATTGGCCGCCATGAACTTTTCAGACTAGATATGTGAATAGATGTAATATCTCCAGTCTTATATAAGTTAAATTAAAAGTTTGCTAGGTGCTTTTGAGGCAGTTCAGAGTATAGCTAGTTCTAATGGGCATTGCCATAATCTGCATTAATTCTCATGTATAGCTGAGTGGCTCTCAAAAGAAGGTGAAGTTCTCTACCTCTAAAAATCATAAATATTTTATTCCAGTTAGGTTTTAATAACTGAATGCCCCCACCAACTTACGTGAAGGGCAAATGCAACATTATTGTTTGAAACTGGCTTTTGGAAACTAAATTATCCCAGCTAGTTAAAATAAATGCTAAAAATACTGTATACCCTGAAATCAAGTACAACTATGATATTCAGTCTTAAAATTCAATCTGTCTTATAAAGAATTTCCTTTAAAAGTTTGAGTTCCTTTAAGATTAAGTTGAACTTTCTGTAGGTTTTTTAAAAACTTAAGTCATAGAATCATAGAAAATCAAGGTTGGAAGGGACCTCAGGAAGTCATCTAGTCCAACCACCTGCTCGAAGCAGGACCAGCCCCAACTGTAGCAGTCCTGTAAGTGTCTCTTGGAATTAATGAAAAATATGTAAATATTTAAAATGCTTTTGAAGGGGAAATGTCTGGAATCCTCAAATGAACTTTCTTTTGTGGATGCCTCCCTTTTTGCAACAGAATTTGTATTGTTCATATTGAAGGAGAGGGTGAAAGTGAATGAAATGAAAATGAGGACAAGTGTCAACTTGACTACCCCATCAGGGGGTATTGTGAGGACTACTTGGCTACATTCCATTAGTACTCCAATGAGTTGAAGTCTCCAGGCTGGTCATATTATAGTAGCCTTCCACCATCTCGGCATTATTTGAAGAATGAGGCTTTCTATTTTATGTGGTTCATATGTACTCTCAACTGCATTCTCTCTAGCTTTAATGGTGCATGCTCTGAAAGGAACATGTAAGGTGTTTTTATTATTACTGGTTAAAAGTAGAAAGAACATGTATTAAAATGTGTTTCATGTGTTCAGGGCAACATCTCCAACTTCGACATTGTCATGGAATCTGATGAGGGCACTTTCATGCCAACTGGCCTGGGTTTTACTGGCAGCGATAAAGCTCGTGGCATCATGAAAGAGATCATGCAGCTGTTGCAGCCTATCAACGTGACAAATATTTATGAAAGTGGTGGTGGAACAGACATTGATTACTGGGTGAAAGATGGAGTACCAGGTGAGACTATTATATCAATTTGGGGAGATGACTAAGTGGGCCCATTACTATCCCTACACTATGGATCCTGGTACACATTACATATAAGATGCAGTTAAGGTGTTAATTGTGCCATAAATAGTAACCCAGTCACAAGTTAAAGCCAATTTAACTTGGCATAATATATGTGGGATATTTAAAATCTTTGTGGCTTATTGGTATCATGACCTAAATTAAATTTGTAGCATGTTGGAGCTGAACTATGAAGCTGAGCATAGAGGTTTGGGCTGGGGCAACTCCAGGGAAGCCTCCCCAATCTTGGGCTCACTGCAGCCTGGATCTTTAAAAAGCCAGTGTGCAACTGGGAGTCCCATGCCAGGCAGCTCTGCTGAGACCAGGGGATCAGAGGCTTCCAGTGGAATTTAGAGTTTCCAGTGGCGGAAGCCCTCCAGCTCTTGCTAGGAGCCTCCAGTCTCCTTTACCTGGCAGCCTGACGCTTCTTGAACTGGAGTCCAGGGTCTTGTCCAGAGCTATGACTGTCCCAGGCATGGCTGACAGTCAGCTGATTGTCAGCCCCAGACCAGCACTAGAGCTGTCTCAGTCGGAGTGGGGTCTGGCAGCCAGCTGACAACCAGCTGATTGTTGGTCTAGCTGAACCTGCAAGCAATCCTCTTTCAGTTTGCCGGTCCAGGTAGAGCCTTGGATTTTGATCCTTTGTACCAGCAAGTAGTAATGGCACAACTGGGATTTGATCCTGGATCACACCAACTGTGTTTCCTGCTATTCACATGTAGCATGGCAGGAGGTGCGATTATTGTGTTCTGGGATCAGATCCGATCATATCATTAAACAAACATGTGCCAGGGGCCTGTTACATCTCAAATTCAGATTGTATTTCCTATATGGTTTTGACAGTCTGACATCTACAACAAACATTTTCCTTGAATAACATTACTAAAGAGGGAATGCTTATCATTTAAAGGCTAACCTGCAGAGCCATGACATAATGTGTATTTTGAGCTCCCATTTAATAATGCCTCAGATTATGTATGGGACAACGTGTCTAAAATCTTCTTTTAGGCTTTGGGATTTATAATAATCTCTCCCAGACCAATGGTTTAAAAATAGTAGAGAATTCTGTGTGGTTTAGTCTATAACAGGGCAAAAAAGAAGTTAATGTTGAAGTACAGTCCTCCTTTCACATGCTCTTGTTTAATTTAAAAATGTATTTAAAGGAAACATTTATGGGGAGGTCACTACTCAAAGTATAAAATATACAATACACTAAAATGTATTGGAGAAAATTCATAGAAATATGGTTTAAAATTGTTTCTACATTCATTCTCAGTGTTATTTCTGAGCAGCATTCTTGCCTTTGACTTTGAGACACCCTAATGTAAGCCCAAGGCAGTTCATAATAAGAATAAGCTCTAAATCCTGCAAGACGACATATACACCTTTCCACCTGTGTGGAGTGACATTGACACTAGGGTCTATGCATCTTGGGATCTGAGCCTAAATTATGTTTTACTGTGTTTTTCAGTACTGCGATAACAATAAATGTGTTGCATTTCAGCATTTTGAGAAGCTTAACTGGTTTTAGCATGTTATACTTCTTTTTCTCATGGTTTATGGCTGATGCAGTTTATTTCTGATGTTTTTTCCCTGTCATACCACCGTCACAAATACATAGATGCTCTAGGTTTTGGAACCCCCGCATATTATATTGACTGGCTTATCTCATTTATGATCTTTGGAGAAGATTTATAGGTGCTTCAGTGAGGTATGGAATATAGGCTCCTTATTTTAAGGAAGAAGTTGTTTGCTTTTCATTTATCTGTGAAGTACATATAGAAAACGTAATGGCAGGCACTTTGATTTATCTGGATAATTCTTTCCTTGGTTTTTAAAGTATGATGGTTGTAGTAGGCGGGAAGCATCTTTTTAGGATCTGATTGAAAACATAAAGCTGACTCCTCAGGTGGGCAGTCTGTCTGTTCCAGTTTTAGACTGTTAAGTGTGGGACCAAGGTGCTGTAACTACTGTAACCCTGTCATTTTCACATCCTAGATTCGATCTACACATGTTTTACACCAACATAATAACAATGTGCTTAACTGAGAAGTGAGTCAGAGCCTCCCACAGGCTGTAGTAATGCCTCCACCTTCCTTGCTTCTGTGTGCACACATAGCTGCCCAGCATCTGAAGTTAGGTGATTTGCATTTCATTGTGATCACTTGCAAATGAGAACTTCTTGGTGCGTATGGTGGAAGTTTGAAAATTGAGAGGTGCAGAAACATTTCTACAGATAAAATAAACTTTGAAGGTTAAAAGGAGAAGTGTCATTTTAGGATAAATACAGACAGTCAAAAAGTCCTAGACTGAATCAATTCAATTTTTGCAGGTTTCTCTGAACTGTGTAGATTGAACTGAGAACACAGTGAAGTCAAGTTCACTTTTGAAACTAGAAAGGGAGCCAGGTCCCTGCAGGGGCCTGTACCAGTAGCTGGGGGACACTAGAGCATTCCTCCCACCCAAGCAGGCTTCATCCTTGACCAGCTGCCCAGCACATGCCCGCCCCCCCCCACCCCAACCTTGCAGTCTCCCCCAGGGGAAACAGTATCTCCAGCCAGGGGCTGCCTGGGCCACTAGCCTCAGAGGAGGCTCCCAGCCCCTGGCAAAGTTCCCCGAGCCCTACCATGAGTACCAAGAAAGGATTCCCCCCGTGTTACAAGACTTAATATTAGACTGTAGACTTTAAGGTGGGGGAAAATGCACTCCCATCCTGGCACCAGACCTCAGCCAGGCACTGCCCAGCGTGGCAGAGGGAGCCAGCAGGATGGGGCTTTACTCCCCCTGCTCATTTGGAGCTGGGTGCCAGGAGCTGGAAGTCAGGCTTGATTCCCCCAGCCATGCCCCCTCCTCAGCTTTTCAGGCAGCTGAGGAGGGGGCTGCAGGGAACTCACTTCCCCAGCCTAGCACCAGACCTCCCAGCTGGGTGCCTCCCAGTGTGGGGGCGAGGGGGAGGAAGCCTAGAGAGGGGACTTTACTCCCCACACCCACCCAGAGCTGGGACCTGAGCTTGAGTCCCCCAGCTATGACCCCTCCTCAAGCCTGGCTCCCAGCTCCAGGTGGGCAGGGGCAGTAAAGCTCATGCCGTGTGCTTCCCCCCTACCCCATGCCAGGCAGCACCTGGCTGGGGTCTGGTGCCACCAGGGGAGTGGGTTCCCCCCCTCCACTCCCCCCTCAGGCAGCCTGAGGTGTGATAGTGCTCTAGCTAGGAAGCAGAGGAGAGGTGCCGATCTTCAAGAAAGGGAGGAGAGTGGATCCGGCTAACTACAGGCCCATTAGCCTGACTTCTATCCTGGGGAAGATCTTAGAAAAG
>NW_017728886.1:231983538-232044146 GCF_001723895.1 Crocodylus porosus
AAGTAACTAAATCCTTGGATGATGGTGTCACCGTGGACATAGTCTTTCTAGACTTTAAGAAAGCCTTTGACACTGTCTCTCACCCCATCCTCATCAATAAATTAAGCGACTATAGCATTGATGCTTATACAGTTGGATAGGTAAAAAATTGCCTGATGGGGCACACCTAGAGAGTAGTGGTGGATGGGTTGTACTCAACCTGGCAAGATGTGAGCAGTGGGGTACCCTAGGGCTCGGTCCTTGGGCCCGCACTGTTTAACATCTTCATTAGTGACTTGGACGACGGGGTGGAAAGCACACTGTCCAAGTTTACTGATGACACTAAGATGTGGGGTGAGGGGACAGACTTGAAGAGAGAGAGATGCCGCAAATAGATTTAGACAGACTACAGAAGTGAGCAGATGAGACAAGGATGGGGTGCAACATAGACAAATGCAGGGTGCTGCACATTGGGAGAAGGAATCCACAGCATACATACAGGCTGGGGAGTTCCCTCCTTGAAAGCACAGAGGCGGAAAGGGCTCTTGGAGTCATTATCGACTCCAAGATGAACGTGATCCACCAATGCCAGACCGCATCCAGCAAGGCCAGTCATAGCTTGTCATGCATCCACAGATGCATCTCAAGCTGGTCCAGAGAGGTGATACTCCCTGTCTAAGTGCGCTAAACTTCTGTTCTGCTACAGGTTTAAATTGGTTTCTGGTCACTTAAACTGGTGTGTGTGTAACTTCTGTCCCTAGCCTTAAAACTAAATGGACTTTTCTAGGGACCAATTCAATACAGAAAAAGGGAGGGCTTCCTCTCAGTCACAGAGTTGTTACTAGAAAGAACTAAACTGGATGATAAATTCCTCAGTACTGCTTTCCAACACAGGCCTGTTTCCATGTGCACCTAACAGGTTGGGCACAGTCCAACCACCAGCACTGATCTAAATATCCCCTATTCTGCTATCTAATGGAGCATTTCCCACCACCTATGCCCCTCCTTTGTGATGTTCCTTGCTTCCAGAAACAGGAGGGTGATGTTTTGTAGGAAATTTGAACACAAGCTGTTTGTGAATAGGAGCGGAGTTAGTCAGAGGAGCCAGAAGAGGAAAGGGGCGGCAAGTATTCTGTGTTGGTGGGGAAATGGGGTACAGGGTATTATAAGATAGACTGTGTGTATGTGTGTGGGAGGGGGAGGATTTAAGATGCGAAATTACTTCTCCGCTTAATAATGACAACAGTGCTGAGCTCTTACACGGCAGCTGAAGTAACCCTAAGACACAGAATGAAGAGTAACTTACTATACTTTCATACATAAGAGACCAGTATGACAACAGAACCCAGATTTCCTGACCTGTGGGGCCCACAAGCCATTGGAACTGCCTACATAAAGAAAGGACTGTAAAAAGTGCATATAAATTTACATTATGGAAAAAATATAAAATAATCCTAAAGCTTGCCAATATTGAGCCGTTAAGTTTTAAATAAAAAGTGCATTGAATTTTTATGAAAAATTTAGAGCACTAATTGTTTTCTTCTTTGCTCCCGGGAACATAATACCCATTATGTATCACTGAGCATTCTCAAAGTGCAATGTAGGGTGATTTTTTTTTTCTCTTTTGGGGAGGAGGAGTGAAAGAATTGACTTATTAAAAGATCTTCTGTTTCAGATTGTATCACATTGTACTAGAGCCAAAGCTTTAAATGTCTGCAAACTTCACACCTTGTCCTCATTATTCTCACTGTTCAAATGAGTACTTATGGTATATAACAACATTAGAACAAATTAAGTATACTGTTACACCTTTTATAATTTTATCTAATTCAAGTGAGCAGCCCATGTGTTGGCACTTCATTAATTTCAGCTAAATATTTTCCTAAAGATACACTTGGATGCTTTGTTTCTGTAACAGTTATAAAAAGCATAAGAATAAGAGCTTTTTATGTCACAAATTTATATTGTTTTTTCCTTACTGGATTAAATAGAGTTTGGGATAAGCTTCTCTTCCCGCAATTAAAATCCCCCTCCTTCTCCTTTATTCTGGAAAGCCCATGGAAAACAATAGCACTTGTGTTTTCCATATTCTACTACTGTGTGTCTGCTTCTGAGAATCCAAGCTGTTTTTACAAGTTTGGTTTTACATTGATTTACAGTTAAATGTTATCTCTCTTTTTTCACTTAAATAATAGAACCATTCAGAGTTCCCAGATTTGTTATAGTAATACTGTTAACTGCTAGGATGAGAGAACTTTACAATTAGGTGAGCATCACAGTACTACCCATGAAATACAGGACTTCTGATGGATTTTGTATCTTCTGAATGCTTGATACCGGTTCCTTAGGTGCTCAGTTATTTAGAAAATAGCTGTAACCAAGTCTACAAATGATTTTTAGAGACTTTGATCTTGACAAAAACAAAAAATATTGTGTTTCTAATAGTAACCGAAGTTTCCATGCAACGGCTGAAAATATTTCTGGTCTGTTAATAATATTGCTTTTTCATGGCACTTGCATCAATTGCACTCTAATTCTGTGAAATCTACTTTAAAAGAGATTTTATGACTTAAGGTAGCCATTGATTTTAAGATAATCAGCTTGGTGTAGGGGCTTGGTCAGCACTTACAATATGTTGGGTTTTTGTGGTATTTTACAACAGGATCATGTGGTGTTTCAAGAATTCAAAAACCTGCAGTGATCCTAGGTAGACAGATATTCTGATTTTTTTTTTTTTTTTTTTTGGACACTATACTAAACTGTCTAGTTTAGTTTACTGTGCAAACTTGCCCATGGTCATCTTCCAGTATGCTTTTACTCTTCCTCTTCAGGAAGCAGCCTTGATGCAGGGGTGGATTCAGAGGGGTTATGGCAGTGCAGTTGCATCCCCTTTTGGCTGTGTTGCATGTAAGCTCTCACCATGGGTCTGGTCAGTGCCCCTCCTTTCATGAGGCACTGGTGCCCAAGGGATGAGCACTGCCACTGCCATTCATCCCCTCCTTTCCTAAGCTGGTGAGTTCAGTGGGGAGCGGGAGGGAGGAAAAGGCAAAACAGAACTAGCATACACCCCCCTGGGCTCCAGAGTCATATAAAAGCAGGAGCTCTGGGCAAACCCCATCTTTACCAGTTGGTGAACTTAGAACGCACTGCTCACACAGCCCTAGCAGGAGCTCACTGGACAGGCATAGTACAGCTGAAGTGGAGGGCCCATACCTCTTCTTGCCCTGATCCTGGACCAGGCAGCTACTGCCTTGAGATGTGTTGGATCGTTTAGTCTCCGTAACCCATAATAATGTTGCATATATTGAAGGGAGAGTTGTATTTTTGTTAAGAGAGTTTAATATTGTTGAGTTTTAGACATAGGTCATAGGAGCTGGCACTCATTTCCCACAGAAGGGAAGCACTACAGTGATGCAATATTTTTAGGACCTTTGGTTCAAATCCAGTCCTTTCTGCCCATGCTATAAACAAGAATAAGAGTTGTAGTGGCAGTTTTCATAATGTAGATGCTTGTCTGCTTAGGAACTGAATTGAATTTGAGACCAGTGTCTATCCTAGGAAATCAAACATCTTTTGGAAGTCATGCAACAACCACAAACATGTTTAAAGTTTGAACACTGACCTAGAGGTGAGAGCCTTTTTGTCAGTGTCACCTTGAATCCTTTTAGTTGTTATTTGCTCTTTATGTCTGTGGCATCACATCAGAAGAAGAATGCATCTTTCTCTGCACTCAGAAGTGAATAAACAAGTCATTAACCTGACCTTAATACCCCTCTCCAGAGATCAGAATCCAGTATTAATTTAGTGTGCCAGCTAGCATCTGTCCAGTGAAACTCAGGAACCCGGCTAGTTAAAGTAAACAATTTTTACTGGCATTTCCCCTATGAGGCTAGTATAAAATAAGAAATTTTAAATATATAGACACTTTGATGGGCACTCTGGGAAAAAGTTGCTGGATTGGCCCCAGCCTCGCTGTTAGGTCTACTATATAACAGGAAAGCTACTCGTCTATTTATACAGTGTTACAATGGGCACTTTGTCAGCATTTTGAAAGTAAAGCCCTTGTGAAAAATATCATTAACTCAATTGATAAGAAAGCAGATGAGATGCAGCATGCAGTAGCATGGTTGCCTTACTGGAGTTGTGTATCTTCCATGTTAGTGCCAAGAATTCTCTTTAGTGATGCAGATCTCTGGATAGGGTTATAAACTCTTGGAAGAAGTGTGCTTTAAGGAGAAAGAGAATCTGTTCCAACCAGCTGCCAGAAAATGGAGCTTGCTAGTCTCCAAGTACATCCTGCCAGACTCTTCTTTTGTGTGTACAACCCTCTCAATCATACTATAATGGCTCTTGGACATCTAATTTTATATATAGCGGTTCCTTTTTGCCATACCAAAGATTAGACTAAAATCTATAAATATCACAATGCAACATGGAGCCTCTGACCATACGCTCCAAACCCCATGGCTTGGGTGTGCCTCTCCACCTGAAGTTGGAGAGTGGTGTTAAAGGTCCTTTTTTATTATTATCCAGGCAAAGGCAGCCACAAGAATCTCCTGTCCCTGCTGGTGATCAATGGTAACAGCAGTAAGACTCATTTCTATGTACCTGCAAGCTCCAAAATATATCTACTTGGCCACATGACCGGACCTGCTGTACTCTTACCAATGTCTCAGCTAATCATGGTGCCTGCTGTGTCCCCTGGCAAGTGGAAGCTAAATCAGCAATTTACCCCTGCCTGAAACAACTGCTAAATTACCATGGCTTTCTGTATCCCTACAGCAGGATGAAGTAGACAAGCTTAGCTGTTAGAGCAGCTCAATAGGGCTGTGCGAAATAGCACCATTCCACTTCGACTTCTGTTTCTGTGGAACAGTGTTTCATTTTGAGTTTAATTTAGTTTTGAAAGCACTGTTCTGTTTCATTTTGTCAAAAATCTTTGGCTGTTTCAATGCTGTTTCACTTATGGGTTATAATGGAGAATCATAAAGTGCAGCAGGCAGGCAGACTGAGTTCACCTGCAGTCCTGGGAGGGCTGCAGGGGCTGTGCCGGAGTCGTCCCAGGGCTGTGGACCCCCGATCTGCATGCCAGCTGACAGACTGGTGCTGGGCACAGCCCGCACCCAGCGCCGGGAAGTTCAGTGCTGCCATGGCCCCAGACCTCCTGCCTCCTGTCATCCAGCAGGCAGATCAGGGGTCTGCACACCCAGGTGGGCTCCAGCACAGCCCCTGCAACTCTCCCAGGGGTGCAGGCAAGATCCCAATCTGTCTGCTGGATAATAGGAGGCTGATTCTGCTGCCTGGGGCCAGCGGCAGCCAGGGCTATCCCGGGGGGGCGAATCGGGGTGACCTCCCTGGGCCCCATGCTTTGGGGGGCCCTGCAGAGCCAAGTGAAGTGGCCATGGGGACTCTGCACTGCCACTGCCAGCTTCGCATCTGGCCACTTGCTACCCTGATGGTGGTAGCTTCTTTGCATCCAGGGTGCATGGGATTGGGGTGGGGGCAGGTCCCCATACAAATTGATTTGCTCCAGGCCCAACACCCTCCTCGAGTAGGCTCTGGCAGCAGCCCAACACTTTTGAAACTTTTTGAGTTCTCTTGTTTCATTTCAAAGCTGTTTTGTAGGCTTTTGTTTCATTTTGATTTTGCTTTTCAGGCTTGAAACGCATCAAAACAGCTTCGAAACGACATGCCGGATGAAATTTCACACAGTCATACAACTGTCTGTGTAGCAAGTCCACTTTATTTGTTTTGTCTCTCTGTGTCTTAAGTCACCTAAATAAGAGGCCCCAGCAGTCATTCCTGCCCAGAGCAAGAGGGCTGGGCCCAATGATCTCATGAGGTCCCTTCTAGCCCTAAACTTCTGTGAATCTGTCAATATATGATACATGAGCACTTTTCTTTGCAGAAGTCAAATTTGATGCAAGTTGGGAGATAGTAAAGCAGCATACTTAGAGAATAATTTTAATTGCTTGGCACTTAACCTACTATAACCATTTCAGATATTACAGCCATTTAAAATCTTGATTGCACTTAGAACAGGTGTCAACCTGAAAAATAATTCATCTATATCTAATTTATCATTGTTCCATAAAAATGAGCTTTAAGAATTAGGACTTGCTGTGCAGTAATTAAACAAATTACAAGCACTTAACTTTTACAAACATGTATGCTGCATATAGGTTTCCTTATAGTGCATTATTAAAATGCTTGCAGTTTATTTTGTCTATATTAACCTTTCATAATTTGTCACATCCATAGCAAAGGCTGCCATATCCCCTTTTCTCCTTTGTTTTTTTTAATTGCCATCAAAGTCCTTGCAGTTAATCTCATGACATACAGAACTCTGCATATTCTGCTGTGGCTTTACTGTTATTGCTGTCTGATTGTCAGTCAGGTCTATCCATACTGTGATACTTCTTTATTAGTTTTTTCTATCTGCAGTCTACTTAGATTGTATTTTTGGAGCGTGATGCCATTAAAAATAATTTACAGGAAACTATCACAACTGCAATATTGAAAACAGACTGTATATTGCACTTACAAATATTCAGTAAAAATAATACTGAGAGAGGGAGGAATGAAACTAAGCGGTTAGACACAGTGTCTGAACTTGTGATGTTCCTGTGTTAGTTTGAGTTGGCTTGATCCATCTTCTATTTAATCATGGATTTCTTTCCACACTATCATTTGGGTGGGTGAAGGTTATTATGACACTTAGGTCCCCTTTATTTGTTACATTTATGCCCCAATTGTCATGTTAATTGTGGCATAAATGGCAAGGTTTCTTCAGGTGCACCAAATTTAAGGTACCATAAAATGGAAAGCCAACCATAAACATGTTCTACATCATTCTACGTAACATAAAACATTTTAATGGCAGGTTTTTCTGGTGTCTTAAATTGAACATATGGCGGGTCTGGGTCGCGGGCATCAATGAGCTAATTGCTGGTTCTGGCCCTGGCTTTGAGGTCTCAAACCAGTCTCAGAGGTCACTAGGGCAGTTGCCTTCTGCCCACTGTGTGGTCCTGAGATTGGAGCAGTCACCTGAATGTTTGCTCTAGCCCTGGATCTGTGGGTAAGTGCCTTTCAGCTTGTCAGTGCAGGGGGAGCAGAAAGAGTACAACGGGGATCTCATTCCTGATCCTAAAATTGTACCGCCACCTATGCACATGTGGTATAGCAGATGGTGCAGTTGTTAGGATCAGGGATCAGATAAACGCCTACTGGTGTTTGCAAAGAGTATGTTATGCAGGAGATCAAATTATATAAGGGTTGTGCAAGTGGCAGCCTGTGGGCCCCACACAGCCTTTGAGAGAGATTAAGTTGCAGCTCCCAGACCCTCACCCAGGTGCTGCTGCTGCTCCCCCTATCGCTCTGGCTGCAACAGGATCCCTGTTTTTGGGTTCCCTGTCCCACCTCCAACTGCTGCT
Source organism: Crocodylus porosus (assembly GCF_001723895.1). Taxonomy (NCBI): domain Eukaryota; kingdom Metazoa; phylum Chordata; order Crocodylia; family Crocodylidae; genus Crocodylus; species Crocodylus porosus. Next base: position 231,990,951 of record NW_017728886.1, read on the forward strand.
TCCTGCCTCTTCCTCAGAGAGTGTGGCAGTACAGCACATGGCATGAGGAGCTGAGAGTGAGTCCAGGGCTGTGGGGTGCAGTGGGGAAAATGAGGTGTGACCATGCCATTGTGCCTGTGTTGAAATGGTGTGAAAGTGTCACCCTGTGCAGCAGTTTTAAGGTGGTGCCTGTGTGAGCATTTGGTATAGTAGGAGCGGGGAAAAAGGCATCTGCATGGCATGCAGTCTTGGGAGGCTGTGCCTTGGCCTGGTGCAGCCCATGGGATTGTACAGCCCCAGCTACTTAAAAGTTGGACAGCCCTGGATTAGCTAGTGGTAGTTTGCCCTTTCTGGCATTTAAAATTCATGAACCAATTAGTAAATCTTGTACCATTTTATATAAAAGTAGATGGCCCCTCTAATTCTCAGTCACCTCACACATGTACGCATGCACGTGACTTTCACTGTTACTAGAACTTAATTTTTCCTTATGAGCTATAGTGCCAAAAGGTGAGGATTCTCATTCTAAACAGAAACCACTACTGTTATCAGCTTATAGGTGCAATCAGAGTTAAACCAGGACTTTAAACTACTTGTAAAACTGAATTATAAATTGTGCTATATAACTTCAGTTTTCTTCCTTTATTAATGGCTATTCTCTGTTTTTTAATCATTTGTACTATAAGTTAATTGGGAGTGTTTCTTTGGTAGTCACAAGCTAAGGACTGTGACACACTAGTTTAATAACTGGTATAACATACCATTTAGCTTCTTCAAGACTGAAGCAGGCCTTATAGGAATCTTCCATTGCTACTAAAATTTAGTAGCTGGAAGGCTCCAAAATTTTGATTGGCTTTCATAAAACCCAGAATAGAAGAAATAGTTCTGATTCATTAAGCATTGTGCTAGTCCTAAATGACCTCATTAGTTTCACAGTGAACACTGATATTAAACTGATTTAAAGACTGTTGTAATTTCTAATAGTTCTACTTTTTTGGCAGTAGTTGCTCTTAAATTTCTCTCTTCCTCATACATTTGATAACTGCTCCTTCTGTGCACGCCAGTCAAAATGATTGTTATTCCTTGTTTTATATGCCAACTGAATAGCATGAAATAGATTAAGGTAAAACCATTAATAATAAATGTTTAGGATTGTGAATCCCAAAAAGATGACAAAGCCGGTCGGGAAATATGTATCGCCCGAGTGGGGGACTAACATTAGAGGGACGGGGGTGAGGAGGGGAATGCAACTAGGTTACAGGAAATACAATGTTAGCCAGCTAAGCCCGGGAGTAGGGGGAAGGGGAGGGAGGAGGTTCGTGACACTGAGAGAGAAAGAAGATAGATACACACAAACCTGTTACAATGGTCCGCAATGGTGGAGGAACTGGTTCAAAGAAAGTGTCTCAGTCTATATAGAGTCTCATCATGGGGGTCCTCTTCAGGTGGAGCGGGATCATCCATTGCTGATGAATCCTTTCAAAATGAAGTCCATCTGGTGTAGAGGCAAGGTTCAGGCAGTTCCCTCTGGGTCTGGTTCGCCGGTGGTTCGTCTGGTGGGATCAGAGTACTCTCGCAGCCCGGGACAGTGTGGTTCACAGAGGTCTCCCCTGCTGTGGCCAGGATGGCCCTCACCAGGCAGTCCTGGACAGCGCTGTGGCGGAGCTGGCAGGCTCTGGCGTGTGCGGCTAGCAGCTGCACAGCACGTGGGGGAGGGTCTCTACCGCGTAGCCGCACTGTCGGCACCTCTTGTCCCAGTGGCCGAAGTGGACGGCCCCGTTCAGAGGCAGTCAGTTGAGGCGGGCACGGTGGAAGAAGTGGCAGTGCCAGTCTGCGAAGCGCATGAAGCTCCCACTGGGCATGAAGTGGTTGCTGTAGTCCCACTTCAAGATTAAGGTAAAACCATTAATAATATACTACAACAACATAAGGGTCTCAAAAATTGAAACAACATGAACTGATCGATCCTTAGAACACCCTTTTCCTGTAGGAAGGTCAGCTTTTTGTCTTGAGGAGACAAATTCTATTAGTTTGAATTGGCTTGATCCATCTTCCATTTAATCATGGGAGAAAAAAATAGGTCATTTAGAGATTTTTGGGTGTGGTGGCCTTTTCTGGCTGAGAGGCATATTGTGTTCTTACTATTCAGCAAACAGGAAACTACACTGTATTCATGTGGGTGGGATTATTCATTTCATATGTGACTAGTTGTTTCTAAAAAGTAGTACAGTGTCGTACATTAGCATGTAGTGTTTATTGTTGCTGTGAAGCAATATGTAGTTTAAAAGTACAAGTTAATTAAACAAATCTTATTCCCAGAACTGTTCCAGTTTCATTGATGCTAATGCACAAATAATGAAATAAATGGAACAAAGCTGTGTTATTTTGTGCTCCAAAAGAAAGCCGGGGGCGGGAGAGATCTGCCAGATGGAAAAGTACAGAAGTTAAACAACGCTCTTTTAAATTGCTTGTTTGTTTGTTCCATTTTGGTAAGGTCCATGAGAAATTAGGTATATTTGTTGGTTGGGCTGATGAACTTTTTTCTCTCAATGTCTGTGGATCAAAAAAGGCTACTTCTTAGGAACAGCACCTTATTAAAACCCGTGGATTGTATTTCTGGAGCACAAATTACACTTACACCAATATCACATTGAATAAAAATAAACTGTTGTGTGGTAGTGCTGGACACTCCAAGAAGACCACCTGCAAATTAATCAGAATGGAGAGAAGACTCGTTACATGGGACTAAGAATTGGCTAACTCTCAGTTCTCAAAATGCTTGCCAATTATGAATCATAATCAAACAAGCATGTTTCTAATGGGTTCTGCAAGGATCAGTACTAGATCCAGCACTGTTCAATGGTTTCATCACTCTTGAGTTCCAGTTCCTGCTTCCGGATATATTTCTGCTTTTTAACTAATGGCTGATTAATGTAAAATGCAAAGTGGTCTGGAACCTATGTTTTCCCTCTTCACAGGGGAGCTACAAACTGTCGGTTAGGCCAGTTGTTTCCAAACTTCCTAAAGCCACAGAACTCTTCTATATCACTTCGTCTGCCTCAGAACTCCTACTCCTATCCTGAGCTGACAAAGAACCACGGCTCCCAGCCCACTCCACCACTACTCCCAGTCTCTTTGCAGAACCCCTCATGACCTTTTGTGGAACTCCAAGTTTCCACAGAACGCAGTTCGAAAGCCACTGTGTTAAGGCAATCTCATAGGTGGTAGGAGATCTGGGTTTGAATCCCCTCAGGATGAAGGTAACCTAGAAGCCAGATCTACTTCCTGGGTGAATTTTCTAAGCGCTAGCTTATTGGGCAAATGGCAGTCACCATCCCATTCTGTGTTCAGCAGTGACCGTGGCATCCTCTGTTTATGCTGTCAGTATAAAACAGGCATTAGGCATGCTCTGGAAACACCCAACAAAACACTTAGGGTATTGTTACACATTATACTTAGCACATGTTATATTTAGACTGTAGTAAGCATTAATGTGACTTAGAAAGTTTTCTGAGCAGTTGAATGTTAATGCTTACTACAATTTAAGTATAGATCATAGTACCACACCAGAGTCTTGAACCATGTCCAGGGTGGTCCCAGGGTTGAGATCAAAACTCAGACCAAAAATCAGCTGATTTTTAGTTTTTCAGCTTTGGAATCATGCTTGACCCATTCAAGGTGATCCCAGGGCTGAGACTGAAAATCATCTGATTTTTGGATTCAACCCTGGGATCATATAGGAGCCAGTTCAAGGCTCTGGTGTAGTGTGGGTACAGGGGGTGACACTGGCACCCAGACCCATTTCAGAGCTCTGGTGTGGTGTAGGGCCTGGGAATGACACCAGCATAGTACGGAAGTTGGTTCAAGCCCCTGCACCACACTGGAGCCTTGAACTGACAGAACTCAACTGCAGCGGGACGAGTGAGAGCCCAATAAGATGTTTGCTGGGAGTTGTGGCGTGGGTGTTGTCCTGTACCACATGGGAGCCTTAAACTGGCAAGGTCCTGGTCTGGGGAGGGGAGCCCAACAAATGACTCCCAGAGGCTCCCCCCACCCCAGTGCGCAGACCCTTGCCTGTGTAAGGCTTCAATGAGGTAAGGAAGCTTTGTCAGCTTCCCATTCCCTCTGCAACTGCCCCAGTGTTACCTCCATGGAGGAGTCCGATGTTAGCTCAACACATGTTGGGTAATGCAATCTGAAGATACTCCTCATTGGAAAAGGCCTAACTTTGCTACACCATGAGAGCACTTAGCAAATGTTTCACTGTTTGAATACTTGGACACGAACATTGTAAGTGCGGTTAGTGTGTGCCAAGTGTAATGTAACAATACACTTATCAAGAGTTTAGGTACCAGTTAACTAGGGCTTCTAGTTACTTGTTCCATTCAAGCTTCATTAGAGATGCTTATGAAGTTGTCAGAGCAAAACAGAAGTGCCTAAGGATTGCACCTAAGCAATTTGACATAGATTAATTGAGTCTGCTGGAGCATGGTAATTAGCATGCTCCAGCAGCCTCCACATCTTGTGTACAGGCAGTCCTTGGACTTACGACACAATTGGTTCCTGAAAACCACATCTTAAACGTTGCAACTCGGAACCAATTTTCTCACAAGAAATAATGTTATAAATGGGGAATTGGTTCCTGAACCCAGGCCCGATACCCTATTTTCACCAAAAATACCTCAGAATTTTGTACTCAATCAATTATAGATGAGTAATATAGCTACATTAGTGTGTTTATATTGTAAATAGCAGTCTTATTGATTTGGAAGGATTTTTTTGAGGTGACTTTGCTGGACTTTTTGAAGGGTTCTTGACTGGAGTCTTCTCAGGAGTCTTGGCTGCAGGCTTTGCTGGAGTCTTGTTTGCTTTCTTAAAGAAAGTGTCCAAGGAAGTTTGGACAGATGTTCTCCAGGGAGATGAGTGATGGAGAGAACTTGTTCGCTGGCATGGTGTCGCATCGGGTTAAGTGTTGTAAAGTCGAAACTGACATCAGAAAGTTGAAACAGGGTGTCAATTTATAAACATTTTAAATGCGGAACGTTGCAACTCAAAACGTTGTTAGTTGAGGACTGCCTGTATTCAGCTTCCCCAAACTTCAAAATGGCAATGGGGGCACTTTAACTACAGCTTGTCAAATGAGCTTTAGTTAAAGCACCCCCACCGCCATTTTGAAGTGCAAGACATTGACTACACAAGAAGCTGTGGATGCTTTAATTAGAGTGGCTCTCAGAACTGTTCTAAGTAAAGCACCCACCCCTAGAGCACATGTAAAGATGCCCAGAGACTATAATAGTTTGAAAAGTGGCTCTCGTTCAAGAGATGGGGGAGTTTTTTGAGCAAGCTTAGCCTGCGCAAGTTCCCAGCTATCAGTAGCAAGTCTTTAGGGTAAAACAAAAGTATTTGTGTAGATGATGTTGTTTTAAAACATGTTATGAATATCTAACTGTCTTCCTATGAGTAAAATAGGCTGTACTTTGATTTTAAAAGGGCTATCTGGCCACTAGATTTACCACTTATCCCAGAAGGGAAGAACCACAGTTGCCCAAACCAGTTGAATTGGCTCAGTAAGAACAGCTGCTACACTTCAAGAAACCAAAGGAAGATACAAGTGTAGCTACTGTTCTAACCCAGAGACATTAAATCAGCCAACCTTTGGGGAGCAATATCTGAGATACAATCCTACACTCTGAGACACTCTGCACACCTCCAGAATGGGGAGTAGACTATGGCACTTCTAGTTCAGTTAGTGCAGCTGTCCCAGGACAGTAATGTGGGAGGGCTAATTAAACGTTCCTCTCAGGAGAGATTATTAATATAGCTGTGTACATACAACACTGTTATCAGACATTCTAGCTCTACATCATGAATTAGAAGCAGCAGAGCTGTGTGGACACAGCTCTGGGTAGTATCAGGCCATGGGCTCTTAGCAGATGTAGCAGGAAGTTGTCTGGCACTGATCCAAGACCAATATTTTAAATGCAAGACAAAAGTCCCATTTCAGGAGGTCCTTGGAGACTGGATCAGAGCCCTGGAGTTCAGGATTGTCCTGGAAAATTCAGGCCAGTTTGGTCCATTTTTAATATTAAATTACCAAAAGCTGTGAGAGTAACAAGAACTTAAAACAGAGGCGCGAACTATCACTATATAGTTCATATTTGATCATTCCACCACACTTCTCACTAATAGTAGTATTAGTATTAATGCAGCAGCTTTCACCAAGCAATTATAATGTATACAAACTAGGGCTGTCAATCAAAATTAACTTGCACGATTAACATGTTAATCCTTGTTCGAGTTAATTTTTTTAAGACATTAATAATGCATGTGATTTTGGAGCCCATGCCCAGGCTCCACTCTGCTGCCATCACCACTGCCTCTGGGCCACCCTGTAGGACAGCGATGGCAGCACAGAGGACCGCAGGGCAGCCCAGGCATGGGCTCCAGACAGCTGCAGTGGGAGAGGGACAGGCACGCACAGGCACAGACACACAGCCGCAGCCTGCGTGCAGCCAGGAACACAGACTGGCAGCCTGTGGAGCAGTGCCCAGCAGGCAAGTTTGTGAGGGGGAAGGAGTGTGGGGACAGGAAGGGGCATTGTGGGGGCAGATCGAGGCCCTATGGTGAGGCAAGGAGGTAGGGACTGGGGTGAACAGGGCCCCTGTGCCGCCCCAGGTTGGGTGGGTGGCTCATCCGGGGGGGCGCAGGGGAGCTCCCACCACTGAATGCACCCTGGGGAAGACATGGGGATCATGTGTTCCCTGGATTTGTGCACAGGGCAGAGGCAGGCTGCCACTGCGGGCTGGGGCTTTGTGCCCTCCTGTCTTTGCCCCAGGAGCTGCATGATTCCATGTTGTGCCTCTTGCCACCAGGTGGGCAGGGGACATGGTGCATCCAGCACACAGCTCCCAAGGCAAAAGCAGTTAGGTGCAGAGTCCCAACCTTCAGTGGCATCCTGCCTCTGCCCTGTGCAAAAATCCTGTGGGTATGTGCCCCCCCATGCCTTCCCCAGGCTGTGCACAGCAGCAGGAGCCCCCTCACACCCCTGGACGAGCTGTTCATGGCTCCGCCCCATGACCAGCCCTACCCCGGGGGCCCCATTCTCCCCAGCCCCTGCCTCTGCTCCACTCCCTCCCTCACTATGGGGGCCTTGATCTGCCACCACACCTGTTCCCCCACATAGACTTACCTGTTGTCAGTGTCTATGTGTGTGTGTGTGTGTCTGCCTCTCACTCCCAAGCCACAGCCCCCACCCCCAACCCTACTGCTGCCCCTCACTCCTGATCTGCAGTACCCCACATCCTGCCAAACTATGCAAGAACCCCCCTCCCCAGACTCCAAACCCCAGACATACCTCCACAGCCCCCCCTTCACAAATTCCCCCCACACCCACCCCAACCATAAAAAGTACCTGCATAATTTTGCATAACTTTGAGTTTTTCTACACGTAATTTTGAGTTTTTAAGCTGTGCAATTACAATCGTGATTAATTGTGACTAATTTTTTTAATCACACAACTAATCACAATCAAATTATTTAATAGTTTGACAGCCCTAGTACAAACATATATATTGTAGAGATGGGAAAGGCAATAGCAAAGAGGACTCTAGGTACAGCACACACATTGATTGCTTCACATTTTTTGCCCATAGTTACAAAAAATGATCAATGACAAAAATTAGTAGTAGTATTCAGAAACCTTATCCCTTTGCTAAGAAGCAGACAAGTCTCTATTTACAACTGCCATTTTGGGTTGTGAATGCCTGTGAGGCTTTTTAAAGAGTGTTTTGGATAACAAACGTCTAGCTGAATCAATTCAGAGCTTATAAATCATGCCAGAGAGTTGTTCCTCAGAAGAACAACTTCAAAATTATATTAGAGACAGTTTATTCAGCAAATCCTAAACAGTTAAAAAACAATTATGTTCGCAAGAAGGATTATGGGCTTTGTGGTGGTGAAGTTAAGATTCTACTGAATCCATGGCAGGCCTGTCTGTGTATATGCACAAAGTGGCAGCATTGTTTATTCTAATTATACAGAATCCTGGCCCAGTTATGAAGAAGTACACAGAAACCTTTAAGTTATGGCAGGGAAATATGAGTAAGGGTGTCTAACTTTTGGCAGACAGTCATCCAGAAGGAGTTATGGTATGAGCGCAGACATGCTAGCCAGGAACTACAGTTCTTACACAAATGCCCATCATCACCAATAATGGTTAATTTTCTTCAGTTTCCCTGATGAGTCTATAAAATCGGAGATAATAGTTACCTGATAGGGATGTTCTTAAGTTACATTTTGCAAAATGTGCAATAGAAGAAAGAGCAATAATTAATAAATTATTAGATTTTTTTTAGACTTGGATTTAGCTGGCCAAGCTTTCATTTTTGTCAGCAGACCTTGTACCCATTTAGTTTAAGGTTGAACTTTGCCAATACAGTCTAATGAAAAGGACACAAAAAATTAGCTATTGACATTCTAGTAGAATTCTCAAGAACCTGTGTAAGAAAGCACTCAGAAAAAAAAAATCTGTCCAAAAAAAGGAAGAACAAGAACAAGAAACTGCAATATATTTCAAATCCTCCCCCCCTTCCACCACCACTTTTCTCCTCACAAAAGAGACAGAAAACATTTTTGTGAATTATTTAGCCAACAATGGCACTCTCTGAGCTGTTGGGAATGCCTGTGACAGAGTGGTGTCTCAATCACTCTGCAGACTTTGGAAATCCACCAAAGCAAATGGGCATTCTTCCTGTTGCCGAGCTAGCTAGACTGGATTATTTAGAGATCTCTTGTATTTAACTATATAAACCCAAGCAATGACCTTCTAAGACATTGGAATTCATTCTTTTTTGTGGTGTTTTGGTTTTATTAAAGAAGAATCCTGAAGTAAGGGAATAATTTAGAGGTAATTGGGTAAAACTGATGTTGTAGAAAGGTTTTCCCTGTGGAGTTGGTTCTTTGTATCTTTAGAAATGAGGTTTGGGGTTGGAGTTTTTTGCTTTTAAAAATAAATATGCAGAATACAGAAAATTTTATAGCCTAAAAAGACTCCTTCGAGGGTGCAGAACTCAAAAAAATAAATAATGAAGCTGAACAACTAGAAGCTTATAAACTTAAAAGTAATTATTGCTTTGAGCCAACAGAACCAAAATTATTGTTCTATTTGGGAAAGATCTCATTGCTCAAAAGCCTGAAGGAAAGTGTGGTTATTCACATAAGTGCACATGTTGGTTTCCTGCCCTGCTGACTTGATCAAGACAACACCCATAAGTGGCACTAGAAAATATTATTTGATGGGGAGGAAGGGGGAAGACTAGGTAGTGTAGAGCGTACCTGCTTGACCCTACCCCTCCCTCCCATAGGGTCATTCTGGGGCTGGCTCATGCTGGTGCTGTGTGCACAGCTGTGGAAGAATGCGCAGTGGGCTTGCTGGGTGCAGTGATGTGGTGGCACTGTCGACCCTGTTGCCAGCCCAGTTTCAGGAGACCGATTAGCCCTGGTCTTCCGCTGTCTATGGTAATGGTGGACACTGGGGAAAGGATGAGTAACATCAGCACCCATCAAGAAGAAGAGTGGAGGTAGGGATTGAATGCAAGTGGAGCAATGAGACCTAGGCCACCTCAGGGTTAGACAGGAGAGAAGGTGATAAACATCAAATGGAACAGAGCTTCTTGTAGAAGCAGAGGGTCTGACAGGGTGTCAGATGCACAAGTAATACCTCAAGAAAAAGGGAACAGAAATGACCTACAGAGTACAAATGCATTTTGCACTAAGGATTGCCTTCGAGATCTGTGGTGGCTGGGAAGGAAAAGATCAGACTTGTATTTTACAGGTACATGTCAATTAGTTTGCAGATCCATCTTTGCCAGAAAGACTAGCCATTTTGATCTGAACACACTTTCTGCAAGTTATGAAAAGCTAAAGATTGATGGGTTTCATATCATTTTGTATGTGCATGCTTTTTGAGCGGGGTTAAATAAAGCCGTTAACATTCATTTCCTTAACTGGTGCATGGCTCATCTCACACAATGTTTGGAAGGAGAAAACATCACTTTGTCCGCAGTAAGTTCCTATTACTAGATTATGTCATAAAATACAACATAAAGAAAACCAAAAATTTGCCATTGTGTTCAGTACTGCATGCAGTGTTGCCAAACAGGACAGTGGGTGTGTCTACATGTGCAATTAATGTGCCTTACAGTTACTGTGCATTAAAATAAGGCACAGTAAACTCCCAGGAATACATCTACACATGCACTTGTATCGGAAGCAAATTTGCTCCCAATGGGAGCAGTTGTCTGGGGCTGCTTCTGCCTCCCTGCCCTGCTCTGCCGCCCTCCTGCAGCCAGGAGGAGTTCCAGGAGCCCCCAGTGTCAGCCCCTGACTGGTAGAGGACACAAGGGTCAGGCATGGGCTCCAGGGAGCAGGGACAGCTGTCCTGGAGCAGGGGACAGCTCCCAGCTATATGGAGCTTAGGATCACAGTCTAGCTTGGCAGCACTGGCATGGGGCAATGCCCCATGACTGAGGGGCAGCAGCACCCTGAGCTCTCCCCTTACTTTACTTGCTGAGGGGACAGGGGCGCTTTCTGTCCTTGGGCACCGTGCTGCTCAGCTTCTGGCTCCTTACAGGAACTGGGAGCTGAGCAGCACCAGGATGGGGAAGATCTCTGTCACCACAGTGCTGAAATTACTACTAGAAATCTTTCCAAGAGAGGAAGGAGTACAGGTGTTCAGCTGGCAGCTGTTCCCTCTTCCCTACTCTCCATGCCTTCCCCAGACTAAGGTCATCATAAGAAGTGCAATACTGGCTCAGACCAGTAATCCAGTTAGCCCAGTATCCTGTCCCCAGCAGTGGCAGGGGTGGATGCTATAGAGTATTAATTCAGATATATCTAAAGTGATCTTTCCATTCTTCAAAACCCTTCCTGGCATTATTACCCTTCCACCATTATTGGTTTAGAGATGCCAGAGGAAACATCTCGAACCATTTTGTTGCCATTAGTAGATCTATCATACAGTAATTTATCTACTTCCTTTTTGAACCTGGCTCTGCTACCTGTCACAACTTTGCCCCTGCTCCACTCTTCCTGGACTGGAAAGGGAGGGAAGTGTATAAGTGTTCACTCTTGCAAGAGAATTTCTCTTGAAAGGGAGATCTTTGAGGTTGGCACCTGGAAGATCTTTCTTCTGGAAGTTGCATGTTTTCCTCTGGCGAAATTTAATGAATGCTTGTACACTGCTAGTTTCTACCAGGGGAGTGCTGATTCTCCCAGTGAAAACATAAAGTGTTTATATGGCCACTCTGTAGCTGTGCCTGCAGCTGGCTTTCTGTGTTAATCCATTTGAAGGATCTGTCTCTAATTTAAGGCAAAATGAAACATAGCTAATAATGATAAAAGGTGAGGAGAAAGATTATGATAAATGGGATAGTTTCATGTGTCTTATGGGCTGGTTACATGCACATCTCACTGCTTTTAAGCCGTAACAATTCAGTTACTTTTCAGTTTTAGGCTATAAGTAAACAAGAAGTATTAGTGATATCAGTAATCCTTATTGGACACCTGTCTAGCTGTTATTACTATGATTATTTGTTTGTAACTTTGCCATACACTTATATAATGCTAACTGAATTTGCACATGAAACATTGCAGCATCAAAAACCTTGCTTCTGAATTATATAGGCTCCAAATTAAGCAGAATGTGTCTGAAATCAAAGAATGTGGTGGCAATATTCCTTTATTTATATTTCAAAGGCAGAATTATAATCTTTTGTATGACCAGAGGATGTCACCAGAATAATGTCCTTGTGAAATAATTACCTGAGTGCTGAGGCTGTTCAGTCCTTACCTCTCTTTTCCTTTTGCTCAAACTTTAAAAAGTCAAGTCCATCTCACACGATAGCGCAGGCTCTTTATGCTGGGGCTCTGATACAGCTATATGCACTGTTGACTAGCCAATAATATGGCTGTACCCAAAACAAATCCCCCTTGCATCCTGCCTCACTTTCTCAAGCAGGCACAGCCCCTTCCAGCTGCAAATTGCACCCAGGCAGTTAACCCCAGTTTTGTTTCAACCAAGGGTTAGCTGCTCTTGTCCAAAGCGGGCTTTATGTCAGGGGCAGGCAATTATTTCCGGCAGAGGGCCACTTACCCAGGTTTAGCAGGTGGTTGAGGGCTGCGTGGGTAGCCCCGCCCCTTGACAGGTGCCCTGCCCCCTGGTCACCACGTTGGGACCAATGTCCCAGGGCCAGCACCAGTGGGGCCCAAAGAGGGGCACAGGCTGGCAGGGGTCTGTGGAGCTGGGCTGGGGTGCACCAGCAGAGAGAGAGGGGAGCTGGCCTGGCTCCATAGAGCCCTTGCTGGCTGGGACCTCGTGCACCTGCTGCCCTGCTCTGGACCCTGCCGGCACTGGCCCCAGGATACCAGCGCAGGATCTGTGCTCCAGGTGGCTCCCTGCCCACTCACTCCCAGTGCCCCCCCCAGCCCCACTGTACAGGCAGGGAGCAGCGCACAGTCCTGACCCCCTGCTTGCTGGCAGAGAAGAAGCTGGTGCTGAGCATGGGGAAAAGCGGCCCCTCACCTTCCCCATGCCTGGCACTCCCTGCTGCAGCTGCTTATAGCCCACGCGGGGCTGTCTGGAGCAGGCACAGGCAGCCCCACACAGGCTGTGAGCGGCTACAGTGTGGGGTGCCAGCCACGGGGCAAGCAAGCAGCCACTTTTCCCCGCGCTTAGCACCAGCTTGTAACTCACCACTGCTGCCAGCCTGGGCCCTATGCTGGCTGTGGGCTCGCCAGTTGGGGCTGCCTTGCTGGGCAGTGTTGGCTGCTGCTGCCTGCCTGGAGCTCACGCACTAGGCAGCCCATAGGTGGCTGTGGCAAACACTGCCCAGCATGCCAAGCAGGGGGCCCACAGCTGCTGTTGCCATGCACAGTCCCAATGGGCAAGCACGGGGGCAGCACGGGGCCCAGGTTGGCAGCAGGCTGAGGTTAGAAGCTGAGTGCGGGGGAGGGGGGAAAGTGGCCCCTTGCCCACCCTGTGCCTGGCATCCCACTCTGCAGCTGATCACAGCTCCTGGGGCTGCCTGTGCCTGCTCAGGACAGCCCCACATGGGCTGTGAGAAGCTCCAGCAGGGAGCACCGGCCACAGGGCGGGCAAGGGGCCACTTTCCTCCATTACGGGAAGGAGCCTGGGGAAAAGCTGAGCATGGGATGGGGGGGAAGCAGCCCCTCCCCCACCCCATAGCAGGCATTCCCTATTGCAGCCACTTGCAGCCCACGTGGGGCTGTCCAGAGCAGGCACAGGCAGCCCCAGGTGGGCTGCAAGTGGCTGCAGCACGGGGTGCTGGGCACAGGGTGGGTGAGGAGCCACTTTTCTGTCTCTTCCCTCAGCATTTCCCCGGTCTCCTTCCCTGCCCTGGGTCCCTCCCTGCTCTTCTCTGCCCCCCTTCCCCCTTACCTGCAGTTCCAGCACGGGGCAGTCATGCAGTCTCAGGCCAGAAGCCCCCGCTGGGGCTTTTGGCTGAGGGTGCAGGGCCACATGGGCCCTGCTGTTGTGGGAGCCCACCAGATTCCCCTGGGTCCTACTGTCCTTGGTTCCTGTCATTTTTTTACAGGAACCAAGGACAGATAAATATTAATTTTCTAAATTTTTTAGGGGCCCCACAGGCCGGATAGAATGACCATATTTTGCCTACCCCTGCTTTATGTGTTGTCTCTGCTGGAGGCATTGCACTGGTACAATACGGGGATATATGGCCACTTCTGGATAAACTGCAGTGTAGACAAATCTCTAGAATAAGCTTTCCCCCCCCCCATGACATATAGTCTAGAAGATTTACTATATTAAGCAAGAGGTAGTGAGTCATGTGCCAGACATAAGAAAGGGCAAACTGGCACCTTGCAGACTAATTTGTTCAGAAATGCATAAGCTTTGTAGGCAAGAGCCTACTTTATCAGATGCTATGACCAATTTACTATAAAAAAAGAAAAAATTCATAGCATCTAATGAAGCAGGCTGTTTTCTAGGGGTATGCAAAATGGGCCATATTCAATTCAGATTCAGCCCAAATCGGGGACAGTGATTCGATTAGTTGATTTGGATCACTGTCCTGGATTCAGTTTGGCTGAATCCAAATCTGAAGATTCCATGCTGATTCAGAGAATCAGCAATTTGGCCATAGACATAGTTTTAAATGTTTTTTTTATATACCTCAAGGTACCAGGCATGGCTTGTGAATGCTGCAATGCTAGAGCAGATGGAGCGTCCCACAGGAGTGCAGAGGAGCCACCTGCATGCTTGGCAGTGAATCCAGAAGTGAACTGGAAGTACTTCCGGTCCACTTCTGGGTCCGCCAGGGAGCACACTGATGGCCCCCCCCACTGCGCCCCTCCCCCAGCATGGTGATCAGCCACAGGGGACCCCTGGGTGCCCCCCTACCCAGGAGGCACCAGTTGCTGAGTTGGCGGTCTGTGGGGGAGCCCCCCCAGCGCACTCCCTGGTGGACCCAGAAGTGAACTGGAAGTGCTTCTGGTCTACTCGGCTCTGTTGCCGAGCGCGCTGGGGAGCCCCCCACACTCCTCTAGGATGCTCCATTTACCCCAGCATTGCAGCATTCATGAGCTGCATGCTATCTCGAGGTATGTAGAAAAAAACATTTAAAGCTGTGTCTATGTCTGAATCTCTGAATCTCTCTGTATCTATTCGGAGGGTTCCAATTCAGTTCAGAGAGATTAAAGGGTCTCCTGATTCGATTGAGAATCAGAGATTCAGCCACTGAATCGAGCTGAATCTCCACTAAATTGAATTGGGCACTGAAGCTTCTCACAGCCCTACTGTTTTCTATGACATTTTATGAATTTCTGAATAAGTTAGTCTATTAGACTTCCCCTTATCAGACTCAAGGCACCCTTCAGAAAATGCCAGATGCAAGTTTCAACTGTTTTTGTTACAGAAGAAAAATAGAACAAATCTTCTCAGACCGCAATGGGTCACAATGTTTTTAACACTATAGATACCTATTTGAAATCTCTGGCTTTATCTCAGGGGCAGGCAATTATTTTGAATGGGGAGCTGCTTAATGAGTTTTGGTGAGCTGTTGAAGACTGCATGGGTAGCCCCACTCCTTGACAGTTGCCCCACCCCTGGTTGCCATATTGGGACCAGAAGACCTGCCCCCAATCCCTCATCTTTGCCACTGGAAGTCCCTCCCCTTGCCCCAGAAGTACTTCTTTTGGGAGGGGGGATGCTGCAATCTTGAAACTGGAAAAAAAAAACCAAGACATATACAAAAAAATCCACTGTAACTTATTTTTATTTTATTTTAAAATATTTTTGTACTAATTTATGTGTGTTTGCAAAGTGTATCTAGAAGTGATTGCATAATAGCTCAAATTACAGTCCTATTCCTATATATTGTGTGTGCACAGTAAGGGGGTGTATATGGTTGGAGAGTGGGTATGGGTGTGTGTGTATGATGGGTGGGTGTGGAGGGGTGTGGGGTATGTGTTTGGAGTGGGGGTGGTGGGAGGGTGTGGGGTTATGGTGGATGGGGTTGGAGAGAGAGAGACAGGGCCAAGCTGCAAGGTCTATTGTGTGCATCTCTCACAGACTGCATGCAGGCCTCACGTGATATCAGCTAGACAGACCCTGTGCCCAGACTCATGCTCCTACCGCCCCACCCTAGATCCTTGCTAGCCCCAGGGCACCAGCACGAGCTCTGCATTCTCATACACCACTTCCAATTCCTTGCTTTCTCTCCTGCCCACCAGTGCTGCCACCAGTCCCCCCACTGCCACTCCCTCCACTGCTGCCATTTCCCTCTGCCACCATTTCCCACCGTTTTCCACCACTGTCGCATCCCGCCGCTCCCCCACTACCCCCCTACCATGACTGCTTCCTGCTGCTGCCTCCTGCCTGTGAGCCGCTCTGACCCCACCTCGCTCCAGCCAGCAGCATGCTGTGCATGGGCTGAACGCAGTGGTTTCTCCCTCCCCTCCATCCAATCTTACCTGACTTTCCACTCAGATAATAATTAATTTTCTAAAGAACGGCCTGGTGGGCATAATTCAGCCTGCAGGCTGTATTTTGCCCACCCCAGGTTTATCTGGTGAATCGTGTTTGTACAGCTAACAGTGCTAAGGTACCCTTAAAAGGCTCTCAAGGCATCTCAGAGTGCCACAGCACTCTGGTTTAAAATCACTGGACTCTAATGTGCCACTCTGCCCTACCTTCTGTCTAATGTATTGAGACTAAAATGTGAGCTCCAGAAATTTCTGTCTCTGTCTCAGCAGTTTGCAGCCCAAGGTATGTGATACAGACTCCATTGCGCAGTCAATACCAATCACTTCATGTTCTAAATGTTTAATCTTGGAAATAGTACAGATCATGCATCTTTCTAATTTAATTTTTTTGGATCCATTTAACAGGAAGCAATGAGAAGAGCTAATATTGCCTATCCCTCTCTTTACTAATTACTGTAGATGAGTTTCTCTTCATCCACCAAAAACTGCTGGCTAGCTGGTAGCACAGCTGTTTGTGTAGAATCAAAGTTGGGAAAACAGATAAATTGGATGCTGTTTGATTTGTGCTGAAAACTGTATGTCTGTGTTTTATTTTAGCACGACTGGGAGTAGGGAGAGGCTATAAAATTATGAAAAACACTATTTGCATTCTTTCTGCTTTTGAAATCCTTTCTTTTGTTAAGGGAAGTAGCTATCCTGAGGTCTATCAACTATACAACAGCCCTGAACACCTTGAGAAGCCTCAGACCAGTCTTTCTGAGAATGTTGTTCTTTGGTGGCAGTTTTGAAAGCGTTGTATTCAATATCCCTAATTTAGCAACTATTCTATAGAAACTCCTCACCCAGTCCTGGCCTTAAACAGTTCGTCATCCTGGGAGTGGAACAAGGAAGGGGGCTAATCTACAGGGGGAGTTCCTGAAGGAATTGTCTTTTTGACCCATGATTCTTCCTGCAGTTGTGGTGGGGGGATAGTGCTAGACCAATGCCTCAGTTATCTTTGAGCAGACAACTAGCTTTTGGGAAGTAAAATCAAGGATGCTCCAAACATCTCGGACCCACTGCAGACTAGTCCAGATGAGCACAGCTGTGTGGCATGTGGTTCTGCAAACAAGACTGCCTCACCACATACCACACAGTCAGGTGTTCTGCTCACTGCAGGGGCATGCTGCCCATGTGTGCGCTGCTCTGCTTTTTTTCCATGGGTTTTTGACCCTGGATATCCAGGGTCAAAAAAAGCAGTGGGGGGAAACAGCAGAGCAGCGCATGCACAGGCAGTGCATGCTGCTGAAAAGCAGAGCCAAGCTGCCCAGAGCCATGCTGCAGATGGCATCCAGGCCCCGCCCAGTAAGATCACCACTGCTGCAGCCCTGGGAGGCCTCCAGGACCCAAGTAAGTCTGCTGGGGCCAGCACAGTCCTGGCCTCAGCTTCCCTTACCACCCCTGGGGTAACTTGCCATGCACCAAACCATGTGTGGCACAGGCATTCCTTGGCAACAAGTAGCTGCAGTGCAAGGTGCAACACAGCCAAGTAGTCCGTCCAGAAGCATAGTGCCTTAGTGATGTGGCATGAAAGCATGTGGTATTCTTAGCTCTGCTGAGAGGCAGAGCTAGTCCAGGAGCACAGACCAATGCAGTATCTCAGCACAACACTGCTGGGTGCTGCAGAACGTTCCCCCAACCTCCTCTTGTATCTGCCAGTGTAACCCATCCACAGAGCACTAGTTGAGTCAGTTATGTCATGTATAGCTTGTAAAAATTAAAGACAAACATAACTTTTTAGAGATTTTTGGGGGGACACTAGGACATAGCCCTGAAATATGAGATCATTCAGGGTGCTTGGTCTCCTCTGTCTCAGGACAGCACAGTAAAGTATCAGCACTTCTCAGTGAAGTTGTAGCTCAACTTTGCCTGGGAAAGCCAGGTGCCCCATTTGTCCCTCTATGCCTGTGTAACCCTTCTGCCAGTTCCTGATGGCAGAACACGGGCTGGTTCCAAATCTGAGCGACTTTGGCTTGAGCCTCTACTCAGAAACCTGGGGACAATTTACCTTTACTGGGAGTCCTAAAAGAATAACTTCCCCGCTTGCAAGCAGTTTGGATGCTGACAGTACATACAAGTTTATTACATGGGAAAAATAAAATAACTAAACTTTATCTGACATAACAACTGTAACAGACCCACCTATTAAGTACCCTCAAGCAATAAGCCTGGATACAGATAAGCATAGCCCTGCAGCATGTAGCTCTGCAAACACAGCTGCAGCACCACATACCACACAGTCAGGTGTTCTCCATATTGCCAGGGAGCGCTGCCCATGCATACGCTGCTCCACCTTTTTTTCCCCACGGGTTTTTATGACCCCTGGATATGCAGGGGTCAAAAAAACCCAGCCGTACACACCTGGGCAGTGTGCACCACTCAGAAGCGGAGCTGGGCTGGTTCGAGCCATACTGTGTCTGCCGACCAGACTCTGTGTGGCAGAATCACTGCTGCTACAGCCCCAGGAGTCCCCCAGGACCCCAGGAAAGGCTGCTGGGAGCAGCACAATGCTGGTCCCAGCCTCCCCTACCCCACCTGGTGTAACTTCTCATGTGCCAAGTTGCATGTGGCACAGGCATTCCCCAGGGACAAGTAGCAGCAGTGCAAAGCAGTGCTACTTGTCCCTGGAGAACCAAATGTCCATACTCGTGAGGAGGTGGCCTCTGACTCTTTTGGTATCAGTTTCTTTTTGGGAGTTTTCCCCATCTAGAAGGCTGCTGCCTCTCCCAGTAGAATTGGAGAAGAAGAGTCTCTTTTTGGTTCACTGGGGAAAATCTTGACCCACTGGCTTCTGCTAGGGATTGCCGGTGCTGAAGTGTACCAGGGTGACTCCAAAGATGCATAGTTTCATGCTGTTGCCTGGCTTACCACCTCTCACCACTTGTGGACACTGTCTCTGCTGCTGATCTGTGCAACACTGAAACACACGGCCTACCACCTTTTGAAGTCACTACGGAGTCAGCTGAGGCAAGCTGCCTGCAGCTCAGGATTGCTGCTTCTCCTTCTTGGATTCTAGCGTGGAATCTTACTAGCAAGATGGGTTTCCCCGTCTCTGACCAGTGAGGGCCCACCAGCCTCTGCAAGAATGTCCTCAAATGGAGACTCCACTCTGGGGTCCCCTTGTGCTCTTCAGTCACAGCCCTGAAGCTTTTTGGGGGGACCTCATCCATCCCATCTGTCACCCATCTTGAAGCCTTCTCCCCCTGCATACTCAGTGAAGGCTCCTTGTTTGCATGTCTTTTCAGCTTCTTCAGTCTGTCAGGAACTTCTTCCTCCCGTTTTCCTGGGCTGCTTGGTTTTTGTGCAGTGTAATGAATGTAGCCTGTCCCCTCTTCAGAAAAAAAATAAAGCGACATCCAGTAAGTGGATTTCTTCCTGGGTTGCTTTCTCTATGTCCAGTCCCCTTCCTCTTTTTTGGTTTTTCTCTTTACTTTTTCTTTTTTTCTTTGGTTAGCCGAACATTTTAAATTCATTGAAATAGGAAAGAGTGTGATTGCCCTTTCAGTGTTTCAGGAGAAAGATATTTGGCTGCTGTGTTTACTAAAATAGTCACTCTGGGTGCCTCTTCTCTAATTCCAGCTAAGGCTTGGGCTTCAAATATACAGTGGACAACAAATCTAATTATTAATGTAATTATTATTGCTTTCACTGCTGCACTGTGTTTTTTTGAAAACGCAGAGCTACATTTAGAGCTGCAGTTCCAGATCCAGCTGACAGCACTCCAGCCTCCAAGTCCCATAGAGATTTGAACTTGTACAATTTCCCACATGGAAAGCTAGAGCTATAGCCTAGTACCATCAAAGTGACTGCAGTCTGCCAACCCAGAAACAGTTTCATTGGCCTTAGCTCTATTACCCTTTTAAAGTTTTAAGACAAGGCAGAGCCATCCTTTGGGGGCAGGAAATCGGGGCGACAACTCAGGGCCTCGCACTCTGACTGCTCACCACCCCTTGCCTCGCTCCATCCACTTCCTGAACACCCCCCCACCCCGCCACACAGGCCCACACACACCTAGGGTTGACTCTGGGCCCAGGGCACACAACATGTTTACACAAGTGGAAAAATGGAGTGCACTCGCAACATATACCCCTCTATTGGTATAACTCACACAGATCTGGTATGCAGTTACCCTGGGAAATGCCAGGGCAACTATAATAGTGTTGTGTATCCACAGTTACCATTCAGTGACTGGTTGCTCCAAGACAAACAGGATAATTACCTGCTTGCTCCCCCTCTAATCCTGCATCAAGCTGTCACTTTAAGAGGGCATAGTAGGGATACACTTTTATACCAGGTACGGACCTTACACTTTTACCGGTATAAGTGATTGGAAACCAATCTATACCCATAACAAAACAGAAGTTTGGCACTCATAGACTGGTTTAATAATGGCAGAATCTGGTCTAAGTCATCCCTCCCTGCCAACTCCCCATCAAAGGGTGAATGTGTGTTCTGTTCACTACCATGCTAACCTACACTATTTACAGAAAACCATGTAACTTAGATCAATTCTGCCTCAGGCTTTCTGAATGTCTGTACCTAGCATTGTAGACTATCCATATAAGTATGAAGCAGAAGCTTTAGAGACATAAAGAGAGCACAGACTTCTGACTTCAGACTAACACAGCTAACTGCCTCTCTCTGCTCATGGAGTACTTTAATAGCATCTATGGCATACAGCTACCCTAGAAAAGATAGTCATCTGTGTACTCTTGATTTTAGTGTAATTTATATCTATGTACAAAAATGATAAATCATGTATCTAAGTTTTTACTTGTATTTTGTGACCCTAAAACAGGAGTTCATAAAGTCCTGTCTTTTAAATCGTGCATCAACACTTTTCACTAGGTTCCTTTTCAGAGAAATTGTTGCCTACAAAAGTAACTATTATTCCCTGGAGCTGGAAGAGACACTAGATTAGTTGCATCTGTGTTTTCTCCTTCTGTGTTAATTTCCTTTCTTCTTGAGGTATAGAAAACAGTGCAATAAAAGTACCTCAACCAGCAAACAAGAATATTTTGTATTCATACATTTTATGATCATTTTGTCTGGTCTCTTTCATAAAGGAACCTCTCAGTTTCTTCACCAAGCCTGTAACTTCTTTTTTAATTTTATCTTGTCTCGATTAAAAGACTTCAAATGGCAAAATACAAGTTTGATAAATTACTTTGGGCAAAAAGGCCTTAAAGGTAGGTTATCTTAAAAGTATGATTCCAAATATATTTATATTTATAAATATAAAGGATTTATACATCAAAATGAATACCCTGAACTCTATCCAAAAGCTCCTGGGAGGCCAGTACAACTTTTGCTTTTATTGTAGGATATTCCAGTTAACAAATAAGCTACCACATGCTGCATTAATTCTGAGTTCTAGATGCATTCTATTTGTAGCAGTATGTGGGTGTATGTGTTTTAGCAACATTTTGCTAGGTTTGTGCATCTGAGGGAAGGCAAATATCTTCTTACCTGAAACTTGGTTTTATCTCAGGATGGTAGAGCCTGAGTTACTGATTTTTCTGCAAGTCCTATCTATTCTCCCAGCCTTTTCTTAATGATGTGAATTTAGTAGTAAACTTGGTATGCTTACGAAATTTATTTAGTTTTAAAATGGTCAGACTCAAGGTTTAGAAAACCATCAGTTTGATCAGTCCAGCTAATTGCAGCTTCCAGGTTACAGTGCAAACCAGGAGGTAATTTCCAGATTATCTTGGTTGCAATTTAATGACCTCTGAAAATAACCTGGAAGGAGGTGCAGTCTGAGCGTACATGGAAAAAATATCATGTGTAAAAGACTCTCATTTTGCATCAGCAGAATCCAAACCATCATTGAAAGGTAGCTCTAAATAGATGAAAGATGGCACAGTAATCTAAACTAGTGGTGACATGGACTGCAACCTCCTTTTCAAATGAAAATGATGAGAAGCACTTTTTGCTGGTATCACTGTCTGACCATTGAGAAAAAGCAGGAAAGCTACTAATTATTTCTAAATTGTGGACCTCTGTAACAAAAGACCAGTATAACTTTGGTGAAAATGACTCTTGCCATTTCTTCAGGTTGATTTCTCCACCCCTTCAACTCCTTTTTTTATTTGGACTAGGTGCTTCAATGACCCCGTGTGCTTCAACGACACTGCTCACATCTAAGCCCCTGTCTTAGGCACTGGGAAAGTGAAGCAAGTGCCTAATTGTGATCCCATTAAATAGAGACATAGGGCTCACTCATCAGCATACTGAGGACCCTGAACCTATCCAGGCAGTCTCATTCTTATCTACTAGCCTGCACCCTGAAAAGTGGGTGAACCAGGGCTCTGTGATGGCTCTTTTGAGAGAGAATAAGGAAGATGAGTAAAAGCCTGCCACTACCCACCCGGTTCTTTCTTTAAAAGAGAAGAATGGAACCATTGAACCACTCAAGTGCACATCGTCAACCATTTGCACCAAGTTTTGCACTTATGTAAACAATATCTCAGAGCTGGTACCATTAAAAACTTAGGCTGTTTGTAAATATGTCTATTTCTGAGTGCATACATAGCCATTCATAGAGTGCCAGCCTGTATGCCAATGCCAATTTTGGGACTTAAATAACTTAATCTGTTCTTCTAGGCATCCAGAAAAGAACAGAATTTGATTCTTAATGACCAAAAGAAAAACATTTACCAGCAAAACTATTACAGACTGTGCCACATCCCCTTCTAAAATCAAATTGAATATTTCAGGCAATGCCATTGTTGCCTTGTCACAAACTTCTAAATAAAGTTTCACAGAAACGAAGATTGTTTCTATGAGCTGTACATAACAATCCTTGAAATTAAGGTGAACTAGGAGATTTCATTTAAAGGCTTGAGGTATAGCAATAACTTTTCTCTTGAGATTAGAAAACTCAGAAGTTTGGAATTAAATTTGAACATTTGTATGAGTATAAAAATCTCATGAGAATGTATCATTATGGTGGGGAGAAATACATTGCTCTTTGATCAAGGAAGAGAATATCAGGATGGGGTGAGAGAGCGGTACAGTATGATGAATTAAAAATCAAGAAAAGGCAACGAGTGGTTTGGAAGAGGAGGAGAGGACAAAGAAGTGGTTGGAGAAAACAGAATGCCAGAGGGAGAGATAAATTAGAAGAAAATGAAAGAAAGAAAATGTCAGTGGAAATAGAGGGGAAGGGGAGAAGAGTAAAACACTATATTTACTCAAATCTAAGACAAGATTTCCCCCCTCCCCCCAATTTAACATGGGAAATAAAGCCCTTCATCTTGGATTCAGGTACAAGCAGTGGTGCAGGCATCTGCTGTGGGTCCAGCTCAAACCCTTATTTTAGATCGGGGTCACAGAGCCACA
The DNA here is from genome assembly GCF_001723895.1 of Crocodylus porosus. Classification (NCBI taxonomy): domain Eukaryota; kingdom Metazoa; phylum Chordata; order Crocodylia; family Crocodylidae; genus Crocodylus; species Crocodylus porosus. The sequence continues at coordinate 232,014,333 of NW_017728886.1, forward strand.
GCTGCTTCCTTTCTCCTCCACCACCTCTGCCTCTCCTTCTGCTGCCTGCTCCCCACAACCTCTGACTCTGGCCCAGCTCTGGACCCACCCCAGCCTGGGATATGGAACATATAGTTGCTCTAACCCAGCCATATAGCATCTAGGGCTGGTGCCACCACAACCCTGCTGCAGAGGTGGGCTAGTGGCCAAACCAGCCTTGCACTCTGTGCTCTGGGGTGGGGCAGAGCCAGGGCTGGAGCTGGAGGGTAAGCAGTATCAGGGAGGTCAAGGGGGTGGGGGGGCACAAGCACAAGGAAGCAAGTGGCAGGGGAGGTGCTGGGGGGAAGGCACGGGCAGGAGGGTAAGTGGTAGGGAGACAGGCAGCAGGGTGCAAGATGTGGGGGAACAAGGGGCAGGGTCTTCTTGCCCTGTTGCAGCACTGAAGGGAGGGATGAATATAAGATGACAATCCAATAATTTAGATTCTGGACATGGAAAATTATAACGAATTTGTACTTTTTCCATGTACAGAATCTAATTACTGGGGGTTTGTCTTAAATTCAGTGTCATTTTGGATTTAGGTAAGTATGGTAGTTGCATTATTAAAAATAATGGACCAGCAGAAGAGGATCATGAAAGAAAGAGTAAGAACAGTGGGAAGAAAAAGCTCATTGCTAAGTATAGATAATTTGTCAGGGGAGATGAAGAGTTAAACGCAATTTGCTAAACGTAATCCTATTTCCCAGATTGTCCTAAGCAATCGGGTAGAATATCCCAAGTGCCTGTCAAATTGGGCTTTAATTATAAAGACTCACTTTTTGGAATCATGCCATTCTGCTGTGAGAGCCAACTCCAGTGAAGCAAAGAGTAAGAGTTTGCAAAGACCAGATTAAGTTACAATCTCCCCCGTATTAAAATCTAAAAATATTTATTGACTGGTGAGTTTCTATAGAATATCACATCAGTTACTCTTCCACACTCTAACCATTGGTAAATTTTAGCTTATCATGCTTTCCTTTGTATTGTGCTATAGATAATTTATTATGCTTTTTTAAATCCTCATCCAATGGTTTTAACATTACATTCTTTTTCATAAGTACAAAATGGAGGAAATGTACCATTTAGACTAGCACAGCTAAAACAAACTCCCTAGGCTTTGGCAAGGTCACAGTATACCAGAGGGACTGGAGTAAATGTTTAAACCAGGAAGGTTTATTTTACTCAACATTATACAAGATAACCCTGTATAATCAAATTATCATCTTTAATGCCATGAAAGTTGTATAAAGGTTGTACTGAGCAATGCTTAACATGAAGTGTAAGACTAGGCTGAAATCGGTAATGTAATAAAAGTGATAAAAATCATTGTTGCCAACTCTCATGATTTTTGCATTGTTCTTAAAGGCTATGTTTTGAGAACAATGCCAAAAATCATGAGAGTTGGCAATGTTGAAAAATTTATATTTGGCAGTTACAATGCCAAATGTACAATTATATCATCACCATGGAGTTGATGGAATCTCATACTCAGGAAGATTTTCAAAAGCTGCCCTTTGTGCCTTCCAAAATCACCCTCCTCTCCACACACCCCCTCCCACTACCATCCCAGCACACCAGCATTTGCTTGCTATATTTAAAATGGTGATTTATTTCTTTTAGGTTTTATTGAAATAAAAGCAAGTAACCTAAGGTTCACTTCTTGTCAAAGAGCTGTGTGGTGCTCTATTTGCACAGTGAGGATGTGTTCTGTAATGAGACAAAAAATGATTCTGGATTTATTGATGGAAGTGAGCCTCAAGCCCCCTTATCCCTCCCTGTCTTAGGGAGTATGCAAAGCCTACAGCACAAAATCAGAGATTAGAGAATTTGGTCACTGTTGCTAAATTGGGGTGTATTTACATGTGCAATTAATTCAAAGCAATAAACTCCAGAACTGTTTGCACAGGAGTAAACTGCTCCTGGGCACAGTGTCTACACATGCACCCGGGACACCAGTAATTTGTACTGGGGCACAGCAGGCCTCTGGCTGGCTGGGTTGACTCGGCACAATTTATGCCAGTAATCACCATCTACATGTGCATTGCAGTGCAGTGAATTACTCTGCTGTAAAATAGTACTATCCCCAGCAGTACTATTTTACAGCAGAGTTAATTAGTTTACTGCGCCCTATCCACACATGTAGACAGCAACATTTTACCACAGAGCTAGTTAGTTTACTCTGCAGTAAAGTGCATGTGTAGATGCACCCTGAGGGATTAATATGCTCCCTTAGACAGGAAGGACTGTGTGCAAAAGGCTCACTCATATCAATGATGGGTGATACTTTCTAAATTTCTGCCTGCTCTGTTATATTCTGAACATATGAGCACATTGATAGGTCATTTCAGCCAGTCTGTATCATAAGAAAATAGCCAACATATTGAGTTGACTGTACATTTGGAAAGAATTATTTTAGTTAGAAATGGTGCTTTATTCATGGTTTGTTTTCCTTAATGTTAGCCTTGTTCTTTCATGAGGATCAGCTGGAGTTCATTTGCAATCAGTGATGCTCCATGCTGTGGTCTGGATTCACAACTGGTATTAGGAGTTTCCTCCTTCTCCCTTATTGCATTCCCTTGAGTTGCACCTCCTTCCTAATTTCAGAATATGGCTCCATGTTACTGAATGAAAGAAAGAAAACAAAAGCAGTTAATGCAATCACAGTCTGCAATGATGGAGTAGGAGTTTTAATTGCATATGAAATACTTTTCCATTTAAGTGTGTGAAGTGTGTTTATCAAAATAAAAATATACTCTTTATAGTTTAGGAATATTTAGGAAGATAAAACCCTTCACTTTGTGCCTGCTTCCTGCTTTCCATTCAGAAATATGACTCGTGTCTTAGAAAGGCACAAATTACCAAACGTGTTATTTTAGATAAGCCACAAAGCAAATACCTGAATAGCCTTGAACCTTAAAATAGGATCTAGGTCTGAAGTGTGTGCATCAGGTGCATCTTGGTTTAAATTAATGATAATGGACAAGTTAGGCCCACATTGGTTTTCAGGCCAGGTGAAAGAGGTGATTTGACACTGATATCTGAAATATTTCGAATTTATTAGGAAGCAGTCCCTATTGTCCTAAAACTTTGTTGTACAATATATAACGAGAGTAAAAATACTTACTTATTAATTTGCGTTGAAAGAGTGACTAGATTGGGAGTTCAGTTAGAAGCAATTTACAGACACATGGTAAATGAGCTAAGAACCTTAGACTTCGATAAGGTACAACATGAACACGTATGTGATGATCATTCCGGTGAAAAAAAATCAAGAAATTTAAATTTCAGGAGATTGCTTGTAAAGGCACCAGTCCAGCAAAACAGTTGCATTTCATTTAGGTTGGTGAGCCAAGACCATTGAAGCCAGTGGGACTAATCAAACTCAGTTAAACGTGTCCAAAAAGGCTTTGCTGAATTGGCGCATGGCTAAGAAACCTTTTTCAGATAAACATATAACATGGAATTCTAGGTTACCAAAATGGCATTTTTAAAATAGAGACCATATCTGATTAAACAATCAAGAATCGGGAGTAGGAGGGGTTTGCAGTTCCATCCAGCAATTGAACAGTGGTGTTGCAAACAGTTTTATTTAATCCCTGTGACTTCAGCCCTCAGCTTTGGAGAACCATTCATTATATTGACTTTGGTGCCATATTCCTAAAATAAGCTGATGATGGTGAGAGGGAAGCAAACGTGAGATTCTAGTTTGAGCTGTCCCTGACAGTTTGAGATTCAGTTCACTTTAGTGTCCCACTTTAAAACGAGAAGATCTGTGCTGATTTAAAACGCAGAGGGTGGGCAGATGGAAAAAGGGCCTCTGGAGCCCTTCTAATGTTGAAGCTTCATCTCTTTCTGTTAAGCTGGGAGCGGTTTAGGATACATTATGTTTAATTCCAGTCAACCTTTATTCTACAGGGTGAAACTATTTCCATTCCTGAGACCTGATTTCACAGAACTTTACACAAGTCTAGTTTGAATCCCCAGCTGCCACTTTGTACTGTGACAATGTGTGAAAGGTTAATATATTGTGAAAGGAACAGTGATGATCCTGAACTGTAATTCAGTTTGTTTAGTATATTCCTAGGATTAATTCTCAAATGAATTAAAGAAAACAAGAAACAGTGCACGCTTCATATGGTCTCACATCATGCTCTCATTTAATTAGCCATTGAAACAATTGGCTGAATGCTTTCCTTTTACCCTTTTTGTCATTAATTTTAAGACAGCAGAGTAATGACTCAGGAGGTAAAACAGCAGGACTTTCGGTGTTATTTATAAGCTCTGTGCTGGAAGCTATTTTAGTGTCTTCAGTGATGTAACTCAAGCACCTTACTTTGTAATTTCAGCATTTGAAGCAAAATGGCAGAAATACTAACAGCATCATTGCCCTGCTAAAGAACATTAAATTCCTTCTTCATTTTTGCTTTATTTGAAAATCTAATGAATTAAATGGCATTAATAGTGATTTACTACAGCATATCTCATGAAAAAGCAGTTAATAGATGCAACATAATATATGCAGAGATCAGCTATAGAAAGTACAGTTTACTAGGGTTCTCCATATGTCTTTGGTGCTTGGAAGTTGGACTCAATTGCGTTTTCATTCTTTCCATGCGTAATGTCCTTGAAGTCAACATTGACTTGATATTGAAGCCAAGGATTTAAAAATAAACTAAAATACAACTAACAATAAGCAGTATTTACAACAATCTTCCATTTACTAGATAGGTTTCATAAGCAAAAATGAAATGAAGAAATCTTATGTTCAAAAACTCAGTTACCTGTCAGTGCCTTTATGTGGAACTAGAACAAATCCACATGCATGACTATAAATATGTGTTAAGGAGTGGGAAGGTGAGTATATTCATTTCATTTTCAGTTGTTTCTCAAAGCTTTAATTTTGGATTCTTGGATGTCTGAAGAATTTGTCAGGCACTTCTCTTTATTCTTTGGAGTAAATAAGCAATAAGAAGCACTACAGTCTGATCAACAGGGCACTGGCCTGGGTGTTGAGTGTCCTGGTTTTTATTCCTAGTTCAGCTCTGTCTTGTTGTTGTGACAGTGAAGTTGCCATTTCTCATGTCTATGCGCCTCTTCTGTTAGCTCCCATTTGGACTGCTAACTCCGGGGTGGGGATCATTTCTCAGTATGTAAATGTACAGTGCCTAGCTTGTGGCAGTGTGGTTGTGGCATTTTGCTGTGGCTCCAGAGGCATAAATTTGAGCCTCACACCAGACTCATGCTAAAATCACCCCTGCTGCTGCACCTGGTTATTTGGGTTGGGAAGTCAAAGGTAGCCACATTAATTCTTTGTGTGTTTCTAGCTAAAGAATCCGGCTTGCCTTAATTACCCAAGTGGTTAAGTGGGGCATTAGGTTCAAATGGACTTTTGCCTTTTTTTCTAGACAATGTCCAACACAACGGAGGCCCAATCTAGGTAGCCTGAAAGAATCCACCAGGAGGCACCTCCTACACCTCAGGCTTCAGTCCCTGCAAAGCTAGACCAAAACCTGGGCAGACTCAGTGGTCAGGGGCCATGCCTGGGCAGAGCCTGCACAGGTACAGGCAGAGGAAGGGTTGGCAGTGGTAGGGGTTTTGCCATTGCAACATTTTCCAGCCATCTTGTTGATTTTCTGCTAGCTCCTCCTCCTGTTGCTACTTCCTGGAAAAAGAATTCCTCTTTTGCCTTCACCTGCTTCCACTCAGCAAGTCTACAATGAAGGAAGGGAGAGAAAGAAAGTGTCCAGGCAAGCTCCCCACTCAAATCAACCTATTTGTTGGTCCTGTGCTGCTGGCTCCTGTTTTGCTGTCATGTGGCAAGCCCAGCCTTTCTACTGGGGCTCAGATGGCGTAGGCACTAAGACATGTGGTTGACAGCCTAGAGATGACAAGCTCAAGGCCATAAAAGAAGACCTCGCAATGCAGCCTGTTGGTTTCCAAGAAATCTGCGAATTTTGCTAAGTACCTTTTCACAAGGACATGAAAAAGGAAGTGTTTCTGCTTAAACAAGCCCTACCTCCTTGTTCACATTGTACTCAGCTCACTTCTCCAAACAAGCCTGCAATGTGGCTCCCAAGCCAAGCAGGCCCTTCTACTCTCATTCACAAACCCTCCCCCGCAGGCAACCGCGGCTTCTTGCTCCTCTTCCAAGCAGGACCCTCACCCAAACTCCCTTGTGTGCTGGCCTGTTCACTGGTCCTATGGCACTGGCTCTAAATAATAAACTACTGCTCGTAAGTAATTATTATTGGGATTTCCAACTGGCAGCTAGCAGGTTGCATCCAGTCTACATGGGGTTAAAATGTGGCCCATGGGCTCCCATGTGGCTCCCACTCTCCCCATTGTTCCTGTTGCTGTGGCAGTGCCCAACATCTCTGGTGCTAGGCAGTATGGCAGGCAGATGGGGGTCCAGGAAGCTTGCTACCTGTGTGGTAGGGCTGGGACTCATGCTTCTTGCACAGCAGCTCAAGCAAGGTGATGCTTACTGAGCAGCTATGGAAGGAGAGGTTTTCAGTTGCATGGCTGCACTGGAGATGGCATGTAGACCCACAGCATCCAGCCAGCGCAGGCTGTAATCCCCAGCTGCTCTGAAGTGAACAGCACTGTATTAGCATATCAATTTAGGCATATGTGGCAAAGCAGGTCAGTACCAAACAATTTGAATCAGTTTTATTTATACTACTGAACCAGTGAAAACAGCACATTGAGAGAATACACTTAAATGGGGAATTCCATTCCCAGCTGAAAGTTTTGTGACGTAGCTGAGCTGTAGAATTTTCTTGAATGTAGAGACTCTGGGAGTTTAATCCTATTAGTGGGAAGGATTTTGATATTGTCAAATGGCAAATGCATTTACTGATTGTAAGGAATCTCTCTGACACGACATGAAGAAGTAAGGAGAGAAAAGCTAACTGAATACTCACAATAATTCTTGTTGCTTAAAAAAAGATTCTACTGATGCGTGCAACAGATTTCATTCTCAAATCTACCTCAAATTTTAATGAGACTGCCTTTTAAAAAGGCAGCTAAATATCTTGTTTACTTGGTGTATGTATCTCTTGCAACATGAATTGCCTCATAATCAGCACCAGGTACGTAAATCCTAGGCTATGGGTTCAGAGAAATGGAAAAGGTCTTTAGGGTGGTGTGAGTTGCATTTATTTGCAAACCAGCATAACTGGAAAGAGGACTAATAGTCAAAACTTATGCAGCACCTTCCAGCAGGAAATACTGAAACACTGTACACACTAACTGGCCTCTCCAGGACCATGTAATATATATTATCCTTTTATTCACTGATGGGTAATGTGGAGACAAAGTAATGAAGTGACTTTCTGAGTGTCCCAAGGAGAATTATTGGCTAGTTGAAAAATATGACCCAGGAGTCATGATTTTCAATCCTTGTCTCTAACTGCTAGATCATACAGTGTACACAAAGGAATCTCTGCCTTTTAATGCCTTCTGTAATATACCAGGTCAGTTTAAGACTGTCATCTAACTAAGGGCCCTGTTACCCATTCAAATTAAAGCTGGATAGAAACCAGCTATAGAGCTGTTACACATTTTCAAGCATTAAGTTTATAGCTGGTTGGCTCTCTTTATAGCTGGATAGTCATTTTTATTAAATGATAATTACTTTGCATGTGTGGCCAGTCTAAATTTATTGTACGATTAGCCAGTTAATTGTGAGATAATTATTTTGTACGTGTGGCCAGTCTAAATTTATTGCACGATTAACCAGTTAATTGCGTAAACTATGTAATGTGTAGCAGGGGCCCAAAAAACACATTAGCCAGTTCTGTGTAAGGCTACACATTTAGTTAGGAATAGAAGAATCATAGAAAATTAGAGTTGGAAAGGAATCTCAGGAAGTCATCTAGTCCAACCCCCAGGACCATCCCCAACTAGATCATCCCAGCCAAGGCTTTCTATAGCCAGGTCTTTAAAACCTCCAAGAATAGAGATTCCACCACCTCTCTGGGTAACCTGTTCCAGTGTTTTACTACCTTCCTGGTGAGAAAATTCTTCCTAATATGTAACCTAAACTTCCCTTACTGCAATTTGAGACCATTGCTCCTTGTTCTGCCATCTGCCACCGCTGAGAACAGTCTAGCTCCATCTTCTTTTGAACCTCCCCTTCAGGTAGTTGAAGGCTTCTATTAAATCCCCTCTCAGTCCCCTCTTCTCTAGACTAAATAAGCCTAGTTTCCTCAGTCGTTCCTTGTAAGTCATGTCCCCCAGCCCCCAAACCAGTTTCATTGCCCTGTGCTGGACTCTCTCCAATTTGTCCACATCCTTTCTGTAGTGGGGGCCCAAAACTGAACACACTACTCCAGAGATGGCCTCACCAGTGCTGAATAGAAGGGAGTAATCACTTCCCTTGACCTACTGATAACTGTCCTACCAATGAAGCCCCAGTATGCCATTAGCCTTTTTGGCAACAGGGGCACACTGCTGGCTCATATTCAGCTTGTCATCCACTGTAACCCCCAGGTCCTTTTCTGCAGAGCTGCTGTCCAGCCAGTCAGCCCCCAGCCTGTACTGGTGCATGAGATTGTTCTGTCCTAAATGCAGGACTTTGCACTTGTCCTCATTGAACCTCATGAGATTCCTTTTGGTCCAATCCTCACATTTGTCTAGCTCCTTCTGAATCCTAGCCCTACCCTCCAGTGTATCTACTACTCTGCTCACCTTGGTGTCATCTGCAAACGTGCTAAGGGTGCGCTTCATGCTATCTTCCAGGTCATTGATAAAGATATTGAACAAAACCGATCCCAGGACCAGTCCTTGGAGCACTCCACCTGATACCGGCTGCCAACTAGACATCAAGCCATTGATTACTACCCTCTGAGCCCAGTGCTCCAGTCGGTTTTCTATCCACCTTACAGTCTGTTCATCCAGCCCTTACTTCCTTAGCTTGCCTGCAAAAATATTGTGGGAGATCGTATCAGAAGTCTTGTTAAAATCAAGGTATACCACATCAATTGGTCTGCCTTCTATGATGAGGTGACTGACTCTGTGGATGCAGGGAATTAGGTTGGTCAGGCATGACTTGCCTTTGGTAAATCCATGCTGACTGTTCCTAATCACCTTCTTCTCCTCCAAGTGCTTTGAGATAGATTCCTTGAGGACCTGCTCCATGATTTTTCCAGGGACAGAGATGAAACTGACTGGTCTGTAGTTCCCTGGTTCCTCCTTTTCTGTTTCTTAAATATGGGCACTGTTTGCCCTTTTCCAGTTATCCAGGGCCTCTCCTGATAGCCATGAGTTTTCACAGATGAATGCAGAATATATGCCAGTATGAGTCTTCTCAGCTGCTTATCTTCTTTTATGGTGTATGAAGTAATAAGATGGATGACTTCTGGGTAGATTTTATTTGACGAATAGAAAAACTTAGAGCTTTTATCTAGGATTCAGTATAATGAATCAATTTGCCCACATGAAAAAGTGATATTGAATAATATTTGCCATTAGAATCTTCTCATTTTCTCATCTTTTCAAACACCATATGGCATTTATGACCATTGCGTGGCTTGTATAACATTTTTCTGTGGTGGTAACAGCTTATTGGGCTGCCAGCACCACCCTCACAGGCCCTGCTGGGTTTCAGTCCCTCTTTGACAACTGCTGCAACAAGCAACGTCTCAGCTCTGCTTCCTGTGGACTGCCAGAGAAAGTCAGCCACTCTCCTTCCCTCCCCTTTGTTGGGTGGTAGGGAGATCAGAGTACTCTGGGATGCCTGGATACAAGTGACTGCACATATTACACATGGGGTTTCAAAATGTAGTGCTGTAAAGAAGTTCCTTTTTGAAATAGGAACTTTTTTTTATGGTGGATCTACCTTTTATTGGTGCTACACAGCCTAAATACATGCAAGCTAGATTTTTGTACCACTGTAAGGGTTCATATAATGCTACAAATGTAACATGTTTCCAAGGCCTAAGTCTATTTTGCACTGGCAGAGCACCCCAAAATGCTTGTGGTCACAGGAAGATCAATCTCTGCATGATGGCCAAGAACCTAGATGGAGCTTGTCACACACCCTTTCTGATATATGACATCTGCCTGGTATTTTCCTGCAGGTCAGCAACTGTGATTGACATTATCACACTTAGAGGCAATGTTCCCTCTAAGGTGTAGTAATCCAAGAGCACGCCGCTTTGGTCCGTGAGTGCATCGCTTCAAGCCCGCCTCCCCATTTCGCTAAGCCTGGATCTGGACTACACTAAGCTTAATAGACTAGAATCCTCACGTAATGGATCCTCACCATTATTCTCGGGGTTAGGGTCCCCATGAGGGGCAGGGGCACCCTATAGGCAGTGCAGCTCCCATGGGGGCACAGGGGCCTCCTATAAGGGAGCATGGACAGTGGATGTTTTCTATAGAGTACATAGATTGTCAGGGCTAGAAGGGACCTCACAAGATCATCCAGTCTACCCCCACCTGCACCAGGCAGGAAAGACACCTGGAGGTCAGGGGACCCCAGGTTAGGGTTGGTTGGTTAGGGTTAGGGTCCCATGGGGGCACAGGGGCCCCCTATAAGGGAGCATGGACACCCTGTAGGCAGTGGGGGTCCCTGCAGGGGAAGCTGGGGCACTCTAGGGGCATCAGGGTCTCTGTAGGGGGCAGGGGTGCATATAGGCAGCAGGACCCCCATAGGGACACCCTGCAGACCCCGAGCCCTTATGGGAAGCAGGGCCCTACAGGGCATCCCCCGCTCACCTGGCTCAAAGTGACCCCTGTAGCGCTCCCTGCCGAAGAAGGCACAGAAAGACATGGCTTCTCTTGGCTGCCTGGCCTGGCCCTTCCTCCAGCTCTGCCCGCATCTCTCCCTGCAGTCACCAGGGGGTGTTGCCAGACAAGGCAGGGCAGGCGAGTGTGCGGGGCAGGCACAGCCTGGGCTGCGGGGGGCAGCTCTAGATCCGCAGTGTAAAAGCAAGTGAAAGGCAGGGAGTGGCACCAATCCGGCAAGCAGTTCCCTGATGCCAGCAGAGCCCATGCCATCCCTAGCCCCAGCCTCTGTCTCGCCTTGCTGTGCCGCAGCCCAGCTCCTCTCTGGGCAGGTGCGTGGTGTTAATAAGTTAGTGCGTAGCATGGTATTAAATTGTGCGTGGCCGCACACGCGCACAATTTGGAGGGAACCTCGCTTAGAGGGTACATTAGCATGTACTGCAAATTGGAGCAGCCCCAGGTTTGGTGAGTGGGGATTTTAAGGTGCCTTACGGTCACATTTGTACCACCCTATAATCATTCAGTAGAGTCAAAGTTTGGAGCCATAGCTGAGACATTTTTTTATTTTCAAAACCATAAACATGGATTTTCATTATTGTATCTAATTATGTAGGAAATTATCCTCATAGCCGTTTTCTTAGGATATTTTCATTGCCCTTCCCAGATGCAATAGGACCCTGACTTGAGTGATAAACACACACTTTACTTTTTTTTTAATGACTTATCTCCTCAGCACTCTGTGTTCTTCCTTTTTTTCTTAAACAAACCTGTCTGCAACCCCAACTGTTTGGTCATTGTTTTAATGACACAGTTTTAATATACTAAAGAAAATTTTAAAAATGTTAAATGAGGTATTTTAGCATTGTAGTGGGTTGCAAATTACAGGACATAATGTATTTTAGGCTCTCTGAATGAATTGAAGATAAAACATTATTCCATAAACCCATAATTATTATGATTAGTGGTATGTCTGTTATATATTCAAAGCAATTAAGATATGCCCTGGGTTTTATAAAAGATCTGTTCACAAAAATATAATAGATTTTCCACAGCTGCTTGACTGAACATGTGTCTTTAGTGCAGTATTTCAACCAGTTAATGTATTCACAAACTAATTCTATATTTTTTCTTTAAAAGTATTTAAATATATTTAAAATATTTATAAATAAGTCTGAGTTTAAATCCTGCACAAAAGGGCCATTCACTCACCTCCCTTTGATGTCTCTGGGATAACACATGGATGTAAGTTACTGTCAAATTCAACCTGCACTGTTTTTGTATGTGATATAAGCACAAAGAAACCTGTTAAAATGAAACCTGTAGCATTCTAATATAACAATCACAGTTTTTTGGGGGGGTTAGGTCACATCTGGTACAAAGACGTGTCTTCATCTTTGACAAAATGATAAAATTTTTTCCCTTTCTTTCGACTTGCCCTACACCAAAATAAGAGTGAGGACAAAAACAGTCCCCTCAATGATAAATATATGTCATAATGGATATTTAGAGTTCATTTAATCAGGCTTGATAATATTCTAATTTAACTCCCATGGAAAACATTTCAATAACTTTAGCAGAAGCTGGATTGAATCCTGAATTTTGGGTCTGATCAAAAGATACATTTATTAGGAATAGTATTCAGTAGTATAACTGTAATAACAGCACAAGATTTTGCTTTTATTCTCTACAAAGATATGAGACCTCTTAAAGAGACCAAGTTAGAATATAAAGTCTTATAAGTATACATTAAAAAGCCTATCAAAATTCTCATCTCTTGAAAATGACTGTTTCTAGAGCATGCAATTCAGAGTATTCACTGAATCCTCCACCTAAGGTTTTTCTAGCATGCCTGTTACCATTGTATCTAACTGTGGTCTACATTCCCATCACTAGTGCATTGTCATCATCATCATTATTATCATTTATTGGGTAGAGTGTAGAGGCTGACTAAAAGGGGGCCCAGTTGACCTGACACTTCACAAATACAAAGTAGTAAAACATTCCCACCCTGAAAACCAATTTCTGAATAGAGAGACAAGCAAAAGCAAAGGAATGCAGTAGACAAGCAGAGTCATCCATGGTGACATATTTAGTGGCATTTTTTTGCTGTTTTTTTAACACGGAGTTTTTGTTAGAACATGATTAAATCAATAGAATGACAAGAGAAGGGAAAGGAGCTATAGAAAAGAGGGAAAGCAAGAGGGATAGAGAAGGAGAGAAGAGGGAGAGAAAGGCAGAGTGAAGGACAGATGAAGTAAACCTAAGGTGAAGAGACTGAGCAATGGTGGGTAGGAGATTGGAGACTGGCTAAAAGGGGGGCTTAAAACAAATGGACAGCCATTGTAAAACAAAGAATGTCCGGAGTGGAATAAACCAGAGAAAACAGCCTGATAAATCATTTGTTTCCTACTACAGTACTTGCTAAGGCTGCTTCTGTGCTTGTTCCATGTAGCTTCCATATCATTGACCCCCTGGGCTAGATATAGACAGTCAAAAAGCCCGAGGTTGAATTGATTCAGTCTTTGCAGGTTAGTCTAAGCTAGGGTTCCATATTTCCAGGTAGGTGGGGAGGGAATAGGATGAGGGGGAGAGTGACATGCCAGTAACCTGCCGCTGCCCCTGTCCATTCTGTTGCCCCTCACTGACAAGCAACACCCCCAGCCCTGCTGCTTCCCCTCACTCCAGACTCATTGATCCCAGCCCTGCCAGTGCCCCTCACTCCCAAACAGCAATACGCTGCCCCCACCCCTTGCTGGTTCCCCTCACTCCTGACCTACAGCCCCCTGGTGCTGCCAGTGCCCTGCACACCCAACCCACAGTCATTCGTCCCCCACTCCTGACCCACAGCCCCGGTGCCCCTCACTCCTGACCTGCTGCCCCTAAACCCCGCCCTGTCAGTACCCCTCACTTCCGACCCACAGCCCCTGCCCCCCAGCCCTGCTGGTGCTCTTCACTCTTGACCTGCAGACTCCTGCCACCCCAGCCCAGCTGCCAAAGCAGCTCCCGCATTGCATGCATTTCTACTTGCTTGCTCTCTCTCGCTCTCTCTCACACACACACACACACACACACACACTCCCTCTCTCTCTGTGTCACTGTCTCTACCTGGCTTGTTGGAGCCCGTACAAGGAGCATGTGACCCCCGACAGCCAATCACCTTGCCCTCTGCTCCCAGCCAGAAGCAGGCAACCAGGGATCACAGAAAACCCAGACATCTTTTATTTTGCTCTTATTTTAAAAACCTGCCTGGATGCAGCACAGGGATCCAAAAAAAAGGACATGTCTGGGAAAATGTGGATATATGGTAACCCTATCTAAACTGCACACATTAAATTGAAACGGAAGTGAACAGACATTTATCTTTGATTCCGAAAATGCAGCCACATGCCTATAGTGGCTCAGGCCAGAAGCCAGAGGACACTACAGCACAACTCTCTGGCTGTGTGTTCACTTCCTCTTCTTGTTGCTCCTGAGGTCTCTGGGATTTGCAGTCCAGAATTACAGCAGCGGGACTCTGCAGATTCTCTCATCACTTCCTCTTCCTGCATCCAGGTGCCTGTGGGATTTGTAGTCCATAGTTGCAGCCAACAGTAAGTTTGAATGGGGGAAGGGGTGTTTAATCCCCCACCCCAGACCTGAGCCAGGGTTTTCCTGGGGTGAGGGCGGGGGGGGTAGTCTAGCTCCACCCCACAATAGACTGGGCTGCATCCTCAGCTGGGCTTGTTCCCCCCCACCCCTTTTTCAGCCAACCTTCACTGCTCTAGCCAGGGAGCAGAGGAGCGGGGCCTGCCCTACTCTCTGGAGCAGGTAGCTCAGCCCAGTCCAGGGCTGGAAAGCATACTGGGATGCTGGGGGACTGTGATTGAACTTGAACCAGTAAGGGGTCTGAGATAGAAATTTCATAAACTGGTTTGACCCAAATCAGCTAAGGCTGATACTGCATTCAACTAGGTTTATCTCAAACCAGTTTCAGGCATTGTGAACCTGGTTTATGTGCACTGAACGTCTGTTCTGTTACAGGCTTAAACCTGTTTCTGATCACTTAAACCAATTCATGTGCAGCTTCTATCCTAGGAAGCAAATCCTTGTCCATGTGGCAGTATTGCCTGGCGAGGTAGGATGCTACATGTGATCTCATGTCCTCTGAAGAAAGTCAACTAAGTATAAGTTGAAGGCAGATCTCAGCTGCACTTCCTCTGCCTCTAGTTGATTGGGAGTCTAAATGTTATTGTAATGAATTATCAGAGATGTAACTGGGCACCTGAGTGCAGCAAGTGTGCAATGTAGCTAGTGCTGGAAGTACAACTGCTGATTTTTTTGCACCCCCCTCCACCAATGGTCGGCACCCAGACGTATTACCAATAGTTCCTGTCCCCCACCCCACAACCCCTCTCCTCGCTTCGTTGCACTATGGTGTATTTTGCTGGGTTGTCTGTGGGGACTGGATTGGGAACTCAACTAAAAGCATGTGTCTCCATGGTTTGGTTATCATTAGGACCAGCGCACTCTTGAACCTCTATTGTTTTGACTGTGCTACATTACTACAGTACAGATAGTTATAAATAAAGATGGATGATTAGATAGCAGCACATCATCAGTACAGTGATAGGCACATGATGCTTTGTATTATCACAAAATGCAGCCATCTACTTCATATTCACAAACTCTAAAAACAACTCTATGTAGGATAATTATATGGATTTCCTTGGGTCAGATCCTAGAGCTCTATATGAAGAAATTAAATTATATGCTTACCCATGCAGTACATTTAAGGGAAATACAGCCTCTCTTATATTATCATACTCTTTTGCTGCCTCATGTACTTGCACAAGTCAGCCAAAATGAAACCCTGAAGATTCTGTGCGCCATGGATTTTTTAAATTGTTCTATGGAACCTTACTCTGTTGCAGGTGGATTTAGCAAAGATCAGCACAAGGGTAATTTATGTTTTAGGTTTATCTTTAAGTATACATAATAAGAAATTGCCTGTTTTTCTGCATAGGTGCCAGTTTGCGTGATGACCTTAGTAAATACTTCTGGTTTCATCATTCTCAAGGGGACACAATGACAGTTCAAGATCCAAGCCAGATGAATCTCTGCGCTGCTGTTTGGACTGTTGTCTCCTATGTAATTGCTGACATGGAGGAGATGTTGCCAAGGTAATAAAGGAAGCAAGAAGGAAAACGTATATTCTTCAGTGAAGGCTCTGAATCGACTGATGCATATGGTCTACAGATGTAGGAAATTCCTTATTCACCCTGATTTTTGCTGATTTTCATTCTGTTCTTTGACCTCAAAGCAGATTTCTTTCACATTGTTCTGTTTGTTTTAGCTGGTTAAATGCATTCCATTTCTGATTCTTATTTCATGTTTTTTCTAGCAAGTTTTTTATCAATTAATCAATGCCTGATGCCTCCCCCAAAATATACTATATTATAATATTGTATAATAATTATCTATAAGTGATCCTGTGTCAGAAGGAAATACACTCAATAAATATGTTGTATCAGAATAGTTGCTGTGCTGTGCATGTGTAATATGTTAGGGATTTTTTCTGTCTAGATATTAGAATAACGTTAGATATAAAAATGCTCCCATGCTTCCCTAGTCTTTAGACTATAAATCAGTACTTTGATAAGTCTTAGTTCTAGTACAAACCAACTCTTGATATTATAACTTGTTTAATGTCTTAAAGATTTGATAGCTAAAATATTATAGCTCTGAAAAATGTCCTAATTCATATAATCCATATTGCAACTTCAGACACAATTCACAGTAAAGGCTTAAACTGATTGGAAAATGCTGTTCACTGCACAATTCATTGGAGAAAAGCCAAGGCTTATGTGATTTGAGGGAAATAGAAGAAATGGTGGGAATTATATCAGCACCCTGGCTGCAAGTTTGTGTAGAGGGAAGTAATTAGTATGTTAATTTGAAGTCAGGCAGAAGACAGGACAGGTTTGCATCTTATCAACTAAATCAGAGACACGTAGCATAAGCTTTTGTAAGCAGCACTTTCATCAGATGGTGTGAAGGGACTGTAGAAAGCAGAGCTTCTAAATAGAATACAAAGGGGTAGGGAAGGGAGAGGAAAAAGAGGCTAGGTGGGTAGGAGAAAGAAAAACATTTAAGTCATGCAGGGACACAAGGGTTATAAAAGCTACTAGAGGTAATGAGATAAGAATCCATAATCTTGGTTTAGACCATACTTAACACAGTCCAGTCTGTAGATGATTTCTTCTTCCCCAGTTTTCAGTTCAAGTTTGTTTTTGAAGTTTTGGTGTCTAAGGACAGCCACTCTGAGGTCAGTGATTGAATATCCAGGGAGGTTAAAGTGTTCTGCCACAGGCTTGTGTGTCTTTCTGGAACTGATGTCAGGACCAGTGTTTATTCATTTTGGTACATGGGGTTTGCCACATCTGTCCAATGTAGATGGCAGAGGGGCACTGTAAACAAGTGATGATATGCATGACATTGGTCAAGGTGCAGGTAAATGAACAGTGGATGTTACAATCCACGTTACTTGGTCCAGTGATGATGTGGTCTGTGTTGGTGAGGAGGCACAACTGACATCTAGGTCTGAAGCAAGGTCTGCTCAGAATGGGAGTTACGTAGTGTGTTGCTGAAGGGATGCCATTTGTGGTTGAGGGGCTCCCTGTAAGCTAGGACAGATGTGTCCCCTGTGGGTAGCTTGAGAAGGTCATCATTTTTCAGGAGGAGTTGGAGGTCATTAATGATATGTCTAGGTTGTTCAAGCTGGTAACTAGGTGACAATGAAAGGGATTCTGTAGTCCTTGCTTCAAGACTAGTATTATAGCAGGTCTGCGTGGGGTCTGAATCTGGCTGTGTTCATTTAAATGGCTATAGGGTTGTATTGTAATTGTAGATATCCCTGTTCCACCTCCTTCTGTTGTCCTTCTGGGTAGTAGGATCCATCTGTTAAGCTTCACAACCTGCATTTCTTTGGGGTCCGAGCTACCTCCAAACGTATGGGTAACCATAGCTGTCGCAGGTACTTTCAGTCATTTTCACTTGGAAAGAAGATAGTTCTAAGAATCATAGAATCAGTGAGTCGGGAGGGACCTAGACAGATCATCTAGTCTGACCCCCTGCCATGGGCAGGAAGGAGCACTGGGGGTGGCAGGGGTCATAAGACCCCAGCCAGGTGCCTGTCCAGTCTCCTCTTGAAGATTTCCAGGGAAGGTGAGAGCACCACCTCTCTGGGAAGCCTATTCCAGCCTCTGGCCACCCTTACAGTGAACTGTAGTCACTTAGGTAGTCTTTACCATATTTATCTACACACTATATTTTAAATGCACCAGTTTCTTAAGCCACACATTTCAGGCAGAGAAGGCATTGCAACTGGGCTCAGTATTTCTCACTCTCTGCTAGTTGGTATGTGGATGACATTTAAAGTAGTCAGTTTTGATTTATACCACTCAGTGGTTTGAGTCTACATGATGCCCGTCTCCCCTGCAAGAACTGATAACTTGGTATTCTCACTGAGGATGAGAGATGAATTTTTGAATTAGCTTTCCTTATCTCCTATTGATTCTTCCTTTCTCTGCCTGGCCCTTATTCCAGTGGCACGTTTTGAGGATTAGGAGGAAAGGCAGTGAACCTGAGAGATACTTGGAGATGTGTTTTCCTTGTCTTCAACGTGTGTAGTTCATGTCTTTGACAAGTGCTTTTGATCTTTTTTTTTTGTTTTGCAACAAGGCTAGCAAACATTATGCATGGACACAACAGCATCATTTGCAGTTGCTATCAGCCATTCCTGGCTTTGGACTGATATATTAGCAGTGAGAGGTAATGGTATCCCACTGGAATTTCTCTGAAATACCCATTCTCCTTCATAGAACATTAAGAGTGTTTCTGTATCAATTTTTAACAAATATAAAATGATATTCTGTCCTTTCTTTTGAAGGAACAACTGAAATTAAC
Organism: Crocodylus porosus; assembly: GCF_001723895.1. Taxonomy (NCBI): domain Eukaryota; kingdom Metazoa; phylum Chordata; order Crocodylia; family Crocodylidae; genus Crocodylus; species Crocodylus porosus. The sequence continues at coordinate 232,033,026 of NW_017728886.1, forward strand.
TTAAATTTATTCTTACAGCCTATTACAGGTTCTAAGAACACTGTGGTTTATATAGCAGGATGCTTCTTTGACAAGTATATGGCTAGTGCTTCTCACAGTTGTGTCAGTTTTGCTTTCATCAACCTCCACATTCAAATCTCTGCCTACGAAAGCATATATGCTTTTAAACCTTTCTTGATCTTTTCCCTTATCCGTCTCTACCAAGGTTTATCAATGTGACTTTGTTCCTCAAAGATTCCCAGGTTTCCCATATGCAGTTAAATTAAGTGGCACAAGTTTTAAGTCCTGTCCTTTTGGAAGAAATATTCCATGTTTCCTTTTCTTTCAGAGTATGTCCTTTAGCTACCATTATGTCAGCTGGAAGCATTTCTCAGATAAGAGTACTCATAAGAACATACTGCATTACACCCCATGATAAACTTTTTCTAACCATTGCTGCGAAAAAATCCAATTGACCTCAGCACAGTTATATCAGTTGGAAAAAATCCCCTGCTCCCTGTGAAATACCATCTCAAGATCCAGAGGGAGCAAGACACCTTTGTTTATGATTTTATGTTTGATGACAGTTTTCATAAGACTGGGCTATAAAAGAATGCAACTCCTCCTGAAGACTGTGTAAGCCTTCCACCAACCTCATGGACTTCAAGGTTTAGAGAGTCTTCAGAAGAAAGTTGCAGAGCAGTTATTTTCATGAACTTCCATTTTTTCTAGTGAACAGTATAGGTAATGTGTACACTGCATCCTTAGTGTATCCTGGGAGGGTGCCTTCCACACGTGCTCTACCTAACTTGTGCTCCAGCAGTACACCAAACCTAGAAATATGATGGTGAAGTTGTTTGGGGCTGCTCACACCAACTGTTCTCAAGGCCTGAGTCTCCCATGTGCTTGAGTAGCTGCTGGGGATACCCCTGATGCAGCCTCACTGCTCATTTCCGAATCTGGTGCATGAAAGTGGGAATGAGTAGATGCACTTGAAGGCATCCCTTCAAGATATGTTGGGGACCCGTTGCAGACAACCCTATAAGACTAATTAGAGCTAGGTGAATTTTTTGTTTTCAGCCAATTATTTTTCAGTGAAAAATGCATATTCAGCGACATAGAAGTTTTTTGCAAACCTGTCTCTGTTTTGTCTGCTTCAGTGCTATAATGACTTTTCATTCTGACATTCTTGAAAAGGAAACAATATGACTTTTTAAATCAGAATGGCATTTCATTCATTTCAAAATATTCTTCAACCATATTTTTAAAAAGTAAATGCTTAAATCATGAGCTAAGTTTATTTCCGGTTGAACAGAACATTCTGTTTGAGTAATGGAGATTTTTTTTTTAGTTTTTTGGTTTATGATTTTTTTTCTTTTTTTTATGGAATTGGCAGCAAATTGCAAAATTGTCATTATTTCTCTCCAATTATATTAAGTCTTTGTAAATCTATGATATTTTGCTTTCTTTTAGTTCAAAATAGCATTCCCCTGTAATTCAGACGTAGGTTCCTCATTTCCCACACAGGAGACCTGGGTTCAATTCCCTGATGCTTATATAAATACAGCCATGGAGGCACTGAATATCTGGAGCCACCCTGGCCTTTGGATTCTGCCCTCAGTAGCCTTAAGTGGGGGTGGAAGATCTGGGCAGCCTCCCCTTTTCCAAAATCTCCTGCCTAGGCTTATGCATCAAGGGTCTGGGTGACCCTTGCATATATCATGATCTAGATGGATCAACAGTTGCCATGAATGAATCTTTCTGAATAAGAATTAAGCTCTTTGTATGTAAATACTTTTGATGTTTCAGTGGTTGGCGATTCGATTTCTGAGGAGGTGGTTTAATTTTCTAATTGGTAGCATTTGTTCTGGCCAGAAGATTCAAGTACATTAGAAAATTAATTATTTTACTGGCTCCAATGTCTGCTTGTGGAACCCTGTTGTGCCTTCCTCAGAGATGAGAAATTACTTCGCTTTCTTTTTCTATTACAGGTAATACTAGGAAGTTAGTCTTCTGATAAAATATCATGACAACATGGTAAAATGAATGCATTACACCTATGTTTTTTTTAGGTGAACAAAAATACCATTGACGTTGCACTAGGATGACCTTGTCCTGTAAATGTCTGTTTGCTTTGAACCAAAGAAAAAGGAAAGGTATTCAAACATACTGAAATAACATCACCAATGTTAAATTCCAAATAAATATTTTCTTTCAGATATGGTATTACAGACTTCACTTATTGGCTAAGAGGAGGGGATGGACTTATATAGTTTCCTTTTTACTACAAGTCAAAAGCTTTCAGACATGGCTATGGAGTCAAGTCAGATCCATAATTTATTTAGCCAACTAGACTATAGTGCGAATTAAGATTAAAAAGTCTTTTCCAATATTGCATGATTTAAGGGGGATACATTTTTTCAGTAATAAATGGAAGGAATTATAGGATGAGAAATCAGGTTACTGGTTTTGTCCTTCATGTGTCAAGGTGTTTGAAATTTGTAGCATCTCTGAATGATTTAAGTGTATGATCCCTTGGGCTTTTTACCTTCCTTACAATAATTAAACACTGATGAGAAAGGGAGCTGTTTCTTATTACTAGAGGTGAAGCTGTGCTGCTTATGCATTTACGTTGAAGACATTTTTGGCTGTATATTTACTTAGTATGCTTCCCTCATAATGATCTGAGACACTTACATTTACCCTGAGTAAATATCAAACTGATCTTGATATCTATATCTGTCTCATGAAATATACATCCCATCTAAATGTGCCCAAATGATTAATTTACTGCTGTTTAATGATTAGCATAAAAATCTCATCACTACACAAGATAGAAATGTTACCACTAATTGCCAGTTGAAGTGAACAATGTTTTCTGCATAGAAATTAATGATGCATACATCACAAGACTTTGTGTGAACTGGGAAGATCAAGACTTTTCTGAAGCCGAAAGCCCTTGACTTTTTTTCAAAGTTTTGTGCGCAAAGTAAAATTAGCCAATTGTGTCCTCATCATTTTTATGGAATTCTTTGTTGTCTTCAGCATTTTTTATTTTTGTCTACAATAAATGTATGTAAATTCTTTTTTCATATATGTCCAATTTCCAGTGCTCATTACTTCTAGAAGCTTGGGCTAGTATAAATTAAATAAAACTTGGTCTTAGATTTATTACTGTGCTTATTTAAGGTTTATATTGTGATAGTGCCTAGTGTACTACTCTGCTTGCCTAATACTCTTTGGTCCAGGCAGAGTATTAGGCTTCCACAGGCATGCAGCTCTGCCTGTGGCCTGTGGTTGACTTCCCCCATGTCAGACCAGCCCCCTTTACCTCAAGAGTTATTGCTTTTCTGGCTTTTTGCTCTCTCGTCCTCAGAGTTTATATTGTGGTAGTGGGTATTTACCCAACATCTACAGGACTGAGACTTTGTAGGCAATGTTTGCCTAGGGACTGCAAACATTGGGAAGACAAAATTATGAAAGCAGCAGCTAAAAACTTGTCGAATTGAAGGTAAATAGGGAGAAAATAATGAGAATAAATGGAATACCAGGGCATGTAGAAGTGAATGCCACATGTGTTCAAGAACTGGAAAGCTGAATATATCTTTCAAGTATTGTGAACTACTCTGATAGTGCCAAGAAGGATATCCATGCTAGACTTATAAAAGCACATGTTGCTTTTATGCTTCACTAACCACACAACTTTAAGTAAGAACCAAACTTCAGATCTTTATAATAATGTGAAGTTGTTTTTATTTTATCTGGTGGAAAAATGAGGAAATAGAAAATGGCTGGTACAGCACTCTGTAATTTTAAGTCTGTACTAGATTTTAGGTACCAAAGGATCTGAACAGGCAACAACTGAAGAGCAACACAAAAATGTACAGAAGAGACCTACTGAAAATGCCATTTAAGAAAGCAAATAAAACCCTAGCTTGTATCTACTGATGCATCTCAAGACCCTGGATGTCATCCTCCCACGTTACTCAGCCTTGGTGAGGCTGCAGATTAAGTACTGTATCCAGTTCTGGGCTCCACACTTTAGGAAGGATGTGGAGAAGCTTGAGAGAGTCCAGAGGAGAGCCACGCACATGATCGGAGGTCAAGAGAGTAGGCCTTATGAGGAGAGGCTGAGAGGCAGGGACTATTAAGCCTGGAAAAGCATGGGCTCGAGTGGACTTAGTGGCAGCCTATAAGTATATCAGGGGTGCATCAAGATCTGGGAGAACATCTGTTCACCAGGGCACCTCAAGGGAAGATAAGGTCCAAAGGGCCAATGGTCACAAACTCCTAGTTCAGAATGGACACAAGGAAAACTTCTGTACTGTCTGAATCTCCACAATCTGGAATGGACTCCCCCACAGAAGTGGTTCAAGCATCTACTCTGGACACATTCAAGAAACATTTGGATGCTTATCTTGCTACGATCATCTGACCCCAGCTGACTTCCTGCCCATTGAGCAGGGGGCTGGACTCAATAATCTTGTGAGGTCCCTTCCAGCCCTAATGTCTATGAAATCAATGTGTGACAGGGTGCCTGAAGCAGCTTGCCATGGGAATGAGAAAGAGAGACAAAAGAAAAAAACTTAACTTGAGGAGCAGGAAAAGCTGTGGCAAATCCAGACACAGAAAGCGCCGCACCCAAAACAACTGGAGGGGTCAGCTGGGGCTATGGCAGATCAAAGGCTGCCACAGCAAACCCAGCTGCTGGGGTTCAAACCCGGGAAGAGGAAAACAGTGTGGAAAAAGAAAGAGAGAAAAAAAGAGGCCACACCAGGAAACGTAAGGAGGAACAGCTGGGTCAGACGGTCAGCAAATGGGAGGCTGCCACGACAGACCCAGCTGAGAAGATTTAAGGGATGCCAAGGAAGCATCTGAGGGTCAGAGGAAACTAAGAAACAGAAAAGAGAAGAAGAGATCGGAGAGCAGAAGAGGGGAGAAGACCAACCCTGGGGTCAAAGAGAGCTCCAGCCTCGTAATTTAGCTGGCAAGATCCAGCAAGGAACATGTTCCAGTGGGGAGACTCGACTGGCCAGTGAGATCAGGACTGGGGGGGTGAAGAGAACCACTCTGGTGACCTAGGGGAAGAAGAAGGCATAGGCAGAATTACTCCCCAAAGAGGGGGAGAAGAAGAGAGAGATGGTCTTAGTCATAGGAGAGCAACAGGGGAACCAGAGGAGAGAGAGAGAGCTGTCTTGGGACCCATGTGGGGAAGAACGGGGCAAGCAGCCACATAACCAAGGCACTCAGCCAACAGTATTCCAAATAAGGGTAGGAAGATCAGTCTCAAAGGCAGGTAACAATGCCCAAAACATCAGGTGTGGTGAGGGTAGGGGATGGGGATGGTGGAGCCCTGTGAAGACCTACCTGCATCCTGAGCTCATGCCCATTCTCCATTGTCTCCCTAGGAGTGTCTAGACATATCTCCCATAATATTGAAGGCGTGGCAGGTGATCTTTCCAATGACAAAGCATTACTGTTTCAATTGGGAGACAATGGGGCTGTGGGCAGTACAACATCAACCCCTTACACTGTGATAATTTAAATGAATTGATCACACTCTGAAAAGACTGGACACTAATATTATGAGGCAACCGCTTGAGTAGAAAACAAAAGAAAGGAAGAACAAATAGTTCCATAGAAGGAGCATATATTGTGAGTTACAGCAGGTTGGTCTCACCTGAGTGGAATCAAACTGCAAGTCAAAGGCAGGCCTCAGTGGAGGATTGCCAAGGAGATTCTCTCATCCTCCCAGAACAAAGATGTTTAGTTGTAAAGGGACAGCACTTTAAAGCTTCAAAGCTACAAGGCAATATACAACAATATAATAAATGACACCAAACTCTTGGTAGGTGAAAAAATTGGAGGCTATTTTTTGCCTAGTAGACAGTGTACTGTAGTCAACTAAGCATAGACAAGATTGAGAACCAAAAGACTTGTTTCAAATCAGTTTTCAAATCCTGGTTTTTGATACTGCTTTGCTATTTCAGTGTGTAAAATGAGGATAAGGATACTTACCTGCCTCATAAATATGTTGCAGAGCTTAAATGAACACTGTTTATGAAGTGCAGCACAACTTCCTAGTATTTTTAAATTCAGTCTGAGGCAATTGTGGAAATAGAAAACAGGGCCAACCTTCATCCTCTATGTCATGTGGCTTGTTTAATTCTCAAAGGTTTATAGTTTTGTATGCCAAGCAAACAGTAACTCGTACAATGCACTGTAGGGTAGGTTGATGTTATTCTCATTGTTCATACTGAAACTAAGATATGGCTACAACAGTTTTCCCAAACCCACATGACCAGTCTGGATGGGTCTTTGTGTCACAATGTAGTCTCATTTTAGAGCAGGTGTGGGCAATTATTTGAGCTGTAGGGCCACTTAGGGAATTTTAGTGAGCTGTTGCAGGCTATGTCAGCACTCCCACTCCTCTCTCCCCACCCTGCAGCAGCTCACCAAAACTCTCCAAGCTGTAGATTAGTAGACCAGCCTGGGGGTGCTAGATGGAGTGAGCAGGTGGGGTCTCCATGGGGACTGGCCTGGGATCCATGTGGGGAGGGTATGCTTAGCCGGGCACATGGGATGGGGCTGCAGGCAGGTGGGGAACAGCATCCAGGGATGGGTGGGTGGTGCTAGGGGCAGGTTCCTAGTGGTAACAGCACAGGGTCAGGGCCCAGGGCAGAGCTGCAGTCCACTCCCTGCATGGCACCATACTGTCACCACCATGCAATCTGGGCTCTGCCTGCTTTTCCCACTCCCAAACCCCACTCCACACCTGCAGCCCCATCCCATCCACCCAGCCAAGTGCACTCTGCCTGCAAGAGTCCCAGCCAGTCTCCATGGAGACCCTGCCCACCAACTCCATCTTGCAGTACGTGCAGGGAGGATGGGCTGGGATGCCCAGGTATCAGGCCCATGTTGAGCAGCAATGACACTGGCAGCAGAAGCCAGAAGAAGCCAACACCACTGGGGCTACCAGGAAATGGAGTCCAGTCACTATGCCACTCAAGCCCTGCTGTGTGTCTGGGGGCATCAAGACTGGCCGCATGGACCACAGCCCAGGCTACCCCTGCACCTGCGCTAGGTGGGACTGAGGGACCTGCCACAGCTTGGATAAAATCCCCTGGTGGGCCACATCTGGTCTGCAAGCTGTATTTTGCCCACCCCTGCGTTAGAGACTCCCAATTGAACCCTTTCCAGCAGGAGTAATATCTGTCTCTCATACGAAGACTTTCAACAACTGTAATCTAAGATTGAGTTTTAATACCTAGTCAACAGCTGCAGAAGATGCCATGTGGAGTTCTGTTATTCATTTGGGAAAGGAATTTATTGAGCAGTCATTTACTATATGATCAATTTTCTGAAGTTTGCTATAATCATATAACAGTATTTTTAAATGGCTGCTTAGGCATTGAGTATGCACATCTACTGTATGAAGTCCTTATACGATTAACGATCACGTAATGTTACTTCGGGAGAAAGAAAATAGGAGGCCCAGCTGTAGGGTCACTAATAAAGAGTTTTATTTCTTTCACCTATCCCCATTGCCTTTGCTAAATTTCTTCTGCAGTTATATTATTTACTATTAACATTTCAGGCAAAACCAAAAAAAGAGTCAACATGATTTAAAATGAGTTGGAGGTAGGTGTTCAGGATCTTAATGAATGGTAAGTACAGGGTTAACCAGAATTTTTATTTATATTCTTTAGAAGTTGATATTTCATGATGTCAAGTGGAGAAATGTGTATGAGCATTGGCAACCTTCACAGATTTGATTTTGAAGTTCCAATAATAAGATGGATAACAGTATTGAGACATATCACGAGGATGTGTATGTTCATTCCTTTCCCATACAACTGTGTGCCATTTGACCACAGAATAGGTTAAAAGGCAATATCTCTGTTCAAAGAGTTTTAGCATCACAATCAGCTAGTGCTAGCCAATTTCTGATCAAATTTACTTCAGACTTCACTGCTTGCCTATCTAATATGAAAGTAGTATATGGGACTTCTATCAAGTCTCAAAACAACGTGTATGGTCAATCCTTATACATCAGTGGTATTTTAGTGTTTTAGTTATTTTAGTTTTTATATCTAGTGTCATTTAAGCTTCCAGATTACTGAGATGAAATACGAAGACTATTGTCTTGGCAGGATTAGATTCTAAATACTAATCTTACACATCCTTTTCAGTGCTTTTCTAGATCTTTGTTCAGAGCAATTTCTGTTTCTTTCAGTGTCAAGCTTGATGGATTGAATGCTGGGCTGAAGCTAACAGGATGAAGTTAAGTGCTGACAAATGCAGAATACTACACCTCAGGAAGAATAATCAAAAAAACAAATACTAAAAGGGTGAAATTTGGCTTCATGGCAGTACTACAGAGAATGATCTTGGAGTCTTAGAGGATCACAGGCCTAATATGAGTCTTCAGTGTGGTGTAGCTGCACAGAAGGCAAATGCAGCTTTGGGGTGCATTGATAGAAGCATTAGATTCAAGATATGGAAAGTGATAATGCCTCTCTACTCAGCACTGGTTAGGCCTCATCTAGAGTACAGTGTGCAGTTTTTGGCTCCATATTTTAAAAGGTGGTGGCGAAGTTTGAGAGGCGGGTGACAAAAAGACAAATGGTTTGGAAGGGAAGTGTTATGAGAAGGGGCTGAAGGAAATAGGCATGTCCAGCCTGCATAAAAGTTATTTAAGAGAGAACATGATATCAGTCTTCAAGTACCTGAAGGGCTGCCATGAAAAAGACAAAAAACACGTTTTCACTCTTGCTTCAGAAAGTAGGACTTGGATCAATGGCTTGAAGTTTCAGCAAAGTAAGTTTAGATTGGATATCAGGAAAAACTTCTTGGATTGCTTAGGGAAGTTGTGGATTCTCCATCATTTGTGGTATTCAAGAAGAGGTTAAATAAGCATTGGGCAGGGGTGTTTTAGGAGTAGCTATATGTCTATGTTTTATTATGGATATTTGCCATGTTCCTAGGCTTTGCTGGCTGCCAGAGGGGCCTGGGAAGTATTTTCCCCCCTTCTCCTGCTATATGTATCAGGGGTTGTTTGTTTTTTTACTTGTTTGGTACTGAATTTTGGGTGGTTTTGTCTTCCCCTGTAGTGGAGGCTTGGCCCTTTTCCTTCGATCTCTCAAGTGTATTTTAACAACCTTTGAAGCGGCAGGATCTTGGCCACCCCTGCCCCATTGGAGCTATACAACAGGTATGAACCTCTTGCAGCCCCAGCAGAGCCTGCTGAGTTACCAGCTCCCTCAGGCAACACAGGCACTACTGTAGCTACCGCCCCCACTCTTTCCAAGACAAAGCACAAAGTGTAGGTCGTGGGGGACTCCATCCTGTGGGGGACTGAAGGGGCAATCTGCCACTCCAACTCCTTATCCTGGGAAGTCTCATGCTTTCCAGGAACCTGCATCTGAGAAATTGCGGAGAAGATCCCTAAACTCCTCCAGCCCACTGACCACTATCCCATGCTCCTAATCCATGTGGGCACCAATGACACGGCTCGGAATGCTCCCAGCCATGTCATGAGGCACTACAGAGATTTGGGAATGGGGCTAAAGGTCTGGGGGCACAGGTGGTGTTTTCTTTGATCCTCCCAGTCTTAGGCTATGGGCTGAGGAGGGACAGGAGGATCCAGATAGTCAACCAAAGACTGCAGTGCTGGTATCACCAGGAAGGCTTTTGCTTCCATAACCACAGTGTGCTCTTTGGTGAGAGAGGCAGCAAGCTACTGGGAAGGAATGGCCTCCACCTCTCTCTGCAAGGGAGGAGGCTCTTCTCAGCCAGACTGGCTGACCTGCTTTACCAAGCTTTAAAATAAGCCTGCAGGAGGATGGGGGGGATTACCACCACTGCTGGCCTGCTGAGCAATGCTTGCAAAGCCAGCAGGCCAAGACACTTAAGGGAGCCCACCCCTACCCCAGTCCTGGAACAATCTGTGGGAAAGACAAGGGCCCCCAAGGGGACACTTGCCTGCCTGTACACGAATGCCAGGAGGTTAGGGAATAAACAGGAGGAACTTGTCCTCCTGCTTAACACAAATAATCATGATGTCATAGGGATAACAGAGACCTGGAAGGACTCTGTCCATAACTGGACCACAGGTATAGACGGCTATACCCTGTACAGGAGAGATTGAGTCGACAAACCTCCCACCCAAAGTCAAGAGCTTAACCAGGAGTTCACTAGGGAATTGGCTGAGGCCGCAAGCTCCAGGTCCATGGTTGTCATGGGAGACTTCAGACTTATCCAGATATCTTGTGGGAAGAGTACTTGGCTAAATCCGAGTGGTCGCAGAGCTTCCTCTTGCGTGTGTATGACCTCTATCTGACACAAGAGGTCTACGGGCCAACGACAGGTAAAGCACTGCTCGACCTGGTACTGGCAACCGGGGATGACCTAATCAGCAACCTAATGATCAATGGGAAGCTGGGTGACAGTGACCATGAGCTGATCACCTTTACCATCCACCATAAAGCTGGCTAGTCAGCAACACGGAAGTCCTTGACTTCAGGAAAGATGACTTTGACAAGCTCAGAAGGCTTATCGGTGAGGCCCTCAGGGACCATGACCCCAAGGGGAGGGGAGCTCAGGAAGAGTGGTCACTCCTCAAGGGAACAATCCTCAATGCACAAGCTAATGCTATTCCATCTTGGAGGAAAGGCAGCAAGAGGGCACAGCAACCCCCTTGGCTCTCCAGGAAACTAGTGGATCTCCTGCAGCTAAAAAGAAAGGCCTACAAAGGATGGAGGACAGGATCCACCTCCAAGGAGGAATATTCCACACTGGTCTGGTTCTGCAGGGAAACGATGGCTACGACAGAACTCCAACTAGCTACAAGTATCAAGGACAATAAAAAGTCCTTTTTTAGATATGTAGGGAGCCAGAGGAAAAGCAAAGGTAACATTGGACCCCTGCTAAACCAGATGGGACAACTGGTAACTGACACCAAAGAAAAAGCCAACTTATTAAATGGGTACTTTGCATTAGTCTTCCATCTTGGTGAGCCAACTTATTAAATGGGTGACCTTGCATTAGTCTTGGTGAGGCCGCGGCTGGAGTACTGCGTCCAGTTTTGGGCTCCACAATTCAAAAAGGATGTGGAGAAGCTTGAGAGAGTCCAGAGGAGAG
>NW_017728886.1:232044591-232092877 GCF_001723895.1 Crocodylus porosus
CTGACTTCCTGCCCTTTGGGCAGGGGGCTGGACTCGATGATCTCCCGAGGTCCCTTCCAGCTCTAATGTCTATGAAATCTATGAAATCAGTCCCACAGGACGCCCCTGGCCATTTCATCAGTCTCATAGGACAAAAAGGCCTGAGTGAGGGAGATTCCCTGCCCTCCATCAATGTTGGCCTCATGAAGGGACACCTCGAGAGTCTGGACAACTTCAAGTCAGCTGGCCTTGACAATCTACACCCCAGGGTACTCAAGGAGCTGGCAAGCATCATGGCTCAGCCCCTGGCATGGATCTTTGAGAACTCCTAGTGCACTGATGAAGTGCCTGAAGATTGGAAGAAGGCCAATGTGGTGTCTATCTTCAAGAAAGGGAGGAAAGTGGATCCAGCTAACTACAGGTCCATCAGCCTGACCTCTATACCGGGGAAGGTCTTAGAAAAGATTATTAAAGAGGCCATTCTTAACAGACTGGCTGATGGCAACATCCTGAGGGATAGTCGGCATGGGTTTATTGTGGGTAGGTCTTGCTTGACCATAGTTTCATAGTTTCATAGTTTGTAGGGTCGGAAGGGACCTGAGCAGATCATCTAGACCAATCTCACTTCCTTTTATGACCAGGTGACCTATCACCTGGACAAGGGAGAGGAGATTGATATCATATATCTTGACTTCAAAAAGCCTTCAATCTGGTATCCCATGATCACCTCTTGGTAAACCTGGCCAGTTGTCCTGGCCTTGGGTCCACCACGATCCACTGGCTGGGGACTTGGCTCCGTGGTCAGACCCAAAAGGTGGTGGTTGACTGAAGTCAATCGTTATGGTGTGCTGTGACGAGTGGGGTCCCTCAAGGCTCTGTCCTTGGACCCATATTGTTCAACATCTTCATTGATGATGTAGACATTGGAGTCAGAATGGGACTGGCCAAGTTCGCCGATGACACCAAACTTTGGGGCAAAGCATCCACACCAGAAGACAGGAGGGCAATCCAGGCTGACCTGGACAGGCTCAGCAAATGGGCGGATGAGAACCTGATGGTGTTTCACACTGAAAAATGCAAGGTTCTCCACCTTGGGAGTAAAAGCCTGCAGCATCCTTATAGGCTCAGCAGAGCTACTCTGGTTGGCACTACAGATGAAAGGGACTTGGGGGCCATGATTGACCACAAGATGAACATGAGCCTTCAATGTGATGCTGCGGCTAGTAAAGTGAGCAAAACATTGGCATGCATCCATAGATGCTTCTCAAGCAAATCCTGAGACGTCATTCTCCCCTTGTACTTGGCCTTGGTGAGGACGCAGCTGGAGTACTGTGTCCAGTTTTGGGCTCCACAATTCAAAAAGGATGTGGAGAAGCTTGAGAGAATCCAGAGAAGAGCCACACACATGATCAGAGGTCAGACCTTATGATGGCAGGTGGAAAACAGACCTTATGATGGCAGGCTGAGAGCTATGGGACTCTTTAGCCTGGAAAAGCGCAGACTCGGGTAATCTGATGGCCACCTATAAACTTATCAGGGTTGTTCACCAGAATCTGGGGGAACAATTGTTCACCAGAGCGCCCCAAGGGATGACAAGGTCAATCGGTTATAAACTTCTCCAGGACTGTTTCATTCTGCACATAAGGAAGAATTTCTTTGCTGAATTTCCAGCTGCCAAGGTCTGGAATAGCCTACCACCAGAGGTGGTTCAAGCACCTACATTGAATGCCTTCAAGAGAAATTTGGATGCTTATCTTGCTGGGATCTTATGACCCCAGCTGACTTCCTGCCCCTCAGGCAGGGGGCTGGACTCAATGATGTTCCAAGGTCCCTGCCAGCCCTAATGTTTATGTAATCATCTCCCTGCTTACATGTGGCAGGTTAGGGTGTTATGTCTTGTGGTTGCACCAGGGTTGACTATATAGTTTTGCTAAAAGGTTAGATAATGGATATGGATAGGATGGTTTGGGTAGGAATAATCCTGCTTTAGGCAGGGGGGTTGGACTAAATGACCTCTGAAGTTCCCTTCCAACCCTACTTTTCTATGGTATCTGTTACTACCACCAAATTTATCCGAAACATTCTGCCCTTATTGATATCTCTTTCTCTGCTGACTTTCTAAATATGTAAATTTCATGAAAAAGGGGTGTTTTGGACTTCATGCGCAACCTTTTGGGGGTGGGGTAAAATAATAAGAAGCAAATCAGAGAAGCATCTTGTACACCTTTTTACATCTAACTTTCTGAAATACAGAGATTTATGGGTAGTGAAGCCTTCATATAATGTTTAAAAAATGTGGGGGTTTTCCCCTTTGTAAAATTATAGAAAAGATCTGGAATTCTGAAGTTTGTCTTTAAGGCTAGGGACAGGCATTACACATAAACTGATTTAAGTGATCAGAAACTGATTTAAACCTATAACAGAACATAAGTTCAGTGCACATAAACCAGTTTCAAAATGGCCAAAACTGGTTTAAGATGAACCTGGTTGACTGTAGTGTCCGACTCAACTGATTTGGGTCAAACCAGTTTATGGAACTTGTGTCCCAGGCCCCTTCCTGGTGTAAGTTAAATCAGAGTCCCACAGCATCTCAGCATGCTTTTCAGCCCTGGACTGGGCTGTCTGTTCCAGAGAGTAGGGCTAGCCCCACCCCTCTTCTTCCTAGCTGTACCTCTGGCTGGCTGAAAAGGAAGTGGAGATTGCAGGCACAGCAGCATCTCCCTGGCTTTCCCCTGCCCCACCACCCTCTTTCCACTCACTGCTCAAGCAGGGATCTCCCTTCCCTCTCCCACAGCACAGACCCCAGCCAGTATTTCATCATGATCATGCCACCCTCTTGCTAGCTAATACTGAGAGGTGTCTGTATGCATCTCCAATTTCACTGGGAAAAAGACAGAATATTGTCTGCTTAGGGATTTTTAGAATTAATCAGCAGGTCAGCTCTTAATGTTCCCCCATTTTTCCTTACAAATACCTGGGAAAAAGCTGGTTAAGAAAAGCTTGAACTAATGAGAGGCTTGTGTTTTCTTAGTGGGCTGATAAGCTTTGTGTTCTGATAAGCTCCCTGCTGGCTGTTGGCTTACTTCAAAAGCCATCATCTGATGGTGTTCAAGAGGAAACAGAGAGAGGTGTGAAAAATGACTCGGTTTGCAATGCATGGAACTGGTAAGTGCTGTCAGTTTGCTGCAGATAGTATGAAGCAGGGAGAGGGAGATTGAAAAGCTCAATATCATCAACAGATGCATGCACTGCACACAAGCAGCCCTCCTTCATCTCACTTTGCCTCAGAGTGCTAGCCAGGAGCCTGGTACTGGCAGCACTCCTGCCAGTTAAGCCTGGGAAGGGCTGCTTCCCCCTCCCCCAGCTGGGGACTGTGAAGGCCAGGGTGGGGGTTTAAACCCCTCCCTAATCATAGTGTCCTGCTGAGGCATGCCATGCCCCACCCTCAGCTCAGCATAGTGGAATGGAAGGGAGGGCTTACTCTAGTGCCCCCACCTTCTAGACTGAGCCCCATTCGCTTGCCTGGGGTTGACCTGGTGGCTGCAAGGCCCCATTGACTTGCCTGGGGTTGACCTGGTGCCTGAAAGGCCCCATAGGCTTGCATGGAACAGTCTGCCAGCAGAGGTGGTTCAAGCACCTACACTGAACACCTTCAAGAGTAAATTGGATGCTTATCTTGCTGGGATCCTATGACCCCAGCTGACTTCCTGCCCTTTGGGCAGGGGGCTGTACTCGATGATCTCCCGAGGTCCCTTCCAGCCCTGATATCTATGAAATCTATGAAATCACTGCAGGCACATGCCTGCATTTTCTGAATCAAAAGTGAAAATCCACTTGCAAATCTCTGCAGGTTAGACTAAGCTGCAAAGATCGAATAAATTCAGGCTCAGGCTTTTTGAATGTCTGTCCCTAGCCTAATTCACTTTTATGTCAACACTTCTGATATGATTGCAGAGCCATTAACATCATCTTCTGATTGCCATGAGTTTTCAAAGAAGTCCCGGATGATTGAAAAAAGCCAAACATAGTGCCCATATTTAAGAAAAGGGAAAAAGGAGGATCCGGGGAACTACAGGCCAGTCAGCCTCACCTCAATCCCTGGAACAATCATGGAGCAGATCCTCAAGAAATCCATCTCAAACCACTGGGAGGTGAAGAAGGTGATTAGGAACTCTCAGCATAAATTCACCAAGGCCAAGACATGCACAACCTGATTGCCTTTTATGAAGAAATGGCTGACTTTGTAGATGCAGGGAGACCAGTGGATGTGGTATACATTGATTTTAGCAAGGCTTTTGATATGGTCTCCCACAACATTCTTGCAAGCTAGCTATGGAAGTATAGGCTGGATGAATGAATTGGATGGATAGAAGGTGGACAGAAAACTGGTTAGAGCATCGGGCTCAGAGGGTAGTAATCAATGACTTAATTTCTAGTTGGCACCCAGAATCAAGTGGAGTGCCCCAGGGGTTAGTCCTGGGGCTGGTTTTGTTCTGTCTTCATCAACAACCTGAAAGATGGTATGGAGTGCAGCCTCAGCAAGTTTGCAGATGACAACCAAGCTGGGGGGAGTAGTAGATATGCTGGAGGCTAGGGCTAGGATTCATAGTGACCTAGACAAATTGGGGGATTTGGCCAAAACGAATCTGCTGAGGTTCAACAAAGACAAGTGCAAAGTCCTGCACCTAGGACAGAACAATCCCATGCACCAGTACAGGCTGGGGAGCCCACTGGCTGTGCAGAAGCTCTGCAGAAAAAGTCCTGAGGGTTACAGTGGACTATAAGCTGAATATGAGCCAGCAGTGTGCCCTTGTTGCCAAAAAGGCTAACAGCATACTGAGCTGCATTTTGTCAGTAGGTAAAGGGAAGCGACTATTCCCCTCTATTCAGCACTGGTGAGGCCACATCTGGAGTAGTCTGTTCAGTTTTGGGCCCCCCACTATGGAAAGGATGTGGACAAACTGGAGAGAGTCCAGTGGAGGGCAACAAAAATGGTGAGGGGGCTGGGGAACATGACTTATAAAGGACAGGGTGAGGGAACTGGGCTTATTTAGTCTAGAGAATAGAAGACTGAGGGGGAAGAAGCAATGGTCTCAAGTTGAAGCAAAGGAAGTTTAGGTTAGATATTAGGAAGACTTTTCTCACTAGGAGAGTAGTAAAATAATGGAACAGCTTAACCCAAAAGGTGGTGGAATCTCTATCCTTCGAGGTTTTTAAGACCCAGGTGGACAAAGCTTTGGCTGGGATGATCTGGTTCGGGATGATCCTGCTTTGAGCAGGGAGCTGGACTAGATGACCTCCTGACATTCCTTTCCAACCTTCATTTTCTAAGATTCTATGATTCTGCTTTCTAAATAGAAATTGCAAAATCAGCTCTGAGATGGTAAGGTCAACTGTAGTCTTTCAGTGTTTATAGAAAATGAGATGTGACTGTTACAAGCATCTTGCTAAATCTGAAGATTTCTGTAGACTCACAATCTTGGGAATGCCTTTGAATCTGTGATTTCACTCATGCAAATATTCAAAACATAAAAGATACAAAGTGTATTTACCTTTGGAAAACTTACTGTTCCAGCTGTTACTCACACAGGATTATCTATACCAGTGATTCTCAACCAAGATGTTGCATCACCCTGGGGTGCCTTGAGATCCTTTCAGAGATGCTGCAAGGTGCCACACAGTGATAGATAGCACTATTATGTATGCAAACATGATTCACAAGATAAACCCAATGATTTCAAATCAGAATCCCCCAATGTTAAACAAATTCTGATCTGTTGTCATCTTTGACTTCTTTGCAACAAAAACATTGCTGTAGTATTGAATACAAAATGAGTGAAGAGAGCTGGCATTTTCCAAAGGCTGCCTCAAGCCTGATAAGGGGTGTCTTGAGTCCAAAAAAGGTTGAAAAGCACTGATCTATACTTTTGGCATGAAGATCCCACTAATAGCAGTGATAGGGCTATAGAAAATTCCTATTTTATTGTTCATACTTAAAAGTAGCAAATTCAATTTTTTTTTAACTTGGGTTCACCTTGTTTGCTTGTTTTGAACTTCTATCAGTCACAAGAGTATAGTTACTCTCAATATGATATATCAAAGAGAAAAGCTAATGCTGGTTCAAAAGTGTAATTTTATAAAGAAGTTTTGTTGTTCTTCCCCTGTCTCACAAAGTTTCAACTCAAAAGGAAAGTTCAGTGATTATATTGATTAAAACAGTCCTGAGATTTTAAACCATAAAAGGTGTTAAACTGCAGTTGTGGGGTAAAAATTAAGTATTTGTCCTTTAAACTTATTGGTCTATTAAAACTTATTCCTCATATATTACAACATTATAAATAATAATGGAAGACGCATGTATTTTTCCACAGCCATTCTAGATGCAGAATTGTACATAATGTTTATATTACTGCCCCCTAAAATAGACTGAAGCTTATTGCATCATCTTGTACATAGTAGTAAGCAACAGTTAAGTACTATTTGTGAATTCCTACATGCAGCCAAACAGGTCATATAGCTCTATTGAGACCTGAAACTACCTTTGCTATTCCTGATTTCTCTCCCTGTGCTAGAGGTACCTTTGCAAATATAATGAGGTTGTTGGGGATATGAACACAACAGGTGATCAAAGATGTTGGTACAGTTTTCATAGGCATAAATATATTTTAGTCAATAAAGTTCTAATAAGTATAGTAATGAATAAATCATATACAGGTCCAGAATCAAAGTGGCAGTGTCCTAAAGTATGTGAAATAGTCCTCAGAGATGTTAAATCCAGATAAGCATTAGCCAAACTGACAGCAGCAATTTGTCTTTAAAAAATTTACAGATGTGGAAAGGTAGTTTTTAGTGTTATATACACTATGAGCAGACAGATCACTTTAAACATAAATTAAAAAGGAAATCCTCTGGTCTCATGAGCAGTGCACAATGATGGGCGTTGTCATTAATCACCAACATTCTAGCAAACTTTAAATTCACTACTGTGTTGTAAAAGTTTCCTTAAGTTTCCTTTTTTGTAAAATCCTTTAAAAAACCAACCAACCAACCAACCAGGCTTGGTCTAGAGGTCTGAGTTCTAATTCCTGCTCTTTTACCATCTTGCTGTGTGGTCTTGGCAACCCACTTATGCATACCCACTCTCCAGAATTTGTGTATTGAAACCTAAAAGGTAGAATGACTTTAGGCCTAGCTGGGGCCAATCCAGCTCCCGACTCCAGCTGGAGGGAATCAGAGCCTGGTTGAGTCATCTGCAGGGCCTTCAGGAGGGCTGCACCTATTCAGTCCTTGTAAGTCCCAAACAGGCTGTAACTTGCTGTCTGAGCAAATAGACCACCGGGCTGAACTTCCTGGTGTGCTGGGATCCCTGATAGCCTGGCTGTCTGCTTGCTCCTGTCTTGATCCCATCTGAACTGTGTCTAGCCTGAGCCTGTGCCTTAATCCTTGCAAAGATTCCCGCCTGTTCCTTTGCCTAGCCTACACCTATGCCTTTCCCCTGCCTAGTTCCTGCCTATACATCGTCTAGCCTAAATCTGTACCTCACTCCTACCTGGATTCCTGCCTAGTATCTGCCCGTCTCCACTCCTGCTGCCATGCCTGCCTGTTCCCATCCTGGCTTGCTCTGCTCCTACCCTGCCTGTTCCCATATATTCCTGTCCCTGGCTTGGACCTCCCAGCATGACTAGCAGCTTGCTTTAATCATGATTCTATCATGCCCCCTGACTTGTACCTCAGACTTGGACTGATACTGCACTTGATTCATAGTTTGGGATGAAAACCCTACACAGCTTGTTAACTTGTTGTGGAATTTGATCGAGAGAGGGAGGAAATTCTACATTAATTCTATTTCTCTCTCTTCCCTTCCCCCCCCAATAACAGAAAAATTTGACTAAAAGGGAGTTCAAGCAAACATCTAGTTCTACCCCTTGCTCAGTGCACAAATCATCCCTGCCTAACTGTCTCAGCTAACTTATCTAATCAATCTGATCTTTAAAAATTCCAGTGATGGAACTCCTCCAATCTCTTTAGGCTCTTTTCAAGGATGAGTATTGGCGTAATGAAAATATGCATTAAAAAGGTTTCATAAAATGTAAGCCTTTGCTTTTTCCAAAAGTATTTGATCATAGGTTCCTATTATTGTGGGAACTAAACGGTTCCAGAGTGAAGGGGAAAGTTCTGTGAACAAAAATAGGTTTCAGTCATTGTCCGTGATACCATGCTGCACTTCAAGTCAAGCATTCCACCTGTTCTTTCCTTATGCCCACACTGGTCAGGGAAACGTTGGCCAATAAAGTTAAGTCTCATCCCTCCAGCAGGACAAGCATACCTATCAACTGATTTAAAAGGGAAGGGGGAGCGGCTGCGTATGAGCCACTATTAGCAGTTAGCTGTAACCATTACATCTAGATGATACTGTAGTAACACAAAGTAGGGTGTGCACACACGAACACTTGAAGCCCTTTTCAAAGAGGAATGTTTCAAAAGGGGACCAGCTGGTACCTTTTATGGGTAGAAACATGTCACCAAACTGAAAAGGATCAGCTGTGCTGGGATATGTCCTGCCACAGCTGATCTGCTTTATTGGGTGTCATACAAGGCCCAACGTGGGACAACAGGCAATGTGTTCCCTTTGCCCAGAGGATTCCCATGTTCCTTTCTGCCCGACCTGGGTTTTGCACTGACCTGTGTCTCATGTGGAGACATGGGTCAGTGCAGGTCCCAGCATGGGGCACTGGGGATTACCTGGCTCCTGTGAACCCCTGGGCTGGGACCTAAACTGAACCATGCCTCTCCATGAGACATGGGTCATCATGGAATGACCCATGAAACAGTTCCAGTCATTCCTGTCCACCCATTAGCTAAATTGTCCTAACTGGCCCTAAATGAAGACGGGTTAAAGGTTAAATGATTTTCCTGTGTTTGTATTTCTGTAGGTTCTGTTGTGACCTGTATTGCTTTTCCCGCAATAGGCACTTTCTATTACAATTGATTTGCTTTAATTCCAACTTTCTAACTTGGCACAGTTAATGAAAACTTGGTTTTCAGGGTCTAAAATTAATGCTAAAGTCTGAAACAATGCCAGCAATTGAAAGAAGTCTATTTCCTGATAACTTTCAAACTTTTCAGCATTTCAAACTCTCCAATACTTCCACCGCTTACCTTTTGATATGCCAGTCCTTGGCTTTAGATACAATATATGATATTAATTGCATCTCTTTACCTAAGGAAATCATGTTGAAAATTGGTTTTAGAAATTGTTCTTCTTTATACTTTAAGGTGAAACTGAAAAGTGTACTTTTAACATGGCTCATCTCCTTCAATTATGCTTTCAAAAGTGTTTCATTGGAAGACTGCTTCAAACTGTCATAATTAATACTGATATTCGCAGTTCAAATATTCGTAAGATGTAGTAGTCAATTTGCTTATTTGCTTGCACATAGAGAATTTGTTCTCCCTATAGGCATATTTATAACAGCACTGATTAAATCAAGAAGATTTTGATGTTAAAAAGGCAATATTTGCCAAGACCACCACAGCATGGTGTTGGGAATGGTGCAGTGCAGTTTTCTAAGCAGAGGGAAAGACTCCACATCTCAAGATTGATGGGACAGTCAATCCTAACCTGTTAATGGGGACCACTGTGTTCAAAATAAAATAACTGAAACTTATTTTTGCCCTATGGTTTTGGCAGGAGAAAAATGAAACTTACCTTGGGAATTAACTTAAGTTATTCTTAGGTCTATAAGATATCATTCATTACAGATAGGTAAGTGTGAAAATACCCCACATTTCCAAACAAAAATGTATAGCATTCAGAGGACCATAAATATCTGACTAAATCAGAGCTGGCTGATAATTGAAACACAGAATAATAGGAACTGGTAACCAAAAAAAAAAAAAAAAGAGGTCTTTATAACATATGGAGGTATGAATTTTTTCTAGGGCATTTAAAATCAAAGGTATGCCATTTTGCTTGGGTTTTTTTATAGATATAGGCCAAGTTGATGGTAGCTATGTCCTGATTTCAAGTAAACATGAGACGAATGGATGGAAGCGGTGCATAACTTGGCGTTTTCCATTCTGTTCATCCCTGCACTCGATAAATATTAGTAGTTCCTAATAAGTTTGTTACCATTTTTGGGGTTGCTCAAAGGAAAATTGGAGTGAACCGGAACCCTGAAAAAACAAACAAACAAACAAAAAGACTTGCATGAAGCTTTGATTATAAGCGCATGCGCACAGTTTAAAAGGGCCCGCCAACAGCAAAAAGCAGCTCTGGTTAGGCTCTGGAGCAGCGGGAGATGCATGGGTGAAAGCCCGCTGCGCTCCCACTCCCCTGAAGCACCCTAGACACCCCCCAGCAGCCCCGGAGCCCCCCCACTGACCCCCAGCACTGAGAGGGAAGGAGGCGGCTGCGTGGAGCCAGGCCGGGTCAAACCCCACCCAGGCCCCTACTTCACCCAACCCCACAGGGAGCCATGCGAACAGGCTGTGCAAACAGATGCACTTGTCTGCTGGCACATGAGTTAGCATGGAGTTCACGCAGGAGGGGGTGCAAGTGGGCCCAAACCCTGTCTGTGAACCCCCACAAGGTAGACAGTCCCAGCCATAGCCAGCCTACCAGAGGCATGACATGGATGGGCACGCACCACACCCCAAGGGCTCTAAAGCCCCCCCTCCCAGGCACCTCGGAGACCGCCACCCAGACGGAGCCCATGGTTCCAGGCGCCACACAGACGGAGCCTCTGGCTGCACGGGCTGCCTGTCCCTTTTTCAGGCTCTGGGTCCTAGGAGCATGGCCACCTTCCTGTGTGGGGTCTGCTCCCTTTTGGGGTCTCTGGCACATCAGCTGGAGGAGCTCCAAGCCACAGTCCAGAGACTGCATGCTATCAGGGACTGTGAGTAGGAGATTGACTCCTACTGCCAGGCCCTTCTCCCCTGGGAGCCGGTGGGTAGACCACCGTCTTCCTCCAGGACAAAGGAGGGCTCCAGGACCTCCCACTCTGTACAGTCAAGGGCATGGATCAAGGTGGTCAAGGACTCAAGGCCCTCTGCACCAAGGCCCCTGCCCCGCTGGAGCTTAGCAACAGGTACACACCTCTTACTGCTCCAGCAGAGCCTGCTGAGTTGCCAGCTCCCACAGGCAATACAGGCTCAACTGCAGCTACCGTCCCCACTCTCCCCAAGAAAAAATGTAAGGTGTTTCTTGTGGGAGACTCCATCCTGAGGGGACAATCTGCCACCCTGACCCCTTAGTCCGGATGCTGCTTCCCGGGGGCCCCCATCCAGGACATTGTGGAGAAGATCCCCAAGCTCCTCCAGCCCACAGACCACTATCCTATGCTCCTTATTTATGTGGGAACCAATAACATGGCTCAGAGTGCTCCCAGCCAGGTCATGAGGTGCTACAGGGATTTGGGAGCGGGGATAGAGGGTCTGGGGGCACAGGTGGTGTTCTTGTCGATCCTCCCAGTCTCAGGCTATGGACTGAGGAGGATCCATGTAGTCAGCCAAAGACTGCAGTGCTGGTGTCATTGGAAAGGCTTCGGCTTCCATGACCACAGCCCGCTCTTTGGCGAGAGAGCCAGTGAGCTGCTGGGAAGAGATGGCTTCCACCTCTCTCCCCTGGGGAGGAGGCTGTTCTCAGCCAGACTAGCTGACCTGCTCCACCAAGCTTTAAACCAAGCCCATTGGGGGATGGGGGAACTACTGCCACTGCTGGCCTGCTGAGCAACCCTTGCAAAGCCAGTGGGCCAAGGCACTTAAGGGAGCCCTCCCTTGCCCCAGCCCTGGTACAATCTTTGGGCAAGGCAAGAGCCCCCCAAGGGGACACTTGCCTGCCTGTACACAAATGCCAGGAGCTTGGGGAATAAGCAGCAGGAGCTCATCCTCCTACTCAATGCAAATAATTATGATGTCATAGGCATAACGGAGACCTGGTGGGACTCCACCCATGACTGGACCTCGGGTATAGATGGTTATACCCTGTACAGGAGGGATCATGTAGATAAAAGGGGCGGGGGTGTAGCTGTCTATGTTAAGGAAAGCTACGTGTCCCTGCAAGCTGATATAGGCAACCAGGGTGGATGACTGGTGACCCTCTGGGTTAAAATCCATGGGGAACATGGCACAGGGGACACAATGGTGGGAGTCTACTACAGACCTCCCACCCAAAGTCCAGAGCTTGACCAGGAGTTTGCCCAGGAACTGGCTGAGGCCCCATGCTCCAGGACCATGGTTGTCATAGATGACTTCAATTACCCAGACATCTCATGGGAGAATCACTCAGCAGAATCCAAGCGGTCGCAAAGCTTCCTCTCATGCATGGATGACCTCTACCTGACTCAAGAAGTTTATGGGCCAATGAGAGGCAAAGCTCTGCTTGACTTGGTACTGGCTACAGACCTACTGGCCAAATCGGCGACCTAGTGATCAGTGGGAAGCTGGGTGACAGCGACCACAAGCTGATCACCTTCACCATCCACCCTAAAGCTGGCAAGTCAGTCAGCAACATGGAAGTTCTTGACTTCAGAAAAGCCAACTTTGACAAGCTCAGGAGGCTTGTCAGTGAGGCCCCAAGGGACTATGACCCCAGAGAGAGGGGAATTCAGGAAGACTGGTTGCTCCTCAAGGGAATGATCCTCAATGCACAAGCTAAGTCTTGGAGGAAAGGCAGCAAGCAGGCACAGCAGCCCCCCTGGCTCTCCAGGGACCTAGCAGACCTCCTGAGGCTAAAAAGAAAAGCCTACAGAGGATGGAGGATGGGATTCACCTCCAAGGAGGATTATTCTGCACTGGTCCAGTCCTGCAGGGAGCAAACCAGGAAAGCCAAGGCTGGAACTGAATTCCAACTAGCTGTGAGCATCAAGGACAATAAAAAGTCCTTTTTCAGACATGTGGGAAGCTGGAGAAGCAAGGGCAATATTGGACCCCTGCTGAACCAGATGGGGCAACTGACAACTGGTGCCCAGGAAAAAGCCAATCTATTAAATGGGTACTTTGCATCAGTCTTTCATCAGTCCCATGGGATGCCCATGCCCACTACAGGACAGGGAGGTCCGGGTGGGGGAGATTCCCTGACCTTCATAAGATGTTCCTTCACAAGGTCAGCATTTGAGAAGCTGGATACCTTCAAGTCAACCGGCCCTGACAATCTGCACCCCAGGGTACTCAAGGAGCTAGTGAGCATCATAGCCCAGCCTCTAGCACGGATATTTGAAAACTCCTGGCTCTCTGGTGTAGTGCCCGAAGACTGGAAGAAGGCCAATGTGGTGCCGATCTTGAAGAAAGGGAGGAAAGTGGATCCGGCTAACTATAGGCCCATCAGCCTGACTTCTATCCCAGGGAAGATCTTTGAGAAGTTTATTAAAAGAGGCTATCCTTAATGGACTGGCCAACTCCAACATCCTAAGGGATAGCCAGCACGAGTTTGTTGTGGGGAGGTCTTACTTGACCAATCTCATTTCCTTCTACGACCAGGTGACCTGTCACCTGGACAAGGGAGAAGACATTGTTGTTATATATCTTGACTTCAAAAAAAGCCTTTGATCTGGTATCCCATGATCACCTCTTGGTGAAACTGGCCAATTGTGGCCTTGGCTCCACCACGATCTACTGGCTGGGAAATTGGCTCCATGGTCGGACCCAGATGGTAGTAATTGATGGAAGTCACTCATCATGGTGTCCTGTGACCAGTGGGGTCCCCCAAGGCTCTGTTCTTGGACCCATATTGTTCAACATCTTCGTTAATGAAGTGGACATTGGAGTCAGAAGCAGACTGGCCAAGTTTGCCGATGACACCACACTTTGGGGCAAAGCATCCACGCCAGAAGACAGGCGGGTGATCCAGGCTGACCTGGACAGGCTCAGCAAATGGGTGGATGAAAACCTGATGGTGTTTAACACTCAAAAAAAGCAAGGTTCTCCACCTTGGGAGGAAAAACCTGCAGCATCCTTATAGGCCCTGCCACTTCCACTCAGCTGACTAAACAGGTGTGTGTCCTTAACTCCCTCCGGTTGCCCCCTAGCAACCAGCACCTGAGCCACTACTCCGGCTTTCCAAGCAGCAGGCACCTTAGTGCCCTGCTACACTCCTGAATTGGCTGAATCTAAAGCAAATACTAGAAACTTCATACAGGCCTACTTTGCAGTCATTTAGTATTTGGTCATTTAGTACTTGGTTATGCAAGTCATGTAGCTGCACCCATTGACATGTAGGTTGGAATATAGCAGTGGAATCAAACTGCTGCCTAATGTGCCTCGCCAGAAATTTCAGGCACCAAAAATTTGGTCTTTAATTTGCCTTCAAGAGAGAGAGGATGCTATGAATCCAAATTTTGATGATTTTTTTTATGCAATATGCAATAACACTCAAAATTAAAGAAAACTATGCAAGTATTTTCCCACCATTTATCCCTTGTAAAGACTACTAACTTTATGAAATCACTACAGCAGCCTGTGAATAATATATGTAGTGAAAAGCTGCTGCAGCAAGAATATATAGACAATGCTTTCCAGTTGTCATATGCCTGTATTATTTGCTTTGAATAGCTCAGTAAAATTCTTCTGTAGAAGCCTTACAAAGCGTATGTATTTCTCTGCTTGTAGAGAAGATCTTTAAAATACCAAATTTGCCTTGTCTGTGATAAATTGTTTTATACAAAAATCTTAACTTTCTGTAAAATACAAATTAACACTAAAATTGGCAGCATATTCTTTTGCAGTTTAATCTGTAGAAAAAAATCATGAAGGAAAAGGTTTTGGTGGTTGAAGGAAGTGATGAAGATAGCAAAAAAATGAATGAGTGAAGGTAGGTGCAATTCCACTGATGCCTATAGAATTTTTTACAATGATAAATTTAAATGAGAGGTATGTCATTACAAAAAAGTGCTGGCTCCAACTGTGACATTTTTTAAATTCAGGGCCAATAAAATAGCCAGTCAATTTGCATCTTAAAAGATGATTTGGAATATAAATAGGAGAAAATCAGAGTACCATGATGTAGCAAGTCCTTTGAAAGTCTCTTAACGTTAGTTAATAGAGAGACCTTCAAAATCAATACATGACTTTACTGGAAGTCAATGTGAACTCATTAAATAATAGTAATACACTACAAAGCTGGACTATTTGCAAGAATCCAGGCCATTACCATCTGAATAATCTGTAACTGGGAAAGTTAAGATTGGGTGCTGGTAAGCAGAGTTTAAAGTTTTTGCACTTCTGCAACAACAACAAAGAGCAGTCATAAGAAACTCAAGATCCTTTCCTCAGAGAATGGATTTCATTCTGGTAATGTTGCAGAAGTGACTTAGACTTTTCTTATTCTTGAGGTATGCTAGAGGGAGCCTGAACTGGTTGTACCAAAATTTGGCTGAAGAAGCAGACAGTGAAGAGAAGCCAGTACTTTGCCATTTCTGAAATGAAAGAAATCATTTGGAAATAGAAAAGCTAGCAATCCTGGGAATGTTGTCCATCACTGTATTGTTAAAGTTGTTTATTTTTTGCATGTTGACAGGTGTAACAATTATACACATTTAGCAACAAGTGTAGCTTTAATCCTGTTTCATCCAGGGTGATTTAGCTAGCTGGGATCCCTATAGAAACATCCAAGGGAACAATTACATCACGATAGCTGATGTGGGCCCTGTTACTATGGGTGTGGGGAAGCCTGAACAGCCCCACAGCCTGGGAGCACTTCCCCATACCCACCCCAGACCTGGAAGGGCTCACCGAAGGCTGAGGATCCAAGTCCAGGGTTGCAGTGAGCCTCCCAGCAAGGGAGTTAACCCAGGTGTGGCACATGAGGAAGAGCCAGCTTTGTGGACCAGCAGGGGCACTGAAAGCAGCCTCAGGGGTTGCTGCACCAGCAGGGAGCAAGGGTGCCTGGAGCCTGGGGTTGCCAGGGGTCAAGCATCCTCCAGGAGGGGCTGAGGGCAAGGTTTCTCCATGCAGGTTCTTCAAAGCCTCTGAAAGATAAGAAGTGACCAGCAGATGAAGTCTGCAAAGAGCTGCATGAAGCCAGCAAAGAGCTATGTGGCAGTTTATTTGTTTAACTCTGTTTACTCATTTTGCATTTCTAAAAAGTCCTGTGTGGCCTCATGGTGTTATCTACTAGCTCTGCTTCAGTGGAGGCAAGGACCCTGAACAGTGAGTCCTTAGCCAAAGCCAGCGGCAAAAGTAGAAGTGGTCAGCTCTGCTGGTGTGACCAAACATGCCTGGCTGGAATCTGTCCAAAAAGCTATCTATAGCAGCGTACAGTCCTGCAGAGACAACTCTCCACTCACTCTGTCTTCAAGTTACTTCTGGCTTTGTTTCTCTTAGATATGGCTACAGAATCCTGATTAAACCAAGAGATTTCAAACAAAAAACAAGAATTTAAAAGAAAGCCCACGCAAGTACATTTTTCAGTTTTTTAAGCATATTTTTCCCTTTTCTCTTTGTAAGCAGTTGCTTGTGTTTTGAGCAAGAGACTTCCCTTTATCTTCCTTTTCCAGTAATGCTAGTAACTATACCTGACAACCAAAACCCAGGAAAAAGCCAACCTGTTTAACGGGTACTTTGTGTTGGTTTTTCATCAACCCAAAGGGACCACCCTGCCTAGCATGATAGCCAGGGTGAGGGTGAATTTATACCCAGCATCAGTGTAGACCTTGTGAAGGAACATGGAGAGGCTGAACACCTTCATATCAGCTGGTCCTGACAAATTGCACCCCAGAGTATTTAAGGATCTGGCAGGAGTCATGGCCCAACCACTGGCAAAGATATTTGAAAACTCCTGGCACCTGGGTGAAGTACCTGAATATTGGAAGAAGGCCAATGTGGTGCCGATCTTCAAGAAAGGAGGAGAGAGGAGTTGATCCTGGGAACCACAGGCCAACCAGCCTGACCTCAATCCCTGGAAAGATTCTGAAAAAAAATATCAAAGAGACTATTCTTGACAAGATGGCTGATGGCAACATACTGAGGGACAGCCAGCATACTATTAGGGTGACAATATTTGTATCTTGGGGAGCACTGGATTTGCAGCTGAATAAAAGCTTTAATCTGTGGCTCAGCAAAGCTGCTGACCACAAGGCAGAATAATATATTAAAGGTAATAAGCAAGCATTTTCTTAACAATATAACAGTGTTGTAAGTTATATAGCTCTTATATATCAGATTTTGGTTATGAATGCTTATGCTAAGCCAGCCATTTGCTTATGCTATGAAACCATCTTAACTGTGTGAACCATTTTTCTGAAAAAGAAGCAAGTGTGTCTTTGTCAGTCTGTGTGCTGTGAATGAGGTGAAGTCTTAGGAATGTGGAGATGGTACAACACGGGACTGAAAAACAGACTCAAATGTAAAAGACAACATGTAACTGGTAACAGAACCTGAGATAAACATATGCAAAAAGGTGAGTGGTGATTGGTGAAGAGGCCTGCAGAAGCTTCCAGGTTTTGGTCAAAGTCCGCTCAGTGACTGAAGAAGTGGAGTCAAGGTCTTAGACATGCACTCATAGCAAAAAACCCCATGTAAATAAGTTAAATACATAGGCAATTCCATGCTAATGAAACAAACAGTAAACAGAGCCAGAGCTTAAAATGGGAAGAACTAAGGGTGGAACAAAGGAGGGACAAAGGTGGAGTAAATGTTAATGAGTGAATAAGTATGGAAAAAAACTAAAGTTCACTGCGGCTCCCCAGTTTCTTTGGGAGCTAGTCCAAAGCTGTCTCCATTTTGAATAAAGCTGTTGCAAGCAATGTGTGCTGGTGTTTGCTTTCTGAGCAACTGGGTCATCGTCTCCCTAGACATTGGGCACCACATGGAGTCAGGGTCTAACAATAACCAGGTGACATATCACCTGAACAAGGGAGAAGAGATTGACATCATATATCTGGACTTTTAAAAAGCCTTTGATCTGGCATCCCATGTTCTCCTCATGGAAAAATTGGGCAACTGTGGCCTCTGCTACACCACAGTTCAATGGCTGGGGAATTGGCTCTGAGGCTGGACCCAGAGAGCAATGGACGGCAGAGGTGAATCATCATGGTGTTTGGTGTCCCCCAAGGCTCTGTCCTTGTACCTGTTCTCTTTAACATCTTTATCAACAATGTGGATACTGGTGTCAGAAGTGAACTGGCTAAGTTTGTCAATGATACTAAACTTTGGGGTAAAGCGTCCACACCTGAGGATAGGCTGGTGGTCCAGGCTGACTTGAATAGACTTAAAAAGTGGGCAGATACAAACCTGATGCCATTCAATACAGACAAATGCAAGGTACTCCACCTTGGGGAAAAAAACCCGCAGCATGCTTATAGGTTTGCCAGTGCTACTCTCACTAGCATCATGGCCAAAAGAGACTCAGGTGTCATGACTGACCACAAGATGAACGTGAGCCACCAATGTGATGTTGCAGCCGGTAGATCAAGCCAAACTCTGGCTTGCAACCATAGATGCTTCTCAAGTAAATCTCAGGATGTCATCCTCCCACTGCCTTGGTGAGGCCGCAGCTGGAGTACTGCAGCCAATTCTGGGCACCACAATTCAAGAAGGATGTGGAGAAGCTTGAGAGAGTCCAAAGGAGAGCCACGTGCATAATCAGAGGACAAGAAAATAGGCCTTATGAAGAGAGACTGAGAGCCATGGGACTCTTCAGCCTGGAAAAGTGCAGGCTCAGGGGGGACCTGTTGGCAGCCTATAAGTACATCAGGGGTGTGCATCAGGATCTGGGGAAATGCCTGTTCACCAGAGCATCCCAAGCAATGACAAGGTCCAACAGTCACAAACTCCTCCAAGACCATTTTAGGCTGGACATAAGCAAAAACTTCTTTACTCTCTGAGTCCCCAAGGCCTGTAATAGACTCCCTCCAGAAATGGTGCAAGCACCTACTCTGGACTCCTTTAAGATGCATTTAGATGCTTATCTTGCTGGGATCCTTTGACCCTAGCTGACCTCCTGCCCTTGGGGCACAGGGCTGGACTCAATGATCTTCTGAGTTCCCTTCCAGCTGTAATGTCTATGGAATCTATGAAATTTAGTGCAATTTATGAAGCTTTCCAGTTTTTTTCTAAGCTTAAAAAGTGCATTTTCAAGGAGAACATTCCTAAGGGTTTACTTTGTTGAGTTTTGTACAAATGGGTCTGTTCATTTTTATCTCCATTGGCTTTAACTTTAATAGCCTGAGAATGTCCCTTTAATATTATTTGCTGGGCATGTCTACCTGTGCAATTATTGCAAAACAATAAACTCCTGCACATATCACGCTGGAGTTTATTGCTCTCAGGCACACTGTATGAACATGCATTTAGGACCACAGCATGTTAAGCCTGGTCAGAACAGCCCCGGCTAGCAGGAGTTGAGCCTGACTCAACATGCTGCAGAGGGGCTGGCTGGGTGGGGCATGAAGGTGCTCCAGTGTGGGGTGAGCCAGCAGGCAGCCCCTACACTGAAGCACCCTCATGCTCCAGCCGCCTTGGGCACCGTCTACATATGCACTGCTGTGGAGTTTTTCACTCCACAGCAGTGTAGTACTTGTATTTACTGTAAGTACAAGTCCGATCCTGTGGAGTTTATTAATTTACTCTAGCCTAATAGGGATGTGCATGTAGATGTGCAACATTTAATGCAGACATAATTAATCTACTCCACTGTAAATGTCTCGTGTAGACATGCCCACTAGGTATCAGGAAAAAAAACTTTTTCCTTCCTTCTTAGGTGAGTGTGCTTTCTGCTTAGACAGAACGTCAGGACTGGTGCAGTACTATGTGGTTACAGATTAGTTAAAAAAAGATCAGAATTATGTAGCTCATTAACAAGTCTCAGAGCTTTGGTTTAAGGTACTTCCAGTAAAGTGGGACATAGTGGACATGTATACAAGTGCAATTAGTGCTGTATGGGTTTAGTCCACAGTAATTTACTATGAGTTCTCCAGCCGCTCCTCTGCCATAGTGACCAGGTGGTCCAGCAGCTGGGTCCAGTCCTT
Organism: Crocodylus porosus; assembly: GCF_001723895.1. Lineage (NCBI taxonomy): Eukaryota > Metazoa > Chordata > Crocodylia > Crocodylidae > Crocodylus > Crocodylus porosus. The sequence goes on from NW_017728886.1 coordinate 232,064,535, forward strand.
GGTCTGCTGCTGCCAGGTCTGCTACATACAGAAGGCCCTTGCCGAGACTGGTGCTGACCCTGATGGCACATCCCCACATGCAGCTGGTGGCTCTCCCCCACGTGCAGCTGCTGGAGCTGCAGAGCCAAGAGAAGGAGGCTGTTTGTGAAAGTTGGCAACATTTCTGAGATAACATGTACAATACCAGGGGGGCTGTGCACTGCCCGGCCTCAGATCAGGGGTCGTGTGCCCACAGGTGCCTAGGGACCATGCTAAGTCAGCCAGGCAGGTGCCTACCAGCTGAGTCTCTCATCCCCGCTTGCTCCACAGGGGCAGATGAGCCGCTGGGTGCTTGCCACAGACAGTCTGCCTTTCCTGTCCCCTCCCCAGCCTGGGACATTTTCCTTCTGTAGGCCAGACCATCTCTTCTGCTGCCAGGCCCATGGCTCACGGGATTGAGTGGCAAGGAGCTCACAGCTGACTGGGACTCAGAGCTGCTGGCACCTATGCCCTCTCCGCAGTGGGCCTCTTTGGAGGGGAACCCTGAGGCCAGCCTCACCCCATGCCAGCCCTGTACCCTGAGCATGCACCCAGCTGCTAGCATCCTGGAGGGACCAAGGGGTGCCCAACTCACTATGCCCTGCTGATGATGATTTCCATGGTGCCCCAAGCACCCCTGAGAAACTGGTGTAGGACCCAGAGCTTCAATGGTGCAATAGGCAAACCTGCACTGCCCCACAACATTCACCACTGCTTGGAGGGGTACCTGTGCCTATGCTACATGCCTCTGCCTCCTGCAGCCAAGGATGACATTGCCACCAGCACTGATGTATTTTTCTGCATGTGGGAGGTCTGTGCCTGCCTAGCTGAGGGGGCACAGGCTGCTTAATAAAGTTTGCACTCCCTCCCACTTCCCTGCATGCTGTGGGGAGAGGGGAAGAGTGGGGGGACTCCAGGGCACAGGTTCAGCTTGGCTGGGCCAGGCAGGAGCAAAGGCAGGGGCAGAAGTGGGGAGGGCCCTTCCCCCAGTGTGGGGCTTACCAGGTGGTCATGGCAGGAATGCCCAGTGGCCCAAGTCTGTCCCTGCCAGTAGTGTCTTGAGATGTAGGGAGGACCTGGAGCTGCTGAGGGCAGGCGATTCCATGGCCAGGCTGTCCTAGGCAGGGCTGTGCACCCATAGTTGATAGGACAGGTACTAGCCTCCACTGCCAGAACCGCTGGATGATGCTGGGGGAAGGAACCATGGTGGGATGGGCTCCTGGCACTCCAAGGGGCCCTCTCTGGCTGACACCTTGTTGCAGCTGCTAGGCCACAGCAGAGGCTTGGGCAGGCTGGTCGTGCTAGAATTCATGGTATGGATCCAGCCAGACTTCTGGGGCATGAGGATGTGTTCCAGCTGCCGCATAAAGGGCATGGCCTTCTAGCAAGCCCCCAACCAGTGATTATGGTCAGTGACACTGACCCACTGTGCCCACAGGGCCTTGACCTTTATATGGCACTGGTGTGCTGACCAGTCATGCCCACGCTTCTCCATGCAGCCTGACAGGCCCTCATAGATGTGGGTGTTGGACTGCTGGCTCCAAACAAATTGGTTCAGGACCTCAGCCTCACCCCAGCGCACCATGAGGTCTGTGGTCTCCTCCTGGGACTAATTCTGCCCCTGGAAGGCACTGTGTGCCATCAGGGATGATACCAGTGTGGCTTCTTTGATGGCCCTCATGGACTGCATGCAACAGTCTGGGTGCTGGCAGGCCTGGGCAGGTGCCTACAGCACCCAGCACAGGGGCCAGGCTAGTGCATGGCATGCACCCTTTCCAAATTCACAGATGATACCAAATTATGCGGTAAAGTTAACACACCAGAGGGTAGGGAACAAATCCAGGTGGATCTGGACAGGTTGCAAAAATGGACGCAACACAATAGGATGCACTTCAATAAGGACAAATGCAAGGTGCTGCACCTAGAAAGAAGGAATCACCAGCACTCTTACAGGCTGGGGGAGTACCTTCTCAGCAGCACGGCAGCAGAAAGGGATCTTAGAGTCATTGTTGACCCCAAGATGAATGTGAGTCATCAATGTGATGAAATGATCTGTAAAGCTAACCACACTCTTTCTTGCATTAGCAGGTGCATGACAAACAGGTCCAAGGAAGTGATACTTCCCCTTTATGTGGCATTGGTCAGGCTGCAGTTGTAGTAGTGTGTCCAGTTTTGGGTGCCACACTTCAAGAGGGATGTGGACAACCTCGAGAGGATTCAGAGAAGGGCCACTCGTATGGTTAGGGGACTGCAGGCAAAACTCTATGATGAGAGATTGGGGGGCCTAGATCTCCACAGCCTCTGCAAGAGAAAGCTGAGAGATGATCTTGTGGCTGCCTACAAATTCATCATGGGAGGACAACATGAAATAGGACATGCCCTGTTTACCAGGGCACCCCTTGGAGTAACTAGGAACAACAGCCACAGTCTGATGGAGAACAGATTTAAGTTAAACATTAGGAAGAATTTCTTTCTGGTAAGGGTTGCAAGAATCTGGAATGGGCTTCCAAGGGAGGTGATGCTGTCCCCTATCTTGGGGGTCTTTAAGAGGAGGCTTGACATGCACCTAGCTGGGGTCTTCTGACCCCAGCGCTCTTTCCTGCCCAGGGCAGGGGGTCAGACTTGGTGATCTGCTAAGGTTCCATCTATGAATCTATTAGACAGGCCAGCAGTGGGCCTGAAACTAATGCTGGGGTCTAGGCAGGCTGCTGCAGCTGACCTGGGGCCACTGGTGAAGGATCTGGTGGCCAGAGGCTGGCTGCCGGTGGCCCAAGGCCCTGGGATCACCACAGCATTTTTATGGGTAGGCTGGGTAAGGCAAAGAGCCACCCCAGCCCCAGGGCTGGAGAAGTCCCTGTGGTCCAGGAGCCAGCTGAAGGGTGGCCCCCTGGTGGTGGGGCTGGCTGGGAGCAAATTTGCTCCGGGTTGGCATCTATAAGTGTGGTAGTAGCTACTACTGTAGTAGTAGTAACTACTGTTCAGTTAATTTGCTACCTTCAGGAAATTAATCACAGAGTAGACTAATTGACTGCGCAGTAAGTGTGTGCATATGTAGATAGCGACACTTTACTGTGCAGTCAATTAGTCTATGGTACAGTAAAGCATCTAGTTTAGACATGCCCAATATAGCTATATTTTTTTCACCTCCCTCCCCCACCACAATTTTTCCTTTGAATTGCAGGTTTGTAGCACCTCCAAACTTCTCAAAGCAAGATTCAGTTGAAAATACAGCATTTTCCCTAGATCTTTGGTGAAATTATGAAGTTCCACATGTTTGAGTTAATATATATGCATAGGGAAATGACTTAAAATGTACAGAATTTAGCAAATTCTATAACATGAGTTTGATATTTGTGCAAAAACTCAAAGCCAGGTAAGTTCAGTAGAGTTCCAGTTTTTTCTGAGAATATTCTTTCTTACTAAACTTGTAGTTGGCAGGTAATCAAACCAGACAGAGTTATTGAACCCACATAGCTAGAATAGTTCTGCTGGCTGCCAAATTCAGATGTCTATATTATTAGACCTCTCTACCAAAAATGTGTACTAGATAGTTTTAAACTGATTTTATATACATACTAACTTGCACTCATTTAGTTTTCTCCCCTAAACCAAGACTGGAAAAGGGCACCCTGAGGATGGAATCAGACTGTTTGCACCAGTTAACTAAATCTTTTTTAAAATCTATTTAAGTTAAACTGGTGCAGCTTTCTTGTGTGAATAAACTGTTATACAGAATGTCTTCTAACACAGGTTGTTTGCAGCCGATGGAACTGCCTAGCCATTTATAGAAAATAGTGAAAAACGGGGAATTTGATCTAGGAATATTGTTTGAAGAAAGTGAGACAAATGTATTACGGATAAATGGCAATCTGATACCATCCCTGGCAGTGCTGGGAATACAGCAATTGGAGAAGCATCACATGATATTAGTGGTTTCTGGAACAGAATTTTTTACCAAGATTCTTTCCCCACCTTATTCATTGAAACCTTGTCTAAACAAGTATTGTAATGTGAACTTCCAAGGATGGCAGAGTAGGGTCATTTAAAACAAGTATGTTGTCCAGATACTCTTCATTTCAGAGGTACCCACTATATTGGTAAATTCAGAGGATTTACTAAATGATTCAGCAAAGTATAATTAGGACACAGGCCACTTGTGCCTGGCAGGACACACAGCTTGGAGACTGAGGGTCAGATCCAAATCATGCCCTACTTGCTAGTGTAGGGGGGAGCCGAGGATCATGATCCTTGGTTTGGTGGATCATTCAGTACAAGGTATAAAATCCCTTTGGTTCTCTCTGCCCAGCCTCTTTCTAGGATGACAATTAGCTGATTGTTGTGGACCAGCAACACATTAAATTTCAGGTACCACACAAATGAGTCACGAAAACGTTCTGTATTACACATGGAATATTTTTGTGGTTCATTCCCTTATGGTGCCTTATATCAAGTGCATGTGCACTCTTCCTATTTACGCTGCAATTAGCATATTAGAAAAGGCCTTAGTATGGGCCTAAGGGAACCCACTTAGGAATTTTTCAGCAGCACGTGGCATGGAGAAACAGAGGACTGGGAGGGAATGTGGAGGCAGGGTTAGCTGCCTATCTTGTCTATCATTCACGACAGCAAATATGACTTGACTGGCTATCTGCCACAAACTTTCTTTGTCCAGTTGGAAAGGTGCTGTTTTCATTCCCCTTGTGGGCATAGTGACACCGATTTGCCCTTCTGCAACTTGTGAGAGAAACTGTCATTGTTGTAACTGATCATCTAGTTAGAATGTATTTCTAAAAAATGGACATTGTAGAGATTGCCCCATTCTTTCCCCTTTCTAATTTAAATAATTTTCCTTGTCAACATTTCTCTTCCAGCACTGGGGACTTGCCATCTTCAGCTTCACATTCAAGGAAGGAAAAACTGTTTTAAGAATGGGACAGTCATTCAGGGTTAGTTTAAAAAAATAAGAAAAATAATAGATTTTGTAAACAAATTTTGGAAAAATGTGAAATGCTAGTAAGAATATTTGCATTGTTCTTTGGAAGCTGCTATGGAAATAAAACTCCCCTGCCACCTAAGTAACACCACAGCCTGCACAAGTAAGCATTCCTTAAAGCATTGTGGGCTGGGAAGCCATCTTCTACCAGAAAATTCAGTGGCTGGGTTACCAAGTAGAGTGAAATCCCCTTAGTGTCTCCATCAAAGTTCATAAAGTTTAGAAAACTGGAAAGCACCACATAGCTATTATTGAGTAATGAAAAGTCTGCCTTGCTGGTTATAGATACCCTGATACCCTGCCCCAAAGATACGCTGTGAAAAAAATTACTTAGTTCATAAATTAATTTTTAATCATCTTTTCTTTTGTAATCCTAGATCCAATACAAGGAAAGACATAAACATGTTTTACAAACATTGGCTTGGACTGAGACGGGACAGAGATTAACAGAAATCCAATAATGTAGTTATAAAAAATATGAATTGCACAACTTGCTGTCATGCTACATAATCAAAGTATGTTATTAATAAGTGAAACCAGGTTTTTTTTCAACTGCTTTAAATCTATGCTGCCACTGGACAAGTATTTTGGACACATCACAGTGGAAATAAGTGTTATTCAGGGTTAGAAGGAGAAGAACGTAGCAGTTTTTCAGATTAACCCAGTAAAAAGCAGTATAGAAAAAAACACAAAAGTGTTTGTAGAAGAAGGAGACAAGTGGCTGTTTGAGATTGGCATTGTTGGCAGAGAGAAGGGAACAGTGGAGAGAGATGCAAAGAGGTAAGTAGGGGAGGGCAAAGTTGTTTATTTGTGCTGTTCATTTACTTCCCTTAAGCTATAGAGTGTTTTATTCTATTCAAGTTGAGCTCCAAAGCTGTTCCTAATACTGTCTGTCTGCATTTTTCTCTTTGAATGTAGGATGGGCCTGCACACAATATAACATTATTCTGTAACATTCACAAATTCATAAAAACTGGCAGGTTGTTTGAACGTTGCCTTCACTTTAAAAACAATTCCACGTGACCCCATGCTGTCTACGTTGGGGTGGTTTAGCCACTAGTGTAAATGTGAGGGGGAAGTGATCCCCACCACAGCTGACCGCACAACACAGACAGTACTACCCTGTGCACCAAAGCTTCCCCTGTTATGCCTCTGTGTTTGTACAGTTCTTTGCGCAATGAGGCTCCAATTTAATTCTCTCAGTACAGGTGGTAATATTAGCAAACCTTTAGCAGGGCATCCAAACTTTATGCTTTCTTGTCTTCCAGAGCTCATAGTGTCACAAATTCCAAAATGGGTCTCTATCTTTGGCCCACTTAAAAGTAGATCACAAGTCAAAACTTTAAACTAATATGAAAAATCTGGCTACCAAATTCTACTCACTTATTGAGATAAGAAAAGTGACAGAGAACAAATTGTGCCAAACAAACTTGATCTCCTTTACTGAACAAACTAGCTAGGTGTATGAAGGCAATGCAGTGGATATAGCACATCTGGATTTCAGCAAGGCTTTTGACAAAGTTCCATATGACCTTCTTATAAAGAAATTAGAGAAATATGGGCTAGACAAAACTACTACAAGGTAGAGAGACAACTGACTCAATAGCTGCAAGCAAAGGGTAATTACAAATGGATCTATGTCAGAATGGTGGAGGTTTAGAGTGGAGGCCAAAGGGGTTTGTCTTGGGCCCAGTGGTACTCAGTGTGTTTATTAATTATTTGGATACTAGAATGGAGAGCTTCCTGAGCAAATCAGCAGATGACACAAAGCATGCTGGAGGACAGAAGGACAATTCAGAATGTTCTCAGTAGATTGGAAAGCTGGGCTACAGTGAATAGGATTAACTTCCGTGCTGATAAATGTAAAGTGCTGTACCTGAGGAATAATAATCAACAGCACAAATGCAAAATAAGTGACGATTAGCTGGATAGAAGCATTACAGGTAAGAACCTAGAATCCCAGAATCGTAGAAAATCAGGGTTGGAAGGGACCTCAGGAGGTCATCTAGTCCAAGCTCCTGCTCAAAGCAGGACCATCTCCAGCTAGATTATTCCAGCCAGGGCTTTGTCAAGCTAGGCCTTAAAGATCTGCAAGGATGGAGATTCCACCACCTCTCTAGATAACCTGTTCCAATGCTTCACTATCCTCCTAGTGAGAGATTTTTACCTAATATTCAACTTAGACCCCCCTTGCTGCAACTTGAGACCATTGCTCTTTGATCTGTCATCTGTCACCACTGAGAACAATCTTGTTACCTCTTTGGAACTCCACCTCAGGTAGTTAAAGGCTGCTTACAAATTCCCCTTCAGCCTTCTCTTCTGCAAACTAAATAAGTCCAGTTGCCTCAGCCTCTCCTCATAAGTCATGTGCTCCATCCCCCAAACTATTTTTGTTGCTCTCCATTGGATTCTCTCCAACTTGTCCACATCCTTTCTATAGTGGAGGACCCAAAAGTGGACACTACTTTGGATGTGGCTTCACCAATGCAGAACACAGTGGAATAACCGCTTTCCTTGATCTGCCAGTATGCTGTTAGCAATGTTCCCTCTAAGGTGTAGCGATCTATGAGTGCACCACTTCGGTCCGTGAGCGCACTTCTTTGGTCCTGCCTCCCCCTTCCTCTAAGCCTGGATCTGGACTACACTAAGCCTAATAGACTAGAATCCTCACGTAATGGATCCTCATGCAATGTATTTTGCAATAATCCTCCAAACACAAGACTGGGGGCTGGGGAGCGGAGCAGTTCCCCAGAGCCAGTAATGGGGACTCCCCATTCATGATGCAGAAATCTTATGTCATGGTTAGACAAAGTGCTTTGGGTAAATGGGATATAATTTACACAAAGCACCTTGTCTGCCTATGTCCTTAGACAAACACAGCTGTAACCAGCACCCCCAAAATGTATCATGGTTAGGAACGATTCCTTGCACCTGCTCCTTCTCCTCTGATGCAGACCCAGGTTCTGCACCATCCTGCTTTGCCCTGCACACCTTTCCCTGCTGCAGGTAACCAAAGTGAATCTAACCATGGTGCATCTGGAAGTGTAAACACTGACACTGGGAGAACTATGTGCTGTCTGAAGAGAAGTGAAATGTTAGGGTGTGCTCTTGGCTGCCTCGAGTTGCTGCAGCCTGCAGCATTTAATCTGAGATCTGGGGAAGACAAGCTCCGCACATGTCCCTGCTCCAGGAGTGAGGAAGGACATGGAAGCAGAGCAGTTTCCCAGAGCCAGCAGAGCCCACGCCACCCCCAGCCCCAGCCCCTGCCTCCACCTTGCCTCTGGGAGTGGGGAGGCACATGGCCTCAGGGCTGGGGTGTGGAGCAGTTTCCTGGTGGCAGCCCCGGCCCCCGCCTCCAGAAGTAAGGAGGCATATGGCCTTGGGGCTGGGGAGCAGAGCAGTTCCCTGGCTCTGGCAGAGCCCTCACTAGTCCCCAGCCCAGCCCCCACCCCCACCTCACCTTGCCATGCCGCGCTGCAGCCCAGCTCCTCTCTGGGCAGGTGCACAGCATAAATAAGTTTGTGCGCAGCATGGCATTAAATTGTGCGCAACCGCACATGCGTGCACCTTGGAGGGAATCTTGGCTGTTAGCCTTCTTGGCAACAAGGGCACACTGCTGACTCAGATCCACCTTATTGTCCATTGTAATCCCCAGGTCCTTTTCTGCACAGCTGCTGCTTAACCACTCAGTCCCCAGGCTGTAGCGGTGCATGGGATTCTTCCACCCTGATTGCAGGACTTTTCACTTGTACTTGTTGAATTTCATAAGATTTCCTTTGGTCCAATCCTCCAATTTGTCTAGGTCACTCTGAATCCTCGCCCTACCCTCCAGAGTATCTACTATACCCACCAGCTTGGTGTCATCCACAAAGCTGCTGAGGGTGCAATCCATCCCATCTTCCAGATAATTAATGAAGATATTGAACAAAACTGGCCCCAGGACCTAACCCATAGGTGTGGTGAGGGGGCAAGCACAACCTGAAAGTGGTAGGAGGGCAGGCACAACCCACAGGTGGGGAGAGCAGTCATGATCTATGGGTAGGATCGGGGGTCAGGCGTGACCTGCAGGTGGAGTAAAGGGGCCAGGCTAAACCCATGGGCAGGGTTGGGGGTGTGTGATCGACAGGTGGGTGAGGGTCTCCCTCCCAGTGAACCTACACACCCATCCCCCTCTCCCCCTACTGGGACTTATTTGTTCAGCTCTGGCAATGGTGAACCTGGATATAAGGGGCTGCACCCAGAGAGACTTGTGGGATGAGGCTTGAATGTGCTGGCTGGTGGGGGAGCAAGGGGCAAAATATAGACCAGTGTTTGTAGGGGAGGGAGAGTGGAAAGAACAGACCTAAGGCTTGAGCCAGTAGGTGGGTTTTCCCATCCCCAGGAGTGTGCAGGGGAAGTGGACAGGAGTTCCATGCACTGATTTGACCTAAATCAAATGAGTGTGATACTACATAGATCCAAGTTTATCTTAAACCAGGTTGTGCAATTTTTAGACTGGTTTGTGTGCATGGGACTTCTGTTCAGTTACAGTTACTTAGCCTAAGAGTCTTGGTGGACCACAGACTCAATATAAGTCTGCAGTGTGATGCAGCTAGAAAAAGATTAAGGTAGTTTTGGGCTACATCAATAGGACTATTAGTGTACTACACTTTACTCATCACTTGTTATGCTTTATCTAAAGTATTGTCTATAGTTTGAGACTTCACATTTTAAGAGGAATTGATTAGAGAGAACAATTAAGAAAAAGATAACATAACTCTACAATGCTAAATATTGTTTGAGATTTGAAGTACAGAGATTTCTGCCTGCTTAGTTCAATGCAAAAACATACTAGAAAAATCATGCTGACATTCTGAAATCTTTTGAACTACACAATGGAAAAAGAGAGAACAGAGCATAATACACATTGACATTAAATGATTGTACAAGATGAAGTTAACCAGAACCTATCAGAGTCCCTTTACTGGAAAGAGGACGTTGGTGAGAGCCTCTTACTCTGTTAAGCAATCTTCCTGTGTGGGGAAAACAGGGTTATTACTGCTGCTGATTGTCAGTTGTCCAGAACGGTGGTTAGAAGGGTGGTCACTTTTCTTCCTTTAACAAAACAAGCAGGCACAAAGTGGGAGGAGAAAGAAAGGATATTAAAAAGGGAGATATATTGCTATTTCTGTTTCAAAGTGGTTGGTTGGTCCCAGATGTTCCAAGGCCTGCTGGCCAACCATGACACCAATCTGCTGTGGTTCATTTCCGTGGCTGGGATGTTGTCTGTTTGATCCAGGCAAGTCCATCTCTTTCACCTATTGCCATCAGGCTGAATAAGCTGTCTAATCCCATCGTATTGGTCCTGTGCAGTTCAGGATCAGAGAAAGAAAGCAAAGAGGGATGACAGGAGAAATACAATTGGTGGGCTGGAAGGGGACAAAGGAGAGAGTGGAAAGTAGAGTAGAATCATGTGTGTCCAGTTGGAGACCTGGTTGGTTCTGTGCTGATAGGCAGGTGTCCCTGACAGTGTACTAGTCTGGATTTCCTGGTGACACAGGCATACAATAAAGAACAGAATCTTATAAGTAAATCTGGATACTGGGAGCATGTTTACACATTCATTAATGTGCTGTGGTTACTGTGCATCAAGTTTAGTACCTGTAAGAAGAGGTACTAACTAAATGCACAGTAACCATCGCTGCTGCACTGTAATGCTGGCACATGCCTTTCAAGTGATGCTAACGTGCAGTAGACTAATTAATTGTACTGCATATTAACACAATAGTACAGCTTTTGCTGTGATGTACTAATGCACAGTAGAATGAGTCTACTGTGCATTTAACATCTTGTGTCATCAGTAGTCTCTCGAAGTTGAGGATGATGTCCATCAGGCTTGATGGGTCTTCAGGTGACTGAGGAGCCTGATTCTGGATGTACACATTCTTTGGCAATGGGGGCATGTTGTTGTGTGGGGAAGTATAATTCACAGCCCTGGGCTGGTCTCCTTGTCCTTCCTTCGCCGCCATCGTTCTGTATTGAGTCGTTGGGCCTTAAAGTGTCATGCACCTTGGTGGACCAGGTAGCACCATGCTGAAAGGTCAGCAGCTTGCTCCTCCCACCCATTGGTATTGATATCTCCATGCTTGAGGGCAACCTTGAGTATGTCTTTGTACTGTTTTCTTTTGGTGCTCTTTGAGTGTTGGCCAGTGGAGAGCTGAGAGAAGAGAATCTGGCAAGGGAGGTGGTTCTCAGACATCCAGAGGCAGTGGCCCATCCATTGGAGTTGATTTCTGAAGTTCCAGGCTTTAAAGCTGGTGGATGCAGCTTTATGGAGGATGCTTGTGCTGGTCTGATGGTCCTCCCATTTGATACCCAGGATTTGACGTAAGCACCGCTGGTGAAAGCTCTCAAGGGTTTTAATGTGGTGTTGGTAGATGGTCCAGGCTTCACTGCAGTAGAGGAGGGTGGTCAGCATGACAGCCTTATAAGGCAGGACCTTCGTTGACATCCGAAAATCTCTATTTTCAAAGACATGTTGTTGCAGCTTGAAGAAGGCAGCAATGGCACAGTTGACCCAGTGCTGGACTTCTTCACTGATGGTAGCCCATTGAAAGAGGTGGCTGCCAAGATATGAAAAGTGCTTCACATGCTCCAGAACCTCCCTGTCTACATAGATAGCGTGAGGGATGTTCAGCTTGCCCAAGGAGAGTTGGTTGAGAACCTTCATCTTGGCTATGTTCAAGGACAGGCCAAGTCTCTTATACGAAACATTGAAGAGATCTAGGGTTGCTTGCACATCCTGTACAGAATGAGCCATCACATAGCAATCATCCACAAACTGAAGGTTGTGGATATCATTTTTGTTTTTGCCTGGAAGCGCCCAAGATTGAAAAGCTTGCCATCCAGTTAATACTGGATACTGACACCAGATGACAGATCATCTTGGATGAGGTGGATGATGATGGTCGTGCAGATGGTGAACAGGATAGGAGCAATCATGCAACTTTGTTTGACCCTGGCCCAGATGCGGAAGGCATCAGTTTCAAATCTTCCACTCAGGATGGTGGCGGTCATATTATGCAGGAGTCTCAGCATGGTGACAAACGTCAGCGGGCAGCCAAGGTGCTGGAGGATGGTCCACAGAGCTTCATGATTTAACAAATTGAATGCCTTAGTCAGGTCACTGAAAGTGAGGAACTGTTCTTGATTTTGCTTCTGATGTGTTTCTTGGATTTTCTTGGCAACAAAAATCATGTCCGCAGTGCCCCAGGATGTACTAAGTTTCTGGAAGAATCTCCTTAGCAACAGGATGAAGGCGGTTCAGGAGAATGCAGGCCAGAATCTTACCCACAATGGACAGGAGGGAAATCCCCCTGTAGTTTCCACAGTCAGATTTGTCCCCCTTCTTGTAGATGGTCATGATGGTCCCGTTCTGGAGACCCCCGGGGATATCCTCTTCATCCCAAAGGCAGAGAATAAGCTGGTGGAGTCGTGATGTGAGCCAGAAGCCACCAGTATTGCAGACCTCTTCAGGCTTTGTTGGTTTTCATCTGTTGGATAGCCCACTTGAGCTCTGTGATGGTTGGTGGATCGCCAAGAGAATCCACCACAGGGTGTTGCAGGACAGCTTGAAGGGTCTCTTCTGATATGGTGGAGTTCCAGTTAAGGAGGAGTTTGAAATGCTCCTTCCAACGCAGATGGATGGTATCATCATCCTTGAGGAGCCAGGAGCTGTTCTGTGATCAGAGCAGGTTTTGTTCAATGGAGCGAGGTCCATAGGTTGTCTTGGTAGCCTGGAAAAAGTTATGCATGTCATACTGGTTGGCATAGCCCTGGATCATGTGCACCTTCTCCGCCCACCAGTTGTTCTTCATGTCATGGATGCGCTGCTAGACCTCAGCCTTCAGCTGGTGGTCTTTCACTGAGTTCATGGATGGCTTTGCCAGGTGATGAAGGCTGCATGCTTCCACTCAAGGAGATCATGAATTTGAGTGTCATTGGAATTGAAACCAGTCCTGGTTCCATTGCAATGCAAACCCAGTAGTCTGGGTGCTGGCATCTTGGACAGTGGACTTGAGTTGCTCTCAGTGTGCCTGGATGGAAATGTCACCAGCAGTATGGACTTGCTCCAGTTTACTATAGAACTGGGCCTGGAACTCCTCCTGCTGTCCAGGGTCGTTCAGAGCCGTGCCATTCAGCCATCTCCAGGTGACTTTCTGGGTCTTCTAGTGTCTTGGCACCAGGCAGATGTTCATCACTGAGCACAGAAGTCAGTGGTCCATCTAGCAGCCTTCAGATCCCTTCATGGCCTTCATTACAAGCATGTCCCTCAGGGGCAAAAGTCTCTAAGGGACCAAGAGGTGCCAGTGCTCTGACCTCAGATGCCTCCACCTGGTCCTGAGCTGGTCTTTCTGGCAGAAGACAACATTCATCATGATCAGGCCATGTTGGGCACAATTGGTCAGGAGCAGGATACCGTTGGAATTGGTCTTCCCCACACCATTTTTGCTGATAGTTTGCTCCTGATTTTGTGGTCACATGCAACCCAGGCATTGAAGTTGCTCGGAAGAAATGACCTTGCAATCCCTAGGGATGGAGGCAAGGTCGTTGTCAAGATCAGAGGAGAACCTTTCCTTGACTTCCTCATCAGAATCCAGAATCAGAGCATATGCACTGATGACAATGGTGCGTTGGTTTTGGCTGAGGTGCGGGCAAAGGGTCATCAGCCTTCATTGACACCCAAAGGGAGTTTGGGGAGCACATCACCAATCTTGTTCCTGATGGAAAAACTTGACTCTGTGGATACAGGGGTTGTGGTCTGGTTTCCGTTTCCAGAAGGTGTACCCTCCACTGACCTTCCTCGGTTGTCCCTCCCCGGTGATGTGGGTTTTGCTGAGAGCAGCAATATCGATGTTATGCCTCACTAACTCCTGAACCACAATGGCAGTTCTTCTTTCTGGGCAATCACTCTTTGGGTTGTCGTTCTCGCATTCCAGGTTCCAAAGTTTAGCTTTTTCTTATTTCAAACACAGGAATGATGATCTCAGTGGGTGCATTTTCCCATAGCCAGGCAAGATAGGAGGGCTGAGTTTGAGGGCACTTTTTCTAGCCCTCTCCCCTTCTGGGTGAGCAGAGGGTATCCTAAAAAGGTCTGCTCAGTCATGGATGCAGCTGCTGAAGGACACCTCTGTCCTAATACAGGAGCCTAACAACCATCACACAACAACTGCCTGTGTGCAGGTTCTTGGCTGGGGGCCTCCAGGTATCACAGCCCTGCCTCTGTCTCCAATCCTCCATTGCCACAGGGCTTTTGGATCTGACGGAAGCCTGTGCGTGGCATATTTAATACGGGGACTCTGGTGCGCAGTCAGGTCCACGCAGTCTTGGTGGTTGGTGGCCGGGTTCAGGGGCATGGCAAACCATGCCAACTGGGGCCACTTCTCCATCGCAGCCTTCTTCCACCTTCACAGCTGTTGGGACCAGAGTCTTCTTCTGCCTGCTCCACGGTTGAAGACTTCTTGGATCATGCTTTGTAGACGCGTTCTTGGTAGATCATTCTCATGTAGAGTCACCCTGGTTTACCTTTTTCCATTAGTCCATTTGGTTTCTAAAGCCTTTTTTTAAAAGCTCCCAAAACACTAGTTGCGATGGAATAGCCCATTCTTTATTATTTCATTTATTAATTAATCCTAATTTCCAACATGCTACTTTTAGCCATTTACCTTCCACTTTTGTTCTTTCCTTGTAAATAATTCATCAAGTTAACATATTATATTATTTTAAATTAAGAAAGGTGTTCAAAGATTTCTTCTTTTGTTTCCTCACATCCTTTTAATCAAATTATTTGTTTCAGGTTAGCATAATATTTTGAGATGTGAGAATTTTTTGTGATCTTTTTTATTGGACTAACTGTATAGGTAGAAGATCTGTTGGACTAGCTTTTGGGTATCTATTATCCTTCCTCAGGTCAGGCACTGGGGCGAGGGACAGACATTACACATAAAGTGGTTTATGCTATATGGGAGTCCTACAGTGAAATTCAGGTTCTTGTAACACAATAAATCTGTAGGTTCATGTGTAATATTAAATTTGTCAAAGCAAATTCACAAAAATGAAGGTTGAAATATCCACTTTTGAGGGTGTGTCACTCTGTGTGCACATGTATCAATTTGTCATGTATAAATATAGAATTAATTACTCCTGGTTTTATGTACTATGTCTTTTGATAGAAACTTTGCCTCTGAACTGACACAAGAGTTTGGGGTTAATTCCTTACTTAGGTCAACTTTCATTGAATTCAGTAGGAGATTTAACTAAGTGACAAGTCATGATATGACTTTCATTTTGCAAATGAAAGCCTATAATTAAAAAAAAAGATAAACTTTGTGAAATACAGCAGTGAAAACTGAATAAGAATTTAATGTAACCACTTACAGTGTATGTATCCCTGATCTGAAAGCTATTTTGAGCATGATTGGGTGGGATGGCTTACAATGATAACCTCAGATGATGTACTTCATGACCTGTATAGAGCATATCTATAAAATAAAATTGCTGCAGAATGTTTTTTCTTGCAAAATAGCTTTCTTCTCATGCATGCTCATCTCTTGTTTTGGTAATATCAATACTCTTCACCCAATGCAGATCTTTTAACATTTGCAGTTTCAGTGAATACTTTGTACCCAATTTCAGTTTTATTTCTCAAGATATTTCAAGCTATGCTCATAAAAAAGTTTTTCTATTAATGCAATATTTCTGGAAGAAGGAGGGTGTAAAATAAGTGGAAGTTTCTTTCAGTTCACATTCTTCTGGTTTCAACACTACATACTCTTTGTATTACAAAAGTGTGTGCAATTGACCTTGAAGAAGCAACTGTGTTGCAACTAGAGATAATTAAATTTTTTGGGTGAAATATTTTTTCAAAGAAAAATACTGTTTCTTCCCAAAAGAGAAAAGTTTCATAGAAAGACTGCTTCTTTTCACAAAAAAATTATGTTTATTAAAGCCAGGAATTTCTATATTTTCAAAGTTGGCATTTAGGGTTTGTGGGTTTTTTCTTTTTTCCCACTTTTCCCCTTTCTCTTTACTTGTCCCTCCTCTTTTTGTACTGAATGCAAGAGAATGATGTTGTCTAGTGAATTATATTTTTTTCATTTGTTCACTTGCATTTGTTTTTACTATTAATTTTTCTCTATTATTCTGTAACTTTCCAAAAGTGAGGAAGTCAGAGGGTAGGGAAAGGAAATAGGGGGACAACACTGAATGTTATTAAGTTAATCGCATTTTGTAGAAAAAGCAGTAGCAAGGGGAACAACTGAAATTACATTTCAGACAATTTCTGCAATTTTTAAAGAGAATTCCTACATTTCTTCAAAAAAATTCATATGACTGCTTTCTCCCTTTTTTCAATCAGTTTTAGTGCTAACCTATTGAAATAAAGTAGAGCACGGGATAACAAAGTTGGAAATATAGTGTACCAGATTGCTAGTTAAATATTAGTGACTTAAGAGTTTTATGTAAATACCTGGTTTTTAGACTATTACTCAAACATATTTAAAACTGTGATTTGAATTGCTCCCTGGTACTACACTTTACCTTGTCTGTCATCTCATGCTAGTTATTGGCCTTCTATAATTATATTGCTGCTTGAATTTCCTCAATGTATTTTGATTCTGAGTGTATTGTAATGTGATCTGATGACTGACTGTTCTGAGCAATCACATACTCTTAGCAATTTCTGCTAACTTTGCATAAAATTTCTTTGGCATTCAATTCACCTTCTGTTAAGAAGTACCAGAGGACATTTGTAAACTGCAGTCTTGAAACCTCCTTATTCATTTCTCCTCTTTCTACCCCCACCAAAATCAGGTGCTATAGCTGTCTCTGGTATGAAAATTCATGAAGGTCTCCCTCCCAGCTCTTTTGCTAAACTTGAACTGAATAGGCCACAGGCAGCATTCTGGCCCAGAGAAATTTCCACTCTGTCAGAAGAAGCATTCAGACATCATGATATTTCTTCAGATAATACCTATTGCAATGTATTGCTGATTAGGAAAAGATTGACTTCAGCCTGTACCCATTTTCTGTGTAAAATGAAGAGGTACCCTACACTAAACTGGTGGCTTCAGAAATATGAGACATCAGAGACAAAGACAGGAAATTGTGCAGTAAGATTAATCAGTTTGAGGGTTAGAATGGGTCTGATCCTGAATAGTATAGGGAATGGGTGTGTCCCGGGGAGCCGGGATGGGACTTACCCGTGGCAGCGGCGGAGCCTGAGCGGGACATCCGCCGCTTGTTTATGCCAGTGCGGCCGGAAGCCGGCGCCGGTGCCGGCAGTCGGAGGCCGGCGATAAAAGCGGCTTCTGAGGAAGGACGGCGGCGGGATTCGGGGAGAAGCCTCTCTGCTGCCGAGGCAGAGGATCTCAGGGGGAAGCGAGCAGGTAACCTCGCACCCACCGGGAGTGAGGATCCCGGAGGGGGACGGGCCCCAAACCCCTCAAGAAGAGGGTCAAGGGACGCCGGGGCCAGGCAAGCTGCCATCCGCCCGGCCCAAGGGTTGGAGAGCGGCAGCCATACCTGAACGGGGAGACAGGGGACCCTGGCAGGGAGTTGCAGCCTGCCCAAGCAGAGTGGAGAATATCAGCGGCAGCCAGCCCCAGCACTACAAGCGGGGAGCGGCAGACAGGCCCGGAGGAC
This sequence comes from Crocodylus porosus, assembly GCF_001723895.1. NCBI lineage: Eukaryota > Metazoa > Chordata > Crocodylia > Crocodylidae > Crocodylus > Crocodylus porosus. Next base: position 232,082,227 of record NW_017728886.1, read on the forward strand.
GAGGGATCCAGTGACAAAGAGTTCTGGGACTGTGAACCCACGACACGCTGGGCTTACAGGTCCGGGGTTGGGGCATTGGCCTGGGAGGGCACCAAGGAGGTGCAGTAGGGCATAGACCAGTGTCGGCCACCGGTGGCCAAAGACCAAGGGAAGGGTTGCCCGTAAGGGACCTAGGAAGGTCCGGGCTAAAGACCTAGTGTTAGCTTTCCCGATTCCTCGCATTAGAGGAGGAGCCCATCGAGGAGTATAGCTGGGGAGGTCCGGTCAGGGGGCCGTAGAGGAAACCCCGTCTTGGCCGGGACCCGGTCCTGTAACGTCCAGGGCACGAGGAGCCCGAGGATAAGGGTCGGCTGGGCCGGTGAGGCGACCGGCCTCGGGATAGGGAGCTGGGGTATTTGTTAACAGAGGACACCCGAGGAGGCGTGAGGCCAGGGTGCAAGGGGTGGCGGAGCCCCGCAACATGACCACCGGGGATCCCGGGCTGTGGGGTGACCAGGAACCGCCCTAACTGGACCTAACAACAAGTCATGGTGGGCGAGAACCAGGGCAGGAACTGGATGACTCAACATCAACTCCGGGTCAACGGCATCCCAGGGTGAGCAGCGGTGGTCCTCCACCCTCAGGCAGCTATTCACGGGGGAACCCCCCCAGCCCGGCAGTCACAAGCGGTGCGTTGGCCGGGAATCATCCCCCATTCAGGGTGACGACTACCAATATGCAGGCAGCTGATATGGCAGCAACAGACCTGATGGCCCAGACGCTGCAGGCTGTGACCCAGTTATTAGGGGCCCAGCAAAGAATGGTGGCGCAGCAGGGTTCCCCGATCGTCCAGATGCCAAAAATGACGACTGTGGATGACCCGGAGGCCTTTCTGGAGGCTTTTGAGTGGCAAGCTATTGTACTCAGACTCGATAAGGCCTATTGGGCGAGCCAGCTAGGGTCGCTGGTAGTAGGTAAAGCTCAGGAGGCTTATAGAGCCTTATCACGAGAAGAGGCCCGTGACTATGATGCTGTTAAGGCCGCCATCTTATATCGCCTCGAACTCAACCCTGAATACTTTCAGGCCAAGAAGGGACCTGAAGAGAGACGGCCCCGGTTGTTATTACAAAGCCTTAGGGACGTATTCGGAAAGTGGGTCAACTTACCCACGTGCACTATGGCCGTGCTAGTGGACAAAATTGTAATGGAACAATTTGGAAATGACTTGGAGGACACAGAGGTGGGTTCGCCAGCACTCCCCTGTGTCCTGCGAGACAGCCGTAAAGTTGGCAGAATCCTTTATGGCTGCCGAATGGCATTATCCGCGTGAGAGGCGAGGACCGGGGCCGGCGGCTGGGAAAGAAGTGGAACGACGTAAGCCTGGTCCTAAAACCCCAACTAGGGATGTGGTGTGCTTTCATTGCGGCAAGATGGGGCATTTCACCCAAGAGTGCCCAGGGCGGAGCACGGATAGATGGCGGTCCCAGGGGTACCCGTATAGGCCAGTGGAAGGTCCCAAAGATCAAATCCAGGGAGAACCAATGGGTTGTAGCTTTGGGGCGGGGAAGGACGAACCCCGATGGGAACACTCCATGGTGAAAGCTCGAGTGGAGGGTCACCCGCTCTCAGCCGTCTTAGACTCTGGGTGCGCCCAGTCACTAATTAGGGCCGAGCTCCTCCCGCCAGTGCAGCAGTGGCAAGGGGAACCCTTAAGGGTGGCCTGCCTGCATGGGGAGACGTAGGCCCTCCGCAGAGCACGGGTGGGGGTACACGTTATGGAATTTCAGGATGAGATGTTGGTCGGGGTCGCCCCTAAGCTAGTGTGTGATATGTCGTTAGACAGGGATTGGGCCCCTCTTTACGATGTATTAGAAAGGGTTCGGGATCTGGAAACAGCACGGCGGGCTCAGTGGGTTCGGGATGAGTGGTTCGGCGAGGCCGAGGCGGAAGAGCCCCTCGTTGATTGGCAAGACGTCACAAGTGGCCCGCAGTTCTGGCAAGGACAAGAAGAGGACCCAGAGCCACGGGAGCTGTGGATGAGGGCCCGGGACGAGCGGCACCAACCAGAGATAGAGTCTGATGGAGACAATGAGTTCAAGGTGAGGCATAATCTCTTATATCACATCCGGCGAGGGGAGGTTGGCGCGGAGGGGAGAGAACAGCTAGTATTACCAGACTGCTTTCGGCAGGTGGTATGGCAGCTGGCTCATGCTAACCCAATGCGGGGGCACTTGGGTAGAGACCATATCCTCGGGAAGATATCACAATGGTTCTTTTGGCCCAAGATGAGAGAAGACATGGCTTGGCAGTGCGCTGCGTGCCTTGTGTGCCAGAAAGCCAGGGAGGACCGGCCCCCACGGGCACCTTTGAGGCCTCTGCCAGTTATAGACATGCCTTTCTCTCGCATTGCTATGGATGTGGTGGGCCCGTTACCCCGTAGTAGTAGTGGCCACCAAAACATTTTGGTATTCATGGACTACGCCACTCGATACCCAGATGCAGTCCCGCTGCGGTCGGTAATGGCGCCACGAATTGCAGAGGGGTTAGTGCACTGGATATGCCACGTGGGGGTTCCCCATGAGATCCTCACCGACCAAGGGTGGAACTTTATGTCGGGCGTACTACGTGGGGTATGCCAGACCCTGCGGATCAGGCAACTCCAGACTTCGGTGTACCACCCCCAAACCAACGGGTTAGTAGAACAGTTCAATGGTACACTGAAGAAGGTGCTCCGACGGTGTGTTCAGAATGACCCGCAACATTGGGACCTGATGCTTCCGCTAGCGTTGTTTGTGCTGTGGGATGCACCGTCTGAGTCCCTGGGCTACTCACCCTTTGAGCTAGTGCTAGGCCACCGCCCCCTAGGTCTGTTACAAATTCTTAGAGAGGAGTGGGAGCAGGGTCCCGCTGCCATCACTAACCCTTCTAGATATCAGCAAGACTTCCAGCAATGTGTCCGAAGGGCCCATGAGTTGGCGGCAGACAATCTGCGGTATGCTCAGCAGCGGCAAAAGGATAGGTATAACTCGCGCTCCCAGGTACGGGAATTCCAGCCTGGACAGAAGGTGTTAGTGCTACTGCCCACCTCGACTAGCAAGCTCCTAACCAAGTGGCAAGGGCCGTTCGAAATCACGCGACGTGTGGGGCCCGTTGACTACGAAGTATATCGCCCAGGACATCAGAAGACACGACAAATTTACCACGTTAATCTCCTACGGGAATGGCATCAGCCAGAGGGATGGGCTGCCTTTGGGGAGGGAGAGCACAAAGGCTCGAGTGCGCGAGAAATAATGGGGGAAGGTGAGATCCCTATACCTCTAAAAGAGGTAAAAGTAGATGTCGAACTGTCTGAACCCCAAGCGAAAGAGGTGAGAAGCCTCCTGGAGGAATTCAGGAAGGTCTTCTCAGAGCAGCCCGGGTGGACAAGGGATGCGTATCACTCGATTCCAACCCCGCCCGGTGTTGTCGTGCGGGATCGTTGGCAGCCGATACCACACCACCTGACCCAAGAGGTACGCGAGGAGGTAAAGAAGATGCGTGCCCTGGGGTAATCAGGCCATTGAGGAGCCCTTGGAGAAGCTCTCTAGTGCCCGTGTGCAAACCCGACGGGAGTTTGCAATTATGCGTTGATTACCAGCGATTAAATGAAGTGGCGACTTTTGACGCCTTTCCGATGCCCAGTGTGACTGAGCTGGTAGAACGCATCGGAGCAGCGAAATTCATAACCACCCTGGACCTCGCGAAAGGGTATTGGCAAATACCGGTGCGACCAGAGGATCGACAAAAGACGGCCTTCGGGACCCCCTGGGGCTTGTATGAATTCGTCAGAATGCCATTTGGCCTACACAGGGCAGCCACCACGTTCCAATGCCTCATGAATCAATTCCTGGTGCCGCATGTGGAGTACGCAGTGGCATACATTGATGATATTGTTATATTCACACGCTCCTGGGGCCAGCATGTACGGGCCGTCAGAGTGGTACTTCGTGAGCTACAACAAGCCAGCCTGACAAAGAACCCCTGCAAATGTGCAGTGGCTCAGAAATATACGAAATACTTGGGGTTTCTAGTAGGCCAAGGGACTATAAGGCCGTTAGAAGACAAAGTGCAGGCCATTCGGGCCTTTCGGCCACCGCAGACGCTCAGACAACTACGCTCCTTTTTAGGATTAGTAAGCTATTATCGGGGGTTCGTGCCCCGATTCTCCGAATTGGCGGCCCCACTGTCCGAGGCGTTGAAGGGGACCCCTCGGAAGGAACTCAAATGGACTGAGTTAAGACTATGGAGTTTCCAAGCCTTGAAGAAGGCCTTATGCGATGAGGTGCTGATACATACACCTAACTTCGCAAACCCTTTTACTTTGCAGACCGACGCCTCTGAGGTCGCCATAGGAGCCGTCTTAACACAACAGGATACAGGTGTTGATCGGCCTGTAGCCTACGCCAGCTGGAAACTACTTCCGGCTGAGACCAGGTATTCGACAATAGAACGGGAGTGTCTACCGATCCGGTGGGCGGTGGAACACTTTAGGTATTATCTGATGGGGAGGGAGTTTACACTCATCACAGACCACGCCCCCCTCAAATGGCTTAGCTCCACTAGGACCGATAATACTCGGATCACGCAGTGGGCACTAGCCCTCCAACCATTTAAATTCCAGATTAAATACCGCCCTGGAAAGGATAATATAACAGCTGACTTCCTCTCCAGATGCCCCAAATCCAGGACCTCCGACAGGAGAACCAAAAAGAGGGACGAGTATCAATGGACAGTCAAACTAGAGGCAGGCAGACCCCCCCCAAACCACCACAAGGCAACTGGCGGGGGGGGCTATGTCCCGGGGAGCTGGGATGGGACTTACCCGCAGCAGCGGCGGAGCCCGAGCGGGACATCTGCTGCTTGTTTACGCCGGCGCCGGTGCTGGCAGTCGGAGGCCGGTGATAAAAGCGGCCGCCAAGGAAGGACGGCGGCAGGATCCAGGGAGAAGTCTCTCTGCTGCCGAGGCAGAGGATCCCAGGGGGAAGCGAGCAGGTAACCTCGCACCCACCAGGAGTGAGGACCCCGGAGGGGGACGGGCCCCAAACCCCTCAAGAAGAGGGTCAAGGGACGCCGGGGCCAGGCAAGCTGCTATCTGCCCGGCCCAACGGTTGGAGAGCATCAGCCGTAGCCGAATGGCGGACCTGCTCAAAGGGGAGACAGGGGACCCCGGCGGGGACTTGCAGCCCACCCAAGCGGAATGGAGAATATCAGCGGCAGCCAGCCCCAGCACTACAAGCAGGGAGCAGCAGACAGGCCTGGAGGATGAGGGATCCAGCGACAAAGAGTTCTGGGACTGCGAACCCATGACACGCTGGGCTTACAGGTCCGGGGTTGGGGCATTGGCCTGGGAGGGCACCGAGGAGGTGCAGTAGGGCATAAACCGGTGTCGGCCACCGGTGGCCAAAGACCAAGGGAAGGGTTGCCCGTAAGGGACCTAGGAAGGTCCGGGCTAAAGACCTAGTGTTAGCTTTCCCGATTCCTTGCATTAGAGGAGGAGCCCGTCGAGGAGTATAGCCGGGGAGGTCCGGTCAGGGGCCTGTAGAGGAAACCCCATCTTGGCCGGGACCCGGTCCTGTAACGCCGAGGGCACGAGGAGCCCGAGGATAAGGGTCGGCTGGGCCGGTGAGGCGACCGGCCTCGGGATAGGGAGCCGGGATATTTGTTAAAAGAGGACACCTGAGGAGACGTGAGGCTGGGGTGCAAGGGGTGGCGGAGCCCCGCAACGTGACCGCCGGGGATCCCAGGCTGTTGAGTGACCAGGAACCGCCCTACTGAACCTAACAGGAAGTCGTGGTGCGCGAGAACCAGGGCAGGAACTGGATGACTCAACATCTACTCCGGGTCAACGGCATCCCAGGATGAGCAGCGGCGGTCCTCACCCTCAGGCAGCTATTCACGGGGGAACCCCCCCGAGCCTGGCCGTCACAGGGTGGAAGAGAACAAGTTGATTTCCTACCTTTGAATTTCTGCCCAGGAACCAGACACAACCATTTAGTCCTGCTGGGCTGCAGGAGTAGGAATGTTGCCAGCAGATCAAGGGAAGTGATTCTTCCCCTGTATTTGGCACTGGTGAGGCCACATCTGGAGCTCTGTGTCCAGTTTTGCACCCCGTACCCCACACTATAGAAAGGATATGGACAAATTGGAGACAGCTTAGCAGAGGGCAATGAAAATGGTTAGGGTGTTGGGGCACATAGCTTCTGAGGAGATGCTGGGGGAACTGGGCTTATTAGTCTGGAGAAGAGAAGATTGAGGAAGGATTTAATAGCAGCCTTCAACTACCTAAAGGGTGGTTCCAAATAGGATGGAGCTAAACTCTTTGCAGTGGTGGCAGATGACAGAACAGGGAACAATGGTCTCAAGTTGCAGCAAGGGAAGTTTAGGTTTGGTATCTGGAAAGATTTTCTCAGGAGGAGGGTAGTAAAGTACTGGAACAAGTTACTCAGAGAAGTTATGGAATCTCCAACCTTGGAGGTTTTTAAGGCCCAACTAGACAAAACCTTAGGTAGGATGATATAGTTGGGGCTGGTCCTGCTTTGAATAGGGGGTTGGACTTGATGCCCTCCTGAGATCCCTTCCAACCTTAATTTTCTATGATTCAATCTGTCCAATAAGATTTAAATTAAGATCTAGTTGTATAATGTTTATGCCACTGGGTTTCAGGGATGGGGGATTCACTCAGACCTCCATGCCTTTGGGGTTCTGTCCTCAAGTCACTATTCGGCAGAGATCAGTGGGGTCGTAAACAGCTTTATCTTTATTAGGAACAGGATTGAGCAACTCAATCCTCACAGCTTGCAGCAGAACTATAACTACCCACCACCTACCCACCACCACAAATCACACCCACTGGGCATCAGGGGGCAGACACTGGGTCATCCCACTGCTGGCCCCTTAAAGGTACATTCCATGTCCCACAGTTCAGGAGTAGGCAATCCCTGGCTTGGGTGCTAGAGCATGGCATGCAAATTCATTTTGCTTGGCATGTGCACCTCAGGGCAGATGGCAGGGAAGGGGCCAGGGCTGCACTGACACAACAAGGATTGGGCCCCTCAGCTCCCCTGCCATCTGCTCCTGACATGCCAACCTCTTACAAGTTGAGGTGGCAGGCATTTTTGGCACTCTGCCCAAACATGTTGCCAATCCCCAATCTAGTTGTTAGGGTTTGTTAACAGAAGCACGTGTGTGGATTTTCATTCCCAAGAAGGCAGCCACATTCATAGAGTTGTACACTGGAGCTTGCTGATCTGTAAAACAGATGCGACCACACAACCTTACCTCACCTATATTGTTGCACCTTGGTCTAGTGAAACTGTTTCCAGGGAGAAAGTTAGGATGCTCTGCATGCCTGTTTAATCCTTGGTCTCTCCAGGGAAATGGCAAACTAAACTGCCAGGTCTTTTGGAAATATACTCAAGCGTAGGCTGTGGGCAGGCTCTATGCCTTTTGTTTTAAATTGGATACAACACAATCTTTACTTTCTCATGCCCACTGGTGCTCAGCATACATTTGTGTCAATTTTTTTCACCCATTTTTAAAGGTTCTCCTAGTCATAACTGATACGTATATCTATCCTGGGACCAAAATGAAACCACAAGCTTAATAGCAAATAAAGGCTATTGACTTGGCCAATACCAGTCACAGATAGAATTGAATTGACTGGTGGTGACTTGATTGTGATAGCTGTGTATGATCTTAATAACCTCTTCTTTTTTAACAGGTAGGAGGTCGTTAGCCATAATGTCCTGGTCAAATTCTTGCTGGATAATTCTGCCTAGGTTCCCTGGGTAATTTCTCTTGCCTACAGTAGTCCTAACTTTCTGTCCTTCCTTGTTCATTCATCTGCATTATGTCATTACATTTTACTTCACAGGTGGCTGCATTTCAGTGCTGGATGAAATAATTATAGAATCATAGAAAATTAGGATTGGAACAGACCTCAGGAGGTCATCTAGTCCAGCCCCCTGCTCAAAGCAGGACCATCCTCAACTAGATCATCCCAGCCATGCCTACTAATGATAATGGATGATATTCACTGATGTTAACAGCCTCATGGATTGGGCCTCCAAGATGAAAGCTCTTCCAGAATTAATTCACCAGTATGATACCAAAAGGTGGCGGGGAGAAATGGAATCCAAGTAAAATTATGGAGGAAGTAATCTTAATAGGTAACATATGTTGTAAAAAGAAAGATTTATCTAAGACTTTGAAGTCTTTATCTCTTCCTACTCTTGTTTAAAGGTCCCAAAAAGTTATTTTATTTATAACTTATAAAAATGTAACAAATGTATTTGGTACTCAGTCAAGTTATTCTCTGACTGATTCTCTTCAGTCTGTTGTTCTGCACCTTTTCTACCCTCATCTTTTGATTCCTTTCACCTTAAAGGACACTGGGCTGTTCCTAATTTATAAATAACAACCACTATGGTAAAGATCACAAAGCCATTTCCATGAAGAAATACACTATAATAAAAGGTAAATAAAATGTTGGCCCAGCAATAGTGTCCTCTGAATCTCCAGCTGCCAAGAATCTAATAAGCATTGTCTAGCCCCTGGCATCTATTGAACTAACATGAATAGCCATTCTTTCACTTCTAAGTATTCTTTATAAGAAATGTGGGGCGTCTTAAACTTTCTAAATGGGACAGCAGAGAATGTCATGGGGGTGCAGAGATTAATCCACCATTGAATATAAATGTTGGCCACAGTAGTTGAAAACTTTGTTTATAGCTTTGTTTTTTTGTTTTTGTTTTGTGTGGGGGGTTTTAATATACCATGATCCTACTCTTGAAAATTAACTCCATCAGCAACTTCTATCTGAATTCCATGGGAAAGTATTTGGCAAATCACATGCTGACATATTTATCTTGTTGGCTGTCAAAATGAGTAAGTATGCAAGCTGAATGCTATCATTCAGCTTGAATGGAGAAATAGCTACTGCTTATGAAATCTGACAGAATAAATATATTTTCAAATATGATTTGTCAGAATTATATTAATCCTTTGTTCAGATTCTGTCATAAGGCCCTTAAATAGACCCGTGTTCACTTGCAGCTTAAAACTCCAGTTTACAGCTTTGTTCAATGAGTCTATGCAAAAAAGAGACAACAAAGTGATACTGTTTCCTGCTCATGAATGAATGATTGAGTTCATAGCTACACTAACATAGACATTTGAGTGTCTTCTAACATGTAATTACACTGAAGCATCCCTCAGAAAGATCATATTTAGGCTTTTACATTAATCCAATAAAATAATACAACCATTTCAAAGTAATTATGGCATCCACACAGTCCTGCCTACCTTTTAGGTGACCATTCATGAGAAACCCTTGTGGGTGTTTAAGCAGTGTGGGAAACTAGCAGGAGCACTGAACCTCATTTCTCAAGGCACAAATATTTCAGCGCACTAGAAAACTTCAGAGTTAAGAAACATCGAAAACATCAACATACAGTTTCCTGCTTAATCTAAACTGAAGCAGATTTCAGTAACATACTGTTCTACTGTTTTCAAGAACCAAGAGCAGTGGGGCTTAGCCATCCATTCCCATTACCACCAATATCAGTGCCTCAATCCTATACTAAAAAATCAAGCTCTGGCCTGATTCCATTCTACTATTAATATTTGGGCTGTGGAGGGGAAGAGATGAGAGGGGGAATTGAAGTTTTCCCAAGCCCTCATTTATTTTTTTCTCTGTGCTTGAGTGGTGGTCTCCTGTTTAGGCAGTGCAGCCATGTGCCATTCCACAGAAGGAACTGGCAAGGGACCGAGTCAAAAACTTCAGTTCTAAATGTTGTGTGTGGGACTGAGCAAGGCACTTAAAAACCCTAGTCTATACTTTCAGGGCTGACCATTTTCAGCAAGTTGGAAAAGGATTGAATTAGAGGTATGTGCTCTAGCACCTATCTGTAAATGTATGGTTAGGGGGACAGGGGGACTCACAAAGTGACCAGGGAAACCATGTTCCTGATCATGTGGCAAGGCTTTTTAAGCTTTAGTATATTTTTAAAGTGAGGAAAAAATCCCTACAATCTAGATTTTTTAAAGGATTATGTTTTATTTTTTAAATGATGAAGAAAACTAACTTTGTCTCAGAATGTCCCTCTAGATTACATTGTATGTTTTGTTACACACAAAAATAGATATTCAAAGAATTAAGGTTGCCAAGTCAAATGGTCAAAAATCCAGGCAATGGCAGAATGACAGAGGTCCATGCAATCTTAATTCATTTCCCTTGTGTCTACTTATCATGGTAAAATCTTTAATTAAGTGATTGCCTGATATTTATTTCCATACCTTTTTCAGTGCAAAAGACAGACAGTATTCACTGAGTGAGCAGCTATTCAGTATTTTGTTTTACCTGATACTTAAATGTTAGGCACTGGGTTCTATTTACTACACACTGCTCAAACCAAGATATATAGACATGAATTTAAAGAATTCATAATTTTCTTTTCTATGCTGCTTATCAGTAGCATAACTAGGAAGGGGCACTTAGGGCAGCACTGGCATGCAGGGCACAGCAAATGCTTCATAGTTTCACACTTAGTAGGGTCAGAAGGGACCTGAGCAGATCATCAAGTCCAACCCCCTGCCATGGCAGGAAAGAGTACTGGGGTCAAACGACCCCAGC
>NW_017728886.1:232092888-232104071 GCF_001723895.1 Crocodylus porosus
CCTTTTTTGAAGATGGGAACCACATTGGCCCTCTTCCAGTCCTCTGGCACCACACCAGAGCACCACGAGTGCTCGTAAAGCTGTGCCAGTGGTCCTGCAATGACCTCAGCCAATTCCCTCAGCACTCTGGGGTGGAGATCGTCCAGACCAGCTGATTTAAATACATCAAGTCCCTCCAGAAGTTCCTTGACTAGATCCTCCCTGATGCACGGCCTAGGTGCGCCTCCCCTGGGGCCTGAGAGAAGCCTGGTGGGGGGGGTGATCTGGTCCCCGTTCAGGAAAATGGAGGCAAAGAAGTCATTAAATAGGTTAGCTTTGTCATCTGGCGTGATGACCAAATTTCCTAGCGTGTCTTGCAGGGACTCCATGTTACCCGGAACATTTGTTTTGCCCCCTATGTATTTAAAAAAGGACTTCTTGTTGTCCTTGATCCGGGAAGCTAGTCCCAGTCCCACCTCCGCCTTGGCTTTCCTGACTGCCCACGTGCATCCCCGAGCAACTGCAGTATAGTCCTTCCTAGTGATGGCCCCTCCCTTCCATTGGGTGCGCGCCTCCCTTTTAGCTAAAAGATGTTCCCGGATGCTTTTGGTGAGCCATGGGGGCTTTTGTGCTCTCCTGCTCCCTTTCATCCGTGTTGGGATTATCTCCCTTTTGGCTTGGAGGATCATCTCCTTAAGGAGCGACCACTCTTCTTGGACACCTGGCACCCCTCCCCTCCAGGACCTTGTTCTACTGCTTACTATTGTAGTATCAAAAGTCTTACTAAACATCAGTTAGCTTATCTTCACAACACCCCTGTAAAGAGAGGGGGTGAAATGGGGAACTAAAGCATAGAAAGTTTGAAATCAAAGTATTTGATAATTTTGGGTGCCCAACTGGAAACACCTAGGATCAGATTTTTCAAACTAGTTGGCATTATATAACACTTTTTTTGTTTACAACAGCTCCTATTGATTTCAGTTCCAGCTGTGAATGCTTAGCACTGGGTCTGTGTGAAATTTCGCCAACAGTTTTGTTTCAATGCTGTTTTGACTCATTTTGAGCTTGAAACAGTGAAATGAAAATGAAAGAGAGCGCCTCGAAACTGCCTCAAAACAAAATAAAGCAAGTCAAAATGTTTTGAAATTTTCAAAACATTTCAATTTTCAAAACTCAAGCTGGGCTTGCCTACAGAGAAACAGAAACTGAAGTGGGGGGGGTGGGAAGGAGTGCTTTCATTATTGACTGCATAGCTGGCCAGTGACTGTCATCCTTTCCTGAGGGCCCTTCCATCCCAGTGCTCTGGGGGAGGGATGGAAAAACTGCATAAAAGGCAGCATTGTTTGAACTGCCCTGCTTTTGGCCTTGGTGTCAGTTGAGTGAGGGCACACCTTAACACACACACACAGTCACCCACCCATGTCACGAGTTTTGCCTGCCAGCAGCTAGAGGTGCAGGCCCCCAGAACCCAGTCTCCCCCTGTACCTGTCTCCTTGACAGCTGGCAGGCTTTGTGGCTGTAGCAGGGCCTAGCAGGCCTGCAGTTTTCACCCCTCTCTGCCCCAAGACAGACAGTCTCACAAGCACCCATGTCATGAGTTTTGCTTGTCAGCAGCCAGAGGTGCAGGGCCCGAGAACCCAGAAGCCCTGCACCGATCTCCTTGACAGCTGGCAGGCTTCATGGCCTGCAGTTTTCACCTTGCTGCACCTTAACACACACAGTCACCCACTTCATGAGTTTTGCTTGTCAGCAGCTTATGGTGCAGTTTCCCCAAAACACCTGCACCTGTCTCCTTGAAAGCTGGTAGGCTTTGTGGCCTCAGCAGGGGCTGCAGTTTTGACCCTTCTGTGGCTTAACACATACATGTGACATGAGTTTTTTGATTTCAAGACTTTGGGGTGCAGTTTCCCTGAAACCCCTGCACCTATCTCCTTGAAACTTGACAAGCTTTATGTACTCAGAAGGTGCTACCATTCCTGCAAGTGTCATCCAAATCAGGCCAGAAATGTCAACGTTATAGGCTGTTTTGTACTTCCTCATTATAGCCTATGGGCAAAACAGCATTAAAACGGTGGAACTGTTTTGACGAAACCAAACAGAACAGCGGTTTTGAATTGAAATGAAATTCAAAACAAAATGCTGTTCCGTCAAAAAGCAAGTCAAAATGGGACAGTGCCATTTCGCACAGCCCTACTGAGCACCTCTGCAGATCACACAAGATTGCAAACTGGGCACTTAGAAAATAAATAACACACAATTAATGCCTAGCTGTGAACATGCTGGTTTACATGCCTTTCCCAGGATCACACAGGAATTCTGGGGAAGAGACTGTAAACTCCCCAGGGCAGCATTCAACTTCCTCACCATCTTTTGTGTCAGTGCCTCTTTAACCAAACCCCCTCTGTCTGTTACAAAAAATGAGGAAGGAGATTTAGAAACAGTCTCCTTTATGACACAGTGGATGCATCCAGATGTGCATGGACATTTCGTTCCACCACCACTACTTGTCCCTGGAAAACGCCTGTGCCATGCTCGTTTTGGTGTGTAGCAAGTTACCCTGGGTAGGGTAGGGAAGGCTGGAGTCAGCACTGGGCTAGCCTCCAGCAGCCTTACCTAGGGTCCTGCAGGCCTCCAGGGCTGCAGCTGCAGCAGTTCTGCCACGTGGAGCCTGGCTGGCAGCCATAGCACAGCTCTGGGCAGCCCAGCTCCGCTTTTCAGCAGCACTCACTGGGCAAGTACACCTTGCTGTGTTTTCAAAGAGTCACAAAACCTGTGAAAAATAACCCTGGCACAGCGCTTGGGCAGTGTGCCTTTGCAGTGTGGACAGCACAGGAGGAGAACATGTTTGTGACACCAGATAGCACACAACTGCACTCATCTGGATGTGCCCAATGGGCTACATGAGAAGCTATGTCGCCCTAGCAATGTGCTACAGTGATGTGGCGTTGGTGGGCAAAAACCGTGATGTACAGGTACGTCACTATAGTGATGTACTCCCTTGCTATAACACATTGGTACAGAGAAGTAGTGGCCAAAAATCATAGAATCATAGAAGTCGGGTCGGAAGGGACCTTGTAGATCTTCAAGTCCGACCCCCCTGCCTGGGCAGGAGAAAAGACTGGACTCAAATGCATCCAGCCAGGTAGTCATCAAACCTCTTCTTAAAGATCCCTAGGGTAGGAGCCAGCACCACTTCCCTAGGAAGTTGGTTCCAGCTCCTAGCTGCCCTGACTGTGAAAATAACTGCACCACCACACAGCTGTTACTGAATGGTCTTTTAGTACTTCTATTAGGAATTACTAAATGATGGTGCAGTGACAACGGTGCTATATGGGGCACATGTTTATGCACCCTGCACTGATTTGAGCCCTTTGTGCTCACTAAATTTAGGGGCCTGTGGAACAAATATTATGGGATCGTAGATTTAAATATTATGCTGGGATAAAGTTGCCTGAAAAACTTTGATTTTTGTGTTTCCTAGTTTTTTAGTGCTTGGCTTTGCAAATTTAACATACTTTAAATTGTGGGGGGTGTTGTTATTTAGAAGGGGACTGTATTTAAAAATATAGTTGGAGAGGAGAAAAAATCCTTATCTACAATAGCACAGTATGCATAAAACAGTGTAGAGCTCTGAGAGGTTTTAAAAGCCTCTTAAGTTTCAAGTTCTGAGTACCAAAGAGCCCCAATTCAAGGTTAGTATCTCTTGTATCAGTATGATTTATAAAAGAGTGAAATAACATTATACATTCCTTCAGCAGGTGACAAGATGACTAGAACCTGTCTCACTACTATCTAGGCAAGGCAACTAGTAAAATTAGTTCAGCTTAGCTTAGGAATTTCAAGACTGAACATTGCTTGTAATTTCACATCATTTGAACCATCTTTTATATTTCATGACATAAATGCTAGACCTTTGTATGACACTGAATGGGCTGCTAGCAGGAAATTCTGGCAGGCTGACTTATGCCAGCAATCCTGAAGTCTGTCAGGTAGCATAGGGCTCATGTGAAAGAACAAGTTGTACTGGGACAGGAAGATAGGCTTGACAGCAGAATCCATTTTGTAAGCTGAATTGGCACTGATGTACGTCAGAGCTGTGAATGGATTCAACCCACATTAAAGGTTTTGTGTAGAATAATCAAAAAAGACAATTTCCCAAAGAATTTCAAAACTAACATGTTCTTTCTTCTCTTTTAACAGAATGATATTTAGTTGCTTTTCATATAAGGCCATACATCCAGAAAATTATTTACATTTTGAGAAATATATACCATATTGACTCAAATCTAAAATTAGTTCCTTCCCTCCCTCGCCCCGCAATCAGTGTGAAAGGGGGAAAAGTCTCATCTTGGATTCGAGTACAGGCCTGGGGCAGGCAGCAGCTCAGCTCTGGCTTTAGTCCAGGGCTTGGAGCTGAGACTGGAGCTGACCCTCCACCTGCCCCAGGCTGCAATGGCTCATTTGGTGAGGGAGGGCGCACACAGGTCTGAGAGCATGGGGAGATTACAAGGTGTGCATGTCGCAGGGGGACTTCAGCTTGCCCCCTACCCTACTCCCCTCCCCCCAACTGCCTCCTCCCCCCTCAACTTCTGTTCTGGCTGTGGTCCCTCCAGCTTGCTGTTCAGCTTGTCCCTCCCTGCCCCCCACCTAGCCCGCCTGTCGAGCTGGCACATAAGCACCCTCCATCGTCCTTTCAGCTGTCCAAACACACATTCGACTGCCATCCTGCAACCGCTGAGGTGGTAGTTAAAAACCAGCTTCTGCGGATTCGTGATGTTCCCTCCATAAGGCTTCATGAGCCAGGGCTTTAGAGGGTAGGTAGCTGCTGCTAGTATGACAGGGGGAACAGCAACACCACAGATCACTCTCTCCTCCATGCTAGGTGCATAGTGTCCTTTCTCCACAATGTCAGCCAGGGGAGTTTCAGAACACCCATGCATCATGCATGATGCCGGCCCACCCTGTAAAAATGTTCATGAACCAGCCCCGGTGGTCCACCACGGCTTGCAGGATCACGGAGGTATATCCTTTCTTGTTAATGTAAAGTCTCACTGGGATGTGAGTGCTGTCTAAAGGCCCCACACACTTTGGGAACCCCTTCTCATTAAAACCATCCATCACTTGCTGTGGATTCACCAGGTGGATAACTTTGTTAGAAACTATGTCCATAAGCAGCTGGCATACCTCACGAGTTGCCTGCCCCACCATGCAGGCAGCCACGCCAAACTGGTTGACAATGTAGCAGAGGCTGGCTGGGCTGGCTAGCTTCATGATGGCCATTACAACCCTCTTGTCTGGTGGGATTGCCCAACGCATGTTTGTGTCCTGCCTCGTGATGTCCAGCATCAAGACAACATGGTAGAACATCTCCTTTTTCATTCAGATCATCTCCAGCTACTGCTGGTCTTTCCAAGTGGTCAGGACGATTCGCTCCCATCAGTCCGAGCTGCTCTTGCGGGCCCACACTGCGTGGATTCTGTTGGTCCTCCTAAGGTTTATCTACAGAACCCAGTCCTATTCCACTTGTTCACTGCTTTGCTCCCTTCTGTATGCCATGTATCTTCTAGTGTGTGCTAAGCAGGAATCACACAACTTGCCACTGCAAACCGTAATGTTGTATTCCTGGTGAAGACTTCCTGCAGCATTCTACCATAAAACAACATTTCCAGCAATGCTTCCTCCTCCTCCTGCTCCTCATGCTCCATGTCCTCCATCATGTTGCATACTTCATCCTCGTTCTCCATTTTGCCCATCTCCCAGCAGCGGCCTCTCACCTATCTGCACCAAGCAGGGTGGCAGGGACTATGTGTGTGCGTGGTGTAGCTGCTTTTTCAACATTTCACCCCAGTGCCCCAGGGTGTTGTGCCTTTTGCAGAAGCCTTGCAGCCACTGGTGTTATGATGTAATCAAGCTTGCAAACAAAAAAAAAAATTTGGTCTACTCCTCTCCTGCCTATTCAAAACTTTTGCCAGTTGCTGGGGAAACATAAGGCTGTGCTGTGCTGCTGTAATAAAATTATTTTGCACAAGCAGGCAGTATCAATGATTTTTGCAACGTTCCTGGGCATTGAGCAGCCATCCCAAAGTTCAATGGCCTTACCAAAGACCATCACCAGGTCTTTGGCCAGGTGTAGACAAAACGGTTAGTTGCTAACTGCTGCATCACCTTTGGGTGTTTTGATACTCATAGGTAATGACTTCAAAATCCTTGGAATTTTCCCAGACTCAGCTGCAAGCACAGCCTGAGTATAAAGGCGCCCCCCCAAAATTTGCCAGCCCCTTTCACAAATTGCTTGTGTTGTTGACTACCAACTGTTTTGCCTGCTATGTCTCAGAAAGCCAAGGCCAGCAGTATGATGGAGCCCATGGCCCAGGAGGCTGATACCTCCAATGCCCATGGACCCAATTGGAGCCAGGAAGAACTAGAGGACTTAATCTACATTTGGTTGGAGCAAAGGCCCATAGACAGGCTGGAGAGTAGGAGGAAGAAGTCTGTTTATGTTAAGTTTGCAGAAGGCATGCAGGTGCAAGGGCACAATCATGACTGGACCCAGGTCCAGTGTAACATCAAGTCCGTCAGCTCAGCATTTTACAGAGCAAAAGATGCCAACACTTGTTCTGGGGCAGGTCACATACTTGCCTCCTATGACAAGCTGTCTATCATTCTCTGCTGCAATGCGGGTAACATCCCAGCGTTGCAGACTTTCAGCACCAGGGTTGGGCTGGAGGTAGAGGTGGAGGAGGAGGAGGTGGCTGCAGCAGCCCCTCATCAGGTTGAAACCATGTTTCCACTGTTCGGAGACTGCTCTGTGTTCCCTCCTGATGACCAGTTGCAGGAAGAACCATTGGTCACCTTATAGTTACTGCCACTTAGGCTTCCCCCCACATTCCACAGAATAGCACAGATGATGAATTGGAGGTGGGTCAGGAAGAAACATCATCTGCTGGACCTGTTAAGTCTCTTTTAATGTGCCTCTTGCCACCACCAAGCAACTCCTGGCTTCGTGCTGGTTGGGTTTGGGTGGCCAGAGAAGAGGGGGATTCATGTGTTGCTGTAGGTCATTTGCCAT
The DNA here is from genome assembly GCF_001723895.1 of Crocodylus porosus. NCBI lineage: Eukaryota > Metazoa > Chordata > Crocodylia > Crocodylidae > Crocodylus > Crocodylus porosus. Next base: position 232,099,937 of record NW_017728886.1, read on the forward strand.
GTTCTTTTGGTAGTGGTGAAGGATAGCTAATTATTTGCTTTAATTAATTTGTTACAACTAGCACAGGCAGTGGCAGCCATAGACATATTCCTCCAGGAGCAGTGAGTACTCATAAGTTTGGGGCTGTACAAGTGCCCCAGTTTTGCGGGGTCTGTTTCTGTGCCTGCTGGGATTCTGTGCACTGCATGGTGGGGGTGTGCACTTTCCTCCTCTTGCTTTTTTCTTTGTTTATCAGCCGCCGTGACCCACTGGGAATGGCACCCAGCTCACACTTCAGCCGAGCGCTGCAGAAATTTCCGCAGCATGCAAAGATGGATCCGCAAAACCTCACTCGAGGCTTTGTTAGAGTCCTCAGTAGCCAGAGCATGCAAAGCTGCCTTGCTGGACGAATTTTGTGACTCCATGCGTAAGGACCGTGCCATCCTCAAGGAAGTGTAAGACACCATGAGGAATTTGAGAGATGCAGCCGACAAGTCCAGTGCTGAGTTCCACAGTTCAAATGGCATTTTCAAGTAGGCCTTGGAGAAATACCTATAACACCTGGAAGGGAAAAGTCAGTCTGCTTGTCTTGCCTCTGTGCAAGACAAGCCTGTTCCCCCTAACTCTGTGGGGTGACAGCAGGGACCTATGACTGCCAGAAGTGTCAGGAGGGTGCCACTGCATTTCAGGGAGACAGCGGTGGTTCAGCATCATGGTGGGGTGAAGGCTAAGAAGCCCAAGTAAAGGCTGTAATACTATGTTGCAAACAATAAAAGCTCATAATAGTTTCCTGGCTTCCTGTGTCTGCCTCCATATCTTTCTTGGCTCACCCTACACAAAGCTTCCTGGTGTGTGTGTGTGTGTAACACCTGAGCAAGGCCTTTTGTGTGTGGGGGGGAGGTGGCCTGGTGTTTGCAGCTTTGCTTGCACACAACACAATTTCTGCCACCTCTATCACTCCCACCCCCACCAGCCTGGCTTGTTTTTTTGCAAGCCACCATCAACCAGCCATTTGCTTGCACATGTACACAGGAGTGGCGGGGAGGAGGGCTGCAGAGGTCAACAGAGGCAAGGGGGGGGCTTAGGGTTTGCAGCTTTGCCTGTACACAAACTCAGGGACTCTGAAAACTTTTCCACCTTCTTTTCATGCCCTTTTCCAGCCTGGCACCAGACTGTCTGGTTTTCCACACCAAAACAAGGCTGCTGGAGGGGGGGTGTTGCCCCCCTTGAGCACTATAAATTGGGGGAGCAGAGGTCACGGTGCATGTTCACTGTATTGCTGAGGGAGATTTGAGGCAGGTGAGGTAACAGAGAAGGCACAGTGGGGGCAGAGAAGGACTCATCCCAGGAACGAGACTTGCCCTTGTGGGGCACAGCAATGAGACTCCAGGGTTCCTGAAGACTGCAGGCTGATGAAGCAGGGTGCAGTGAAGATGCACCCCACTTCATGAAGTGGTGATGTACTACACTTTGGCAATGTGCTACACTACACTACCTCATTGGTAAGTGACACCTGATAACACTTGTCTGTCCCTAGGGGGGCACGAATACAAGCTCGCCAACTCCCCTCCCCCACTGCCTCACTGATTGGCTCTGCATGGGGAGGCCCATCTCTTAATTTGCCCAAGGCTGTGCACCAGTAGCGTAATGTAGTCTCCGGTGGTGCCTGTGGGAGGAGACAATGACAGGGTGCCATGGCCCTCACTCCAGCATTAATTCTAAATGGAGATGGCTGGGCTCTGCATGGGTGGGGGGAAGGGGCATCAGTTAATTTGCCCAGTGCAAATCCTCCCTCCCTCTGATTTATAGGTCACCTTCCACTGCTAATGGCAAGCCCTCTGCATGTGACAAGAGGCAGAAAGGAGAAAGGAAGAGAAAGACAGAAAAATGCTGAAGAGCAGAGAACAGAAAACTTCCTTCAGGATTCATTCTGCATTCTAATCATAGCTGACTGTCATCCTGCCTGATATAGACATATAATATAACAACAGGTAATACTAATAGTAGAACGCTATTAATTACAATTGTCATATGTAAATAAGAGTTCTTATTGACAATGTATTAATGGTTAATGATTATGATGGTTCAATTTATTTCAAAGCAGGTAGATGCCTTATCACTCAGCAGTCATCACACACATCCTGGGCCTCCACCGTATATGTTTCTACTCCCCCTTCCCCTTGGAGACAGATCCCCCCCAGCTTCCCCTCCTAGATATCCCCTTGTTGAGGACAGGTGCTCCTCCAGCACCCCCCACCTTAGGGATGGACACCCTCCAAGGACACCCCCCCAGCCCCTCATCTTGCATGCCCACCCCCCTAGCCCCTCATCCTATATTAAGTGCCTGTAAGAGACCAGAATTGACCCCTTGCCTCGTACAAGCTAACTGGAGCTAATCCCTATTGAAACCCCTGTGGGACTGCTGTCAGACGTATATACAGAATTACAATTACAGTTTGATTCCTTTCCATGAGAAAGAAGATATTTATGCACCCACCCTCCCCGCCTCTTTCCCCTGAGGGGAGGGGTGGAAATGGCCACCTCCTAGTTCCTGAACATGGTTCCTGAACTTGTATTGTAACTGGCCACAAAAGTAAGCTGTTCTTGTGAGCTATTTGCATTGGCAGAGGACTCGGGTCACATCGATTGCTGGCCAAGACCTTCCCTCCGTTGCATCCTTGGCACCCTCCCTAGCTCCCTCTTACCCCATGGCTGGGGGGTCTGAGTACTGTGGTGCTAGCATACTCCCTCCCAACCATCCCCTTTGTTGTCGCTGGGGAGCGTCAGATCCATTTGCACAAGTCCTCCAGGGCTACAGTCTTCCCTACCTCCTCCTGCTGGTTACTGGTCATGTCTTGCATCAGTACCAGCTGGACAAGTTGTTCAAGTGCATTTCATTCACTGCTGCAGAGTTTGCTGCAGAGGACTTGGGTCTTTTTGGTTGCTTGTGGGTGGGAATTGAATAGAATATACCTCAGAATATGCCTAGCTTCTGGGTCCTGAACCAGCTTTGAGATTCATAGATTCACAGAAGTTTAGGGCTGGAAGGGCCAAGACCATAATAGTTTGATATAATCAGATCAATTTTACTCTATATCTTCCTCCTGTAAAATCTGAAAAAAACATTTTAAGGACTTTTAATGCCTTTTGTTAATACCTTCTTCTTGGTAAAAATCAAAATATTACATCTTCCTCTTGTAAAATCTGAAACTATCTTTTAAATTTCTTTAATAGCTTTTGTTAAATACTTTCTTCTTGGTTGCTGGCCCATACCTCCCCTCCACTGCACCCTTTATACCTTCCCTAGCTCCCTCTTACCTCATGGCTGGGGGTCTTCATGGATGCTAGCAAGCATTCCCTGCCCTGGGGGGCCCTGTCCCTTATTATGACAGCTCTCCATTGCAAACTTGTAACTTTGGAATCCTTGCTGGGGAGAAAGCTTGCTGGCTGGGTACTAGGCTCTTTGGCTCACTTGTCCCTGTGCTTTATTAAACCTCTCCTTTGCACACTTGTAACTTTGGAATCCTTGCTGGGGAAAAAGCTTACTGGCTAGCTGGGTAGTAGGCTCTTCGGCTGACTTCTAACCCTCTGCCTGGTTATTGGACAGGTCCTTCATCAGCAGGAGCTGAGGCTTGCTGGTTAGTTGGGTAGTAGGCTCTTCAGCCCACTTGCCCCTGTGCCTTATTAAACCTCTCTGTTGCATACTTGTAACTTTGGAATCAATATCAGGCTTTGTATCAGTTCTAGGTTTGTTCATAGTTTGACACAAGCAACATCTCTCCGTTCCTTAATGTCATATCAAAAATTCTTCTTGGTTGCTGGAAAAGACTTCCCCTCTGTGATGCTCCTTGAATACTGTAGCATGTGTGCTTTTAAAAATAATTCTTGCTATAGTACTTTATGGGAATTATATTAGATTAGGCCACTGATATAGACCTGAGGGGGATCCTTTGGCTGGGCCCCCTCCCCCACCCTGACCCTGCTTTCAGTAACCAGGAAAGGGGTGCAGGTTGTCTCCCTCCCTCCACCACTTTCCCCCACCTACCCACCCACCTGAGGGCTCCCTCCATCCCTCCCTAAGCTTTGTGCCCAGCAAAGATTCCAAAGGTAAAATGCAACAGAGGTCCCCCAACAGTTAGGGGGCCCCTCTGTAACT
>NW_017728886.1:232104171-232106298 GCF_001723895.1 Crocodylus porosus
CTTGCAAGATAATACCTTTCTACCCCTGACCATACTCTCAATCTTGAACCCTCCACAGGTAGCTGGGACAGATGGATGGAGAGCTGTATGGTGGGAGGGCAAGAGGGAGAGATGGGATGGAGACAGGCAGGCAGGCAGGCAGCCAGCCTGGTTACTGGCCATTCCTACTGGTCTGGTTACTAATGACCCCATGATTTTTATAGAGTCCATTACTGGAAAGTTGCAGGCTGGACTGATTTTAGATGGAGGAGGTCAAATGCTTGGTTAGTGCTAGTATGCTTGCAAGTGCTTGCCCTGCTTGGGCTTCCAGCTGGGGGGAGCAGGGCTGTGTGGGCCCTGCTGTTGTGGAAGCCTGCCAAGGATTCCCCTGGGTCCTACTGCCCCTGGTTCCTGTCAATTTTGACAGGATCCAAGGAGAGATAAATATAAATTTTCAAAAAATTTTTAGGGGCCCCGCAGGCTGGATATAATGGCCTCATGGGCTGGATCCAGCCTGTGGGCCATATTTTGTCCACCCCTGGGCTAACTGAAGCTTGGTGGGATGCTACCCACTATTGGGCAATTAGGATTGAGGGCTATAGGTTGTACAGATGAGACAGAGTAAGGAGAAAAGGGGGAGGTGTTTCTCTCTATGTGAAGGACCAATATACATCTTCCATAATCAAGATGGGATCAGAGGATGGGCAAATTGAGGTATTGTGGGTCAGAATGCAAGGGGATCGGGGGGGAAGGGACTTGGTAGTGGGGGTCTACTACAGGCTGCCACATCAGGATGAGGAGTTGGACCTGGAATTCTCCAGACAGCTCTCAGAGGCTGTACAGTCAAGTGACATGATTGTCATGGGTGACCTAAACTACCTGGACATCTGCTGGGAGGAATCAACTAGATCCAACATTCACACAGGCTCTTAAGCTGCATGTAAGACCTTCATCTAACACAGGAGGTATACTGTCCCACTAGGGGAAACATCTTACTGGACTTGGTCCTGGCTACAGGGGATGATTTGGTGGGGGAACTACTGACAAGGTAACCTAGGGGACAGTGACTATCACTTGATTGAATTCACTATCCGGCATAGGGTGGGAAAGATAACCAGTAGGGCAGAAGTGCTAGACTTCAGAAAGGCTAACTTCAGTGTGCTCAGGACATTAGTTAGCGAGGCACTGAAGAACAAGGGAATTGGTGAAATAGGAGTCTCATGACTCTGTCATGTCTCTCAACCTCTGTCTCATCTGTACAGCCTATAGCCCTCAATGCTAACTGCCCAATAGTAGGTAGCATCTGATGGTTGTGCCAGAGGAGAAAGCAGACCTCTTTAACCAATTCTTCACCTCTGTTTTTTTGGGCAGGATCCGGGACTTCCCCACCATGATGCAAGATAGACTCCAGAGGAACACCTCCAGACCTCAGGTTGTGGAGGACCGGGTTAGAGAGCCTCTGGAGGGGCTGGACGTGTTCAAATCAGCGGGTCCAAATGCTCTCCACCCCAGAGCATTGAGGGAGCTAGCAGGGGTTATTGCAGGGCCCTTGGCACAGCTTTACGAGCACTTATGGTGCTCAGGCCAGGTGCCAGATGATTGGAAGATAGCCAACGTGGTCCCAATCTTTAAAAAAGGGAGGAGGGAAGATCCGGGCAACTATAGGCCCATCAGTCTTACCTCAATCCTAGGGAAATTCTTTGAGAAGATCATCATGGAGCACATCTGCGATGGGCCAGCCTCAGAGATGATGCTCAAGGGCAACCAGCATGGTTTCATTAGGGGCAGGTCATGTCAAGCCTTTTATGATCAGGTCACAAAAGCATTGGATGCAGTTGTCGCTGTGGATGTAGTCTTTCTGGACTTCAGCAAGGCCTTTGATACCGTCTCCCATCCCATCCTCATTAAAAATTTGGGCGACTGTGGCATTGATGCCTACACAGTCAGCTAGATCGCAAATTCATAGACTTCATAGACATCAGGGCTAGAAGGGACCTCGGGAGATCATCGAGTCTAGCCCCCTGCCCAAAGGGCAGGAAGTCAGCTGGGGTCATAAGATCCCAGCAAGATAAGCATCCAATTTACTCTTGAAGGTGTTCAATTTAGGTGCTTGAACCACCTCCGATGGCAGGCTGTTCCAGACCTTGG
>NW_017728886.1:232118193-232121695 GCF_001723895.1 Crocodylus porosus
TGGGGGTCTTTAAGAGGAGGCCTGATGCCTACCTAGCTGGGGTCATTTGACCCCAGTTTTTTCTCCTGCCCAGGCAGGGGGTCAGACTTGAAGATCTATAAGGTCCCTTCCGACCCTACTTCTATGATTCTATGAGTCCAGGAAGGGTGGTTGTTCCTAAAGGGAGCAATCCTATAGGTGCAGGAGGAGACAATTGTTTTGCACAAGGAAGGGGGCAAAAGGGCCAAGAAACCCTCTTGGCTGAATAGGGAAGTCCAGGAAGGCCTAGGGGCAAAATGAGGCATATAGGCTGTGGAAGCAGGGCATAGCTACCATATAGGCTGTGTAAGGCAGAGTATACCTACTCGGCCTGCACTTGAAGGGAGGCAGTCAGAAAGGCCAAAGCAGAAATGAAACTTAGGCTGGCAACAAAAATTATAGACAACAAGAAGTCCTTCTTCAGGTATATAGGGAGCAAAAAGAAGGTGTAGGGTGGCATAGGCCCCTTACAAGACAAACTAGGGCAATTCGTGACAGAGAGGGGGACAAAGCTGAGCTCTTCAATGAATTTTTTTGCCTCTGTATTCCTGAACTCAGATTAGGACAAATCTCCCAATTGGATCATAGACCGGCACAAAAGGGAAACCAGCCCACCAACTGTTAGCACCGACTTAGTGAAGAGACACTTGGAGGGGCTGTATGTGTTTAAGTTAGCAGACCTGGATGATCTTCATCCAAGTGTGCTGAAGGAATTGGCCAGGGTCATAACAGAACCACTGGCACAGCTGTTTGAACACTCTTGCTGCTCAGGCAGGTCCCAGAGGACTAGAAAAGGTCAAATGTGGTCCCTATGTTCAAGAAGGGGAGGAAGGAGGATCCAGGGTACTATAAACTGGTTATTCTCACCTCTATCCTCAGGAAAACCTTTGAAAAAATTATTAAGGGTCACATTTGTGGGAGTCCAGTGGGGGAAAGCAACGCTAAAAGGCAACCAGCATGAATTCACAGCAGGTAGATCCTGCCTAACTTTGTTTCTTTTTATGACCAGGTCACAAAATGCTTAGATGCAGGAATCGAGGTGGATGTCACCTACTTGAATTTTAAGAAGGCCTTCAATATGGTATCTCATTATATTCCCATATATAAACAGCGCGACTGAGATGTAGGCGATTACATGGTCAGATGGGTGGCAAATTGGCTTAGGGGTCATACCCAGAGAGTGGTGGTGGATGGGTCAGTATCGACCTGGAAAGATGTGGGCTGTGGAGTCTCACAAGGCCCAGTCCTTGGACCTGTGCTGTTCAATGTCTTTATTAGTGACTTGGATGAGGGCATGGAAAGCACTCTGTCCAAATTTGCAATTGGTACCAAATTATGGCGTAAAGTTAACACACCAGAGGGTAGGGAACGAATCCAGGCAGATCTGGATAGGCTGGAAAAATGGGTGGAACAGAATAGGATAAAGTTCAATAAGGACAAATGCAAAGTGCTGTACCTAGAAAGAAGGAATCACCAGCACGCTTACAGGCTAGGGGAGGACCTTCTCAGCAGCACAGCAGAGGAAAGGGATCTTAGAGTCACTGTTGACTCCAAGATCAACATGAGTCATCAATGTGATGAAGTGATCAGTAAAGCTAACTGCACTTCATCATGCATTAGCAGGTGCATGACAAACAGGTCCAAGGAGGTGATACTTCCCTTTTATGTCGCATTGGTCAGGCCGCAGTTGGAGTACTTCATCCAATTTTGTGTGCCACATTTCAAGAGGGATGTGGACAACCACTTGTATGGTTAGGGGACTGCAGGCAAAACCCTATGAGGAGAAATTGGGGGTACTGGATTTCTTCAGCTGCCACAAGAGAAGGCTAAGAGGTGATCTTGTGACCACCTACAAATTCATCCATGGTGGGTGGGAGAGAGGGGGCAGGCAGCAAGGAATTGGAGATGCTCTGTTTACCAGGGCATCTCTTGGTTAACTAGGAAAAATAGCCACAAACTGACAGAGAACTGATTTAGGTTAGACATCAGGTCGAACTTCTTTATGCTTAAGGTTGCCAAAATCTGGAAGGGGCCTCCAAGGGTGGTAGTGCTCTCCCTTACCTTGGAGATCTTTAAGAGGAGGCTAGACATGCACCTGGCTGAGGTCATCTGACTCCAGTGCCCTTTCCTGCTCAGGGCAGGAGGTCAGACTCGATGATCTGCTAAGGTCCCTTCCAAACCAAACATCTATAAGGGAATTTACAAAACATCTTTTACAGATAAGCCTGTGAACGTCACTTCTTCAATCTACTGGATATAAAAATTCATGGACTAAATATAGATATTAGATTTATGACATATTATAACCTACCTAATATATTACTCCCCAGGTAAACCTTCCACTTTTTACCAACTATATCAGGAGTGGGCAAAATATGGCCTGCAGGCCACATCTGGCCCAAAAGGCTATTCTATCCAGCCTGCAGGGCCCCTAAAATATTTAGAAAATTAATATTTATCTGCCCCATCTGCCTGTCACAGATGACAACTGCCAGTGGCAGTAGGACCCAGGGGAAGCCAGCAGCAGGACTAAGCAGCCACAGCAGCAAGGGGAGGACCACAGGCAATCACCCCCATCTTCAGGGCCCAACTGAGCTGGGCAGCTCCTGCAGTCCTGGTGCTGAAGCTGGGAACCACATGGTGCTGGAACAGCTGGCAGGTGGAGGGAGAGGGGGGAAATGGCTGTGGAAAGTGGGAGGAAGGGGCAGCACGTAGGTGCATGGAGTGCATGGGGCCTGTGCCTGTGTGCTGTCAGCGGCCCAGGGCAGGGCAGCATGAGCATGAGGCCTGGGCTGACAGGGGCTCTATGGAGCCAGGCTAGCTCCCCTCTCTCCCTGCTGGTGCAACCCAGACCAGCTCCATAGAGTTCCTGCCAGCCCACACCCTGGGCCCCTGCTGGCACTGTACCTGGTGCACCGATGTGGGATCCATGCTCCTGCCCAGATGTTGCTGCGCTCCACATGCCCACTTGCTACCACTTCCCCACCACCTGCAACAGCCATTTCCCTGCTTTCCAGCCCACTGCTGACACTGCTCCGGCACCACATGGTTCCTGGCTGCAGCAGGTGCTGGCCTGGCCCCCTCAATTCTCAGCTAGCTTTGTGCAGTGCTAGCCAGCCCAGTCTGGTTCATACTGCATCCTTCCATCTTGGCCGTGCAGCTAGGATGTGGTGCCAGAGCAGGGGAGGGGGAGGGGTGCAGAGCAGGGGAAGCGGTGTGAGAAGGGCAGCAATGGCAGATGGGAGGGGGAAGTGGCAGTGAGCAGGAGTACGGAGCCTGGGCTTGGAGGAGTGCTGGTGGGGGCTCTGCCCAACCTGGGGTGTGGGAAGCTGTGGGCAAACCCTCCCACTCCATGCATACCACAACCCTCCTCAGCCACCCTCCCACCCACACACTCACAGTCCCCCACAAACCCCATACTCACCCACACCCCACACTTCCACTCACACCCACAAGCTCCCCCACTCAACATATACACAGCCCC
>NW_017728886.1:232121843-232159296 GCF_001723895.1 Crocodylus porosus
CACCCTCCCATAATATACAAGATAAGACTTCATGTTAAGCTATTGTGCAATCACCTTTATGTACACTACACAAACATGTACATCAGGACAAATATATTTTTTTAATTAAATAAATGAATGTTGCAATATATGTTTGAATTTTAGAATATAATTTGGTATTTTTCTGGTTCTGATATGGTAACCCCCCCTTCCTGAAATAACTACTTCTGGGGGCAAGGAGAGGGACTTTTGGTGGCAAAGTTCAGGGGCTAGGAAGCAGGAGTTCAACTCTCAGGATGGCAACCCAGGGGCAGGGTACCTGCCAAGGTGTGGGGCTACCCTTGCAGCCTTCAATGGCTTGCCAAAACTTGGTAAGTTGCCCTGCACCTGAAATAATTATCCACCCCTGAACTATATTCATTCCCTTTTCCCCTCGCTGCCCCCGCGTCCTGTCTTTTATCCTTTGACTACAGCTACACTCATTCCCCTTTCCACCCCCTCCCCACCTGTCTTTCACCTATTCACCAACCCAATTTACATTTTAATTGACTGGCTTTCTTGCATATGTACTGGCCTCTGGCTGCTTTACTACTCCACTGCAGAAGGAAGGTTTTGCAAAAAAAAATAAAATAAAGGATTGGGCCCCCCTGTCACTTTTGTCTTCAGCACACCTCTCCTATGTTGGGGTGCATGAGCTGTCAAAAGTCTGCAATGTTACAAATAGCTGTGTTGCAAACTAAACTACATGTGGATGTGGTTTAGATTGCAACATAGCAAGCTCATTTAAATCACAGAAAAACCTGTATGTGTACAGCGTGAAGCAGTTACACTGCAAAAACAGGTAATTTTCATCATGTGAACAAGTGCCCAGAAGCTTCAAGTTAGAGAACCAAAATCTGAGTACCCAAACACCAGTAGCTGCTTTTGAAAACTTAGCTAGTTGAGCACCTGCTTCTGCTATTACTGAAGTCAATAAAAAATCAAATCAACTCCAAATTAACTTGTGAAAATTAAATAAGTAAATTAATACTAATATAATAAGAAATAAACTGAAAATGAAAAAGCTGACCTGAACATTTCTTCTCTTTCAGATCTAAACTTCATGGATTAGGCCAGGGGAGGACAATTATTTAAGCTGGAGTGCCACTGAATGAGTTTTGGCGAAGTGTCAGGGGCTGCAAGGGTAGCCCCACCCCCTTACAGGTTCTCTGCTCCCTGATCACCATCTTGGGACCAGAAGTCCAACCCCTAACTCCTGATCTTTGCAACCAGAAATCCCTCTTCTTACCCCTAAAAATACTCCTTTCAGGAGGCGGGGTTTGCCATTTTTTAACCAGTAAAAAACAACAAATCATATACTAAAAATCAAACATCTACTATAACATATTTTAAATTCATTTAAAAAATATTTTTGTCCTGATTTACTTGCATTTGCATAGTGCCATGGTTGCCAAACTGTGACTCTTGAGCCACATGCAGCTTGCCAGGACAGTACTTGTGGCTCTCCAGAAATTGGTCAAAGCCCCGCCCACTTCTTTCTTAGGTGGCTCTGGGGGACAGCGCAGCTTGGCACCTCCCACCGTTCTGGCTTTCCCTATGGGGAGCATGCCCTAAGCCCACCCTCCTCCCTCCTTCTCTCCCTCCAGGACTGCTGGCTTAGGTGCTAGGCTGCTGGGATGGGGACTGCAGCCACGCAGATGTGGCTCCCAGGGCGAGTAACTCTGGCCACCCCTGGCATAATGTATATAGAGGTGATTGCATAATAGCTCAAAATAAAGTTTTACTCTCGTATATTGTTTGTGTGTGGGGGGGGTTACGTAGGGTATAGTTGTGGGGATGGGTACAGGGTGTGCATATGTGTCTGGGATTTGTGGGTGTGGGTGTGGCAGGGTTTTGAATGGATGTGGGGGGCCGTGAGGGTGTGTGGGAGTATATATTGAGGTTTGTGAGGGGTGAGTGTGGGGATGGCCCCCCCACCTGATGACTCCCCATTGGACACAGCTCCTACTGGGTGCGGGAGCAGAAGCAGCACTTGGTGGGTCCTTGGGGCACTCATAGCCTGCAGCAGGCAGAGCCCCCTGGTGGCACGTGGCTCTGGCTGAATCCCAGGATCTGCATGTGGCAGCACAGAGCCCACATGACCTGGCCTGCTGACACCTGCCTTTGAGCCAGACCAGGCTGGCTCTGTGGCAGCATGTGGGGCTCCTGGCATTGCAGGAAGGAGCCATGTGCCATTGAGCCAGGCAGGCTTCCTGCCTCCATGTGGGGCTTCCAGTACTCCAGCAGTGAGTCTCATGTGGAGGCATGGAGCCAGGCTGGCCCAATGTCACATAACTCCAAGCAACTCCCAGTCTGTGAGCCATCAGGCTGGGTGGACTCTGTACTCCCATGTGTGGCTCCCCGCTGGAGTACTGGAAGCCCCACATGGTGGCATGGAGCCAGCCCAGCCTGGCCTGGCCTGCCCTGATGTCATGGTATGGGAGGCATGCTGCAGGGGACTCCTCACCCACCCACAAAACCCAGACCCACCCATATACTCCTCACCCACCCACAAAACCCATATCCACCCCTACCTCCTGCAGGCAGGAGCTCCCTTCCCCAGTTACCAGCTGTCCAGTTGTGCACCATCATGCTTGGTGCTTTCACATGGGGCTCCCAGCTGAGGTGCTGGGAATCCCACAGAGGTGGAAGCACAAAGACTGCCCAGTCCAATGATATGTGACCTCTGAAAGCCCACCTGCCACCAGCTTTCAGAGAGGCAGCCACTGGCCAGTAATAATTGATTTTTGGAGGGTCCCCACAGGCTAGATAAAATAGCTTGAGAGGCCATATGTGGCTGTGATACATCCTCAATGAAACAGTATAAAAATAGCCACAGACAAATTCAGGAGATCTGTTTATTATATTAGACTCCACGGAGCCGCAGAGCCTAAAACCAAGACCACAGATTTGCTTCTCTATGCCTGTCCCAAGATCTTCAATCTGAAGCTAAGGTAGGTTGTAGTGTGCTGTCCTAGTACCTAAACAAACCTCAAGCAGAAGCAATTACATTGGAAATTACGGCAATATGTACTCCTTAAAGTTTCAAACTACTAAATCTGTTGCTTTTACGCACTCCTGTGGTCAGTTTTGATGGAAACTTTGTTTTCCCTCAGAAAAAAACTAGTTTAGCACACCATATTCTTAGAATTCCATTGTACATTGTAGCCACTTCACAAGCATTGGGAGACTCACTACCTAAACTAATTCCTTGCTGTACTTGCCTAACCTTTTTTTGTATACAGGATAAACATCATGTTATGCTTGAGGTTTGGCAATTGCGTTGGTACTTTCTTTCAGGAAGAAAAAGAAATATATTATTTTTTTAGATATAAGCCAAACAGCACTAGCTGAGATGGGACTGTATTTACTTTGAGATGACTTTTTGCTTCTTTAATTATATGTACTGCCATTTTGTTTCCAGTTGGCATGCTATATGGTGGCTGCCGGGGGAAAAAAGACATCTTTTATAAATGGGATAATGCTAGATACTTTTTCTGTGGGACCTTGTGGATAAGTTGAGAATGATTATAGGAAAAAATACTAGCACTTTATGGCATATCATGTAGCAGTAACAGTGTAGCCAAAATAGTGTGGAACTCAGCACTGGCTTCAAAACCACTAACAAAACCACTGGTTGCATAAATGCTTGGAATATTAGCTCATACTGAGCTCCCTGATACTTTGTTTATTTTCTTAGCACTGTTGGCTTAAAGCTAGCTTGGGTATGTATAGACAACATTGACTGCAGTGGTAGCATAGCTTTAATGATCTTATCATATTGCTTAGCTGATTTTTTAATAGGCAAGATTCTTTTTTTGGACTGGCACCAGTTTTAAATCACTCTAGCTGCACTGGCTTCAGGGGAATGACTGTGATGGAATGAAGCAGGTCGTCTGAGTTGATATGATGGTAGATAGTGTGTAATGCAGTGATGCCCAGCTCATCTGGCCCTGCAGAGCTGTAGCAATTAAAGCTTTTTCCGCCTACCATGCTGACATTCTTCCCAACCCATGGAGAGCTTCATGGGCTGGATGACATGGCTCTGCATGCTGAATCTGGCCTGTGGGCTGGATCTTGGCCACTCCTTGTGGAATGCAATAATATTTTGAGATTTTTTTCAAATACAAATATTACTAATAACAATAAGGGGAATGGTTTTTAAAGCTCTTTCCAGCCTTCCATCTTCCCTTTCGAGAAATCTGTAGAAACATGAATATGTTAATGATAAAGTGATAAACATATTTTGATTTGCTCCCCTCTTCATATGGATATGCTGGGAGGACTAATAGTTAGAACAGGACAGTAGCTAGAAGTCAGAAAACCTGTTAGATTTCGCTCTTTTTCCTCAAGGACTTAGCAGATGTTAAACTGAATTCTACTGGGCGTGACTACACATTTGCTTAAAGGTGCAGTAGACCATTTTACTACACATTAAAGCATCATGTAAAAAACCGTGGTGTTGTGCAAATGCACAGAAAAATAGTCTACTGTGCATTAACTGTCACTAAAAAGCATGCAAATGCGTTACTGTGCATTAATTTAGTACTTCACATTGGAGGTACTAAATTTAATGTGCATTAGAAAAGGCACATTAATGCTTGTGTACACCACCCGCTGGATAGTAAATCACAGCACAAAGTGGCCCTACCAAAAACAGCTAAATTTGGCTCTTCTTTGTTTTCAGTTGTTTTTTGTTTCCAGTTTCTTTGCAATGAAGAACTTTGATATCTGTACAAACATCTGGATTAGAGTCAGCAGCAGGTGGTCTGTTAGCTCTCCATGAGCATAAATTCTTGGAGCAAAATTTGGAATCTATTGACTTGCTACAGTAGATCTTCCCCATAACTTACCACTGTGAAAGGTAACTGGCATTCTTCTGGCTAGGACAGTGATGCATTAACTTTAATTACAGCTGAAGCTATTTTTTTAATGGCAATTTGGAGCCTTTTGTGGTGCTTGGAATGGGATGGCTATATTGGGACTTTGCCATGAAAATGATTGCTTCCTTTATGGGTAGCTTAAGAACTGAGCTGGTTGGAATAAGCAGTCAAAGTGTTTATTAATATCATAAACAATCATTAATTGTTTTGTTTTACTTAATTTTGAGCCTTTTATATACAGAGACCCAAGGGAACATTGAACATATAATAAACTTCTTATGACCAAAAAGGATTAAATTTAAATGTCTTAAACAAAGGGGAGCAGGGATTTAAGCAGTTATATTTTCTATTTGTCCTTCCTTCATGCCAGACCCCAGGGCGACAATCTCAGGCAGCATATTTGTTTACATCAAAGAAGATTCAGCTACTTTATTTCAGACTAAACATTGTGCAAGGGAAACCTGTGACTAGGAAATTCAAGCAAAACCACTGCATTTCAGTTCAGTCAGACGCTTTGGGGCAAAGGTAAGTGATACCAAAGATGATATTTTGAGTAGTACCTTGGTGACTTAGGAGCCTAAGGGCATGTCTACACTGCAAAGGCAGCTTGTCATGGTTGGCTGACCCACAGCACATCCTGCTCACCTCTACTGGCATGCACACTTTAAACTTGGAAATACACTAGTGAGAATGCACCAGAATCATCCCCACTAAGTTATTTTCAAATGCTCCAAACATTTGCTCTCAAGCATACCATAGACCAAGATCTTGAGAACAACTGCTTTGAATCACCAAGATTGTCCTCACCTACCTATTTCTAGGTTTGGAAACTGCCTACAGGGAGAAATGATTAGAATGTGTGTGGGAATGGTCTGGCCAAAGCATACTCTCCCGCCAAGGTTATGACATACCGTGCATCTACCAGTGGGACTTAGGCTCCTTAGTCACTGAAGCAATTTGAAACTTTTACTAACTATATAGGCAGGATGTTCTGTAGACATTTCTCCAAAGATCATGACCTGGAGATATTAAAATCAGGGAGAGTGCTTGCTCCCTGCAGAGTTGGTCAAAGCTAGAACAGGTCATCAGACCTAGCGGCTAAGAAGTAAGAGAGAATGAGACACCTTCCCTGTCTCCCAGAAAGAGAATATATCACCTGGATATTCTAAGCCAGTGGGGGCCAACCTTTTTGGCAGGACTGCTACAAATTAAGCCTACACCCTCCCTAGTGCTACTCCATTCCCTTTCTTCTGCTTTCTGCTCCCTGCCCCATGCTGTCTGCATGAACTGTCACGTGCCACACACACACAGCACAGATTGGTCACCCCTGTTCTAAGCCATCTCTGACCTAAATTCTAAAGAGTAAGAATTCCAATGTTACTCCAAAACATGGGTTTCCTTCAGTGGGGTATAAAGGAGTTGATTCAGGCGTTGTGGTATAAAGAATCTACCAGACCTCAGCATTTCTGTTGAGCACTGAAGGAAAAAATATCATATATCAGTCTGGGGGTTTGCCTGAGTAGAAACTACAGAATGGCCTCCAGTTTTGATGCATTACAATTTATTTATGTAGTGCTGTGGGTGTGTCTGTAAAAATAAGAAAAGTCCCTGAATCAGGAGGTTTACAAATGTACTGTATGCAAGAACAAAGATAAAGATTTACAAGAATAAAGAGAGCAAATTATACAGGGGACTGGTGTGGCTAAGAGAATAGTAAGTTGGCAAAACAGAGAAGGAGTGCAAGGGCCTGGCAAGCTTTCATTTTTGGCTGTATTAGCAGCTGTCCTCTTATATTAATCCCACAAGAAATTGATATTAGCACTTGTATGTTTGCATGTTTTCCCAAATCCATGAGCAGGATCAACAATGGCAGCTGAAAGACATGGAGGAGGACTCTAAAGATTGCTATAGCCCCCTACAGAAGACTCCTCTTGGCAGAGATACATCAAAGAAGAATATGTAGAATCACACATGGAAGAGACCAAGACTAGGAATTCTTCATTTGGGTGGTTTTTTAATCTAAGCCAGTCTCAGTTCCTTCCTCCCTGTGTCTGCATAACAGCACCTGATGCTTCTAGTGTATTTATTCCTGCTGGGGATGCTGAGCCTGAACACAGGAGATGTGTTGGACAATAGTAATCTACAGGGCTAGAGACAGACAGACAAAAAGCCTGACCCTGAATTGATTCAATTTTTGCAGGTTAGTCTAACCTGGCTAGGCTAAATCAGTTTTGTAACCAGACGGACATCCCAGAGATGCAGTCACATGTCTGCCGTGGCTCAGGCTAGAATCTGGGGGGTGCTAAAGCAGCTTTCTTTGCATAGAGCTGAGCAGGGGGAGGGGAGGGAGAATGGCCAGGCCCTGGCAGGATGCTATGATTAGGGAGGGGTTCCCCCCACTCCTGTCCAGCCCAGCAGGAAATGTTTATCACCACTAACTCAGTGTTTACTAAGAAAACAACAGGGGGACATTACCAGCTGTCTGTTGATTCTGCCTTTGTCCTGTCTGCCAGAGCTTGGGGGTAGCCAGCATGTGGTCTGCTAGCTAATCCTGAGTGGTATCTGTGAGGGATGGGGGAATGCATGCTTAACAGAGAGTGGGGAGGAGCGTGGAGAGCAGAAGCCAGGCAGAGGCTGCTGGAGCTGCAGCCAGGGAGCAGAGGGGAGGGGCCAGCCCTGCTGTGGAGCAGAGAGCCCTGCTCAGCCCAGAGAGCATACTGGGATGATGGGGGAGTCTGATTTAATTTAAACCAGCAAGGGGTCTGGGACAGACTTTGCATAAACTGGTTTGAGCTAAATCAGTTAAGTCTGATACTACATTTAACCAGGTTTATCTCAAACCAGTTTCAGCCATTTTCAGGCTGGCTTATGTGCACTGAACAGCTGTTCTGTTACAGGTTTAAACCAGTTTCTGATCACTTAAACCGGTTTTTGTGTAATGTCTTTCCCAACACCAAAAGAGAAGCTGTGAATGCTAATGCTGGGTCCCTCTGTGCTGAAGATCTCGATGAATAATGTAAGACTATCTTCAGTACTTTTGTTGTTCATTCAGATAGTTTTCAGCATGAATCCATTGCTAACACTTTCTGATACCAACTGTATTTTTCTTGAGAAAACTTCAAATCAGTTATCAAAGTTAAAGTGTTTCCCATAATCCAAAAGATTACCGGTGTCATTAATAAATATGGATGTGATAATTTTTTTCCCCTATACTCAGAAGAGCAATGACTAGAAGTGCTTCTTACATACTAGCCTGTATTCAACTCTGGATATTAATGCTTCTCTCCACCATCTGTTCTCGTTAGCATAACATTAAATGGATCATATTCAAGCCCAGCTTTCATAATATATTACTGCAATTTTATGAAAAGTGTAGACTATTGTGAAAATGTAGCTCTTGTGCCTCTGTCAATAGCAGTATCATGGGCCACAGACATGAATATCACCCCTACCTGAGCAAAAGAAGAGAGCAACAGAAGGTAAAAAATGGAAAAATCGAATGAAGTAAAGAAGTTTTTAAAAATAAATAAATATGAAGGAATCTAATTGGGATATGACAGTTCCTGATTCAGGCAAAGGGTTGCTTTGGATGCCAGTCAATATAACTGGCATGGCTGCCTCAGCAAACCACGCCCCTACATTTTGTCCTCACAAAAGTTCAATCTGACTTTCACAGTGAAATACAGGGATGCTGTTGTGGGGAGTGTCTCAGGCAAGTGTTATAGGGCTAACAGAAGCTTGGGAAGTGGGAATTAAAAGGGACATTTTTTACTGTCTTTGCCATAGATGTATCATGCCACTTTATTCCTCAGCACTTGCCAATTGAGGCCTTCAAGTGACTTCAGAAGGTAAATGATACCTTTCTTTATACAGCTATATCCAGGTACTTCTTACATTCCCCTTTACAGTACCTGACCATCTTATAACATAAATGAGTTTGTCCTTGAAAAGCCTCTGAGTAGTACGGAAGTGAGATTATTTTACAAAGGAGAAGCTGAACTGTAGAGAGCCTGGGTACATTTTCAGTCTCACAGGAAGTCCATGACAGGATCTGCACCTTTGGTTCCTGAATCAAAAGCCTTTACTTGTACTTTAACCACAAGACCATCCTTCCTTTCTGTGCTGATGGGCTAGCCTCCGCAAAGGAAGATGGAGAAATGTCTAAGTCCCTTTGGTTCACAAATGCTGTATCCATCCATAGGTAGCATCATCATGTGCCTGGGAGGATGTCTTGTACCTTAAGTTTCGGGCACAATGTTTCCTAGAGCTGGCATACTTCTATGTTCCATTTGCCAGAGTGGGATGTGGGCAATATGTCTGAGCCAAATTCTTTACAGGCAACCAAATGTAGCCATTTGCTAATTAGCATGAAAACACAACTGTTCAGAGACTAACCATTTTCCCAGAAAGCCCAGAATCATTTCGAATTTGGGCCTTTCAGGAAACATTCCATGCATAACAACAGACCTGCAAGGGAATCTCAGCAACACAGCTGGGGATGAAAGAAGCTGGGGCTGAAATAAGCAGCTGTGTCTCGTGCCAAAGGACATTCTTCAAACGTCATGCCTTTTGCAACCTCTGAGGAACAGTCAGAGCTGGCAACAGCTCCATTACAGTATTAGTCAATCTGTTCTCTTCACTTTTGATCTCCTTGTTGGATTTGGCAGCAGCACAGGGTAAGCAATGGTGTAGACGGGAGCTAAAGTCGCCATGCTCCAATACAATTTAGGACTGCTATCTGGGAACAGGTACTTCACTTGAGTGTTAATGCTGCTCCCATTGCAGTGTTTCTCCTGGGAAGATCACTAAACCAGTTAAACCCAAGTGGCACCTTCAAACCCTCAAGGATAAACCAGTAGGGTGAGGCCTTCTTGCCATCTTCTTGGTTTTTGTTGGGTGCTTGGTTTCGCTCCAGGTCCATGGAATAGGCTGACTTTGATGATTCTACCATGCAAGCCTATCAGTACAAATTAAAAACATCTGAACAGATGTCTTGCCTCTATTTTCTTGCCCTCTGATTTTACACTGTGGTAAAGAAACATAGAGTGTGATTTTTATTTTTTGGTATAGCCTGAAAACAACACATAGAGTGATACATTAGACCAGGCTGCTTCAGTTTTGTCATGCACTGATCTGGTGAGAAGCACCTGAAAGTGTTTGTTTGGTGCTTTGTAACAAATAGCATTATAATCTTACTGTGTGGATGGTAAAGTAGGTAGTCCCTGACCTACCTACAGATCTCTGATCACCTGCTGTTTGACAGATAGCAAAGTAATTTGAACATTATAAGTAAAATACTTTTCCTAGGCAATCATCATATTTAGTTAATCTGGATGATTTTATTATGCTAAAAATATGTTTTAAACATTATAATTTATCAGCTTTAAGGCCAGTGATTCCCAAAGGATGTGCTGCAATATCTCTCCCCCCATCCACCACTTTGTGTCTGCTCCAACGACTCCAATGGCACTTGCAACTGCTTCTCTAGGGACTTCTGCCACTGCTGCTGCCTTTCCGTGCCCTTCCCTACCCCCAGGCAGTCCCTGTGCTGTTCTTTGCTTCCCCACCACCCCCAACTCCCCAATGCTCCCGTCTGTGTGCTCTGCTGCAGGCAGGCGGGCAGGCAAATGCATAGATAGAGCCACACTTTGTAACCTGGCCCATCCCCTCCGCTCTTCCCGTGCTCTCAGGTTGCTGGAGGGGGTGAGGAGGAAAGGACGTCCCAGCATGTGGGAGTTTGCATAGCAGCTTCAGCAAGATCCTTGCCCCTTGAGGTACAGACCAGAGGTGGGAGGGGGCAAACAGTGGAACAAACAGGACATAGCAGGGTGAGGTCCTGCCTCTGCTGTCCTTAAGTGGCACCACTTAGGTCAGTGATTCTCAGGTGTTTTAGCCTCAAGGTCTCCTTCATATCTCTTCTGAATTTAGAGCTATTTCAGTAATTTTTAACCAAGTTATTGTGAAATTCAGGAAAGCGTGCTGCCAATTTTAATCCAGAATAAAGGTGTGTGCCAGGTATCAAAAGTTTGGAAAGCACTGCTTTAGACCTTGGAAAAATGGTATTTTTAGTAACTTTCAGGTTATGATATCTGATCATTCAGGGGTCCCAGTCAGAAAGTCAAAGAACCCAGAACATAATCCTTCCTGCAAAGTATTTGGGTTGTAGTTAATGGAAATAGCATAGCCTGAAATATGTATGTTTTCACCTGGCCAAGGTCTACACTGTGCTAGAACCTACAGTGATGGGGACATTATTTTAACCTGTTCAAAGCATGTACCATGCATTATTTTTTTTAATTAGCTGTAGCAGTTTTCTGGGTATTTTTTTGGACCACCACCTCTGTGCCACCCCTACAATTAATGCAAAAAAGCCTACCTGACTCTCTTGCTCTGTCTCCATGTACGCCACATCCCACATACGAGGTCATGTAGCTGCCTTAGTGCAACACTAAACACTTGCCAATAAGCATACCCAAGACAGGGAACCTAACAGAGATCCTGGGCATGCACTCAGCTCCATTCTAAGGCATCAACATAGATTAATTTTCAGGATTTGGTGTTCATGTAATGGAAGCAAGTAGCCAGGACATACTTCAAACATGTAGACCTGTGTGGTGTTGCGTGGACATACCCTTAGTGTCAGTAGTCTTCGTAAGTACTTATAAAAGGAAGGGATGGTGAATCTTTCTGTTTAAATTTAACCTAACATTGGGTTAATGACCGAAACCACCAAGTTTTGTTATTTTAAATCCCAAATTTTACAAGTACATGCTGCTTTTTTACAGAATCTGTGTTTTGTGCATTATCCATTCTTGCTTCTGCTTCGGTAGTTGCAACACAGTATATGAAGTAACCCAGGCAAGGTGATGGAGAGAGAGTACTAGTATTATATTTCCCAGCTGAGAAGCAAAACAATAAAATGTATTTTTGTTCCTTCAGGATGCAAAGTGGGGATGAAAGCACAATAGGCATTTTGCTATAGGACACCCAAACCTACTCCTGAGTACAGTGGTAGGTCTCATACAATCAAATATATGTTAACATTTAGATGTTGTTCACTCTTTCAGTAGATAATAACTTATTTACTCTTTATTTCAACTGAACTACTGGATACCAATAAAGTAAGCCCCAGTGCATGACTAAATCTGCAAAATTATTGAACCGTTTTGGATTTATTCCTAGATTTTTTGCAAACGGAGTACTCCAAAAAGACTATTAGTTTTATAAACAGGAGCTAAATTGGAGGTAAATGAAGCATGGCTTTACGGCTTGTGGGGAAAGAAGCTTAGTTAAGAGATTTGTTGACTGTAATTTCAATATTTGTATAACGGTATGGTGTCTGGAAGTGACTATCATTAGAGAACTTGCATTGTCTTTTGTAAAGCCTAGTGGACCCCTATTCAGTGGAGGTGCTGTGATTAAAAAAAAAATACCAAGCTTCATTTGAATTGTGTAGCACTTACTTCAAAAATATTGCTTCTTGTTTTCCTACTGGGAGCAGCAGAATTGAGTCTAGTTCACTACTTAACATTTCCATTATTAGGAAGTCAATATCCTTGACTGCATTAATAGATAATGATGTGTGACTAATAAGTTCTTATTGACTTTAATTCATACTTTTTTGTATGAACCAAAATTTGATCAGAAACTTCAATTAGAGAGGATCTTTGTCTTTTCAAAGTTCAGTATAAGTGCACTTTTACAAAATTACTTCCATGTAGAACTCACATCACCTTTGGTGTCTTGGGTGAGATGAATATGGAGATGCACATTGCTGGCATTCAGTATTCCTTCATTAGAGATGAATTTCTGGAGAACCAGGAAGTGGTTTTTGAAGTTTGTCTCTGTTGATAATGAGTATAATGGATGTGACCTCTTTGGACTATAAAAACCTCTCAATTCTGAACATCTCCAAACTTCTGCTGAAGTTCAAGGTTGATCCAGAAGTGAACTTAAAGGAAACTTGGTTCCATGGCAACCTATTATTACTTCTGGTCTGTACTTTTTTTAAAGTTCTTCTCTTAGTTACTGCATCACCGGTCTGTCGACTGAAAGCTCTGCAGATCTTATATGGTCTGAAATGCCATCAAAAGCTTTTTCTGTGTTTTTTAGCTAACACAGTGGGGCATCAATTGCATTTGCCTTTGGCAGGAATGTAACTCATTTAGGCCCTTTGCAGCTGTTACTTTTGTGAAACATGCAAAATTAAAGAGAGAGTTTTGTTTCAAAAAGTATGATTGGATCACCTGAAGAGATAACTTCAGGACTTCCAAGTTGAATTGAATGAACCATATTTGTCCTGCAGAAAATTCTAAAAATTGCTTTTAGTCCAAATTAGAACGAAAAGTCAAAATCATGGAATTACCAGCAATTTTTTTCCAGTTTCATCCTGTATCTAATTAAATCTGCTCAGATAGATTAGGGGTGCTCAACTGCTAGTCCATAGGCCAGGTCTAGTCTTTGGCACTGTGTCATCCAGCCAGCATTGCTCCAACAGGTCCACAAATTTGGCAATGAAGAGCACTGGCCCTGCTACCTTGCTGTCAGATTTCTGGACCTGATTCTGTGGTCACACATACGGGATTGGGCACACAGGGTGGCACAGAGCCTGATCCCAATGCAGAGGGCCAGGCTTAGGCAGAACGGGGCCCTGGGGCCCAATTCCAAGACGTGGTGGCTGGGAAGAGGCATTGTGCTGGTGCCCTGGGACTTGATTCATGCATGCAGAGGCATTGTGCTGGTGCCCTGGGACTTGATTCATGCATGCAGGGGCCAACCTGCAGAGTCGCACAGAATCTGATCCTTGTGTGCAAGCAGAAGCATTGTGGGGCTCTGTCCTGCCATGGGGGCCCAGTCAAGCCACTAGACCAGCCCCGTGCACCTCATCTGGCCTGTGGGGTCAAAAGGACAAGAAATGCTCCAACTGTACCTATCACTTTTATTCAAAATGAAACTTCAGGGTTTGTTTTCTGTCTAATCAAAGGCCAATCATATGCCACAGGTTACTCTGACTGAAGTGTTGCCTCTTTAGAGTTACTCAAATCCAGTTATTTGGACTTTCTTTCCCTGAAAGTTTCAGATATTGCCTGTCCCAAAAATTTCAGTAAAATCAGATTTTTTTTGCAACTATAATTATTTGCAAGCTTTACTCCCTATCCTTTGATGGAGCAGATCGTTTTTTTTAATTACAGCTAACTTCAGTTGAAAATAACTGTTGCATTTACATTTAAATAAACTTAGTGGGCTAAAATCTCTGCTGATGTAAATTGATAGAATTTGGTGGAGTTATGCCTCAGGGATATATCCCTATATGTCTACAGATTTTTTTTTTAATTGCAAATATTTATAAAGAGATATTTATAATAAAACTATTTATTTGCTGATGGAACTGTTTCTACACCATGATTATTGTTAGATTGTTCTGGTAATTTGTCTATTTTCCAATGTGAGTTTCAGCATAATGAAATCTTTTGTCTCTCCTGGGAGCTAGTTATTTATTTTTTTCTGCTGAGGAAATTTAAAAAATAGGATAGCAGCAATAATACAGAAAGTGGTGACACTTTTTTGCTGAAATCCTGAAAGCTAACAGTACATCATTCACAGCAAAAAGAGGCTTTATTTATACTTTTTACCCTTAAATATTAAAATAATTAGCTTTATCAGTGTTTTCTTGAGGGAGATCATTGTTTTGAAGGGCACATCTAGACAGTTAAATGATGATCAGTGACGGAAGGTACACCAGGGATTCCTGATGAAGTAATGTTCCTGCTAAAACGATCTTTCTGCTGAATTCTACTGCCTGTTCTACTGCCCAGAAAAAATGACATGGCATTTCCAGGAACTGCAAATTTTACATGTCAGACCAAGTGCTTATGTCCCAAATCAGTGATTAAAAGCTATTTTTGTGTGCCGGAAAATGGAAGTTTCTATTATCTGTCTTAATCTGAGAAGTGCACAAAGTTAGTTGTTTTTTGTGACTGTTAAAATTAATCCATGTATTCTGCCTAGTATGAGAAGCAACATACAAAGCTGTCTGAGGAACTGACTGAAAAGTATCAAAAGAAATGCATGCTCACAGGAGGATTAAAATGTCACCGAAACCTCTAGCTCTAACAGACTCAAGAAAGGCAATGTTGTCTTTACTTAAGAGCTGCAAAGGATGTTTATGGAAAATGCAGACAGACTACAACTGTAAATACATGATTCTTGATGAGTTTGATAGTGGAAAATAAAAATCCACTTTTTGGTCACCCCCCTGAAGTAGAAACTGGGAATTTCTGGAGTTCTAGTCCTGACTCTGACACTGATTTACGTAGCCTTGGGCAAATCATGCAATTTTACCAGCTTTGCCTATGGTCACTAACTTTGCCCATGTTTCAATTGAAAACATACCATGTTTATATACTCTGTAGTTCTGAATATATGATGCCCTTTCCTCTTGGAAGAAATATAGCTGCACCTGTGTGATGGCAGGAGCGGTTATGGTAATTGGCACTGTCATTCAGCAGTGCAATTTAAATGTATGTGGGTACATTTTTTTCCATTTGGGGGCAGTATACACAGAGCTGCAGGGCACCACTGCCATGGCATGGCATGGCATGGACAGGTGGTGAGTGTGAAGGGAAGCTCCTGCCTGCAGGAAGAGTGGATGTGGGGTTTATGGGTGGGTATAGGGGTGTGTGTAGGTGGGGGTGTGGTTTGTGGGTGGGTGTGAGGCCCCTCCATGCTGCACAGCCCCTCCTGCCAGCGGCAGCAGGGGCAGAAGGCATCAGGCTTTTGGAGCATTCATGGCCCATGGCAGGCAGAGCCCCCCAGCAGCGCATGGCTGTGCCTGAATCCTGGGAAATGCATGTGGTGGCACAGAGCTCGCCTGGCCCAGCCCAGCCTAGCCCGCTGGTGTGTACCTTCAGTCAGACTGGACTTGCTACATACCAGCACACGGCGCTCCTGCCACTGCAGGTGGAAGCCACGTGCCATCAAGCTGGGCTGCCTTCATGCCTCCACATGGTGCTTCCAGCACTTCAGTGGAGAGCCACACATGGAGGCATGGAGCCTGCCTGGCCTAATGGTGCATGGACTGGGAGCCACAGAGAGTTGTGCAGCATGAGGGCCCACTGCCTGCTGCTCCAGCTGCCACTGGCAGCAGGGATTGCGTGCCCTGGGGGTATGCACTCCACACCCCCACAAACCCCACAACCATCCACACACACATTCATGGCACTTCATAAACCCCACACCTACCCACACACCTGTTTTGAGCTAGTATGCAATCACCTCTATATGCACTATCCAAACACAAGTAAATCAGGACATTTTTTTAATAAAATTAAAA
The DNA here is from genome assembly GCF_001723895.1 of Crocodylus porosus. NCBI lineage: Eukaryota > Metazoa > Chordata > Crocodylia > Crocodylidae > Crocodylus > Crocodylus porosus. Next base: position 232,138,077 of record NW_017728886.1, read on the forward strand.
TATGTTACACTAGACATTTGACTTTTTAGTATATGATTTGTTTCTTTTCCAGTTACAAGGAGGCAGACCACCCAAAAGGAGTACTTCTAGGGACAAGACGAGGGACTTCTGGTGACAAAGGTCAGGGGTTGGGGTGGAATTTCCAGTCCCAAAATGGCAATCAGGGAGCAGGGTATCTGTGAAGGGACAGGGCTACCCATGTGGCCCCTGACAGTGCACCAAAAGTTGTTAAGGAGCCCTCCAACTGAAATAATTGCCCACCCCTGCTATAAACTATTTATTCTGGGATAAAGTGATTGTACAGACATCCATGTCTGTTGTCCCAGGATAAATCCTAAAAAAAATTCCCAGATAAAAGGTAGTAACAGTTTATTTCAGGATATTGCAAAGTATGCCTGTACAGTTATCCCAGTACTGCATCATTTAATCAATGGCAGAAAAGGGAAACCATATTCAGCCACTCACTAAACCCTGATTAGAAGTGCTCTATGTGAACACATTAATCCCAGGATATTTTTGTTCCAGGAAAGATATAGGCACAACTTATCCGGGACAAACGCAATGTTTGTTCCTACCATAGCCTAAAAACAGACATCAATTTCTCTCAGCACAAGGACGCTTATTCTAGGATCTAACATGTATAAACCCATTGTCCAACTTTAAGTACCTGTGAAGTATCAAAGACAACACTTTTATCCACGACAATCATGCCTAATTTGAGTTTACTGTCATTTGTAAAATCATAGTAAATTAGGGTTGGAAGGGACCTCAGGAGGCCTAGTCCAGCACCCTATCCCCAACTATATCATCCCAGTCAAGGCTTTGTCTAGCCAGGTCTTAAAAATCTCCAAGAACAGAGATTCCACAACCTCTTTGGGTAGCCTGTTCCAGTGCTTCACAACCCTCATAGTGAGAAAGTTTTTCCTAATATCCAACCTGAATTTCCTTTGAGCTCAAGCTGCATGTGTAAATGCCTGTCCCAAGGCTCTTTTGATAGGTGTCAAAGTCTGGGACAATCAAACCGGGGGGTAAACCCAACATCTGTTTTTACCCTTAGTGGTTCACAATTGAAATTATTGATTCCAAAGCTCCAGAAATTGGGAGGCCAGATTCATTCCTGGTGTGAGTCCATCAAACTCAATGGACATAAATAAATTTTGCCAAGCTATAGGCAAAACAGCAGAAATAGTGATAAAACAGAAAAATTAGCAGGAGTGTGTTGGCAAATTTTGAAGGGGGGAAAGGAAACCCAGTTTTCAATCATAATGTCTAAATGCAAATAGTTGACAGTCAAAAGCCTGAGGCTGAAACAATCCAATCTTTGCAGGTTTTAAGCTGCATAGATTGAACCGATGAGCAAGTGATTCATTTTTGATTTCAGAAATCCAGTCACATGCCTACAGTGGCCCAGGCCAAAGGTTGGGGGTGTTGAAGCATCTTCCTGCTCAGCAGACAGCTTGGAGCAAACACCTTGGGCCAAGGCTAGCTCGCCCACTGTGTGAGGGGGAATTTGCTGGGGAGCTGCAAGGTATCCTGGGATTCTGGAGGACTGTGAGTTAACTCTGCAGGAGATCTAAATCAGTTAAGTCTGATACTACATCCATCCAGATCTATCCTAAACTGGGTTTGGCCATTTTGAAAGTGGTTTATGTGCACTGAATGTCTGTTGTGTTACAGATTTGTACTGGTTTCTGATCGCTTTTACAGGTTTATGTGTAATCAATGTCCCTAGCCAAAGTGATAGATTTCCAACTGGCATGTTTTCCTTCTGAAAAAAGAAAATAGGTTTCTATTTTTGTTTCAGCAAATACGGGTGTTTTGCAAATTAGAATACTTGAACACAGACTTCACTCTGGTGTCAAGGTTCTGCTGACCAAGCAAGTGAAGGACTATCAATGTCTTGGTTTTTTATTACAACCCAACCTCCTTCCTTCCACACTATGTCCCACAGTTAATGAAGTCCTAAGTATAAGGCTTGTAGGGACTGAACAGGAAGCCTGTCATAAGATATAGAAATCCGTATGTAGGGCAAGCCAAATTCTTTCCATTGCATTCTGTAGGTATGAGGAAGAAATTAATTCAAGTTACATTTTGTCTCTTCTACTAATTTGTAAATAACTGAAAATATCTTCAACTTCTTTTCTGCCAGATGTTGGCAATTGACATTGATAGCTTCTGTCTTAAACATACCAGGTGCCTGTAGATGTGTGAGACGCCTGCTCCAATGTGCTGTAATTACAGCTTGTTAGAGCAAACTCAATTACTCAAGTCTGCTGGAGCATACTAATTAGCATGCTCTACCAGCCTCGCTTCACGTCTCGTGTATTCATTTCAAAACGGTGGCAGGGGCACTTTAACTACATCTCACCCAAAGAGCTTTAGTTAAAGTGCCCCACCACCATTTTGCAGCATGGGATGCTGAATGCACAAGATGATACAGGTGCATTAATTAGAGCAGCTCCTGAGAGCTGCTCTAATTAAGTGCTCCACCTCCAGAGCACATGTAAAATGACCAACATTCCTAAATTTGCACTTCATAATTGTATGCCTGCCCCTCTAATTTGCAGATTGTACTCTGCTGCAGCACTGGATCACAGAATCATAGAAAATTAGGGTTGGAAGGGACCTCAGAAGGTCATTTAGTCCAACCCCCATTCAAAGTAGAACCAAAGCAGAATCATTTGATAACTTACACACAGTACATTAAGTTCAAACTGGTGCCTTCTTTCCCTTTAGCATTCATTTCTGGATTTGATCCTCTCAAGATTTCTGGTATTTTTTCAGGAGGTGACTTGCAGCAAGGCTGAAAAACCTACCATAACTCGCTTGCATCCCATCACATGATGCTACGTTTGGACCAGGTGAGTGTAATCTGGTTAGAATTTCTTCAAATGTCCCTGTTGATTTCCCCAAAAGTTAGTATATAAAGGTGCATAACTACCCTGCTTTCTTTCCCAAAAGCAATCATCATTATTTTTCTCAAGAAAGGGTTTTTTCTATGCAAGGTGATCATTTAATATATTGTAGGAGGACAGAACATTGTCAAGTGAGAATGTAAAGCTTCCATCTGAACCAATATGAAGTAGAACATTGCCTAAAATGCTTTCGTTCCTGAAGAAATAAGTATATTTCTTAATTTATTCATGTTCTTATTGTATTTAGTTTCTCTGGGAAGGGAACCTATTCCTTTATTTTTTTCTGAATCCTATTTTTAATAAGTAGGTTTTCATTAAGACTAAGAAAATACGTCATTTAAAAATGATAACATAACAGTAAATGCTTTTATACTAGTAACTCTATGACGAGGTTTGTGCCACTCCATGTATGACATTCAATATGAGTTATTTAGTTAACTTGGATGTTTGCAAACAATATACATACATCTGTAAATGTAATCTTCTGGGCAGCGTGCCCTGTCCTCTACTGACACATGGCTGAGGCTATTTGCAGCACACACCCAACTTGGCAGCTGTGAAGGCTCCAGGTGTCCAGGTGAGAAACTGAGTAGCTAAATGAGCTAAGCTTTTGGTGCTGCAAATCTTGGAATGTAGTGATGTCCATGGGAGCAGAAGGAGCCACGGAGGAGAGCAGAAGGTGCCGTGGAGGAGAGATAGAGAAAGGAAGAGCTCAAGGCCAATATTGGGCCCTTCACCTTGTTTGTTTACACTGCTGCTTCTCTACTTTCCACTTGCTTAGGCTCTTGCCATTGCTTCCAGCCCCTTCCTTTCAGGCGGGACTCCTGCTCAGCATATGCCTAGATGCCAAACATAGAACTGCAGGGAAATGCTGGCAGCTTTCCTCAGGGGGCAAGAGAATCCAGCTGAGATGCGGGGATGCCTGACCAACCTGCCAAATGCTTGTCTGTCACATGAGATGTGTGACATTTGGAATCCCTGAATAGCAGTGCTGCACCCAATTAACTTGTATCACTTTAATAAATCAGGGTTGCTATTATTTTCAGTGTAATCTTTCCTTTCTCTGGACCACCCTCATATTAGACAATAACAAATCCAGGGTTGAACTAACCTACAGGGTATCAAGAAATCTCCTGGAAGTCTTCTAGCAACAGCTTAAACAATTAATTTAACTTGTCTCCTTCAGTCTTACACAGATACAGCCCTCTCAGACTTCTCTGGTCCCTGGGAGCCCTCCTGCAGCTGCCCCTTTGCCCAAAAGACAACAGCTGCCTCCATCATATGGTGCCAGCATTGATTTGTGGTGTCTGAAAATGAGTTGCAATTGCTGCCAGTAGGAAAGTAGTGTTGCTTGCCCTTGGCATTTTGCCATGAGTCTTACAATACTTATTATGTTTCTTAAATCCCCAGCTGCTGGAGTCAACTGATTTTCTGAGAACCTTAGGTTTCATTGAAAAAAATGTAAGTTTGTAGCTCTTATGGTTGCAGAGGAAAGACTGAAAATGGGTCTGAGCCTCAAAAATCAGAACACAAATAAAAAGAAGCCAAAATTCATTACTTCCTTAAAAGCAAATCTCATAGATTTGGGGGCTGGATTCATGCGTGGCAAATGCTTGGGGCTGGCAAAGGGATGACAGGGGAGGAAGAGACTGTTTTGGCCCTAAACTAAATGGATTGTACCAGTGATCTTTTGAAGTCTGGAAGATCCTCGGTTCTATAAGGGCCTCCCTCAATGGAAAATCCTCCGCAAGCCCCTAGAGCTTTATGGTGTCTATTTATGGGAGGGGAAAATCCTAATCCTGTTTAGCTCTGAGAAGGTAGACCTTGCAGTTGATATTCTACCCACTTCCCCAACAACCTAGGGGATGTATCGGGATGAGTAGATATGCACTGGAAGCTTCCCATTTTAGTAGGGCAGAGGTAGCCTTTCCCTACCCCCTGTCCTGGCAATGCATTCGGAGATGTTTTTTGTCAATGCCAGAATCATTAAAAGGAAGTGGCTGCTGGTTTTGTAGAGAGACAAACAATTGTAGAACCCCCTGCAAGGGAAAGCAAAGGGGTCAGTGGTACAGCTGTGCAGAGTTTTAAAAGACCAGCTTTCATATGAATAACAGAGAAGATTTTTCAGCACCACTCTTGGGCAATCTAACTGAATGTCTACATCCCTGTTTTTTGGAGGCCTATCTTCTCTCTTCTCCCTGCAGGCCTCAGTCTGATACTGCCCACCCTGTCTTGCATGGTTTACTTGGGGTTTATCTGCATCAAGTGTGGGTTTCAAATAGAGCCAGCTTGAATTTTTCATGCGCAACTTTTCCCACCCAAAATATAGGTTTTATCAAAACAGATTTTTTAAACTAGGAAAATATCAGTTCAGCAGAAAAACTGCAATTTTTTCGATGGGAAATTTCATAACTCATGTTTTCATTTGTGATCAACATTTAGAAGCAAAACAATAATAGGAGTAGTAGTAGTAGTTTTTGTTTGGATTTATAATGGTTTAAACATTTTTTAACCCTCCCTTCCCCCCCCCAAAAACCCCCAAAACAAATGCAGTACTTGAACTGAAATGAAAACTTCTTGCAGGAACAAAAATGCAATTTTCTTCCACAATTTTTCATTTTAAACTATAATACCATAAGAACTTAAAAATAATAAGAATTTTAGGAATTTAACATAGCAGCTATTCAGTTCCAAACTCAGAATAATATCAGCTGTAATCTGGATGTTCTTAAACTCCGGTCTATAACAAGAATAATGTAAGCTTCTTTTTCGCTTGCACTGTAATGACACTGACTTTCTAAATCCTTCATTTCTTATTCTGACAAAAGAAATATTCTGGGTTTACCAGTATAATTTACACTAATAAAAATCCTGGCTTCCATAACCACTGATTATAGCTTCACCAGAATGGGAACAGAACCGTGGGTACTAATAATCCTTGGTGTCAATAAGGCTGATGAAGTAACAGCAGCTAGATTAGGTGAAATAGGAACATCTTTGGTGGGTTGGTGATCATCAACTGGAATCAATTATGCAAAGTTAATACCTAGTATCAATAAATTCTATCTGCTATGGATAACTTTTTCTAACACCTCCTGAATCCAAACTGTGTGTTGTTTCTTATATCAAATACAGCAAATCCAAGTATATTTCCACTGAACCAGGTGTTTTCTACATCTTTGAGTCCTAACAAAACCAGTGGATCCTTGGTTTGAGTTCTGTTAGCCTTTTGTTACCCACTGCTCTTTTGTCATACATAGCCAAATTTTATGGCTTCATCAGCCTTATTGACACCAAGGATTATTAGTACCCACGGTTCTGTTCCCATTCTGGTGAAGCTATAATCAGTGGTTATGGAAGCCAGGATTTTTATTAGTGTAAATTATACTGGTAAACCCAGAATATGTCATGGGCTCTGTGTATTATGCTTTATTTTTGCCCAAGACTTCACAACAATTTGTTTTCCCACTGAAGAACTTAGAGACACCGAAAAAACAGGATAGATCATCATGTAACTCCTGACACCATCCTCAGTTTCTAGAAACATTGGAAACTAGTGATTCCAACCCTACCAAAAATAAAACTTTTCTAATTCTCTAACCAAATTTGTCCTGTTATAATACCACCTAAGTCAATGGATTTACACCAGGGATAAATTTGGCCCTGAATGTTGTGTAGCAAAACAAATAGAATGAGTTCTTATTTAGAACTTTTGAGCCTCTTAAGCCTCCATCTGTTCGCGTTTTCAATTAACAGTTGATGGAGCAGATGATTTTCATCATCTTTTGACTCTGTTGCCAGTAAAGATGTTAGGGTCTGTCTTCTTATATCGTTTGGTCTAATGCCCAAGAGTGCATCTGTGTGTATGTAGCACAGTGTTCAGTTCAATGCTGAGCTTTTTAGTGTAACAGCTTCTGTACCATACAGGAGAACAGTATTCTGCTGGGGCATATACCATGGCAAGTGCAGTGGTTCTGGTCACTTTGAAATTGGCACCCTATGTCATGCCAGCAGCTACCTGTGCAGAGACTTTATTGCTGACCTCTGAATGTTTATAGGTGAGGGAATGGTCTAATGCAACTCCTAAGTAGGTTGGGTTATGCTAAAGGGGAAGGATGTGGTTGTCTACTCTGATATTCAGTGTGCACTTTCCACAATGATTGTCCAGGTGGAAGAATGATGATACGGATTAATAAATTATGATAACTTTATGAAGTGATGATGCTCAATTTTAAGCACTACTTCTGGAGATAGTCAGTGATGAGTTCCATGTCAGTATTCAGTGGCTTTTCTAGTTCTGTTCATGTCTATTCCTTGCACTACTATGACAACATCATCAGCATACATGTATCCCTTAGATGTTGTATGTGGGACATCCTAGGTATTACATTGAAAAGTGTTGGTGCTAACACTGACATCTGGGGGACTCCATTCTTCACAGTTTGTACCCTGCTTTGTGTTTTGTACATGAAGCCCATATGCTCCTGGAAGAGATGGGGATACTGAACCAAACCTATGGGCAGCAATGGAGTGGGACAACCACTGGGAAAGGTCAAATCTATTTCAACAACATTTTATACCAACACCAAACGAGTCCCGCATTAGGTATGACCTTTACAGAGAAGCATGGGTCAAGCTGAACAGGCTGCAATCTGGATATGGATTCTTCAAAATAACACTATAAGATGAACATTTTGGACAGCCCCCTGTGAGAATGCAGTGTCCAACTAACAGGGCAGCTCTTAATCAAAAGCTGCAATCTTTACAAATTCCCAGGGTAGATAGAATCTGTACATTGAGCAATAATATCAGACAGTGGTTCATTTGCAAGTTGATAGCTGATGCCATACAAGAGACGGTTCTCATTGTATAGCTGTTTTACAAAAAGTACTATAGAAATAGATCATATATATTATACCAAAACTTTATCAGACCAAGAAAAATATCCTAAGAAATTTATCAGAATTATTTAATCTCTTTTAAAACATTGTATCCCAAAATTCTACAACACTTTTTTTTCTTGACAAGGTCACTGATGTATGGAAAAGTTTATATGGTTTACAATAATACCATTATCTTTTGTGCATGGAATGCTCTCTGTAGAAGCGCAGGGGACAGGAGGTGAGTCTACGTAGCAGTACAATAATCACATTATTGAACAAATAACCAGGTTTGTATCCCATTTAAGTGGCAGTGGGTTGCTGAATTAAGGATGGGGCTTTCAGCTGTTTGCTGCAGCTTTTACCTCAAGGTAACTCTACCTTTCTCCACTCTACCAGAGCACATCAGTGATCTCTCAAAGCTGACTGGAGAAGCAGTGCTCTTTGACACAAAAACCATAGCAAGCAACTGGAACACCTCTGCAGTCCTGTGCAGCTGTTTGCAGTGGCTTTGTATATGCCCAGTTACTTCACAAACCTTTATGGGTGCCTATACGCATGCATCAAGGTTGCTCCAATGTGCTGTAATTACATCACATCAGAGCAGACTTGGTTAATTGAGTTTGCTGGAGTGTGGTAAATACTGTGATAAGCTTCAGGTGGTGATTTGATTCAAAAGAGATTCGGCCCAATTCGGTGGCTGAATCTCCAAATCCAAATCGAATCAGGGGACCAACTAAAAGGTCTGAATTGATTCAAAGCTCTTCGAATCCCTGGAAAGGATTTGGAGAGCTTTGATGATTTGGGCAGTCCCCGGTGGCTGCAGCAGGGAGCTGCAGCCGACTCTGTTAAGTACTAGGGATGGGGGAGGGGCAGCTGGGGGAGGGCGAAGATGACCATGGGGAGACTCCTGCCAGCCCCTGCCTGCTCCCCTACCCCCACAACCCCTGCCCTCTCCCCCATAGGTCCCTGCCCACCCCAACTCCTGTTTTTAAAAAAAGCCCTGGTGCTCACTGGGTGCTGCCAGGTGTGAGGGGGCAATCCATGCTGCCCCCCGCTGCCCCATGCTGCATGGGAGGCTCTGAATGAGCCCCCTGATGCTCCCCTCATTCCTCCAGCCCCCTCCCCACGACTGCCCTGCCCAAGCCAGCTCCAGCCCTTTAAGAAAAAAAAATGGAGAAAAGCCCCAGGGCTCACCAGCTCCTGAAGTGGCCTCAGGGCTTCAGGGGGCTTGCTCAGAGACCGTTATGTGGTGGGAGGCAGTGGGGATCACCCCTCACCAGCAGGAACAGAGAGTCTAGGGTTTGTTTTTTTTGGGGGGGGGGGGGTTCTTAAAGGGCCGGCATTACAGCAGGCAGGGCAGCCATGGCGGGGCTTGGATGGGGGACTCTGGAGGCTCTGGGGGCTCATGCAGAGCCCCCTATGCAGTGTGAAGCAGTGGCAGGTATTAGGAATCGCCCCCTCACCACCTGGCAGCACCCGCTGAGTCATGGCTTTTTTTTTTTTACAAGTGCCAGGAGCTGAGGTGGGCAGGGCAGCCATTACCGGGCTCAGGAGAATGGGCCTGGGTGATTTGGAGATTCGGCAACAGATGAATCTCTGAATCAGATTTGGTTGAATCAATTCAGGACAACGATTTGAATCACTGAATCAATTTCAAATTGAGAAGAGAGTTGCAAAGTCAAGAAGGAGTAGTAAATGCTGTACTCTAAGGTCCACAGCAGCAAGCATGCTGATTTTCTATCTCCTGAAAGGATGACAGGATCCTTGAGTGTCTAAAGATATACCCATCAAAGAGAAGCTCACGGAAGTGTCTCCAATATGATGTGCTGAATAGGCAGTAAATTGTGCATCACTATGCCAGTCAAAGCATTGCTGATGCCAAGGGTAAGTACAGACAGTCAAAAAGCCCAAGCCTGAATCAATTCAATGTTCGCAGGTTAGTCTAAGCTGCATAGTTTGAACCAATAAGCCAGTGAACAGACATTCACTTTTGATTCCAGAAATGGCACCACATACCTGCAGTGGCCCAGAAGCCAGGAGGCACTAGAGCACACCTCCTTACTCAGCTGGAGCAGACACCTTGAGCCAAGGCTAGCTCCCCACCCTGTGATGGGGAGTTTGTAGGGGCATTGCAAAGCATCTGGGATTCTGGGGGGACTGTGAGTTAACTTGAATCTGGAGGGAATCTGGGACAGAAGCTCAGTAAACTGATTTAACCTAAATCAGTTATTCTGATACTATATCCACCTCATTTTACCTTAAACCAGTTTTGGTCATTTTGAAAGTGGTTTACGTGCACTGAATTTTTGCTGTATTCATATTTGAACTGGTTTCTGATTACCAGGGATCTGGGTTTTCTGTGTATTATGGAAAAATGCAGTAAGACCTGGATTTTCTCATTTTAAGGAGGAAAAACAGGCTTTTTTCCTTTAAAGGAGAAAAATGTAGGAAACAGTGGGGTTCTCCTTGCAGGCTGGTAGAGTTGCGGTCTGCAAGGGGCTGGGGAAGTGGGGGCTCACTGCTGCGTGCACTCTTGGAGGGGATATGGGGGGGCCATATGGCCCCCAGATTTGTGCATGAGGAGGGTAGACTGCCTGCTGCAGGCTCTGGCTCCTCTTCCGCCCCTCCCACCCAGCAGCAGGACCCAGCATAGCAGGGCAGACTGGGGTAAGTAAGCTCAGTACTGCAGCTGCAAGCCCTGTGCCATCATGGCGACTCACCCCCTGCTCACCCGGCAACTGTGGGGGTGGTAGCGTGGAATTGTGTCCTTTGCTGCTGCCAGGTGGGCAGGGGATGTCTTGCCATGGTGATGTGGAGCTCCCAGTGAAGGCAACGAGCTTTCCTATTTAGTCCTGTTCTACCCTGCCATGCCAGGTCCCACCCACTGGCTTACAGAGGCCTGGAGGGAGGGGCGGGGGGGGACGGTAGCAGGGTGGGGAGCTGTAAGCCTGCAGTGGGCATCCCTCGTCTGCCCCCATGCCACAGGCTCTGCTCTAGCTGTGCTACCTGTGTGGGAGGGGGAGCCAGGCTCTGTGCTCCACTGCAGCAGCTGCTGCCTCCCATGGGTGGCAGCCAGGGTTCGGGTGCTGCTGTGGGCAGCAGGGGGCTACAGATCTGGGTTCCTGGCCCCATAGCCCTGGCAGCTGAGGCCCCTCTCTGGCAGGGCTGTGAGTGGGGGGCTGTGATTGGGGAGTGAGGAGCACTGGCATGGCTGAGGGGCTGTGGGTGGGGAGTGAGAGACACAAGTAGGTTGGGGTGGGCTATGGGTGGGGAGTGATGGCCACCAGCAGGGCTGAGGGGCTGCAGGTTGAGAATGAGGGGCACTGCTTAGTGCCACGAAGCAGTGTATGTGGCGGGGGCAACCACAGCTGGGCCCATGTCCTGGTGAATGAAGGGGGCAGGGGGAGCTCTAATTTTCCAAGATGAAAATCTAAAATCAAGCACCAAAATATATTGGTATTTAGAATTTATTTTATTATAATGACTGAGGCACTAGTAAGCTTCCAAACTGCTTAAAAATTGTAACTATATCAATAAAACATTGTGTTCAACTGATACCTATATATATATAGTGGCATCTCATTTTACTTGCACATTTTGCCATGACTAAAATGAAACACCACTACACACACACACACTAGTGATGTTTCATTTTAATCACAGAAAAATGTGGATTTGCAGTTTTTTAAATCAGAGAATTTGCATTTTTTATCAGAGAATTTGCAATTTTTAAACCGAGAAAACCTGCTGATCACTTATACCAGCTTATGTGTAATTTCTGTCCTTAGCCCAAGGACAGAGTTCATCTCTAGGTGAGAGCAAGCAGGAGGTCTATGAAGAGACGACAGTTTTTATTGCATCTAGGGCTTGACTGGAACCCTAATTTGTGAAGCCTACATAGGGAATCATTGGAATTTTCCCTCAGCGTTGTGATAACCCACCCTGCTTCAGTGAACAATGACAGCTTTTGGTGGTACACGCCAGCTTCACGCTTCCAGGGATTGTAGGAATTATAGACACCTTAGACCCTTGCACTGTACCTCCAGGCAGATGTTCTACTAGTGGGGACCTTGAATCCTGATTTATTTCAACCGCATCATATCCCAACTTGAAACAAGCCCAGAGACTAAAACAATGAGGCTTACAGTAATAAAAATCAAAATAATGTGTTTTGGATGTAGGAGAATGATGAGATCAAGAGATGATAAAATTACTAGAACATATATACACAGTTCTAAGCCAGCTTAACATCTTAGGGGATGCTTTGCAATTTTATATCATTTCTGTTAGTTATGATGATGCAGTGGGTAGTGATTTTCCAAGTGTGCACATGGAAGCAGTCAGATAACAGAACACATTATGATACTGTCCTGCGGTTCAGAGATCTTGCATGGACTTTCTCTCCCCTCAGGCCCGAAGTGCAAGAGATATATGTTAAACAGTGTGTATGCATGTCTGTGCACTGTCTGTGAAGACATCTGCACTTTAACCAGGAAAACACTTAAGCACACGATAAATGTTAATCTGTGGGTAGTCAATATCATGTAAGATTGAATTTAAGAGCCTGGGGTCATTTGTTTGAACCAGAAGATAAAATAACACCTGGTTGTTGTCCTCTGGGTTTAGGTTCAAGAAGGGAGTTTCCCTGGTTTCTGACACGTCCTTGGCACCAAACTCAATGACTTGGACGATGTGGAGGTGAAGATCCGGATCCTGATACCAGCACTTTAAAAGTTCTGCTACTTTACTGTTGTTAGTAAGTGTTGTCTTTCTCTAAATAATTATTTGCTGCCCTTTACATTTTAGAAGTAGAGTATTTATTCTTTTTTATATTATTCAGAGAAATGACACTGATTAGTACTAATTTTTTCTTAACTTTTTGGCTTAACTCTTTCTTGACCAAGAGAAAATAGATAGCAAAGGAGGGCTGCCTTTCAGCTGAGACCAGATGAATAGGCTGGCTGAGGAGCCTGAAATTTTGCTGAACATTGTTCAGTTTTTAAGATTTAAGATCCCAACACATGTGTTTGTGTATATAATTTGTAGGTTGCTGTGGCATTTTATTTCAGCAATGTAGCAGATTCAGAGTGAATGGCAAAACTAATGGCTTATTGTTCGTGAACATCAGAAAGCCAAGCGTAAGCAATCCCATAAGTGCTAGTTGCATTTCCCACTGGTGTTGAATAGACAGTCTGATAGATTGCTTTACAAAACATATAGCATGTCTCTTAGAAATGAGTAAGGCTGTGTTTAATTCATAAAATAATTTGTGACCATGGAAAATAATTGTTGTGCAGGTCTTAGGGCATAGATTAATGCAGGAAAGGCACAGATCCTATTGCGGCTAAAGCATTTCAGTAAGGTAATTTGTTATGTGAAGGTTCTAGTCAATCTATTAATTTGTCACATCTAGAGGTGGCATCATTAGACTGTAAAAAACCTTGGGCAAACTGGTTGAAACAGACTTCTAGAAGATGGAAAACTCCTTCCACGCCCTTTTAAAAGTGCTTAGATGAGTGTAAGAGCCCCCTTGCTGTCTGAACATAGCACCTTCCTCACAAGGAGGAGGAACAGAGACATGAGTGTGCCTGGTTGTAAATTAACTGTAAACTCCCTATTTTATATTTCAGTGATATTTGGGACATTTCAACTGCTCCTTATATTGGGACCATTCCTCCCTCTTCTCCCCCCCACAATTTCCTGATTGCCACTTAGATAGGAAAATACCTGAAGAGAAATAAAGAAAATGCTATTTTCCCCCTGCCACACTGTCTTAAATACACTGTCATGTGAAACCCCGCTATATGCAGCAAGAGGGAGGAGTCTTGTACTCTGTTCCAGGCCAGGAGGTATGTCTGTGTCCTGTAGTTTAGTTCATAGATATTACTGACTAGGGCATGGCCATAAGTACTTGCATTTTTTATGTGCTCATTGCTCAGATACTTTTAAGGTTAATCTCACAAGATGCAAAATTTTGTTTTACAAATAGTTTGTTTCTCCCATGCTGGTTTTAATAAGTATTTGATTTCTCAGCCTTCAACATCTGTGAGACAGAATCCATGTTTTAAAGCAATTACTGACACCTGCTTAAACCTCAGTGTGTCTGGGGCCAAATAAAGAATAAACTTAAAGCTTGGTAATCTTAAAGCAATTTCAGATGTTGGCTTTAAAGTCATGGTCAGTATCAGCCAAAGTTCCAAGCTGTAGCAGAAATGTTGCCATTAGTTCATCCTGATTGCAGTTATAATCTTGACATTTTCATGTTAGAAAGTGTTTGCCTTTTACATTTTAAGGTAAAACAAGGAAGTTGTAAGACTGATAGTGAAGGGAATATTTGGTGATACATAAAGATTTAGGCTAGGGACAGAAATTATGCATAAACCAGTATAAGTAATTGGAAACTGGTTCAAATCTGTAACACAACAAAAGTTCAGTGCACATAAGCTGCTTTCAAAATGACCAAAACTGGTTTAAGAAAAACCTGAATGGATGTAGTATCAGATTTAACTGGTTTAGGTTAAATTGTTTTATTGAATTAGTTCCAGATCCCTTCCAAATTCAAGTTAACTCACAGTCCTCCAGCATCCCAGGATGCCTGGCACCTCCCCTACAAGCCCCCATAGCAGGGTGGGTGGGCTAGCTTTTTCCCAAGCTGTCTGCTCCAGCTGAGCAGGGAGGTGTGCTTTACTGCCCCATGGCTTCTGGCCTGGCCACTGCAGGCATATGGCTGCATTTCCAAAATCAAAAGTGAATGTCTGTTCACTTGCTTATTGGTTCAATCTACTAAACTGAGACTAACCTGCAAAGATTGAATTGTTTCAGCCACAGGATTTTTGACTGTCTGTACTTAGCGGTAGAGGAAAACACTCCTCCCAAAGGGCATGTCTCAAACCAACCAAAGTAGGGAAATTCAGAGGCAAGGTTAACACACCATTCTCAATTGATTCCAATCATTTCAAGGGTCTTTAAAAATGCATAAGCTTACATAAGATGTCTAGCATCATGTAGCAGCATGAAATGACAATGCATCTGGCTTTTTCAGTGAATCCAGCATGGAGGATCTGGGAGTGGATGTTTAACTTACAGCAGCCCTACCAATCTGTTTCTAGATGCTTTACTATCTTTATGGCTCTATTTACAAAAGAGTGAAATCCCCAGTTTCCAATTTTAATGTCACTAGTCATCTGTAACTTTAGTAAGAACAGTGTAGGAAAACATGAAATCTGCTCCCTCCTCATTTCTACCTCCTCCTCCCCTTTTCCTTTCTCTTTTGAAATGTTCTCACTGCCTGCTAGTCTAGTACTGCTTGTTAACTGGCTGCCAGTCTGATTTTTCACAAGTTTGCCACGTTGCAGTGACAGGACCATGTCGGGGCCCAGATGCTTCAGAGTAAATAAATAGAACATCTGGGACTTGGAAGCAGGCCGACTCTGTATTATGGAAAAAGCTGGTGTGGAAACATATCCAAAGAACACACAGCTGGAAACTGTTAACTTGGAAGAAGAGGGGAAGAAAAAGGAGAAAATCAAGAATTACTACTGCTTGAAATGTTGTGCCTTGTAATTGCTGAGAACTCAGTTTATAGAGCAGTTAAATTAATAGCATTCCTGAAAAATTGATAGTTTAAAATAATTGACCTCATGTAACATGAAGGCAGATCAGGGTGGGAGGCTTGACTCCTCGCTGTCTGGTTTTCTTGAATGTATGTGCTAACATCTTAGCTATTTGAATTCACAAATTAGACTGGTGGGAGTATGTTGGTGGTAGAACAACAAAACTGCCCTTCTTGGAGCCATGCTGTTGAGAACCACTGCTAGTTCCCAGACTCCAGGGCAGCCTGTGTCACTCAGGGTGTCTGCCCTAGAGCTGTGAAGTGTTAAGTGTCTGAAAAGGAGGATAATGCTTACATTGCATCATTCACACAATAGTAGGAGCAGCACCCCAGATAGATGATACATGAAGATGAATTAGCAGTAGCTTTGGAGGGGGCTGCTCCAGCCAACTATCTGAGCTAAAGACTGAATACCTCACTTATTTCACTCATAGGGGGGAAAAGAAGAGAGAATTTAAGTAAAGGAAAAATAGGATGGGGGAAAGGGGGACCCAAAATTGAAGTAAAGTGACTTTTTTATATATATGCTTTGATTTACAAAGATCATATAATAAAAAGTACTCAAACACTAAGTGACCCCCAGCAATTATTGAACTGTGTTCCAAAGGAAAATAACTTCATGCTGTGAAGCTTGTAACAGCAGTAGCCACTAGTTCTAATGTAAGGAGACATATCAAGCCACACAGATATAGCACACAGTCTATATTTCATATTGACATTATATTAAAATAACATTTTTACTGCAATCTGCTGGGCAATTAATGACATTTTTTAGGCCAACCACTATGTAACAGGATGCCAGGGACTCTCGGTTACTATCGAGAAGGAGCTAGCAGTGAAGAGAACCCCAGGGTCAGGCTGCTTGCTAAGATTAGCAGAACAGGCTACCCAAGCACCTTAAGTTGCAACAGTGCTTACTACAGAGCTCGTGGCACTGAAATAGTACAATAGGGCAGAGACTACTGAGGATGGTGGTCTGCTTAATACAAAACTAGCTGTACCACCCATAGTACTAGGTACCAGAGCACTAGTTCCTATCCCAGCAGCTGGAAGTGACCCTGAGGACCACCCAGTTAGCCTAAGGAAAGAGCCTCAGCTACATATAAACTCCAGGTTTGAGCCAAGGAAGGAGCTCTACATGAGGCTGACTGAAACAGAGGAACTGCTTGAGACCCCCACACTAGGCTCATTACCAGTAAGGTGCTGAGAGCTGACTATAAGTGAGACTTTCTTATGCAGCCAGAGTGCTTGATTTTAGTTATGGCCTGATGGTTGGCTTTTCCATTAGAGTTGTATCTGAAGGACCAGGACTGGGACTGACAGGAGAGGCAGAGGTCCTAGTGGTGCCTGAGGAATGCATGAGGATTGCAAGCCCTGCAAGGGGCTGGATTCAAAAACTGCTGAGGAAGGCTGCAGCCCACAGGCAAGTGTACAGACAGAGGCCTTGAGGGGTGCAGCCAGGGCCCAAGAGGGGCATTAGTAGGGCTCTAGGGGCAAAACTACAACACTTGAGGGGCAAGAGCTGAGCCTGTAAAGGGGAAGTTGGATCCTGGAGGAGGCAGACCCAAACCCTAGGGGTTGAGGCCAGAAGCTAGACAAGAGGAGATACCTGCCTGGGGTCAAGGACTTCTCCCCCAAGGTGATGAACTGTTAACACCTGGAGGGTGTGAGCAGGGCTAGAGGGTCTGTCAGAGGTCACAAGTAGCTGTAAGTTGCTAAGTTACCAGAGTCAGTGAGGATATAGAGATAGCCAGGCCAATGACCCCCTGGGATGTGTGGAAGCCTCCCAACTCTTTTCTCTTAAAGCAGCATCAAAGGTGCGGCAGGAAAAGAAAAGGGAGAAATTCCAAACCCAGAGAGGCAGAGACTGAGAGGCCACCGGGACAAGATCAAACCAGTCCTGGACCCAAGTCATGCTACACACTGATTACAGGTAGCAGCCCAATAGGCTAGTGAAGACATCTGCTATTGTATAGCTAAAGCAAACTGTTGTGTATACCTGAATAATACATTCACCATAAAATAGGGTAGGGCAAAGTTATAGGGCTCTCTTCTCATTGTCAGCTTCCTGCTCCTTGTGTACATGTTCATTCACATTTGTCTTTGCCTACATGTAAGATACAGTGAGGGTACTCAGAAAAAACTCTGGATCAACTCTGGAAAGTTGAGATCCTTGTTCTTTCTCTGTAACAGGGCTAAGATGTAGTTTATGTGATTCAGAAACAAGTGCTATGTCATGCTTCAGCTTTAAAAATTTAAGGATTCTGCAATTCTGCCACAACATCAGCTTTTTTTCCCCCAGGTTACCCTAGGAAATTATATAGGCCCTCTCCTGGTATTGTCTGAGCACCTAATAGTGAGACAGGCAAGGGACAACTGAGTTGGGAAATGGGGAGACTGGACAGGGGCAGGGCTGAAAGTAAGACTTACTGGGTAAGGACCTCAGGACAGGGTAAGAATAGTACTGACTATGTGCAGAAGATGGGACTGAGATGAGGGGCCAGTTCACTTGGACTGAAAAATATTAGAGGAGATTATGGCAGAAGGGGGTCATATGTGTATGGAATATACAAAAAAGTCTGTGTCCACTAGAACCTCACTTCCTCTTAATGCCAGGAAGGGAACCCAGGATTCTGGAGTCTTACCATTCTCTGTGATCACCACGTATCTGTGAAACCCATTGACAAAATGTCTCCATTTGCCTCTGCTGTCCTTTTACATACAAGATAAAAACCTAACTGCAGCAGCAGAAACCTGTATTATGGTTTTAAAAGTTCCAACCCTGTTGATGATCCACGTTTGTGCTAATGGACATGATGGAATATCTGGTTTTTCCATTTGTTTTTATTTAAAGCAAGGAGTTATACGCAGGCACACTTCCTGTAAAGAATGTTACTAGGTTGAGAAGTCAAGCAGTGAAAATTTCAGAAATGCCAACATTATAATTGCCTCTGCACCTGATTGTTGTCCTCGGATGCTTATCTATTATGATACAGCTTTTTATTACATGATTTTTACCTCTGCAGCTTCAGTGAAGAACCATTCCATGCTGTCAAACTTCTGTTTTGTCCTTCATGTGGTGCAGTGGAAGGGAACAGGTGGTATATAGGAGCATTGAGTATAGTCCTTGCCACCATGGATTTATTCCTGGTAAGACTTTTTTCCCCCATCTTGTTTCCCTTTTCTCAGTTCATTTTCATAGTCTAACCAATTCTGAGGTTATGCAGTGCTATGGTGACCTCCACAGTGTTACTGGCTGAGTGCCTTTCACAGCATTGATTCAACATCCCAGATAACTGGATGTTTCATGGATATGCAGTTTTTAAAGAGTATCGTTACTCTTTCTTCAAGATATAACTTCCATTAAATGTAACCCTTAAGAAGAATGTACAATGTGATCATAGCTGTTGTCTGATGTACTCCCTAACACAAAGGACCTTGGCTAGGACTAATATAGATTGCTCTAAATTAGGCTGCTCCTAATGAGTGCAGCAGCCATCTTGACCTGGGCAAATGTTTTCCATGCCTAGTGCGGCATGGCTGGTAGAGGAAGGCACACCTTAAATCTTGCCGACTGTGCTACCAACAGCAACTAGAATTTCAGATCAGTGTTATATATATTCCAACATCATCTTAATTCTGTCTCTTCATCTTTTGTTTCCCCCCCTCTAACTTTCCAATGCAAGCCTCAAAGCACCAGCATTCAAGAGGCACTCTGTCTGCTATTCTGATTGTTGCCATGTAGGCCAAGTTTGGACTTGGAAGACTGAGACTTGAGATCCTTCACCTGTGAAGAACCACCTGTAGCAATGGCTAAATGGAAGTGGAGAGTGGATTTGAGAATTTTACCACTGTGTCATTTAACTAAACTCTGAAGAAGTTAGGTGGCAGTGGGAAGAACACCAGTGACGATGAGGCTACTACTGACACTGCCACCACTAATAAAAAACCTCCACTAGCTGTTTATCCCATCATTCCAAGTGCTTACACTCTCTAGAAAAATATGAAGGATCAAGGGAGGATTGGGTGTGGAGGTCTGGGTATTGTTTTCTTCTGATGCTAACAGTTTTTTGGGTTTTATGTGTTACAAGAGAGTTTGGACTATGTATGCAACACAGCATCCAGCTCCCAAACAGGTTGGAGTCTTCTGAAGAAAATGGGCTATGATGGAAAATTTGGGACATCACTTGGCTACCCAGTTATGTGCATGGGAGTTCATTGCCTTTTGGAATTCTGAATGGCCGGATTCAGAGAGAGTTTATCAGCGGAGGGGTTGATTATACAATGGCTCTGTTCAGAGAGATTTTTGAGTACCTCTGATTTTCCTTTCCTTTAAAAAAAAAAAAATTGAATCATTGATTATCTCAGACCAGCCAATTTTGTGAACTGGTGAAAAATGAAGGAGAATCGGTGGTCAATGACAAAAGAGTAAAGGAACCCCAAATCCAGGAATTGTTCAACAGACCATTAAAGCATTCTCCAAAAGCAAATCTGGCCAGGAGTACACATGCTCCACTTGTTGTGGAATGAAGGGAAAGTAGTACTGAGGGAAAAGGCCAGATAACTGGTATTCAGCAAGAATTTGCTAACCCACAGTCACTGGACCATTGAGAGCAATTTTAGTCAATTAGAAGAATGACACAGTGAAACAAATAGCTGTGGGGAAACAAAAAGTCCTCCAGGAAATCATAAAAATAATGATGGAAATTATTCTTAGAAAGGTTAATAAAATGAAATATGAGGTCCAAGCCACTGTTATGAAGCTTCTGTTATGAAAAAGCAAATAAAACAGATGAGGAATTAGCATAGTTGTTTAAAGAGATAAAGTACTTAAAATAATATGATATGTATTAAGACTTTTAATACTATGAGAATACCAGGAAACAGATTCAGTTTGAATATCTGAAGTTATGTCAATCAGAGGAAAGGAAAAGGAAGAAAGAAAGAAAAACCTTTGAGTGAAATCCTGGTGTCACTGAAGCCTGAAGAAGTTTTGCCATTTCTTTTAGTGGTACCAGATTTATCATCATTGGGCATGTCTACACAAGACACGTTACTGCGTGTTAGCCTAATTTACTGTGCAGTACAGACATGTGTCTACACATGCATGCTCTTACTGCTCAGTAAAAATGGCTAATCACAGCTAAATTTGATACTCGCATTTTCAGGTATCGTATATAGGTGCACAGTAATGCACATGTAGATGTGACTCAGCACTAAGTTCAGTTCTGGATCTGCCTCGCCACTAGAGGGCTGGCCTGAGCCCAGCTCCAGGGCTCCTGGCTGGGTGTCTCTTCTTCCCTGGGGCTGGGCTGCCTCTGTGACAGTCCCTAGCTGCAGGCTATAGAAGCCTTCAGCCATTTTGTGCCCTGGGGCACATATCACAGGAGGCTGCACATTGCACAGGAGCATGGTAGGACCTGTGTACTGCCCTGGACATGCCACAGGCTGCCTCCACCTGCTTTGCCTGCAAACCTGAGCTGCTGCTTGATCAGTGCCAGGCCACACAGATGCCAGGGCACCCCCAAGGATGGAGGATGGGATTTACCTCCAAGGAGGAATATTCTGCACTGGTCCGGTCCTTCAGGGAGCAAACCAGGAAAGCCAAGGTTGCAACTGAACTCCAACTAGCTTCAAGCATCAAGGACAATAAAAAGTCCTTTTTCAGATATGTGGGGAGCTGGAGGAAAAATAAGGGCAACGTTGGACCCCTGCTGAACCAGATGGAGCAAATGACAACTGACGCCCAGGAAAAAGCCAACCTATTAAATGGGTACTTTGTGTTGGTCTTTCATCAGTCCCATGGGACG
>NW_017728886.1:232159850-232162333 GCF_001723895.1 Crocodylus porosus
GACGAGAACCTGATGGTGTTTAACACCGAAAAATGCAAGGTTCTCCATCTTGGGAGGAAAAACCTGCAGCATCCTTATAGGCTCGGCATTGCTACTCTGGCTAGCACCACAGAAGAAAGAGACTTGGGGGTCATCATTGACCACAAGATGAACATGAACCTGCAATGCGATGCTGCAGCTAGTAAAGTGACCAAAAATGCTGGCTTGCATCCATAGATGCTTCTTAAGCAAATCCCGGCACATCATTCTCCCATTGTACTCGGCCTTAGTGAGGCCACAGCTGGAGTACTGTGTCCAGTTTTGGACTCCACAATTCAAAAAGGATGTGGAGAAGCTTGAGAGAGTCCAGAGAAGAGCCATGTGCATGATCAGAGGTCAGGAAGACAGACCTTATGATGAGAGGCTGAGATCCATGGGGCTCTTTAGCTTGGAAAAGCACAGGCTCAGGGGTGATCTGATGGCTGTCTATAAGTTTATCAGGGGTGACCACCAGTACCTAGGGGAAAGTTTATTCACCAGAGCGTCCCAAGGGATAAATGGTTATAAACTACTGCAAGCCTGTTTCAGGCTGGACATAAGGAAGAATTTCTTTACTGTCCAAACCCCCAGGTCTGGAATAGCCTGCCATCGGAGGTGGTTCAAGCACCTAAATTGAACACCTTTAAAAGCAAATTGGATGCTGCTCTTACTGGGATCCTATGACCCCTGCTGACTTCCTGCTCTTTGGGTCGGGGCCTGGACTTGACTATCTCCCAAGGTCCCTTTCAGCCCTAATGTCTGTGAAATCCACAGAGGACTGCACCCCCTTACCAGCCCAGGCACCTCCCCAGGGCTGCTTGCAGGCTGCCTTTGGCAGCAGGGCCAGCACCAGCTCCCTGCTGCTTGCCCCCAACAGCCTGCCCTATGCCTGCAGGTGCTGTAGGGCATTGCCTCCACCACCTGGTTCCCAGTCCATTACCAGGCCCCTGTGCTCGGCACTGCTGGTACCTGCCCAGGGCTAGCAACACAGAGACAGCCACATGGGGTCCTAGAGAGATGGCACAGGATGCAGCATGTCATCCTCATCCCCCTGGCCTGGCTCCATCCACTTGCGCACTCCTATGCCATCCACCTGGGGCTCCAATTGGACCCAGGAGGAGATTAAGGATCTCATGGTGCTCTGGGGTGATGTAGAGGTCCAGAGGCAGTTCAAGCAGGGGAAGTGCTTGTATACCCACATTTATGAGGCCCTGTTAAGTGGGATGCAGCAGTGAGGGCATTCCTGGTGGGCACAGCAGTGCCACATAAAGGTCAAGGCCTTATGGGCACAGTTGGTGCCTGTGACCGACCACAATCGTCAGTCTGGTCATGCCCACAAAACCAGGCCACGATCCTGCAGCTTTCATCAGCACGAATGGCCTGCCTGAGCCCCTGCCCCACACTGACCCCTCCCATGTCACTGGAGGAGGAGCCCTCGGGTGCTCAGCAACCTGCCCAGCTCCCCAGCTGCTATATCCACTAGGAGGTTGGGGATCTCTGGCTAGCAGCTGCCTTGGCCACTGTGTAGCCCGAGACCCTGCCACAAAGAGCCAGCCATATCACTACCAGCTATCAGCAGAGCCAGCTTCTCCCTGTGGGGGGGCCCTGGCTGGGTGCTAGTGCACCATGCACCATGGGCCATGGACACCAGGTGCAGCTGAACTCCATCACCATTGGGGAGGTCCACGCCAAGGTGCCAGTCATGCCAGCCCCAGGCACACATTAAGTCCTGCACTAGGGACATGGCCCTGCAACCCCTGCCCCTATCTCTGGCCCCTGCCTTCCTTCCCCGCCCAGCTGGCCCATACTCCCCTGGCCTCAGGTTCCCCCCCCCACCCCCCCATCACAGCGTGCAGACAGGTAAGACATAGTTCAAAACTTTATTCAGCAATCCGTGTCCCCACAGCTGGGTGGGCATGGGCCTCTGACACCCTGAAGAGGGTGTCAATGCCAGTGGCAATGTCCTCCTCAGTAGTGGGAGGCAGGGACATGTAGCGCTGCCACAGGTTGCCCTCCAGGTGGCAGGAGAGGTTGCAAGGCAGCCAAAGCTTGCCCCCTGCACCGTCATAACTCAGGGTCCAAAACCAGTGTCCGAGCAAAAATTTTAAATGTATGCTGATAACACAGGGAGTTAGGTCTGAACATGTGCAGACAAGGCTAGTAAGCCAGCATGTGCCCCCTATACGACCTATTGGCTTATCAATCACAACTGACCTAGTTTTGTAACAACACGCATGCTCAGTTCTTCTTAGTACTGAAGAAAGCATGATGTAATTAGACTAGAAATTTCTAAGAACAAAGCAGCCTGATTGGCTACCTGGTTGCCTTAAAAGACTTGTGAGCCCCTCACCTGGGGGGGAGAGATCGGAGTGACAGGGGAGAGACTCAACCTGAGAGCAGAGACTGCCTTGGCAGAGACTGTCTCGCAGGGAGAGTGTGGCAGGACGGCCCCTAGGGGTGCCGTG
>NW_017728886.1:232162697-232165896 GCF_001723895.1 Crocodylus porosus
CTCTTGCACTCCCCACCCACACTCGGGCCTTCTATGCCCCCACTGGGGCCCTTGGTCATGTCTCTTGCACTCCCCACCCACACTTGGGCCTTCTATGCCCCCAGTGGGGCCCTTGGTCACGCCTCTTGCGCTCCCCGCCCACACTCGGGCCTTCTATGCCCAACTCGGGCATACGCCCCACTGGGCTCTTCCCAGTTGGGGCTTCCAATTGGGGCCTGTCCCGGTAATGCCCACGCTGGGCTGGGGGCGGGATTCCCCCACTGCCTAGACCCACCTTCCTGGCCCCCCACCCTACTGGGCTTCCGCCTCTACTGGACTCTTCCCGAAGTCGCCCAGTGGGCTGGGGTCGGGACAACCCCACAACGCGGCACCCTCCATGGTGCCAGGAACTCCCCCACCTTACTGAGGAGCTCCTGCTGAGGCCGCCTCCACCCCTACAGCCTCGCCCGGTCCTCCAGTGTAATAATTACAACTGCACAAAACTATGCTTGGTCTCTCACATACCTCCATCAGGGTTCTCTCCACCCCTGCATCATCACAGCCGGTCAGAGTGGTCAGGCTGCAACCACTGGATGGGCTGCTCAGCATTCCCGCAGAGCTCCTGCTCCTGTGGCTGCCAGAGGGGAACTGTTTCTGGCCTCAGCCTTCCCTGCTTCCCAGGCTTCCCTGGCGGTCAGCTGATCTAATCAGCTTCCAACAACTAACACCTGTTGCCTTAATAACTGGCAGCCAAGCCATTCCCTATCTTCAGTAGCAGGCAACTCAATAGTCCTGCTACAGAGAGATTGACCCAACCTGAAAGCAGAGGCTGTCCTGACAGGGACTGCTTCTCAGGAAGGCCTTTAGGCCCACCGGTCTTCTCACCGTTGCAGTTTGCAATTCATTCGTTTTCGATCTTGTATCGATCTCTATACTGATCTTCTGGCTACTGACCTTGGCTCTGGCATTTGGCCGACCTCGATCCTGATTAGCCTGAACTGCTTCTCGACCACCGACTACGACATTGCTACATCCTTCGGCATCGACTTTGGCATCGCACTCAACCCATTTTCATCCATGTTGGACTTTTCATTGTGCTACAGTTTCGTTGTTTGTTCTCCCGATCTATGAGCTGTTGACCAGTCCTGGGACTATCGAGTTGGGCAGCCGCACCTAGCTAGAAAGCAAGGGCTCAGCTCGAGAACCCTGTGGACCAACAGACCCCTTTGTTGTCGTTACGTTCCTATACTGTAACTGAACAAGCAAGTCTTCTGCCTACACTCCACTAGCGTAAGTAAATAAAATCCAATTTGATTGAAACCGCACATGTCCTGTACCGCTCAGACTCCTCACCACTAATCTCGCCTGTTCCGTACTGAAACCCTTGGCCCACTGTGACCTTGGGGCCACTGTTCCCTGACAACCAGGAGTGCAGGTGCACCCAGGGCACCAGGAGAATCATCATCAGGGCATAGTGGCTAAGGTGCCCCTCAGCCTGTACAAACAGCTCATCATGCACTTCCTGGGGCACTTGCAGCAGGGGCATGCTAGGCATGCAGTGGCGGCAAAGGGTGCTTTGGGGTGCATCTCCAGAGATGCCCTGGGAAAGGACTGGGGGAGGCAGGCTGGTGGCAGGGGGGCATGGCCTGGAAGGATCAATAGATTCATAGATGCTAGGGTCAGAAGGGACTTCAAGAGATCATCGAGTACAACCCCCTGCCTGGGAAGGAACAAGTGCTGGGGTCAGATGACCCCAGCCAGGTGCCTATCTAGCCTTCTTTTAAAGAACCCCAAGGTAGAGGAGAGCACTGCCTCCCTTGGAAACCCATTCCAAATTTTGGCCACCCTTACCGTGAAGATGTTTTTCCTGATATCTAGCCTAAATCTGCTGTCTGTCAGTTTGTGACCATTGTTCCTTGTTATCCCAAGAGGTGCCCTGGTGAACAGAGCATCTCTAATCCCTTGCTGCATCCCCCTAATGAATTTGTAGGCAGCCACAAGATCACCTCTCAGCCTTCTGTTCCGGAGGCTGAAGAGGTCCAGGTCCCTCAGTCTCTCCTCATAGGGTTTGTCCTGTAAGCCCCTAATCATACGAGTGGCTCTCCTCTGGACCCTCTCAAGTCTATCAACATCCTTATTGAAGTACAGCACCCAAAACTGGATGCAGTACTCCAACTGTAGTCTGACCAATGCTGCATGAAGGGGAAGTATCACCTCCTTGGTTCTATTTGTCATGCATCTGCTGATGCATGATAAAGTGGGGTTAGCTTTGCTGATGATTTCATCACACTGACAACTCATGTTCATCTTGGAGTCCACTATGACTCCAAGATCCCTTTCTGCTTCTGTGCTACTGAGAGGGTCACTTCCCAGACAGTAGGTGTGCTGGATATTTTTGCGCCCTAGGTACAGCACATTGCACTTGTCCTTCTTGTACTGCATCCTATTGTGTACTGCCCACTTTTTCTAACCTGTCTGCCTGCAGTTGTTCCCTACCCTCCAGAGTGTGCACTTCACCCCACAATTTAGCATCATCCACAAATTTGAACAGAGTACACTTCACACTCACATCCAATTCACAGATGAAGATATTGAAGAGTACAGGTCCAAGGGCTGAATCCTGTGGGACCCCACTACCCACATCCTTCCATAGTTTCATAATTTCATAGTTTGTAGGGTCGGAAGGGACCAGAGCACATCATTGAGTCCAACCCCCTGCCATGGCAGGAAAGAGTACTGGGGTCAAACGACCCTGGCAAGGTGTTCATTTAGCCTCCTCTTAAAGACCCCCAGGGTAGAAGCCAGCACCACTTCTCTTGGAAGTTGGCTCCAGATCCTAGCCACCCTGACCACGAAGTAGTGCCTCCTGATATCTAGCTTAAATCTACTCTCTGCCAGCTTGTGACCATTATTCCTAGTCACTCCTGGTAGTGCACGGGGAAACAGGGACTCCCCCAGTGTTTGCTGGTCCCCTCTGACTAGTTTGTAACAGGCCACTAGATCCCCCCTCAGCCTTCTCTGATGGAGACTGAACAGGTTCAGGTCCAGTAGCCTCTCCTCATAGAGTCTGTCCTGCTGCCCCCGATCATGCAAGTGGCCCTCCTCTGGACCCCTCTCCATGTTGTCCACATCCCTCTTGAAGTGCGGCACCCAGAAATGGACGCAGTACTCCAGCTGCAGCCTGACCAGTGCCGCATAGAGGGGGAGGATCACCTCCTTG
>NW_017728886.1:232166605-232172718 GCF_001723895.1 Crocodylus porosus
TGTAGAAGGCCACCAGGTTGGTCTGACAGGACCTGCCTCTAATGAACCCATGTTGGTTGCCCCTAAGCATAATCTCCCCTGCTGTCCCCTCCAAGCTGATACTGACCCATCTACTACCACTCTCTGGGTGCAACTGCTAAGTCAATTTGCCACCTGCTGGACTGTGTAAACATCTGTGTTAGAGCCTCTTAAGGAGGTGGAGAGATGGTGAGAGAAGGACATCGCCCAGGGGGAGGCATTCTTGGCTGAGCTACTGGCTCTGAAGTGGGAGCACCTGAGGATCATGCAGGTGTAGAATGCCATCGACATCTAGGCAGTGGAGACCATGAACAATGACCACTGGACCCTGGTTACCCTTCTGGGCCAGCAGTTATGTGCATGCCCCCTGCTGGCTGGCCCCTGGCCCTGGCCCCATAGGGCCTCTGGTATCTGCCCGCCACCCCACAGCAGGCTCCTGTCTGGGCCTGGGAGGTCCTCCGATGCACCCTGCCTGGGCCCAGGCCTGGTTTGGCCACTTCAAGGTAGGCATTGGGGGCCACCAGTGGCCCTTGAGGTGGCTAAAGGCACACTTGATGAGAACACAGGTTCAGCCAAGGAATCAATTAAAGTGGGCCTGGTGAGGGCCCAGTGCAGGGCCTCATCATCCATGGAAGGAGTGGGTATACTGGGTCCTTGATGAGCAGGGGTGGGATGATGATGGCACCCAGCCGTAAGTCCTCCACTCCTGGCACAAAGCACCCACTCTCCACCAGCATGCTGAGCCCAGGTTCCTGAATACATGCACACCCAGCTGGCTCTGATATGGGTGAAAGTCCCCTGGTGATTGACAACTGCCTGCAGGACCACTGAGTGGAACTCCCTGTGGCTATAATAAGGGCAGTCTCTATGGGGTGGGCAGATCACTGGGATGTGTGTCCTGTCCAGGGTCCCTGTCCAGGGAATCCCAGAGCACAGTACTGTGTGACCACCACCTGGGGGGGTGCAGATCAGAGGATGGGGTTTGCCAGCATGTCCTGGAGGGTGCTGCCTAGGATGGCCTTCCCATCAGTAGCCTTGCCCACCCTGAACAAGTGCCACACATACTAAAAGCTGGCAGGAATGGCTAACTTGAGCAGCACCAGAAACAGGCAGGTGTAGGCAGGAGGGGCTGGATAATGCCAGTATCCTGGTGCTCCAGGTGGCCCGAAGCTTGTGGAGCAGGTCAGCAAGGATGACCTGGGTCATCGTAAGGGCATCAACCCCACTGCTCATCCCAATCATGTTGTACCAGGTGCTGCCACCAGTCCCAGCTGGTGTGGCAGGCCCAGAGGTGGTTGGGCTAGAGGGCCAGGAAGACAACAGTGGCCACGGGGGTGGCCTCCTGCAGCCCCTTATCGGCGTGGATGGCAGCAGCAGCTGCACAGCAGCAGGGGCCCTGGGAGGTTGTGCAGTGTAGAGGCAGATGGTCACTGCATGTGGAGGAGCCAGGTGGAGTGAGATGTCTGTGGAACAGGCAACAGTGACCAAGATGGCCAGCAGGATTGGGGGACCCTTGTCACTTGCAGCCAGGGACTGGGGCAGCCATAGTCTACGAACCATCAGGAACACAGAGGGGGCACGAATAGAGCTGCCACATGCTGCCTCTGTGTGTGCCATGGCATGTCATCTGAGCACTGGAACTGGCTGCCCAGAGATCAGAATGTGGGGCTGTGTTTTAAGATGGCTGCCAAGGGATGACAGCTGAGTCTGACTTCAAACATAGCTGCTAAGTTCTGGCAGCTAGGGCTGGACACTGAAGCCCCCCACAATGGCCACACTGGCACATGGCAAGTGCCTGCACATGTAGACACCTACCCAAACTCGCTTACCATGCAGTAAATCTAGTCACACCTAAATGCACATGAAGACATGCCCATTATAGTTTTAAATAGCGAGATGTATTTAATTCATCTTAAATCTTTTCCATTCTTTTTCTGCAGAAAACCTCTACTTAAGTGAAGCATCACTAAAAATGCTGTCTTGTTCTTTGGTTGTTAAGGATTGAAACTCAGTGTGTTTTATATATGTATGAAATATTTAGATGCATATATGTATATACACAAACACACACACACACACACACACACACATACACACACACACCCCTACAGTACTATCACTGGAAGATTATAACATGTATAGGTTAAAAATCATAAAGTGTTCAAGTTCCATTTTCAAAAAGTGCTTCAGGGTACAATCCAAAAGTTTCATTGCTTCAGCACCTATAAGCTCAGGGTCCCAGGAAAGCTTTTGAAATCTATGTTGTTGTAAACCTTGATGCTGCAGCTACATTGCTATTCATCACTGTGCTAAGTTAAAGCTATCTTAGATGACTTCCCAAAGTGCAATTACATCACAGTGTTACAGTGTAGCTATAATTTACAGGATTATCTAACAAAGGCTACAGCTGCAAAAGGACACCTACTTTAAGCACCTAAATCCCTAATTGCAATCCTCAAAATCCCCACTCAGCTGCCACCTAAACCTGAGTTATCCAAACTCTGTGGTTGTCAGTTTACAATATGAAAACTCCACAGGTACCTAAAGTCTTCTATGAATGTATGCAACCACCCTAGCCCTTACACAGCTGAGAAGCCAAAAGTCCAGCTCACTAAGTGTGAATACTGCTCTGGTGATTCTTGGTGGCTAACATAATCCCATCTGGGCACTGAGACTGCACTAAATTGTGCTGTGGGCAGAACAAGCTCTAGAATCAAATATCGAAATAGTGCATCCTTCATCTCCTTTTTTATGTCCTGAGCCCAGCACACAGCACAGACAGACTAGAATTTAACCCCTTTGTATTAAAATATATCTAAAAACAAACAGTTCAAGGATATTTTTCCCTATCAGCCAGTTATGACTCATAACTCTAGAATCCATTAACTCTAACAAAAGTAGAACTTTGTTTTCAGTCTAATCCTAAACAATTTTGTATGAACTATTCTTATCGTATAATTCTTATACAACGACAAAACTGGTATTTTGTCAGCTTCTACTTCTTTGCTGATGAGACTATTTTATGCATCAGAGAAGGTTGTAATAAGTGCAAAAAACTTGAAAACAGAACTTCAAGAACTTCCTGGGATTTCAGAGATATTTCAGCCTGATATTTAGATTTTCACATTTTAGAAAGTATGTGGTAAGCAAAACTGCATCTGTTTGCATTCATTTTGCATGATTATGATTTTCCCCCCCAGCCATGAGGACCAGACACATTTTTAAATGAAAACTTATATTCTGGAGCACATCCTGCAGATGGCAAAGCCACAGAAAATCAGGGTCATGGAGAAATGGGCCAGTTACAATATTTAGATCCTTTCTGGATTTCCTCAATAGGTGACTGGTTCTAATCTGAGATTTCAATTTTTGTCCCTCTGGATTTGTTTGTTATTTTTTTAAAGGAAAGCGTCCTTAAAGAAAAAAAACAGATTTCTAACCTTGTGTTGTTTGCTTAATTATTCCCATTAACTTTTGCAAAACTTAAGCAATTAAGGGAAACTGATTAACGCTATTTGCTTAATTAATATTTTGCTGACTATTTGAAAATAATCTTCTAATTGTGATGATTGACTGATGTTTTCAAACAGCCTAACAACTACTTATCTTATATTATCTTGTATTTTTTCCAGAATAGGATAGCTCTCTCAGGAATTTGCTTCATGAAACATGGATGGCCTGGATTTAGATAATATTCTTTGGGATTTCTTGTTGTTTTTCTTCTCCTATTTTCTCAGGGTTTTGTTAGTATAAACTTTTTGTAGAGACTGTTCAATGAAATAAATTGACTCCACGGCTACTCTTATTATCATATGCAAACAGGTGTTAGGATCATAAAACAAGTCAGTGGCAACAACCTAAGTTTTTTTTCTAGAAACTGTTGTGTAGAATTCCAGGTTGATGGGGAACTTACTTGGTACTTTCAAGCCTCCCGTAAGATATAAACTTGCAAAATCTGAGTTCACATCAGAACCACCGAGGAAATCTAGGCCTGCAACAGTGAGGAAACTTTTGTCTGACTTTTTCTACTAGCCATGTCAATCCATCTCTGGCACTGTATAATAAATAGATTTACATCGATCCCCAGAGATTGACTAGACATTCTTTTGACCAGATAAAATGGTTCTCCCTGCCAGGTTTTGAGTTTGTCACACAGATGGATTATTCCCATCTACAGTCTCCATTCATTAGCGTAAACTGAATGCCAGCGTTAGTTGCTTTCTCATCCTGTTCCCTTAGTGTGCTAGTGCTTGTTTTTTGCTGCATGGTGGTCTGCAGCTTTTGTTTGTCTTTTTGTTGGAACTCTTTCTTGGTTTAGGAAAGCTTAATTGCCATAAAAAATCTGCTGGCTTCTTGTAAGATCTTGTAAGGTTGTATGTCAAGATAGTATCAGTATTGCCTGAACTGAATGACTAATTTCTTCTTTGGGGATTGACCTTTTCTCTTTACTTTTTCTGGACTCCTTATACTTGCATTACATTCCTCAAAGTACTTTCTACCCTTGGACCAGCACAGAGGCCTTTATATGTTTAATTTTCATATGGATTTACAGTAATATGTCTGTAGCTGTACTTTCAAAAGAACTGTTGTATTTATTATTCATCCAATCTTGAAAATGTATCTGCCGTAATCTTGGTGTTCATTTTCCCCACTTGAACCATGGCCTAACTACTGAATAGCTTTCATAATATTGATTCAACTTTCTAGATAATGGGCAATTTCACCAGCATGCACATTTTAAAGATGGTCTTTATCAATGGAAAATTTAAGGTTCTTTGTACAATGTGGAAAAAACTCATATTTTCATTTTGGGTCAACCTGAAACATTTAGTTCAACTTGAAGCAAAATGTTTTGTTTTATTTTGGGTTGTATTTAAGCCTTTTGTTTAATCTGATGACTTTGTCTCTTAAGAAAAAAAGGTCTTTCAAAAAAAGTTGAAAAGTTTCCTTCAGGTCAGAGTATTTTGGTATTTCTGCAATTAAACATTTAACATTCGTATGTTAGACCATGGGATAATTTGCATATATGATGCATATATTTTGTGCAGTATCTTAAAATCAATTAATTCAACAAAAATTCTTTCTAGTACATTGTCACTGGCACCACAGTGCACAATATCCCCAAAGAACAGCCATCTTATATGAATGATTTACTCTCTGTGGATGAAAAACTGCCCAGGGTAACATGTTACCCCAAGTGTGAATGAGTTTTTCCATATGGGGTAACAACTTAACCCAAGCCCATGTTAACTTGTTACCCCAACACTTTGAGAGGCTGGACACCTTCAAGTCAGCCAGCCCTGATGGTTTACACCTCAGGGTATTCAAAGAGCTGGCAAGCATAATAGCTCAGCCCCTGGCATGGATCCTTGAGAACTCCTGGTGCTCTGGTGAAGTTCCCAACAATTAGAGGGAGGCCAGCGTTGTGCCAATCTTCAAGAAGGGGAGGAAAGTAGATCTGGCAAACTACAGACCTATCAGCCTGACCTCTATCCTGGGGAAGTTCTTGGAAAAGATTATGAAAGAGGCCATCCTATACAGGCTACCTGACAGCAATATCCTGAGGGATACCGAGCATGGGTCTATTGAGGGTAGGTCTTGCTTGACCAATCTCATTTCCTTTTACAACCAGGTGACCTATCACCTGGATAAGGGGGAAGAGATTGATGTCATATATCTTGACTTTAAAAAAGCCTTCGATCTGGTATCCGATGATCACCTCTTGGCAAAACTGGCTAACGATCCGCTGGCTGGGGAATTGGCTCCATGGCAGGAACCAGAGGGTGATGGTTGATGGAAGTCAATCGTCATGGTGCGCTATGACTAGTGGGGTCCCTCAAGGCTCTGTCCTAGGGCCTTTACTTTTTAACATCTTCATCAATGATGTAGACATTGGTGTCAGAAGCAGACTGGCTAAGTTCATCAACGACACCAAACTCTGGGGTAAAGCATCCACACCTGAGGACAGGAGCGTGATCCAGGCAGATCTTGACAGGCTTATGATATGAGCAGATGAAAACCTGATGGTGTTTAACACCAAAAAATGCAAGGTTCTCCACCTTGGGAGGAAAAACCTGCAGCATCCTTATAGGCTC
>NW_017728886.1:232172893-232179947 GCF_001723895.1 Crocodylus porosus
GGAGTACTGCATCCAGTTTTGGGCTCCACAATTCAAAAAGGATGTGGAGAAGCTTGAGAGAGTCCAGAGGAGAGCCATGCACATGATCAAAGTTCAGGAT
This sequence comes from Crocodylus porosus, assembly GCF_001723895.1. Lineage (NCBI taxonomy): Eukaryota > Metazoa > Chordata > Crocodylia > Crocodylidae > Crocodylus > Crocodylus porosus. Next base: position 232,172,994 of record NW_017728886.1, read on the forward strand.
AACAGACCTTCTGACTAGAGGCTGAGAGCCATGGGACTCTTCAGCCTTGAAAAGCACAGGCTCAGGGGTGACCTATAAGTTTATCAGGGGTGTTCACCAGGATCTCGGGGAATGTCTGTTCACCAGAGTGCCCCAAGGGATGACAAGATCGAATGGTCACAAACTCCTCTGTGACCATTTCAGGCTGAACATAAGGAAGAACTTCTTTACTGTCCGAGCCCCCAAGGTTTGGAGTTGGACTGCCGCTAGAGGCGGTTCAAGCACCCACTTTGAACACCTTCAAGACACTTTTGGATGTTTATCTTGCTGGGATCCTATGATCCCTGCTGACTTTCTTCCCCCTGGGCATGGGGCTGGACTTCCAGGCTCCCTTCCAGCCCGAATGTCGATGAAATCTATGAAATAAAAAATAAAAGTATTTGATGTACTTCTTCACTAAAACATTGGTTCTGTTATAATGCAGGCACATTTTAGGCTGGATTAGTGTATCTTAACTTGGTCATGTTTGGCTCCTCTACACAAGAAATTAATGTGGATTAATGAACACCAAAGTTTATTGCTCTTGCATGCTGTGTTTACATGTGCACCTGGGAACACAGCACCTTGATCTGGCTTGGGCATAAGGATGCTTCAGTGTAAGGGCTAGCTAGCAACTCCACAGTAAATGTCTCATGTAGATGTGCCTGTTGTCTTATAGTTTTCTACTTATCTGGAGAGGAAAGAACAAGTGAAACAAATTCACATAGAACAACATTTGTTACAGAAGAACACATTTATTCTGTTAGAAAATTCAGAGGAGGGAAGGCATCAAGCTGGCCTGAAAGAAATAATCACATTGTAAAGAGGTTTGATCGACTGGATTGAGATGAGCTCTTCAATTTAATGAGAGGGGTGAAAAAACAAGAGGCTTTGTCTAAAGCCTAGAAACTCAAAGCTCAAGTTGAATTCAGTCAGAGCTATTTCAATCAAAGTGTAAAAAGCCTGTGCCATAAATTATTGCTAGGTAAATCTATTTTAAAAAAAAAGTAGGAGTGACTTTAGAAGACAGCTAGACATTTTTATAGAGACAGCTGAAGCTTCACATTTTTTTCTTACAGATTTGGGACCAGATACTGTAAAGGATTTACATGCTTAAAGCAGGACCTTTACAACACCTCCCACCTGGTCCCTCAATTTAATAGGTACTTTCCTTTTTTTCTTTCATGATCCCAGGTGTCTAGAATTGTCCCAGTTTGAGCAGCTCTATGTATCTGACAACAGTCTTCAAATACCTGAAGGGCAATTATAGGATGGAAATGAGCTTTTTTCCTTGGCTGTAGGGGTCAGGACTAAGAGCAGTGGTTTCAAGCTACAGCAGGGAAAATTTAGGTTGGATTAGGAAGAACTTGCTGATTCTGAGGGTGGCCAAGCACTGGAACAGGCTACCTAAGAAAAGTTACAGGATCTCCATCCTGGGAAATTTTCAAAACCAGACACTTGGCTGGGATGGATTAGTGAGGGAAGATCCTGCTTTGAGCAGGGGGTTGAACTAGATGACTTTGTGAGATCCCTTCCAGCCTACTTTCCTATGATTCCTTTCATTCCTATGATTTCCCCCCTCAGGCTGACTAGGATCCAAAAATCAGGCTTTGCTCCTTCTAAAACCCAGGATGAACCAAGTCCAGTAGATGTTCTCAAATCATGTTTGACTGCTGGCATTTTCTTTGAAAACAGGGCTGCTTGGAGCCTGGGCAGCTCATCCAGGGGTGCAAGGGGGCTTCCGCCATTGTGTGCACCCTGGGAGAGACCTGGGGGGCACATGCCCCTTGAATCTGTGCTCAGGGCAGAGGCAGCCTGCCACTGCAGGCTCAACTCTGCGCTGCTGGCCTGAAGCAGTGTGACACCATGTGCTTGCTGTGCACAGTGCACAGAGCCCAGCCTGCAGTGACAGCCCGCCTCCACCCCGCACACAGACTTGTGGGGCATGTGCCCCCCAGGCCTCCCCTGAGGTGCACACAGTGGCAGGAGCCCCCCTCCCCCTGGCATCACCTGGATGAGCTGCCCAGTCTCCGAGACCACCCCAGCCCCAGGACCCAACTCACTCCAGCCCCTGCCTCTACCTGTGCCCCACTCCCCATCTCACTGCAGGGGCTTTGATCTGCCCCATCATGCCACTTCGTCATACAGCCTTACCTGTTGTGCTGGGCAGTGCTCTGCATGCCGCTAGGCTCCTGTAGGCTCTGGCTGCATGTCTGTGTCTGTTTGTACCACCCCCCCATGCTCTGCTACAGCTGCCCAGAGGTTGCACCTGGACTGCCCTGCAGCCCTACTTACTGCCACCACTGCCCTGTGTTTGAGGGGGATAAGCCCCGTTAGCCTTGGCCTTCTGCCACTTATGGCACCAACCCAACCAAAACACAGGTCACAGTTTTTCATTTATGCCATACAGATATTAACCGTCATCTGGGATGGTATCCCACTGACTAAACACCCAAACACTGTGTACTTGGGGGTTATGATGGACTGAGCATTTACCTTCAAAGTGCACATAGAGAAGATGAAAGGAAAAATCAGTGCCCACAACAACATACTTAAAAAGCTGGTCACCTCAAAGTGGGGAGCGAACCCAGCTACATTACAAACCACCGCTATTGTCTTGTATTATTCCACTTCAGAGTATGCATGTCCAGTATGGGAACAATCAGTTCATTCCAAGAAACTAGACCCAGTTTTAAGTAGCAGCTGTCATGAAATAACAGGATGTCTAAAGCCAACACTAAAGGATAGCATGTACTTACTGGCTGGCATTGCACCACCTTATATCAGAAGAAAACTAGTGAGCCAAAAAGAAAGATCATGGCAGATGGAAAGATCAGGCATCTACTCTATGGTCACACAGAAGTAACTAAATGGCTTAAAGCAAGAAAGAGTTTTGTGACCAGTGTTGACAGAGCATTACTGGGGTTATGGAAGGAAAGATTACATGCAATCAGGAGCTCTGAAATGGACCTGGAACCACAGGAGGACCTTCCTAGATGGGTTGATCCAAACTTACCAACGTGGCAATGCCTGAATTGCCTGTGCATGCAAACTGGAAGATCAAAAACAAACATCAAATGGGGCTACTCATAACAAAAATATATGAGTGCACTCCACTCACATCCCAACCCACTTTGCTACAGGAAGACTCCAAAACCAAATGTTCGCTGTCAAAGCTGGTCCAAACACATTCCTTATACCCACCATCGTTTTCTGGCATGGTTGAGTGTAGCTGCTAGAGAGGAGTCCAGAGTGGCCCCACAGGCATCCTTCTAGGGTGGAACATGCCTGTGGGCATAGCTGGACAGAGGGTGGGCAGACTGTGCTCAGGAACCTTGTTTGGACTTGCTGCTACCATGACCTAAGCAAGCCCCAACTCTCCCTATGCACTGTACAGGGAACCTACATGCCTAATAGAGAGGTCTCTGATCCACTCCTAGCTATATTTTTAATTGGATTTAGCCCTTTAAACACTGAGAGCATACTAGTTCAGTGCCACAAAGGAAATCATTTGCCTGAAAAATAGTCTATTGTTTTGCAGTTAATGAGTTTGCATTTCTAAAGCCAATCTAATTTCTTTCTTTGACAGGGTAACTGTCCTAGTGGATAACGGAAAGGCAGTAGATGTGATAGACTTAAACCAGAAATAACAATGAAGAAAGTAAGTACAGAAATAGCAAAAATGAAATCTAGGAAAACATTCTAGCTTAATCTTCACTGATCCGATTAAAGTTATGGCTGCAGAAGGGATCACCTTGTCATGAGAACTGCTGAAGAAAGTTTGGCAGAAAGAAAAAATTTGAAAGGACAAAGAGAAAAGGACTAAGAGGAAAATATAGAAATGCTATAGTAATCTAACCCCAGTCTGCCATGCTAAGGGTTGTCTGCCAGTTTTGGATCCCTGGTGCCAATGGTCTCAGTCTTTCTCCCAGTCCACCAAATAAATGGTAGCAGCTGAGCAGTAGAGTACCCCAAGTTCCCTTCCTCCATTGTAAGACATGATACAAACTGATATGTAAAAACTATAAGACAAGCCCTGTTACAGAGACAAGTAGTCAGAATTGCACGGGGAATGACAGAATAGTTTGACATCAAGGTTGTGTTGCACCAAGGTTCTGCACTAAGCCCATTCCTGTTCACTTTAACAGTGGATATGCTGAATGGATATACTGAGGGAAGAGGTAAATGCAGGATTATGATGGGGTTGTTCTTATAATGACAGAGATGGAAGAAAAGTTTGAGAAAATATATACAGATTAGCAGAAGCATTTAGGGAAAGATGGAAGAAAAATAAACACTGCCAAAAAGAAGTACCATATTTACCTGAATCCAAGATGAATTCGAATTTAAGACAACCACCCATGGAAAATGTATACATTTGTTATCATTTTCCATGTATAGGACCTAATTATTGGAGATTCATCTTAAATTCATTCCCTCCCTACCACTGTAGTAAGGCAAGCAGTGGCAGGAGGCAGGCAGCAAGGGAATCAAGTGGCCTAACCTGTGCTCATTGCCCCCTGTTGCCTGACCCCCTACTATTGGCCCCTCTGCATCCTCCCCAGCACCTGCACAGCCCAGCCCCTGCCCTTCCCACTGTGCCTGCACCTGCCCACACCTTGGCCTCTGGCACTTGCCCTCCTGGTGCTTATGCCCCACTGCTTAGTCCTCCCACTGCCTGCCCCCACTGCTGCTGCTTACCCTCCATCATGGCTCTGGCTCTGGTTCTGGCCCCTCTCTGGCCAAGGGCATGGAGCACATGTTCACTCTGGCCACCACCTGGCCAGGCAGCAGCAATTGCAATGGTGGCAGCCCTAGCCCCACAGCTGAAGCCAGGACCAGAATTGGCACCACTGCTGCTACAGCTGGGCGGAGGCCAGAGTGGCCTTGTGCTCTGTTTCCTGGGCTGGAGCAGGCCTATAATCAAAGCTGGAGCTGGGGCAGAGGGTAAGTGGTGGCAGGATGAGACTGAGGGCAAGTGAAGGGGTGGGACAGGCTGGGGGAGGAAGGTGGGGGAAGCAGATGCAGTTTCTGTTCCAACCCTGAGCTCAGATTGGGGCTGTAAACAGAGTTTATAGAGAGTTGCCTGTGAGGGCTTTTTTTCCCCCTCATGCAACATGAGGGGAAAAGCCTCATCTTGAATTTAAGTAAATACAGTAATGTATGGGAAGATACAGTAACAAACAATAAAAATGAAATCTTCAATCAAATATAAACATTAAAGTACTTGGGATTACATTAAAGGTATGAAACAAGTGTTGGTGTCACTGGGCATAACCCTAGGTAACTCAGAGGGATGGAAGACCACGAGTGTCAATGAAGCCCCTCTGCTCTAGGCCCAGGTGAGCCAGGCCCCACCCCCCCCGAACCTTTGTAACCCTTTCTTTGAACTTTTGTAACCTCCTGTAACACTGGAAAACAGGATGAGTAGCAAGCAAACTGAAACTCCCTAAAAACTGTTATCTGTGGAAAGCAAGGGCACCACTCAGAGAGAGAAGGGAAGAGGGAAAGGGTGGGGGGTGGGGGCCAGCTAGTGGAAAAATACTGCAGAAAATGACCAAGGTATAAATATACACTGTTGCAGGGCTAGGGGCGTGGGATTTGAGACCATACAGTCTCCCTGCGCCTTTTACTTGAGCTCAAATAAACTCTGTCTACTTCTCCCCCCAGTGTGTTTATTTGGCGCGACGCACACCGGGCAACGAACCCAATTGTTGCCTCCCTCAGGCACCTTGTGCTGGCAACAGTTTTTGGCACCCAACATGGGGCTCGAGGCTAACATTTCGCCTTGCCCAGATCCCTCCTGGGGTCGACAACTTGCGGCAACGACCGATGCCCAGCGCGCACCGGTGGTTTCACTGGGGGCCTCGGCGGAGACGTGGTTTGATTGACCCCGGAGGGCACAAATAGTGGAGAAGCGATCGTGGGCGACGGTGTGGAACCGGTCCCTCGGAGAAGGTAGGATAAGCTCAGCAGTCTGACCATTGCCCGTTAAGACCTGGGCACGCCCAGTGTCTCCCTCTTAGGGCCTGGGGACGCCCAGTGTCTCCCTGGAGTATGGGGCAGGGACAGAGTACGGTTGGCAGGGCACGGTGTACACCCTTAGAATGCATTCTGACTAATTGGAAACTGTTTAAGTCAGATCTAATGACTAAAAATAATCTTAAAAGATTCTGTACAGTGGAATGGTCTCAATATCAACTGGAGGATCAGGGAAGGTGGCCTCCGGAAGGGTCAATTAACTATAATACAATCCTCCAATTACTCCTGTTTTGTCAGCGGACGGGTAAGTGGAATGTACATTTGTATGCGCAATTGTTTATGGCTTTATGAAATAAGACAGATATTTTGCAGAAGTGTAATTTGACTCCAACAGGATCAGTAGTTGTCAGTGCTGAGTCTCAGCATTCCCCCAAAACCACTGTAATGCCAGAGTAGGTGTCCCCTTTGGCTTTAACACCTCCACCATATAAAGATCAGATGCCCTCAGTTCCAGAGATTCCTCCCTCAGTGGGATTTTATCCTTTACTTACTGAAACTGTAATAGCCTGGCCTGGGGCAGATAGGCGTGCAGCCCAGACCATGCAAGTATACACCCATGTACCTTTTAATGCGGTGGACCTGGCAGCTTTTAAGGCACAGGCTGGAGAATTTTCAACTAACACAAGTAAGTTTATCTCTGTCTTTGAGGGATGTTTAGCTAGTCACAAGCCTGATTGGGACGATTGTAATATCCTTATGCAAACCTTATTATCAGAAGTAGAGCGGAATCAAGTTATTTCCAAAGCAAGGGAGGAAGCACAGCAGAGGCATGAAAGGGATCTCGTCAATGTTCCTGGTCCGGCAGATGTGGTTCCCCTAGCAGACCCTAGATGGATGGGACCCTAACAACCCTGTGGATCATACCCGTCTTACCTCTTACAAAGAACTGCTTAT
>NW_017728886.1:232179958-232185812 GCF_001723895.1 Crocodylus porosus
GAAGAGAAGCTCTCACTCAGTTAATGAACAAATATTTTCTAACCTCTGGACTTCAACCTCTGGCCTCCCAGATACAGGCCAGCTGTTCAGTTTGTCAAAAGAATAACCCTCGACCCAGTCTCTCAGTACCTCCATGGGGGGGGCAGGAGGGGGTCCTGTGAGAGGTATGCTGGAATTTCAGGCGGGTCCCTCTTTCCTCTATAGAGTTAGCCCAGGTCCAAAGTTGTTAACTATATACAATTTATTGAGTTATCAACATTTATACATAAACTCTTTAAGATAGATATAACTACAGATATAGATACAAATATACATATAAAGGCCAGTAAGCAAGAGGAAGTTTGCCCTAGGGAGGGCATTTGGGTACACATGCCTCAGGCCCAGAAGAGGGGTGGATCCCAGGACAGTCAATCCAGCAAGTTTGTATCACAAGTGGGTTAGTTAATAAATATATTCTTACAGAGCCTATTATACAGGACTAATACACCCAACTATTTATAACACCAACAATAACAATAGATACCAAATAGGAAACATAACTATATCAGATGCATCCTATCTGGGTTCCAACCACTTGATCCCTCAAATGGGATAGGGTCTTCTCCCCCTAGGTCCCCTGGGGGTTCCACACAACCCTCCCTAGTGTATATTTGGGGTATCCCTCCCCTCCAACCCTGGAGAGTGGAGGATGTGTGGGGCCTTCCCCCCTGCCTGCTACTCCCAGGATCCCTTGCCCAGGGGCACATCCCCTGTGCGTCCTGGGTTCCCAGTAACTCACAGTCCCTCCTCTGGGGGCTTTCGATCTGGCCTCTGGGTCCCCACACCATCTCAGGCCTCCTGGAACCATTGGCCTCGAGCTGAGCGTCCTTACCTCTGGGCTATGTTGGGCACCCAGAAAGCTCCTATGGGAGCCAACCCCTCACTGGCTCCAGTTCCCCAGCCTCACGCTGGGGGACTTTCCCCTTCCTAGGCCCTGCTGTGGGCACCGCGGCTCTTTTAGTTTAATGCTGAGCCACACTGCAGGGCTCCAGTTATCCAGCCTAGAGCCAGGGCTAACTTGAGCAGCCTCGAGCTACTCCCAGGGCCAGCTCTCCATGTGCTGACCTGAGCACCGTGTGAGGCCTGAGCAGCCTTGAGCTGCTCCCAGGGCCAGCTCTTCCTACACCGATCCACGCACCACCTCTCCCAGCCATTTGCCGGGTTCATAAGCTCAAGTCTCCTTGAGTGACTCCCAGAGCCTGAGCACCGTGCACCGATCTGCGCACCATCGAGGCTCAGGCAGGGTCCTTATGATGGTCTTCTCTGGAGCTCCTCTCTCTTCACTGTTCCTCTCTCGATACATATTTATAATGATATACCTAATCTTTCTCTAAGGCCCTTGTGACAAGAGTATTAAAACACATTACATTACAAAAGTTTATTATACTCTGAATTTTAAGGGGAGTGTCAAGATCCACAGGTCAATAATTTAACTTTACAAAGAACCTACAATGGAAAACTGAACTGAAAACAGATCCATGTATTGAATCTGCTTATCTGCTCTGTCCTATAATCCAACGCCTACAAGGGCCAATCACACATTACATTCTAGCCATTGTGTTCCAGCTTACACTTTGGCATTTAGTATCTTTACATCCAGAGCTGGCCTTAAGGAAAATGGCACCCTGGGCAAGCTTGTATTTTGGCACCAATAGCCCCCCCCCCGCCCCGATGCCTGCTCCCCACAAGTCAGTGGTGCTGCTGCAGGCAGAGGCAGGCAAGCAGGGGGACACAGGGCACAGTCCAGCAAGGAGGTGAAGCAGCATGGTGCTCCAGGCAGGCATGCGGGCAGGCACCACTGCTGCCTGAACCAGCTGCCCCTGAGCTCTTTTCAATACCTAGAGTGTCATTGGCAAATTTGTTTTGTTGCTGTCTGCAAACAGAAGAACACAGTTTTTAGCAAGAGGTTATCATTCTTCTGGTAGATATTTCTGAACAGCTAGCTGCCATTTCTTCCTTCCTGTCATACCACTGACTAGTTCTTTCATGATGATCACATTTTTAGCTTCTGACCTGGTCTCATCCTTTGACTGCAAGTACTGCCTGCAACATCGTACAGGTCAGCACTCTGACCCTGGAGATATTGGGTAAGTGCTGCTGCTGTCTGTGTCTTAAACCAGTCACTTAGCTTGCTATTGATCAAGGTTGCTGATCTTGCCTTATAGAAAATGTTCTTCACCAGAGCAAGCATCTTCTTGCCCATTCTGTATGACCTCAGAACATTGTTGGATGTCCTTCTGAAGCTGACAGAGCTGTTGAAAATGACCTTCCTGTGGACTTGTCTATACTTGGCTATCTACTCCTGGGCCTTTGTTTTTCTTCAGCCTGCTGATCATGCTCTCAATCTCTTTCAGCAAAAGTTCATCTTTAGCACAGGCCTGCTCATGTTATTCTACAGTTTCCAGCTATTTGAGTACCTCCTTGTCTTTTGATCTATCCTGAAAGCATCCAGGTACTTAATAAATTCCTAAACTATGTAGATAATATGAGATGAGATGAGATGATACTGATAAGCCAGTAAGGGGGCTGGTAGCACACATAAGAAAATATTTTGGAAACATTTCTAGGTGTCAGAATCTCTGTTGGATGTTGTAAGCTTATATTCCAATTGTCACTCTCTAGGCACATTTACACTTATCATTAGGGGGCAGCAATACACTGTGGAGCTTATTGCTTTGCAGTGTATTGCTCTCACGAAGCTCCCAGGCATGCAGTTTACACATGCGCCTGGAGTGCAGTACATCGAACCAGGTCACAGTAGCCCTGGCTAGCAGGGATTTTGCTTTTATTATCACAAGATTTATCTTCTTTGAGGTATCTGGCATAATTTTCAACCCCTTAATAAATCCTCATGGATGAACCAACCAGTTCTCTGTGATGTGGTACTCATAGCTGGTATGGTGCACCTTGTGCAGATGTATTTGATACATTGGATGGCTGGGGATTCACAAGCCAATTATTCCACTACTGCACAGTTCTGTCAGTGACTTAGGTAGCAACAGATTTCCCTTCCTCACCTACAGCTAAATCTAGACATGATTGAAGCTGAGGATGAAAACAAGGAAGAGGATGTGGAGGAGGAGGAGATAAAGAAGCTGCCTCAAGATCTACTTTCCTTAAAACAGCTTCACTCAGAACAGAGCACAAATTTGAGGCCAGCATTGCCTTGTGGGAAAGGATTGTCCTGCAATCTGTGGATGACCAGTGAGCTTCAGAACTTCAGGATGACAAAGGATATTTTGTTAAAGAATTGCATCAAGCTTATCCCAGACCTATAGGGGAAGTGCACCACTATGAAATGTCACTATCTAATTGGATGCATGTGGCCATCAACATCTGGAAACTTGCAAACCCCAATTCCTCGTGTTCAGTTGCTACGTAGACTGGCATGGGCAGATATATTGTTGGGGCTTTTGTAATGGAGGGGTACACAATTATTACACCACAGTTGTCGTGTGTTATAAGGCTTGCCAGTCCCAAGAGATTATTAATGATTTTGCACTCAGAGGGTTCCCCAGTTGCATGGTGCAACTAATGAAACCCACCTTCCTATTATTTGTCTCTGTGGTTCCATGGGGGCCTTGAAAGACAGTGAAGAAATATTCTTTCTCTAGGCATTGCTGTAGTTTTACTTGTGTTAATATTAGTTGATGTGGAAAAGTTCATGCTGCCAAAACATTTAGGCTGTTTTCATTAGTATAAAAGTATAGCTTGCTAGTTTGGTTAACACAGTGGGTATCAATGGTGTCAATGTTCCTCCTTGGATTCTGGGAAAGCCTGCAGTCTCACTACTGCCATGGCTGATGAATCATAGAAAGGAACTGTTTAAGTAGCATCTAAGCAGCTGCAGGATGCCTTTGAAAGACATTCTGCCTTTGAAAGATGGAGGCTCACTAACTGGAGGGCTTCTGGCAACTGAGCAGTATTTACTTCTAATTATAACTATATGTTGTGTTCTGCACACCAGTTGCAAGGGCAAGGGAGAGCACTTTGCCAGTGCTTGAATGGTGCTGGTTTGGAGTTTTTAGGGTCTTTAGACAGCCCAGGAGATGCTCCTCACCCAGAAAGAGCTGAACCGGGAATTCTCAGGTCAGCTCGTGGAGGCAGGTCAAAGGACGTGGTTATCATGGGTGACCTAAACTAGCTGGACATCTGCTGGGAAGAGCAGTCAGCCAGGTCTGACCGCTCACATAGGTTTCTAGCCAAGTTACAGGACCTCCATCTAACCGAAGAGGCACACAGTCCCATCAGGGGCAATGCCTTGTTGGACCTGGTCCTGGTCACAGGCAATGATCTGGTGAATGGACTGCACGTTCTCAACCACCTGGGCGATAGCGATCATTGCCTACTGGAGTTCACCATCCAGTGCAGGATGTCAAAGGCCTGCAGCAAGGCAACAGCCCTAGACTTCAGAAGGGTGGCTTTCAATGAGGTAAGGAGACTAGTTGGGGAGGCACTGAGGTCCCGGAGGGGAGGGGAGTCAGGAGTTCAGTAAGACTGGTCATTTCTTAAGAAGATGATACTCCAAGCCCAAAGGATGACAATCCCAACATGGATCAAAGGGGGCAAGAGTGCTCAAAAGCCCCCATGGCTCACCAAAAGCATCCAGGAACATGTCAAAGCCAAAAAGGAGGTGTACACCCAATGGAAGGGAGGGGCCATCACCAAGGAGGATTATATTTCCATTGCTCAAGACTGTAGGGGGGCTGTTAGAAAGGCTAAGGTGGGGATGGAACTGGGACTAGCGACCCAGATCAAGGATAACAAGAAGTCCTTTTTTAAATATATAGGGGGTCAAAAGAAGGTACCAGGTAATGTAGAGACTTTGCAGGATACTCTAGGAAATCTGGTGGTCACACCAGATGACAAAGCTAACCTCTTTAACAATTTCTTTGCCTCCATCTTTTTGAGCAGGGACTGGGGCATCCCCCACGCTGAGATCCCTGATGGACCCAAGGGAAGTGCTGCCAGGCCCGAGGTCAGTGAGGACCTAGTCAGGGAACTTCTGGTGCGACTAGACATGTAAACATCAGCAGGTCCTGATGATCTCCGCCCCAGAGTGCTGAAGGAATTAGCAGAGGTCATTGTGGGACCCCTGGCACAGCTTTACGAGCACTCATGGTGCTCTGGCAAGGTGCCAGAGGATTGCAAAAGGGCAATGTGGTCCCCATTTTCAAAAAAGGAAGGAAGGAGAACCCAGAAAAATATAGGCCCGTTAGTCTGACCTCAGTCCTGGGGGAAGCTCTTTGAGAAAATTATCCAGGAGTACATCTGCGAGGGACCAGTGGGAGAGATTACGCTTAAGGGCAACCAACATGGGTTCATTCGAGGCAGGTCCTGTCAGACCAACCTGGTGGCCTTCTACGACCAGGTCACAAAATCCTTGAACACAGGTATCACAGTGGATGTAGTCTTTCTAGTCCTTAGGAAGGCCTTTGACGCTGTCTCTCACCCCATTCTCAATAAAAAATTAGGCGACTATGGCGTTGATGCGACCTGGATGAGGGGGTGAAAAGCACCTTATTCAAATTCATGGATGACACTAAGATGTGGGGAGAAGTGGGCATGCTGGAGGAAAGAGACAGGCTGCAACTAGATCTAGGCAGGTTACAGGGGTGGGTGGTTGAGAACAGGATGGGTTTCAACACTGATAAGTGCAAGGTGATGTTAGAAATATTATTAAAAATGCATTATCAATAGCAGATTTAGAAAAAAAAACACAGCTGCTAGCCCTCCCTTGTCTCCTTAATGGGAGAGGGAAGGGGGGGTTGGAAACTGAAGGGAAAACTACCAAAGGCCCTTTGTATTAAGTATC
>NW_017728886.1:232197074-232226571 GCF_001723895.1 Crocodylus porosus
GACTACGGGACCTGAACCTGTTCAGCCTCCACAAGAGAAGGCTGAGAGGGGATCTGGTGGCTACCTGTAAACTTGCCAAGGGGGACCAGCAGGGTTTGGGAGAGTCCCTGTTCCCCCAAGCATTACCAGGAGTAATGAGGAATAATGGCCGTAAGTTGATAGAGAGTAGATTCAGGCTAGATATCACGAGGCGCTACTTCACAGTCAGGGCAGCCAGGATCTGGAACCAACTTCCAAGGGAAGTGGTGCTCCACTCCTACCCTGGGGGTCTTCAAAAGGAGGCTTGATAATCACCTAGCCGGGGTCATTTGACCCCAGCATCCTTCACTGTCCATGGCAGAGGGTTGGACTTGATCTGCTCAGGTCCCTTCTGACCCTACCAACTATGAAACTATGAAAAAGGGGAGTGACATTGACTTTGGGGAAAGGCCATCACATGTTGGATTTGTTCTGAGTCATGTCCTGGTGGACTGTTAGTTACTATATACCATATAGTGTTGTCTTTGCATACTCTGCATACCCTGAAGAAATTTTAAATACAGTGCTGTTACTTATCAAAACTGTACCTTCAGGAATTTGGACTGGCTAGAGGGTCATAGCCATATTTTAGGAACCAGGAAGTCATGCTCTGCCATGTGTGAGCCAGAGTAGAGACCCTCCTGTACCTAGCTTTCTAGTCTGTGGCTTCAATGGACATGCTCAAAGTTCTTTGTGCCATTGGTGCTCTTCTGCAATGTGTTTTAACTCTTGGGAGTTGACAGTGTTTATGCCTTCTAAATTGAGCTGCACATATTGTTTCAGTTTTGTTTACATATTGCAACTGTGTGTTTTTGTTTTAGATGATTGAAAAATGCATTTGTGCCATTCTATGGTGTAAAACACTGTGATGAGGTTTGTACTGATATAAAAATGCCATGCTAAGATTTGTAACAAACCTGAACTTCTTTTCTAAATGAATTCCCAGCATGATCAAAATGCAGCATGTAGTTTGTAACAGAGCTGGGGCATGAACATAAGAACATCAGAACCTACACAACACTCAGTTCTCAACAAAGGCATTTGGACAATGTAATATTTTCTTTTCTGAGGCTCACCTGGCTGGGAGCTAAGTGCACAACATGGCAGTGGAAGCAGTATGGGGACTGGAGGATCACCGTACTAGGGTAGCAACTAGGGTGTGTGATCACCATTCTGAGCACGCAGGAAGGCCTGTATGATTTGCAGAAATGCAGGTTTTCTGTTTCCCCCAGAGAAATAGGGAAAAACATTTATTTCCCTCCTTACATGATGAAAACATGGATTTTTCATTTTAATGGAGAAACCCATGGATTTTGCACTTTTGCAAAGACCTATCTGCAGGCTGGCAGAGTTCCAGCCTGCAAGGGGCCATGTATATGCATGCGGCCATGAGGCAGCCAGGAGAGCAGCTCCCACAGGTAAGTCGGGGAGGGGTGGAATTGAAGCACCCATGAGAAGACAGGGAGTGAGTTTGGCAGGGCAAGGCTGGGCCAGGGGCTGAGGCTGGGGCTGCTGCCCAGCCAGGGGGTACATAGGTCTTGGGGCCCAGGGCCAGAATGTGTGACTGCAGGGCCCTGGTGGGGAGCAGGATGATACCGCGGGTGGCTCGTCTAAGGGGCTGGGTGTGGGGCTGGCTCCCTGCCACTGCATGCACTCCTGAGGGAGCAAGGGGGACCTGTGCCCCCCAGATCTGTGGGTGAGGCGGACATGGGCACAAGCTGCCCACTGCAGGCTCAGGCTCCCTGCCTTGCTGCCCTTCCCTGGGGCCTCTGCAGCCCAGCAGTTGTGATCCGACACAGCAGGGCAGAGCAGGGCACCGCAGGGAAGCTCCTGGCCACTGCGTGCTCTGTGCTGCCCTGGCGACATGCCGCTGCCTGCACAGCAGCAGCAAGAAACACAAGCCCACATGGCTGCTGTTGCCTCGCTGGGGCAGCGTGTAACTCACAGCAGCAAGAAGCTTCCTTGTGCAGCCCCGCTTTGCCCTGTCACACCAGCGCGCACCCACTGGGCTGTGGAGGCCCTGGGGGAGGGCAGAAGGGTGAAGAGCCCAAGCCTACGGCAGGCAGCTGGCACCCTCCCTGAGCACAAATCTTGGGGTCTCCCCCAGCCCTCCTGGGAGTGTGTGCAGTGGGGGGCAGCCAGCCCCATCTGAGCCCGCAGCAGGCAGCAGTGGGGAGGAGCTGGGCTCCACACTCCCTCGGGCGCTGCGGTGGGAGGCAGGGGGCTGTGGACCTAGATCCCTGGCCCACCGGCCCCTGCTCTGGCAGGGCTGGGGGGTGGGCAGGGAGCTGGGGGTGATGGGTGAGGGGCAGCAGCAGGGCTGGGGGGCTGTGGCTTGGGATTGAAGGGCCTGAGCCTGCGTTCTGTGAGCTGAGGCGGCGGGGGGACTCTGATTTTCTATGATAAGAAAACAAAAATCAAATGCCGAAGTATAGAGGTATTTAGAATTTATCGCATTATAGTGACTGAGGCACTGGTAAGCTTTCAAATTGCTTTGAAATTGTAAATATATCAAGAAAACATTGTATTCAACTGATACCTGTATATATAGTGGCCTTTCATTTTAGTCACAGATTTTGGGTTCTTTATCAGAGAATTTGTGATTTTTTATCAGGGAAAACCATAATCCCTGGTGATTTAATTGGGAGGGCAGAGAAGAGGCTACAAAAGAAAGTGCAGGGGTTGTGGCTGGCAGGCTGCCAACACAAAGCAAGCGGGCTGGCTCTTGCATTTCTTCCAGTTGTGGTTAGGTCACCGTTTTTAGAATACAAAGGGAGGTTATAAACTGGAGTGAAGGGGGTGGAAATCATGCTATAAATATCTTTACATGCTCCAATCTTTTTTTCCTGAAAAGAATGTTTGTCATATTTCTGCATTTTCTTTTAGAGTATGGTGAACTTGCTTATAGGAAAGGCCTGGTCAAAGTAAAGAACCGAGAGAAAATCTCCTGAGATGCAATTCTAGCTCTGAGAACTTACTCAGTGTTTGACCTTCAGGAAGTTACTTAACCTCACAGGGATGTAGTAAGGATTAATTAGATGATGCTTGTGGAGTGCTTTGAAGATGAAAAGTGGCATAAGTGATAAGTATTATGTGTTATGGGACCTGGAAATTTTAAGCATTTGTGTACATGATCATTTTTTATTGTGGACTCTGCCCAATAAAAGAAGCAGCAAATTTCCTTGGAAATTGCTGGAGTGCAGATAAGGGCTGTCTTATTCAACCAGTAGATTTTTAATTGAAGTCTTTTTCCTTTTTTAAAGATACAAATTCCTTCACAACAGTGGCTGAGAATGACACTTTGACCACCTCTGGTAGCAAAAAGATGCAAGTGTAAGCAAGCTATTTGCACGCAAGATACTGGTATAGATTCATTGCTGAGCAATCTGTAGAATTGTTTAATTTCCTGGGAGTTATATAGTATGTGCTCTTTTACAAGAGCAATATATTCCATGGAGAACCTGAATGTGAATCATTTATTCCCTAGAGCTTTTGGTGTTATTGACTGCAGGGGCGAAAGTGCATTTCAGGATGTGTGAACAGAAAAGCTGATTGTCTGAAGGAACCCCCACGCAATTTACCCAACAGGTTTAAAAAATATTGTATAGGTGTAATATCAGTGTTCCTTTTATGATACAGCTTTCTTCGAGGTAAAAAAAAAGAGCTATGCAGAGCTGTTTCATGCCATATGTTTTTAGATGGCGTTTGATAAGTTTATGAACAGAATTATCGGACGTGGTTGCTTTTGACAACAAGAGACTGGGCTCAATGAAGCAGGGTCCCTTTCAGTGTTATTTCCTGTTTTCCTGTATGTCTTTCAAACTTACAATAGTACTATTGACAGAAGCTGTGTGCAGCTTATGTGCAGATACGAGGAGGGGGTTGTCATAAAGGTGCTGTCTATTTAATGGTATCTTAAACTGGAAGTGAGCTAGGACAGAAAGATGTATTGATTTAACCAATGTAGCGTCCGTCACGCTGACATGAGAGATGATGACTTGTTCATGGTGTCAGGGCTTCCAGGCCCAGTTTTTGAAGAGCACTTAAATTCTAACCTGCTCTGACCTGTTACTGGATTTATATTAGTGTTGATATATGCTGTGTGATGCCTGCATGTTAGGGGTGCCTGACAGATATGGAATAAGAGAAGTCAAATCAATTGATTTCAGTCATTTTTTCCCCCCTTAATTTACATGGAATTAGATAGGTCAAATCCTAAAGACCCAACCTAATCAAATTTCCCTTTGAAATCAATGAGAATTTTGTTTGAGTAAGGACTGCAGGATTTGACCTCTTGAGTCTACAGACATCTGACGTGACATTCAGAAAGGCACTACAGGAGACAAATCACTGCACTGGAGACCACACAGGGAGATTCGAAACAGCAAATGAGTACAAAAATAAACAGAGTTCTCTCCTCAAGGCTGTGGCCACTGAACACCACTCTACAAGATATTTTTTGCTCAGCTTGCACCAGATCATTTCTTTAGCCGTATGCTATAGGCTATGGAGACAGAGGGGAAAAAGATGATTTTTGTGTCCCAGAATAAAATGCTTTGAAGAATAGGGGAGGCTTGTTTCTCAAACAGGTACTTGTTTCTCCCTGCCAAGGACTCATGCAGTGAGAGCCAGGAAAGCAGCAGCTCTGAGAAAACATTTATTTCAGGAATGTGCTGGACACAAGAAGCCACAGTGAAGGGAAGTTAAACATTATTAAAGTCACAAAATAGGCCAGGAATGCCAAGGCTAAGAGATGTATTTAATTATGTTTTGATTTTTTTCCCTGAGAAATGAAGCGGCTGTTCCACAGTTTCTCAAATGTAAACAGGCCCTGAATAGGAAATATTTGCTTAGGGCATTACTCTTTCCTTTTGGTACTTCATTTGTGCAAAAAACAACAACAACAAAAAAGCCATGTCATTTCAGTGTTTCCTCCATCCACAAGACAGCCCCCAACTTTAGATAATCCCAGGTGGTTGTGTCTTGCTACTAAGTGCTGGTGTTTGAAACTAACGCTGGTCTAGGTCACCAGGCAAATGAGAAAAAAGATACCTGCTATGTAGACTCCTCTGTTAGCCTGGATGTTTACAGTATGTTTTCTCCTCCCACCAGTGGGGGGAACACCCTTCCCACAAATATTTCCTCTTCTCTCCATATTAATATGAGGCAAGATTTGTTTCAAATCAAACACAGCTATCATGCTCTGCATAAATGTATGTTTATACACATTTTCTCCCATCCTCACCTCCAAAATATCCAAAAAGTCAAAAATCTCTTTCCAAAGCTCATGTTTTAGAGAGGATATCTTCCCTTTGTATTTATATCAATGCTGACCTCATGAGGGAACACCTTGAAAGACTGGCTACCTTCAAGTCAGCTGGCCCTGACAATCTACACCCCATAGTAGTCAAGAAGCCGGCGAGCGTCATAGCCCAGCCCCTGGCACGAATCTTTGAAAACTCCTGGCGCTCTGGTGAAGTGCCCGAAGACTGGAAGAAGGCCAATGTGGTGCGGATCTTCAAGAAAGGGAGGAGAGTGGATCCGGCTAACTATAGGCCCATCAGCCTGACTTCTATCCAGGGGAAGGCCTTAGAAAAGTTTATTAAAGAGGGAGGCTATCCTTAATGGACTGGCTGATACCAACATCCTGAGGAATAGCCAGCATGGGTTTGTTGTGAGTAGATCTTGCTTGACCAATCTCATTTCCTTTTATGACCAGGTGATAGGTCGTACAAAGGACAAGGGTTATAGGATAGCACAAGGGAGAAGAGATTGATGTCATATGTCTTGATTTCAAAAAAGCCTTCTATCTGGTATCCCTGGTATCCCATGATTGGCAAAACTGGCCAATTGTGGCCTTGGGTCCACCATGATCCCCTGGCTGGGAAATTGGCTCCATGGTCAGACCCAGAGGGTGGTAATTGATGGAAGTCAATCGTCATGGTGCCCTGTGACCAGTGGGGTCCCCCAAGGCTCTGTCCTTGGACCCATATTGTTCAACATCTTCATTAATGATATGGACATTGGAGTCAGAAGCGGACTGGCCAAGTTCGCCGATGACACCAAACTTTGGGGCAAAGCATCCACACCTGAAGGCAGGAGGGTGATCCAGGCTGACCTGGACAGGCTCAGCAAATGGGCAGACAAGAACCTGATGGTGTTTAACACCAAAAAATGCAAGGTTCTCCACCTTGGGAGGAAAAACCTGCATTATCCTTATAGGCTCGGCAGTGCTACGCTGGCTAGCACTACGGAAGAAAGAGACTTGGGGGTCATCATTGACCACAAGATGAACATGAGCCTTCAATGCAATGCTGTGGCTAGTAAAGTGAGCAAAATGCTGGCTTGCATCCATAGATGCTTTTCAAGCAAATCCCGGGACTTCATTCTCCCTTTGTACTCAGCCTTGGTGGGGCCGCAGCTGGAGTACTGCATCCAGTTTTGGGCTCCACAATTCAAAAAGAATGCGGAGAAGCTTGAGAGAGTCCAGAGAAGAGCCACATGCATGATCAGAGGTCAGAAAAACAGACCTTACGATGACAGGCTGAGAGCCGTGGGGCTCTTTAGCCTGGAAAAGTGTAGGCTCAGGGGTGATCTGATGGCCACCTATAAGTTTATCAGAGGTGACCACCAGTATCTGGGGGAACATTTGTTCACCAGAGCGCCCCAAGGGATGACAAGGTCTAATGGTTATAAACTCCTGCAAGACCGTCTCAGGCTGGACAAAGGGAAGAAATTCTTCACTGTCTGAGCTCCAAAGGTCTGGAATAGCCTGCCACTGGAGGTGGTTCAAGCATCTAAATTGAACACTTTCAAGAGTAAATTGGATGCTTATCTTGCTGGGATCCTATGACCCTGACTGATTTCCTGCCCTTCAGGTGGAGGGCTGGACTCGATGATCTTCTGAGGTCCCTTGCAGCCCTAATGTCTATGAAATCTATATGTACCTTGCCCAATAGGATGCTGATCCTAATTAAGCATTACCATAGTATTACTATTATTAAATAAAGGAAAAGAGATTTAAAAAATCAGGGTGATAAGAACATAAGACGTGCTATACTGGGTCAGACCAATAGTCCATCTAGCCCAGTATCCTGTCACTGACAGTGACAAACAAAGATGTGTGGCAGGACACTGTGGGTGCCTGCCATTTTAAGGGCCTGGAGCTGGTAATGGCCATATGCCTGATGAGGGCAGCCATTTTGAATCTGGGGCTGTCCATATAAACAGGGCAGTTTTGCCGCTGGAGGACAGGCAACGACATCACCTGGCCGGAGGGCTGCTGGTATTATCTGGTGGTAAGGGAAGAGCTGTAGGGGATGGTCACGAGGCTCCTGGTCCTGGACATGACCTAAAACTGCACCCTGCTAGGAGTGGGTGACCTGGTGGGGCTCCAAGTGGTGCAAGAGCCCCCAGGAAATACCAGGCCAGTTACCACCCTGGTAAAAGGTGGGTCGGGGCACCTTAACCCCTAGCCCCCCACAACCTTTGAAGAGTCTGGAGGGTGGGCCCCCAGAGAGAGTGAGGCCATAGACTCATACCTGTCTGGACTTCTCCTGACTGGTCCATGCTGGGGCCAGAACCGGAAGGGTCGAAGGGCCAGGGGCCCACCACGAGGAACACCCAACAGTTGTGGGCCTGAGGTTTTGACTGGCCTGGAGGTGGGCCAGGGCTAGTGAAGGCAAAGGTCCTGGGGGGACCACACCCGGAAGGGGAAGCAGTTCAGGGAGCTATGCTGCCCAGGATGAAGGCGGAATAGGCCACCGTCATGGAGGGATTGTAGAGGGGTTCAAACAGTAGGATCCTGGGGCCCAGCGAGGGGCTGGTGATTGTGAGAACATCTGGATGCCATCTGCGAGGCTTGGGCTGAGGTGTAGGGGAGGAACGGAGCTGCAGATAGTGCCCCTTGGCATTGAGGCAAGAAATGGGCAACCTCCCGCTTTATTAACAACAATTAATCAATTACCAAGAAGGTGGTCGGTTAGCCCAGAAACTGGTGGGCAGGCCACAGGGAAATCGGCCCCGAGAAGGCCCCCTGTTACAAGATGCTATACATTATACAGTGCTCAGGGAAAGCACTGAACCTGCTGTATCTAGAGTGATCTATACCCTATTCAATACCCTCTCTGGCATTCACCATTTATTGGGTTAGATATGCCAAAGAAAACATCCCCAACCACCGTACTCAATAGCCATTGGTAGATCTATCATCCATGAATTTATCTAGTCCCTTTTTGAACCTGGCTATACTATCTGCCTTTACCACCTTGTGTAGCAATTAATTCTTCAAGTTAACTATGCGTTACATAAAAAGTACTTTCTCTTGTTAGTTTTATACTTGAATAATTAACTACCCAGAATAATTTAGTATCATCTACAAACTTGGAGATTTTGCTGTGCATCCCCAGTTTCGGGTCACTGATGAAAATGTTGAACAAAATAGGGCTCAACACAGATCCCTGGGGGAACACAGATCCCTGCAGGACCCCAATGTTGATCTCCATCTATTCTGAAAAGTGACTAGTTAGCCCTACTCTTTGCTTCTTGTCTTTTAATCAGCTCTCAGTCCACAAAAGAGCTTTTCCTCAAATCCCATGGCAACATAGGTATTTTAAAAGCTTTTTGTGAGGGACCTTGTTGAATGCTTTCTAAAAGTCCAAATACGTTATGTCACCTGGATGCCCCTGAGCCACATGCCTGGTAACACCCTCAAAGAACTCCGTCTAATTATTGAGGCAGGAGTTCCTTTTCCAAAAACCGTGTGGCCTCTTCCCCAGCAGATCAGATTTGTCCATGTGACTGCTGATTTTATTTATTATAGTTTCTACCAACTTGCCAGGGATGGAAATGAAACTCACTGGTCTATAGATCAACTCTGGAACATTTTTTGAAGGTGGTTGTTATGATGGTAACCTACTAGTCTTCTGGCATGGAGGCTGTTTGTAGTGATAGGTTACATATTATTGCCAGCAATTCTGCAATTTTACCTTTGAGGTTTTTTTGGAACTTTTGGGTGAATGCAATCTGGTTCTGGTGCCTCCTTAGTATTTAATTTATGATTTGTTCCAAAACTTCCTCTGTTGTCACTTCATGTGGTCCAATTATTCAGACTCATCTACTAGAAAGGATTGATCTATCATGGCAACTTCCCCAGTATCTTTTGCAGTAAACACAGTTGCAAAAAATTTGTTTAGCATCTCTACTATGGCCTTATTGTCCCTTTTACACCCTGATCATCTAATAGCCCCACCGATTCTCTAGCAGGCTTTCTGCTTCTGATATATATGTATATATATTTAAATTTAGCATCTTTTACTAGATACTTCTGAAATTCTTTTTTGGCCTGCCCTATATTACTTTTATATTTGACCAGCCAGAGTTTGTGGGCTTTCCAGTTTTCCTCATTTGGGCATGCCTTTCATTTTTTGAGATATGCCTTTTTGCCTCCTTAACTCTGTTATTGAACAATGAAGGGATTTTGTTGGTCTGTTTGGTACCCTTCTTGATTTGTCATATACACTTTTCCTGAGTCTCTAATCTGGTATTTGTAAATAACTTCCAAGCTGCTTGTAGACTTTTTTTTCATTTTTGACTGTTCCTTTAAACTTCTAACTGCCTCACTCTTGTGTATTTTTCCTTTCTACAGTTGTATATCAGCATGGTAGACTTTATTTGGTGTATGTGATTATATTATGGTTGCTATTATAGAGCAGCTCACCAGCAGATACCGCTTGAATTATCTGAAACTCTCAATTACACAAATGGGAATGTTCTGGTATTTATATTATGCACAAGAAGATCACAGACTCATTTCACAGCTAACACCAAATAACCATTAATTACTTGATCTGGTTTGAGAGAGAACTGAAGCATGGGGAACAGTGAATTACCATATTTGCGCTATCTATAGCATGTATGAAGTGTTTTGTGCTTCTTATAACCTCTATAGCATTTTTTTCATATAAAAGATTTTAATTATATAAAAATTTCAATTACAGCATTAATTTCCATTTGTTATAAATATACCATGCACATCATTGCTTTTAATTCCTCTAACAGTCTCTCCAACTTTTCATTAGATGCCTCTAGTTCTCTTTCCATTAACAATGTCTGTGGGGATCCCAAGCATCAGACTTAGTAAGCCTGCTGTCTGCAGCTTTATTTAAAGAAAATCTGGATGCAGTGCAAGGGCCCTCCTTTCCCCAAGTTTCTTCTTTGAATATCCAACCTACAAGCAGTTTGGAGAACAGCCAGACTATTGGTTGGAAAGGTTTGCTCTATAAGACTGATCTTGGCAGCCAGCAGTAGTGTGTTGTTATAGCAAGTTTTATATCGTGGTGGATCTAATGTTAAAAGAGGCTATATTGCCACTGACACTAGACACCAGAGCTAGATTTGTATGGGCTATTTTGCTGCTGTTATTGTCTCAGAACTCTCCTAGTTTTCTGAATATGGGTTCGTCCTCTGTTATTCTCTTTTTCCTTGCAGAACTGTTTCAGTCCTTCTCCCACGTGTCCCTCGTTTTGAGGGATGTTGTTGAATGGATCAATTAAGTTCTAATAAGTTGCCAGGACCAGATGACTTTCATCCAAGAGTTCGGAGGCAGCTCAAAGGTGAAATTGCAGTACTGCTGGCAATACTACATAACCTAGTGTTACAAACAGCCTTTGTGCCAAAGGATGGGAGGCTTGCCAACATAAAACCCATCTTCAAAAAGGACTCCTGGGAATTACAGACTAGTGAGTCTCACTTCAATCCCTAACAAATTGATAGAATCTATAAAAAAGAATAAAGTCAGCAGTCACATGGACTAATATGACATGTTGGGGTAGACAAAGCATGTTTTTCAAAAAAAGGAAATCCTGCCTTAATAATCAGCTGGAGTTCTTTGAGGGTGTTAATAAGCATGTGGATGAAGGGGATCTAGTTGACATAATGTATTTGGATTTTCAAAAAGTTCCCTCAAAAGAGTTCCTCAGGATTGGAGGGAAGGTTCTTTTCTGGATTGAGAGCTGATGAAAAGACAGGATGCAAAGAGTAAGGTTAAATTGACAGTATTCAGGATGGAGAGAGATCAAATGTGGGATCCACATTTGTACTGAGTTCATGGCCAGCATTTGTTCAGCATTTTCATCAATGACCTGGAAATGGGAGTGCACAGTGAAACCCCCAAGTTTGCAAATGATACCAAATTATTCTGGGTAATCAAGACTCAAGCTGAGGGAGAGGAGCAGATGAACTTCAATGTTGGCAAGTGCAAGATAATATACCTGAGGGGGAAAAAAACCCTCATACTTAATGCTGGATTCTAACCTAACTGTTATGACTCGGAAAAGGGACCCAATTCATGGACGATAGATCTATGAATAGCTCTTAAACAGAACAGGCAAAGATATTTCCTCTGACATCTCTAAACCAATTATGGTGGATGCCAGGGAGGGTAATGAATAGGATAGATCACTCTAGATTCGTGAATCTCAACCAGGGGGCTGTGGCACCCTTGAGTGCCCTAAGATCTTTTCACGGGTTCCTGAAGTGCCTCACAATGTTAGCACTGTTAGGTATGAAAACATATTTTATGTGATAAAGCCAAAGTTTTCAGATAGAAATCTGTAGTGTTAAAGCATTCTGAGTGAAAACTGAAAGCTGACATTTTCTGAAGGGTGCCTCAAGCCTTTGAGGAGTGCCTTGAGTCTAAAAAGCTTGAGAACCACTGTTCTAGTCATACTTGGTTCATTGCTGTCCCTCTAAAGCATCCACTTCTGCCACTGTCAAAGATACTGCGCTAGGTGGATAATTGGTCTGACCCAACATGACACTATATTCTTATGTTCTAATCTAGTCTCAAAGTTAGTTACACGCCACAAAACCTGGGGGAATAGCTCCTCCCACTGCTGCTTCTCTATCACATGAAAGGTAGCAGAGCCAGTAGTGGGTGTAAGAGTGCATCAGCCTGTTTCACACCATTGATGTTTCTTTTATCATGGAAAATTATTTACAATGGAAGTGAAGAGTCATGAATATCATGGTAAAGATAAGTCGGAAAGGATCCCACATCATTTTGTTTCTAATATGAATAATGGTTTGTGTCCCTTATTTGGTGTGCGTGTTAATACTGCATCCTATCTTTGGCCCTGTTCAGGGATGTTACCCATATTGACCCTATTATCTTACTTTTCCAGCAATTTGGTGACTAGGAGTTCTCAGACTGAAACTGGACCTCTTGGGTATGACCAGACGAGTGCAGTCATGCGGTATATGGCTCTGCAAACATGAAAAGTGGAGCCAGGCCACCCAGAGCTGCACTCCGCTGCCAGTCAGGCTCTGTGGGGCAGAATGCGGCTGCAGCCCTGAGAGCCCCCCCAGGACCCCAGGTAAGGCTGCTGGGGCCAACACTGTGCTGGTCCCAGCCTCCCCTACTGCCCCCAGAGTAACTTGTTGCATGCCAAAGCACGTGTAGCATGGACATTCCCCAGGGACAAGTAGCTGCAGCACAAGGTGTGCTGCTGCTAGTTGTTCCTGGGGAACTAAATATCCACACACGTCTGGACGCACCCCTTGTGTATCACCATGCTATGTGCTTGTCAAGTAACTAGGATGAGTAATAGTGTGACGTGGACCATTTTATTACTGTATTTGTATTTGTTATGGTCAGAAGATGAAAGAAATTATCAGGCTATTTATTTCTTCCAAATAAGAAAGTGAGAACAAGACTAACATAGCAAGCAGGGAGAGTGACTTCACCTTACCCCATCTAACTAGCCAACAGGGGGTAAGAATTCTCAGGAAGTGACTGGTAGATGTCAGCAGGAGACCAAGCCCATGTCATACTGGTAGGTCTCTTCGGGGTCATGGGAGTACATTCTTCAAGCATTCTAAATCCCAGTAAAATGCATTGGCTTTGGATACATATGATAAGTGTGGTCATTGCAGCCCCGCAAATGGGTGATTGTTTTTGTTTAATAAAGTCAGGTCTTGTGCTTTGGATCCACATTTCTAATACAAAATCATTTCCATTTCTAATATGTAATTATTTCAAGAACAGAAATAGAACAGATGGAAGTTGGGAAAGAATGGTACTGTGCCCAAAGGGCACTCAAACTTCCACCTGTATTTGGACTACGTGAGCTGCATTCAGATGAGCACAGCCGTGCAGTATGTAGTGCTGCAGACCCGTCTGCGATGCCACATGCTGCACATTCAGCTGTTCTCCATGCTACATGGGATGGGGGGGAGGGGGAGGGGTTGACTCATGGACTGAATATCCAGGGGTCAAAAAAAACATGCAAAAAAAAAAAATGGAGTGATGCGTGTGTGGGCAGCGCATGCTGCTGAAACTGGAGCCTGGCTGGCCAGAGCCTGGCTGGCCACATGCCAAAGGGCACATGGCACAGGCATTCTCTGGGGACAGCTAGCGGCAGTATAAGGTGTGCCACTGCTAGCTGTCCCTAGGGAACCAAACGTCCACACTTGTGTAGACACGACTTGTGCGTCATATAGTCTGTTGCATATATCTGAATGGAATTAGATGAGGCATAATTTAGTTGTACCAACAGTTCTGCCCAGACTACACTGCAAAAATACACACACACACAGACACACACACAAACTACAGTATAACTTAAAGTTGTCTTTTCATTAAAATCTAGACTCTGCCACCCTTATTTACTCAGCAAGCTCTTATTTCCACAAGTAATACAGTTTATTTATGTGTGTAATAAATTATTCACACGAATTAGGGGTACAGCATCATGCCATATTTCTGCCGCTCTGTAGTAATAACATGTGGTGCAGGAGCTGGTCCAGTGCTCCTTAAGAGCCGATAGGACCCTCCAGTAGGTATTAAATTGGACCAACAATACCTACACTTCAGTTCATCTGTCTACTTATGTGGGCATTGTCATCTGAAATATCTCAGCATCTCACATCCTTTAATAGATTCAGATTACTTCTGTGTAGTAGGGAAGTTTTTTTTCTTCATGTTGCAGAGTTGAGATACAATACAGATAAAGTCATTATTTACAGAGCTGACCAAAATATTTCCATTGGCACATTTCCTAAGTACCAAATTACAAATCCAACTATTTTGTTATGTGAAAGTGCCTTCCTTCTGTAAAACATTTGAATTTTCATTGAAGAATGAAAACTCCACACCCAAAAAGTTATTGGTGGAAAGTGTTCGCTTTGTTTAAGTAAAGCATTGATTTTTGCCACTGGAGAAATTGCCCATCTTCCAAACAGCTAAAGTGATTTGCCCAAGCCCAAGATAAAGTTTGTAGCCTTACCAGGGACTTGAATCCTGTGTCTATATGAGTCTCATTCTAGTCTCCTATGCAATAGACCATCATTTCTAATCCTACTGCTAACGAAAATCAAATAGAGATACATCACACTCCTCTAGTAAAGCAAAGGAAAATGTTAAGCCAGCATATAGTACTATACCTGTGTCAGACAAAAGTCTCAGATAGGATCACCAACTTCACATTGACACTCTGGGTTTTTTCTGGCTTCAGAAAGTCATTAAATCTTGTGATTTGACACAAACAGTCATTGACTGAAAGCGTGTCACACTTTATCTGTAGCATGTGAACATGTGGAAGGGGCTCAAATAGAAAAAGGAAGGACAGCTCAAGGCAAGAAGATAACTAAAAAGCCCATAATCATAATGTGGAATCATACATAATCAAAATACATGAAGCATAATCAGAACATGGAACATTAAAAAACCCAGTGCCTTATTTTCAGCTTGCCAAGCACAGCACATGTCCAGAAGAGGAATCGTATCAGTTTGACCCAGCTTGCCCAGCATCTGTATAGCTCATGCACTTCAGCAGGGCTTTTTGGCACTTTAATCTAATAGCTAATTCAATACCTGATTCAATCAGCTATTAAATAAAAGCACCAAAAAGCCCTGCTGAAGTGCACAAGCTATGCAGACTTTGGGGAACTGGGTCAAACTGATGTGATTCCTCTTCCAGTAAAGTGCTGGATTTTTTCCCCCCCATGTCTGTCAGTGCCCTTAGATGCCCAATAGGTAGAATAGAATATGGCTTTTTAGGTTAAAAGGTTAAAAAATACAGCAATAATTATGAACACTTTAGTAAGTTATAAGTATAAACACTATAGAAATCTGTATGGCTATAGGCATTAATAGAAATCATACCATTGTAATAGTCCGATTCCTCAATGTTCACATTACATACCGTGTGAGTGCTGGTTTTCTGAGAGATTAAATGATAAATTAATGGATAACTATCTATTAAAAAAATCCCCAAATGATACCAGTGTGCATATCAAAGTAGGGGTAACTTGAAGTAACCTGAAGAAAAATGAAAAGTGGTATTAAAATACAAATTCAAGGGAACCAGTAGGAGAAAAATGTAGAAACTAAAAGACATGGGAAATAACAAGACATGAAGTAGACTAAAGAGTTCACTGTAGTTTCAATGAATGAAATTCATCCTTGATGTAATACCACTTGTGTCCAGGGAGTTAGACCATAGATGAATTTGGCTCCCTATATTTAATTACAAGCTGCAATACCATCACAAGATCTCATGGGAGATATTTCAAGATCTTGCAACAGGTATTAAATTAACATTTGCCTTAGCTGTAAATATAAAAAGATTTCACATGTGCAAAAAAGCTCAGTTGGGAGGGCAACGATTTAACTGTATAAAGAAGCAATATCTGTAAAACTAGCCATCATAGAGGAAAACTATTTGTTGATCAGATTTTTCTTGAATAAGCAGTACACAGAGGGTCTTACATCTGATTGTAAAGGTTATTATTCATGTTCAGTATGGTAGTGCCTAGAGGCCAGTGTGATCATGGTCCCCACCGTACAACCAAAGAGCAGTGGATAGTGCCTGTCCTGAAGGGCAGAGACCTGGAATAGAGAAGAAAGGCAAAGGACAAGAAAAGGAATCTAACATGCAAACCAGGTAGTCAACCCAATAGCAGAAAACATTATGTTAATGCCATGATCTGAGGACAGTGGTGGTCTGGCAGGTTGAATTTAGAAGGGATTCACTACCTAGAAAATCAAGAGATGGGAGAGGAGGAGGACAGAGCAGGGGGAGAAGAGGAAGATCTGAGAGGAGAGAAGGCAATGTGACTTCCAGCAAATCCTCCTCCTGAGCAGCCATACTGTAGGGCAGAGGTTTTCAGACTCTCCCATGGAGCCCCAGGGTTCCACAACGTACCTGGGAGTAATGGCAGAGTGGGCCAGGAGGCAGTGTGCTACCATTGCCAGGCCAGGTCAGCTGCCTCGGTGGCAATGCACAGGATCTAGGTTCTGCAGCAGAAGTGATATGAAGGGGTTCCATGACTTGAAAACCACTGCTCTAGGAATATAAAAGCTTCCTATTTTTGTCCTTTGTGCTTCTCCCACACTTCCAGTCCTTGCCTGGCCTCAGCCTGCTTAGTGCTTCCGCAGTGGCTCTGTTTTTCGGCTTGGATCAAAGACGAGGCTGTCTGCAGGAGCAGTAGTGGTCTTTAACTGCTTCCAAGATAAACAGTGTCTTCCTAAAACAAAAAAACTAGCCAAAAGTTGGCTTATATACAATTGACAGGATCTTTCCACTCCCAAAACTGTGCTGGGAGGTGGGAGGTAGGGGTTTCATGGCACTACTACCCAGAGGTATAACATTAAGGCCTGAGCTGGCAGCAACAGTGGTTGCTGTAGATGTGGCCCCCTCCGAGCAGGTGCCAGGGGCTAGTGCCCTGGTTGCCCACCCCTCATTATGCTACAGATACTGCTAGTTTCAATGTAACTTAGAGCAGAGGACACCCACTACGTAAGAATCCTTAAGAGACTGTAGCATAAAAACATTATGCTCATGGAAGACAGGCATAGCAAAGTGGAGTAGATTGTGTGGTCTATGGTTGTGTTATGAATGAAGCCCATGTCTGTCAGTGCAGGAATAGAGTAGATGTCCTGACATGTGCTAAATTTTTTATTTCCTTGCTTTTCTGTTAGGTTAATTTTAGACCGGCATGTAAACATTTGGCTACTTATCCAAAACAAACATCCAAACCTTTGGAGGTATGATCACCAACTGATACATAGAACTTCCTTTACTTCACCTAGACTAAATACCTAAAATAAATACACATTCTGGGAAGTTTCTGCTATACTCTGGCCAACTTCTTGTAGGAGGGTCTAGCTTTTTCATGGGTTGAGTGAGGAACCAAAACTGAACTCCAAATAAAATCTCCTTTTCTTTTTATGACAGAATACATATATTTATTTTCAGTGGACCTCCTCACACAGAAAAAAAATAAATAAGAAAAAATGGGGAATTAAAGGACAATTACATTTAAAAGGGAATAAGATACTCCACTGATCATAGGAGTTTTATATTTCCCATACCAAATGGTAACCAAATTTAAAGTAACATGCCATGGCTTTTCTAATGCACATGTGTGAATGTGAAGGAGGGAGAGAGAGACAGAGATGTTCCTTTTCATGGTGTAGTGATTATAACGCATGTTTAATCAGGCTTCCTAAGGAGAGCAATTATATTCCCTTTCTGGGTGGTAGTGGAATGTGTAGAAATGTGGTCCCCAAAGCCTCTTACATTACTGAGCTTTCACATTGCTTCCAGATGGAGTAAGAATTGAAGGGAAGACTTGGAAAAGAAGGTTCAGGTTAAAGTTTGTTAACAGAACAGTGAATTTCTCTTTTGCTGCCACTGTTAAAGAAACAATACAAGTTATTCCCCAGATTTACTCTTCATTAAGACAGAGCATCACAAACAATCTAAAGACAGGGTGGAGATTCACCTTATAGACTACAGGCAGTCCTCAGACTTACGATGCAATAGGTTCCTGAAAACTGTACCTTAAGTCGAAATGTTGTAAGTTGGAACCAATTTTCCCATAGGAACAATGTTATAAAAGGGGAATTGGTTCCTTTACAATGCTCAACACAGCTGCCTCCAGCTGGTAAGTCTGTTGTAGTGGGGGGGAGGAAAGGGGTGTGTGGAGGGGGGATCAATGCCCCTGCAGCGAGGGAAGGATTGGGGCTGGGACTGGGGCAGGGCTGGGACAAGGGCCTGGACAAAGCCACCCAGCTGGGGTGGGAGGGGCACAGGCAGGAGGTGGGGTAGCTCCCACCACTGGATGCTTGTCCAGGAGCAGGAGCAGCTTGTCTGATGGCTCTCTCTGCTGCTCCTGCCACTGGTCTGGGAGGGCATGGGGAGGTGCCCCCAGATTTGCGCGGGGTGGGTGGGGCTGGGCTGTGTTCCAGGCAGGTGGCAGAAAGCACTGGGAGCAGGGGATATGCCCTCCTGCCGCTCACCCAGTCAGGGTGGGGCGGAGATGCTGCACTGCCTCCAGACAAGTGGCACACAGCAGTGGGAGCTGCCCTGGCCCCCCTGTGCCTCCCAGGTGAGCAGTAGCTTTGTCCTGTGGCCCCCCCCCCGATCCACCCCAGCTGGGCAAGAGGCAGCAGGGCATGCAGCAGGCAGGGGGGGTATGCTCTCAGATTGGGGCAAGGTGGGCGAAGCCAGGGCTGCACCGGGCTGTGCTCTGGGTGGGTGACAGGGGTTATGGGGGGTTGCAGTGAATTTTAGAGTGGTTGCAGCCCTCACCCATACTCCCTACTTTGCCGTCCACCCTGCCCTGATCCAGTGGCACACACTCTCCCCATGCCCTTACTCTGCTTGCTCAGCCAGGGTGGGGCAGTGGGGGGCACAGGACAAAGCCACTGCTCATCCTGGAGGTGTGGGGCAGCTGTAGTGGCTCCTGCTGCTGTGTGCTGCTTCTCTGAAGGCAGCGCAGCAGCTCTACCCTGCCCCGGCTGGGTGAGTGGCAGGAGGGGATCCACTCCCAGCGCCTTCCACCGCCCACCCATAGTGCAGCCCCAGCCCCACCTGCCCCACACAGATTCGGGGGCATAAGCCTCCCCCCATACCCTCCCAGACTGGTGGTGGGAGCAGTGGTGAGAACCACCAGACTAGCTGCCCCTGAACCGGGGGTGCACAGTGGTGGGAGCTGCCCCACCCCTTCTCTGTGCCCCCCGGCTCTGGTTTTTTGAATGTTAGAAGTGTAAATCGTGATGCAGAGTGCAAAAGTCCACTAATGCTATTTATCACATGGATCTCACAGATATTTCCTTTTCATTAAGCATGAAGCAGAAGTTGTGAGGTGAGAAGGTGTTTAGGAAATCTTATTACTGAAATAAATCAAATAAGTATACTGACATTTAAAAAATGTCTTTTGTGAATACACACACAGATACACACACACATATATATGCATATACATATACATGTACACACATATATGTATACACATATGCATATACATACACACATCTATTATATGCTTGCCCCCTTCTGTATTTTGAGGACTTCAACAGGATTTAAAGGATTGAATAGATATTACTTGAGGTCACCATCTACCCAGAGGTGAATTTTATACACCAAGAGCATATAGAGTTAATAGAAAGTTGGATTTAAGAATGATTTGCGCCAGGTGCTGACAGGACTATCCTATTTACAGTGACAGATGTGGAGAGGGATCTTGGAAGTTTGGTTCTTCCAAGACGTAGTCCCAGGAATGCAGGTAGCAAGACAAGAAGAGAATATGTCCCTATTATAAAGCCTATGGTAACTCTGAAATTAAAAAAAGAGGGGGTGAAAAATGAAGTAGCAATTTTTTTCCAAGTAAAGTCCAGGTGAGAAAAAGAACATTTCTTTGGGGATATGGAATTGGCAGGATTAATTCAGCTCAAATAAATAAAGGGAAATCAATGAAGGATGCCAATCAAGCTGCGGATCCTACCAAGGTAGAGGGAGTTGCGCTCCTATCTTTTTCTGTTATTGATGGCCTTTTTTATCTTGTTTACTTAAATTAGTTTTATGAAATACACACTGTCTAAGCTTTTACCTTGATTTTTAAATGGATTTTGGTTTAGCTATGGATGAAATGCTTAATTTCTGCAGCTATATATTTAGAATAGAATTTGACTTTGAACTTTGTACCAATTTGAAAGAATACCTCTTTTGGAGGACATGTAATAGAGCTATATTATTTTAAATTACATTAAATATTAATCCAAATATCCTATGACTTATGTTATCCCAAAATAAGACCCTGGCTTTCTGATGGCAACCATAGCAGTTTCATTGGCACGAATGTTTTCCTCCAATTTCCAGCAGTTAGGGGAAAAATACCCTTGTGAGCATATTATTCCATAACTCTCCAGACTGTTAAACTTTTCCTAGAAGTTTAAATTTCAAATATTTAGCCATAGAGGATAGTTGGTTGTTAAAGGACAACTTTGCTTGTTTGCATTCACTATAGAATATGCTTAAACAAATAATTTAGTAGCAATAATCAAGGAACAATTAGCCTGATTCATTTACATGAAATATTGTTTGCGCTGTCCTGTATAAAAAGGTGTTTGGGTAGTTGTGAACAGTAGTGTACATAGCAGTGTGTGACTGGGGCACCAGCCATGGGCACTGATTTAGGTGGGGGGAGGGTGGGTTCCCAAATGGTGGTGCCTGGGGACCCTGAGCTGTGATCACAGCAACCCATGTGCAGGGAGGTAAAACACCCGTGCTCTTGTCCCCTTCCATGTCCTGCCCAGGACCTCCACATTCCTGTTTACTCGTCTGGTTATAAATAATACACTTGACCCTGTTAGAGAGCATTTACTTCACTTTAAAATCTTATCCTTCCAAAGTAAAACAGCCTTGGCTGAAATAATAATCAGGCCCAGTGAATATTCTTTAAATGAAGTACTGAAGTCTGTATTGTATAGATATGACACATCTGGTGTTATATAAATAAAACTCTGATTTATTCAAGAGTAATTTTTCAGTCTTTTAATTATTCATAGAAGCATAGAAAATTAAGGTTGGAAGGGACCTTGTGTGATCTAAACCAACCACCAGCTCAAAGCAGGACCATCCCCAACTAGATCATCCCAGTCACGGTGACATCTGCCCTTGGTCTTAAAAAACTTAGAGGATATGAGAAATTGTGAAAAACTGTGACCAATGTGTATTTGTTTTAATTTTTTTTCCCAGAACAGAGAGATCTTTGAGAACCTCCTCCCCTTCCAGCTTCTGCGTCATACATGTCCTGTATTTACTGAAAAACACAACAGAAAGAAGCTGCCATAAAACCCACCTATCCATAAAATTCCCCATCTCTCAGTGCCATGTATTTACCTGTTAGGCGGGAACAGCTGGATACAAAGGATATTGACCATAAAATCACTTTGCATTTAACAGCCCCGGAGTGACTTGGATGGATAGTTTTTGTAGTTCTGTAACATTCTTTCTAGGCTTTTAGTAAGTTAATTTAAAATTCATGTCAGCTTCAGTGTATTTCTTCCAAGTAAAATATATTTGTATATGACGCTTGTTATTTAAAGTATAGAGTAGCAGTTTAACAGTGTAGGGAAACATGTATATCACTAACACCTGTTTTATACAAACTTTAGGCTCTATATACAAGTGCAGTTCCAATGCAAATATTTGTTGGGACTTTAACTTTGATTGCATAAACACTCTTGACTGATGAATGCTGCCTTGATATATTGATGAAAAATAGTTTAAAATACCCTTCAAGGTATATACATGTTGGAAATTCTACAGCAAATAGCAGGTTCTGTTTTAAGCACACAGAAATAGTGCTGTTTAAAAAATATTAAGGATATGACCAAGTCAACACATGCCAGGGAAAGTCAAAGTTAAAGTCAATGATAAAACTTCTTTCTTAGCCTGGGTCTTCATTGCTTCAAGAGTATGCAAAACAACGCTAGCTACACCAAGGCACAAGAATGCTGTGGCAACTCTCCCTTAACTATTAACATTTTTTACTTTCACACTACACACAAACACCAGCTATTTCTATATTCGTTTCTGGGGATGTTTGGGGGTTTTTTTTGAAAAATTGGGTGGTAGTTTTATATTATGTTTTTATCTTGAGCAGTCAATTTAGCCTCTTTGAACTTTTTTGAACAGATGCTTTAATGCTGTATCTAGGCTATTGCAGTTGAAATCCTACTGTAACTATTGTTTTCTCATTGGAGAGTATTGCTTGGTTTATAGTTAGCGTTAGAATTTTTTTGGCAGTTGATTCACCATCTGAATTGCAATCTGATGTCATTATATCATCAGCAACATCTGCAGTCAAGAGGCATTTTGACATTTCAGGATGAGGAAAAAATAACCCCTCACAGTTATACCTTAGCTCAGGGAATTGTTGGGAAGGAAGCAGGGGAATAAGTTTTCTCCAAACACAACACTCCTTTCAAACAGTCATGGCCTGATGAGGAGTATCCTCTGCAAAAAGATTATTTCAAGAACAGCAACACAAAATCACTGTTACTGAGAACTCTACCCTGTGGCCAACTCCAACTGCAGTCCGTGGCAGGAGCACAGCACAGCAAATCATATACCCCTGATCTGTGCCCAGTGATGACAGTGATGAGGGTACACATAGATCTTGATTTCTTCATCCCAGGTACACAGGGATGCAAATTGCATCTACTATACAAGTGCTGACATGA
Organism: Crocodylus porosus; assembly: GCF_001723895.1. Classification (NCBI taxonomy): domain Eukaryota; kingdom Metazoa; phylum Chordata; order Crocodylia; family Crocodylidae; genus Crocodylus; species Crocodylus porosus. The sequence continues at coordinate 232,219,627 of NW_017728886.1, forward strand.
ACGGAGGAGTGATTTCACCCCAGGGGATTATGCTATTCTTCAAAACATAGCATTCAAGAGACCTCTCTAGCCATCTTCCCCTGCGTAGACTTAACATTGGCCTCATTCTCCCATCCAGGGGTTGAATGAGAACAAAGGGTCTGCTCCACTTCCCACTGACTTCAATGCAGCTGGATCAGACCCTTACATACTTAACACTTCAGTGTGATTTCTCCCTCCGACAGCAGAAGATAAGAGACACTCCTGTTCTTTTTTTAAACTCCACAGATTGTAAAGCTGGCTCCACAAAAGTCTTTCTGGCTCATACGCATCAGTCTTTCTCTATACAAATAAGCCTAAACGAAAAGCAGGTGGCTTGCTATACTAAAAGAAACCTGTTACTGGTTTAGTTAGTTCAGTGATCTCCATTACTGCATGTTGAGCTGGGCTTCCATTTCTCTCTGAATGAGATGAAGACAATATTATTATGCTGTATTCTACATGTTTCAGATGTCTATTGAGAATGACAAATGCAATATATATTTTATAAGGTTCATTTCATTTTTTTACCACTGCCAGAAAAGGCAGACTAGTGTAGCATGTACAGAGAGTAGAGTAATGAGCTGTCAGGAAGTGAAGATTAGAGGCAATACATTGGCTGTCCAAGATCCTCAGCCATGCTGTTGTCAAGCAAGCAAGCTGATACAGCTCAGCTTTTCTCAGGAACTCATATATAACCCTCAGGGTAATGCATCCATTCAAGCTGCTCGGGTCACATAATCCACTGATGCTATGCCTCTAGTTTTCCAGGCACATCAGAATTAAAAGCATATTTTATACATTCTTCAACTAAGCCAACTTTTTCCTTTTATTCCACTTAAAAGAAGTAGACCTTTCAAAACTGAGGCAGTTGGCAGCACAAATGATACAGTGATACAAGAAATAGGATATTTTAATGCATAATAAATTATATTTTGTGATCTAATGAAAAGAAGTAAAAAAAATAAGCCTTAATGTGCTATTTTAGGGGAAATGAAAATGTTTCTTTCAAATTTAATGTGGCATTTTGCAGAGTATTAATGATGCACTGCTAGGTAAAAGTGGCTTAATTATTTCTGATACTTGTTAACAGAAATAACAAGTATCAGAAGTGGGTGAATGGAGAGTACTTCCCAACACAATCTCACAGACTCACTTCCTTCATAAAAAGGGTTTGGGTAAAAGGAAAAAATACATAAATGATTCTACTTTTTCTTTTTTTGCCAGAACTGATATGTTACAAAGGATGAAAACTCAGATTGTTTTTCTTTATGCAAGTGATAAATAGGACTGTGCAAAGCTGTGGTCCCTGATTCAATGCGGCAGAGATTTGGCCCAATTCGGTGGCCGAATCTCTGAATCTGAATTGAATCAGGTGACTCTAATCTCTCTGAATCAAATTGGAACCCTCTGAATCGATTTAAAGAGATTCAGAAAGATTCAGCGATTTGGACATAGACACAGCTTTAAATGTTTTCTCTGCATATCTCTTGATAGCAGGCAGCTTGTGAATGTTGCGATGCTGGGGCAGATGAAGCATCCCACAGAAGCACAGGGGGCTTCCCAGCGTGCTCAGCAGCAGACCCAGAAGTGGACCAGAAGCACTTCTGGTCCACTTCTGGGTCTGGCGGGGATCACATGGGGGAGGCGGGCACCCTCCCGGCTCAGCGACTGATGCCTCCTGGGTCTGGGGGGGCACCTGGGATCCCCCTGCAACCAGTCACCAAGCTGGGGAGGCACGAGGGGGGGAGGTGGAGGCCCAGTGTGCTCCCCGGCAGACCCGGAAGTGGACCAGAAGTATTTCCAGTCCACTTCTGGATTCACCACCGAGCATGCAGGGGGGCCCCCCACACTCCTGTGGGATGCTCTATCTGCCCCAGTATTGCAGCGTTCATGAGTCATGCCTTGTACCTCAAGGTATGTAGAAAAAACATTAAAGCTGTGTCTATGGCGGAATTGCTGATTCTCCAAAACAGGATCGAATCTTCAGATTTGGATTCAGCTGAAACAGATCAGAGACAGTGATCTGAATCAATTAATTGAATCACTATACCTGATTCAGGCCGAATCGAAATTCAAATCGAATACGACCTGTATTCGCACACCCCTAACTAACAGGTTTTGTTATCAAGCACGACTTAGTTCCACAATAGCAACCAAGATGTAAAGGTTTTAGCCATCCCAAAAACCCACAGCAGCTGTTATCATCTATCTTTTTCCCCATGCTTAACCTCTTCTCCACAGAAAGTGATGGCAAGTTTTTGGTTGGCATGGGCATTGTTTACATGAAATAACATGACAACACTTTTCCTCGGATTTGGGCAGAGTCTCCAACATGCAAAATATTCTGTAAGTAACTTGAGGTCTTTGCAAAGATCTGTCTGGATTTAAGCCTGGGTCCTTCTTTGAGTAGCAAGCACCAGGTCATTGGCATCGCTGAACTTACAGCTGGTGGTGATGGGAAGATCACTTACGTATACATTAAAAGAGCTGATGCAAGCACTAATCCTTGTGGGTGGCTGTTATTTAGTAGACAGGTTCTGCTGACAGTGTTCCCTAGGTGGACATGATATCACCAGTTAGACAGGAGCACTGATAAAAGGTGGAAGTCTGCTGGCACCTGATGACTCTTGACACCTTCAGCAAGAGGTATAAGAATAAAAATGCTTAAGAATAAATACTTATTCTTAAGTATTTAACTATTTGTTTTTGCAAATTTTTAACTCTCTATATTGATTGCAAACAGTTTTCTCTAAACATTAAACAATAAGAATTTTGACAGGTCAGCTAAATCTCACTTTCTTGTATCTATTCCTTAGTAGGATTAGTGTGTAAAAATAGTGCCATATAAGTAATTACAATAAATAACCATCTCAGACAGCTGATTTATCTCCTAAAGCTGACTACAGCAACAACTATGTCTTGAATTCTGCAGAGTTTTTAGGATACCAAATTATATATACCTTCAGGGTTGGTACCAGGTACCAACATAATCACCATGACATGATGATGACAACCTCACAACAAGGTCCTCAGCTCTCTCCACAGGGCTGCAACTAGGTGCAGTAATATGCACAGCTTTCTTGATGCCCATGATATGTTATGAATATAGTCAGGGAGATTTATGCAGTCTTCTCAAACCAGGAACAAATATAATATGTATTCAATATACTGAGGTTTGTATCTTAAATCAGTTTGGCAGAGCTGACTTACAAAAAGATCATGTGTATAATCGGCTAGTAACTGCGTTTTTTCAAAAATGCTTTTCTTACCCATTATGTTCTCCTGGTCTGATACCGCAGCAGAAGTCAGTCAAGTAGGAAAGCTGTGAGTAGATATTTTAAATGCATTATAGTAAATATACCTTTTTCTCTGAGTACTATATTCACAATACATGACTCTGTATATAAGTTGAGTAAAAAGATATTAGTTTTACAAAGTCACTTTGCAGACTAGAATTGCTTTAAGTAGGATTTCATGTTTATGGGGTTCTCAGGAACAGACGGTGAGTCATAATGAAAAAGATTTAGATTTAGAACAGCTTTACAGCCAAATGAATTACTGGAGATGAAAAATAGTGCTGTCCAATTGCATTGTGATAAGAACTTGTTAGGTTCTATATTACAAAAACATAAAATTCATCAACATAAATTGTAAAACCAACTACAGTAATGTATATGATACTAGCTTATTTTCCAGCTCATGTATTCATTCCTGTAAGTGTATAACCCAATAAAAGCAAGATTTTTATTTATGTTATATGCATTATAACTTTGAATCCATACCCACAAGAGCTTATTGGTGTTACCATAAATATCTAGTGAATTTAGTCTCTCTTTTCTTACATCCTCAAAGCAATTTAGCTTCCTTGTTTTTTTCCTTATTCTTAAGTACTTAACTATTTGTTTTTGCAATCTTTTTACACTCTATATTGATTGCAAACAGTTGTCTCTAAATATTAAACAATAATTTGACAGGTCACATAAATCTAATTTTTCTGTATCTGTTCCTTACTAGGATGAGTGAGTAATGATGAGTTCTTTTCCAATTATATTATATTTGTACCAAAAACTAAGGAGGCAAGCAGCTAATTTTATGGGCAGATCACAGGGCTCGCTGCCATTTTCAGAGGCTTAAAAAGGCAGGGTTCCCCCATGCCTCTGACTGGTGAAGGAGCCCTGGTGGCCCTGCTCCTTGTCACTGATTGGCCAAGAGTGCTGTCCATTGTGCAGCCCCACCCCTCACAGCTGATTGGCAGAGAGGGTGGGGCCACATGACAGAAAGCCCTCTCAGCCATTCAGTGGTGAGGGGCAGGGGTGGCTGCCATCTTGGCTGTTCCCCTTTGAGCTGGTACCCCCACCCCCTCTGCCAAGTGCATGGCTGGACTGCTGGCTCCCATTGAAAAGCCAGCATTTTAATTTTATTACGGTTTTTTTCCATGAATTTTGTGAACATTACCCAATTTTGCAATTTTTGCAAAATCATGAATTAAATAGGTCCCTACCTATGAAATCCATTTGCTGTGTGCATATGCAAAAAAATGCATACCTAACAGTACTGCTATGTTTGTATACAGGATTGTTGCAATTCTCTAGGTAGATAAAAATATTTCCTATAGACATCTATATTTAAGTGCCTGGTTGCTTAAAGCAGTGGTTTTCAAATGACAGCCCTTCTACCAGTGGTGATCCACAGTGCATTTTCTGATGATTCATGGTAAAATAGCAGATCTCACTCTCTTCTCCTGGTAGCTTGCATTAAGAGACACCTAAAAATGCATTTGTATTCCTTTTCCATGAAGCATTCACTTTAGCTATCTTAGGGATTTTATGATATTATCAAAATGGGGGATAGGAATCTCTGCAATTGCCAGTGGCACACACTGTTCACAAGACTCTGTTAAATTGTATCCACGTTAAGAAAAACTTTGCCAACTTCTGTCTTGCAATATTTATATGCAAAAGCATTTTTTGCACATGAACCCAAATATCTCCCCTGCAGCCTTGCCTACAAAAGAGAGTGTATTTATACAAGAATGGAACTGCTTTTGGTGTCCAAGTGTCTAAGATGACTGTCAGCGTATTCATACTTTTCTTAGCCCTTCTCCCTTTTTATATTTTATCTTCACTTGTGTGCTTATCAAAGGCCTGGTTCTTCTATATCATTAAACTGGATTCTCCAGCCCAATAGTGTCTCCATAGCAGGTTGTCACTCAGTTTTTATTTTCCCTGGGGCGAATTTGTCCCCACAGAAAAATAATCAATCAAATAATCAACAAACAAATATATAAAGAACAAAAGGGTTACCTCAAAACCTGCGTTCCTTCCTTAGCCTTGGAGAGTAGGGCTGTGCAAAATTTTGCCAGATGTTTCATTTTGACGCTGTTTCAACTTGTTTCGAGCTTGAAACAGTGAAAGCAAAATGAAATGAAGGGCTTCAAAACAGCCTTGAAATGAAACAAGGGCAGTTGAAACTTTTCAAAAGTTTTGAAATGTTTTAGGCTTCGAAGCGGAAGCTGGACTTGCCTGCAGAGAAACAGAAAGTAAGGAAAGGGAGGGAGAAGAGGGGGGAAGAGGGGAGAAGGACAGCTTTGATATTGACGGTGTAGTTGACCAGTGACTGATCCTTCCCAAAGGTCCCTTTCAATCCCAGTGCTCTGGGGCAGGGATGTAAAAACAGCATAAAAAGCAGTTTTGTTTGAACTGGGCTGCTTTCTGCCTTGGGGTCAGTTACTGAGCTGTCTTCCAGAAGCTTAGCAGCATTAGACAACAAAGGCTACCATTCATTTCCTACTTGCTAGCCTAGCAAGTGGGATTCAGCAATACTTTTTGATTTCTTTTTATACCCTTTTTATTTTATTATTATATTCATTGATTGAATCCTTTCAATGTATTCCTCCCCCCAAATCCTCTTTTTGTTTAGTCTATTTTGATTCTTTTCAAATCTGTGCTCTTTCTCACAGTGTGCGTTCCATTCACTGTGCAGGGAAGCACAGCATAATTATATTGCAAATTATAATATAGAATTTATATAGGAAAACAGATACATACATTTATATATTTTTATTTTATTTATTACATAAATACATACATACAAACGTACATACATTACATACCTACAATTATCTTAATATCTATATTACATAAATCAGATAGATAACATTACAGAAGAAGAGACAGATTTTCCAGCACATCGAGACAAAAACAAGATGCTATGAAACACACCATGAAGTGTGCTGGAAAGGCAGCTGGCAAGCCTTCAGGGAGGGGCTGAAGAGGAAGTAGAGGGAGAGCTGTAAGTTCCTGTCCCCCCACAAACTGAGATGCAGCTTCTTTGCTAAAACACGCAGCCATGAGGCTTCCACTAGTGCAGGATCTGAGTGCCCAAGCAACGAAAATTCTAGGGAAGGAGGGGGAATCAGCTGAGTTTTTCTCCACACCCCTCAAGTTTCCCCTAGAGCCAGGTCTCCTTCCTCAGAAGGCACTTCAGAGAAGGCTGAATTAGAGGTTGTGGAGGCAAGTGGCTCAGCTGAGTCTCCTCCTCCTGCTGCTGTGCCTCTGCCTGCTGAGAAGGGGGAAAAGGCAGCGTCCACACATGCACCTGCATCGCAGAGGCAAGCGGGTTAGTGTGGTCTGCAATCATTTTCAGCTGGCAAATGATCCCATATATGCTATCTGGCTGCACTGCCAAGCCAAAACTAGCAAGGGCAAGAGAACAAAAGACACAAGTACCACAGGGATGCTGATGCATCTCCGCAGGTACTGCCCCCATTGCCCTTGCTCTTCCTTAGCCTGGCACCAGTGGAAGCATAGTTTCATAGTTTCTAGGGTCGGGAGGGACCTGAGCAGATCATCAAGTCCAACCCCCTGCCATGGCAGGAAAGAGTACTGGGGTAAAACGACCCCAGCAAGGTGTACATCTAGTCTT
>NW_017728886.1:232227296-232250563 GCF_001723895.1 Crocodylus porosus
AGTGTCATCAGCAAATTTGAACAGGGTGCTTTTTACCCCCTCGTCCAAGTCACTGATGAAGATGTTGAACAGTGCGGGCCCAATTGAACAGTGCAGGCCCGAAACGGAAATCCCCCTCTCACTTCAAAGCCCCCATTCCCCCAAAGCAGAGGCGGGCCACCCCAGAACAGTGGGGGAAAGGTGGACAGAAAGCAGGGCACGTTGCAAAGGCAACAAAATCACCCAGAGCATTGGGGAGATGGTTGCTGTAGATGCCAGCCCTTCTCCTTAGTTGAGTGGACAGGGTTGAGGCAGCTCATAGCACTCGTGGCCCCATCCTGAGCCATGCACTCTGTTACAATGTCTTTGCATTGCACTTAAACAGCCAGTAAACACCATGCAGAATTCACTTTATTCAGAGTACTCTATGCCAATGGAAAGCTTTCACTTCTGTACCCATTATGCACATGGGAAGATGCTAGGGGTAGATCCAGCTAGGGGTTTAGTAGTTCAGTCACACCCTTCCCCCTTCAATTCCTGTTTAACAAGCCTTCAGAAGAGATAGCCATATTTCTACTCAGGAAGAACTGAAGGAGTCAACTGAATGCATGGCTCATTATTATCTATTTGATTCCTATTAATCTCATCACTCCATGTGTGTTAGCAACTCTTGATCTTCCACTATTTGAGCTATTCTTTCTTCTATAAATAACCTTTGTATTATCTGTACTTCGTAATGTTTTATTGCTCACCCCCCTGCATATCCGATGTATTGAATGGCCTTTTTTCCTAGGGGATTTCAATCCACAGCTAATCAGAGACAGGAAGAGAAGAGGCAAACCTGAAGACAGGCTAAGCTGTATAGTGGGACAGCATTCAGAAGGAGGAGAGAGTTGTAAAGGTGAGGTGAAGATGTAGATTACTGCAGTTACCCTTTCCTGGGTAATTCATTGCAGCAAATGATGGAGGCAGAACCAGCAGCACAATTAGGGCAACATAAAGCCACGGCATTGGCAGATTCAGAGGGATTGGTTTCCCTAGGTAAGGGTACTACAAACAGCTGAAGTGAATCTGTAAGGTCTCTGCACTACAGCTAGGCAACAAGGTCTGGAACACTGAACCCCCACTAAGGAGGGCCAGCTGAGTCTGAGTACACTAACTGGTTCCAGGGGTGCTCTTTAGGAGCTCTTGCAGCATGTGGCCCCTATAGAATAATAGAATCATATAAAATTAGGGTTGGAAGGGACCGCAGGAAGTCATCTAGTTCAACCCCTTGCTCAAAGCAGGACCAGCCCCAACTAGATCATCCCAGCCAAAGCTTTGTCTAGTTGGGTCTTAACCTCCAAGGGTGGAGATTCCATCACCTCTCTGGGTAACATGTTCCAGTGTTTTAGTACCCTCCTACTGAGAAAAGTCTTCCTAAAATCGAACCTAAACTTCCCTTGCTGCAACTTGAGACCATTGCTTCTTGTTCTGTCATCTGCCACCACTGGAAACAGTCTAGCTCCATCCTCTTTTGAACCACACTTCAGGTAGTTGAAGGCTGCTATTAAATCCCCTCAGTCTTCTCTTCCCTACACTAAATAAGCCCAGTTCCCTCAGCCTCTCCTCAGAACTAATGTGCCCCAGCCCCCTCACCATTTTCATTGCCCTCTGCTGGACCCGCTCCAGTTTGTCCACATCCTTTCTCTAGTGGGGGGGCCCAAAACTGAACACAGTACTCCAGATGTGGCCTCACTAGTGCTGATTACAGGGGAAGAATCACTTCCCTTTACCCACTGGCAACAGTCCTACCAATGCAGCCCAGTATGCCATTAGCCTTCCTGGAAACAAAGGCACACTGCTGGCTCACATTCAGCTTATTGTCTACTGTAACACCCAGGTCCTTTTCTGCAGAGCTGCTGCACAGCCAGTCTGTATTGGTGCATGGGATTGTTCCATCCTAAGTGCAGGACTTTGTGCTTGTCCTTGTTGAACCTCATGAGATTTCTTTTGGCCCAATCCTCCAATTTGTCTAGGTCACTCTGAATCCTAGCCCTACCCCCCAGTGTATCTACTACTCTCCCCAACTTGATGTCATGTGTAAACTTGCTGAGGGTGCAGTCTATGCCATCTTCCAGGTTTTTGATGAAGACTGAACAAAACTAGTTCCAGAACCAACCCCCAGGGCACGCCACTCAATACTGGCTGCCAGCTAGAACCCAGCCATTGATTATAACCCTCTGAGCCTGATGCTCCAGACAGTTTTCTATCCACCTAACAGTCCATTCATCCAGCCCATACATCCTTAGCTTGCCTGCAAGAATGATGTGGAAGACTGTATCAAATGCCTTGCTAAAATCAAGATATACCACATCCACTGGTCTCCCCACATCCACAGAGCCAGTTATCTCATCCTAGAAGGCAATCAGATTTGTCAGGCATGACTTGCCCTTGGTGAATCCATGCTGGTTGTTCCTAATCACCTCCTTCTCCTCTAAATGCTTAGAAATGGATTCCCTGAGGATCTGCTCCATGATTTTTCCAGGGACTGAGGTGAGGCTGCTCTGTAACTTCCCAGATCCTCCTTTTCCCCTTTCTTAAATATGGATGCTATTTTTGCCCTTTTCCAGTCATCTTGGCCCTCTCCTGATCACCATGAATTTTCAAAGATGATGGCCAGTGGCTCTGCAATCACATCATTCAACTCCCTCAGCACCCTCCGGTGTATCCCATCTGGCCCCATGAACTTGTATATGTCCAGCTTTTCTAAATAGTCCCTAACTTGTTCTTTTGCCACTGTTGGCTGCTCACCTTCTCCCCTACCTATGCTGCCTGGTGCAGTAGCCTAGGAGCTGACCCTGCCTGTGAAGACCGAGGTGAAAAATGCATTGAGCACTTCAGCCTTTTCTGCATCCTCTGTCACAAGGTCTCTGTCCCCCATTCAGTAAGGGACCCACAGTTGCCCTGATCCTCCTCTTGCTACTTACATACTTGTAGAAATCTTTATTGTTACCCTTCATATCCTGTGCAAGCTGCAACTCCAATTCTGCTTTGGCCTTCCTGACTTCATCCCTGTATGCCCAAGCAACACTCATATATTCTTCCCTGGTTATTTGTCCAAGCTTCTACTTATTATAATCTTCCTTCTTGTGATTTAGTTTTAGATTTTTAGGCTCTTGTGCACCCTGCTGCACAACAAACTGGCCTCTGTATGTAGCTCTTGTCTGTGTGACTTCCCTGGTTCCTGTTCCTGTATTCCTGCTCAGTAGAGTCCCAGAATTTAAGAACACCAGTTAGACTCCAGCTTGTTTCCTAACATCTGCTTCTGGTAACTCTTGTGCCTCAGTATGTGAACCCCAGTTTGACTTTGGTTTGCCCCTTCAATTCAGATGTTGATAACACCCCTGGCTCTAGCCACTAGGCTGAACACCCCTATGGCCCCTGACAGAATCCTCCCCCAACTGTTTTCTTCTGTATGTTGAAGGTGATAGCCAGATATGGACATGCTGTGGGGAGGGGGTTGTAGTTATATCCTTGCCCCATGGTCAGGAGCCATGAGGGGTGGGGAGAACAGTTTGTTAGGGGTTCTGAGGGAAAGGGGGTCCCAGGGGTCATGAGAGGGTCACAGGAACCAAGAGGCTTTGGGGGGAAAGAAGACCTGTGGGGTGGAGGTGTGGGGTGAAGAGGGGCAGAGGCATTTCGGGCATCAGGCTGGAATCTGAGGGGCAGATGAGGTTTGCGGCCGAGAGGGATATGCCAATGGGGTTGAGGGGATCAGAAGCAGGATCAATTTTGAGTGAGGAGGGCCCAAGGAGTATGAGTATGAGAGGCTCAGTGACATTTGGATGCACATAGAGGTGGGGAAGTGGAGTATGAGGGGGATGTATATGTCCAGCCTGGGGTGTGATGGGGATGAGGCTGTGGAGGATGCAGCAGGTTTATGGGGGCAGTTAGGTGACAGTGTAGGACCCAGTAGAGCATGAGGGGTGTGGGACAGAATGAGATATGGATAAGCATGGGGATATATATATAAGATAACAAAGGACAGGGTGGAGCCAGGGGACATTTCCAGTGGCAGTACATAAAAGGCAGTGAAAGCTTCTTTGGGGCCATGGTGGAATGTCTGAGGGACCCATGTGTAGGGGTTCAGGGAGCAGTTCTCTCCATGACCAGGCTAGGGGGTAACAGCTGTACCAGGTGCCTTCCCCACCCTGGAGTTAGCAGTCAGCCCTCCTGCTGTCCTCCTCTCCATACCCCAACATTCATTTTGGCTTGGATCTTAAGCCAGATAATATAGCTCTAGGCCCTGATCATATTAGTATAGTCTCTAGTTTCCTTTTAATTGGAAAAGAGCATGCATTGTTTCATATGACAATGCAGCAAACTACCTGGACGCTTCCCCCACCTTTCAAAATGTTAAATCCATGCATGGTTGGGGCCATTGTGCCAGTAGTGAGAATATGCTGGGGACAGGAGGTGGCACATCAGAATAGAGCTCTGCCATTCCTGCTCTTCCTTTAGTGTGAAGTTCTTAACACCTTCTAAGCACTATTTCCTCTGACCATCCCTTGGAGCACAATACATCCGAACAGGTGGGGAGGAGATAAGGATTTGGATTTAGCTCCTTTTTGAACAAGACAGTGCAAGTGAGTAGGAGCACCAGGGCAGAGTGCTGCATCCTCTGAAGGAGTGTTGCTATACATGGCAGAGCACCTTTGGGGTGCTCACTACATAGTAGGGGCTGCAATAGGCTGGGGTCAAGCCCAGCAGGGAAGGCAGCCAAGTCAACCCCCCCAGATCTCATTCTAAGGGGGGGAAGGTGTGTGGCGGAGCACCTTTGGGGGTGCTCGCCACTTGAGGGCTCTCACAGGATCCGAGGGGAGCCTGCTTTGGAGGAGCAGCAGGGGAAACCCCCCCCAGGAATCATTTAAAGGGGGGCGATGTGTGGCAGGGCACTGTGGGTGCCTGCCACTTTAAGACGGTGCTGTTCAACATCTTCATTAGTGACCTGGATGAGGGTGTGGAGAGCACCCTGTTCAAGTTGGCTGATGACACCAAGCTGTGGGGTAAAGTGAATACACCAGCAGGCAGGGACCGCATCCAGGCAGACCTGGATAGGTTGGAGAAGTGGGCAGATCTGAACAGGATGCAGTTCAACAAGGACAGGTGCAGAGTGCTGCACCTGGGGAGAGGGAACCAGTGTTATGTTATAGGTTAGGGGCTGATCCTCTTGGCAGCACAGAGGCAGAGAGGGATCTTGGAGTCAGGATTGACTCCAGGATGGATATGAGTCGCCAATGCGACAAAGCAATAGGCAGAGCCAACTGCACCCTGTCATGCATCAACAGGGGCATCACTAACAGGTCCAGAGAGGTCTTGCTCCCCCTCTATGCGGTGCTGGTCAGGCCACAGCTGGAGTACTGTGTCCAGTTCTGTGCACCGCACTTCAAGAGGGACATGGAGAACCTGGAGAGGATCCAGAGGAGGGCCACTTGTATGGTCAGGGGCCTCCGTGGCCAGCCCTTATGAGAAGAGGCTGAGGGACTGAATTTCTTCTGTAAGGGTGGCCAGAGCCTGGAATAGGCTTCCCAGAGCCTGGAATAGGCTTCCCAGAGAGGTGGTGCTCTCACCTTCCCTGGAAATCTTCAAGAGGAGACTGGATAGGCACCTGGCTGGGGTCTTATGACTCCTCCCACCCCCAGTGCTCCTTCCTGCCCATGGCAGGGGGTCGGACTCAATGATCTGTCTAGGTCCCTTCCAACTCATTAATTCTATGATTCTATGACCAGAGCCAAGCAGCCAGCAGGTGCTTGATTGAGGCAGCCATTTTAGATCCCTGGCTGCCTATAGAAACAGCTCAGTTCCCTGCTGGCTTGGAAGGCAGTAAAATTGCCTGGCTGTGAGGCTCCGTGTATCATTCTGGAGGTAAGGGCAGGAGCTATAGGGGATAGATAGGAGGCTCCTATCTGGTCCTGGGCATGACCTAAAACTGCACCCTACTGGGCATGGGTGGCCTGGTGGGGCTCTCAGTGGCATGGGAGCCCCCAGGAAATGCCAGGCCAGTTATCACCCCAGTGAAAGGCAGGTAGGGGCATCTTAACCCTAGCCCTCACCTTCAGGTGGGCACTGGAGGTAGTTGTGGGGTCCTACACAGCTGAGGCCACCTGAGCCCTGTGGGATGCAAGACCCTGAGAGACCCTGAGGAGGGTGAGTGGGCCCAGGCATGGCTGTGGCCATCTGAGCCCACCAGGGAGTAAAGCCCCATGGCCCCAAGTAAGGGGGTGGTGTGGAACCCCAGTGAAGGAGTAGCCCCAGGTGAGGGGGGCGGAGATCTGGAACCCGGGTGAAGGGGGTGGTGTGGAGCCCTGAGTGAAGGGATGAGAATGCCCTGATGAGGGGTGGCCCAGAAAGGGGAGGGGATAGAGTCCCAGTGGCAGGAAAGAAAAACCCAAAAGACCAAGAGCCCAGTATATTTATATGTGTAGAGTTGCCCCCAGAAGGGGCTAGAGCACACTTAGGTGTCGTTGTCAGGCCTCAGACACACACTCATACTGCCCTCCTCTCACTAGGGCCTCACACACTCCACCCTCTCTCACAGGGTCTCTTTCTCACGTCAACAACTTATATACTGCCTTGCTCCCTCTTGGAGCGGGCTCTTGGGCCATATGCTTTACCTTGTTCATACCTTGGGTGGCAGATGTACCATCTTTTGGGTCTCTCCCACAACCCTCACTGGGGTAGTGGCCAGCCAATTACCCAACCAGCTCTAAGCTTGCTCTAGCCCCTTCTGGGGCAACTCTATGCATGTAAACATACTGGGCTCTCAGCCCTTTGCAGGGGAAGGAAAACCCAATGGGGCTCTTTATCTCCACCCCTTTCTAGGACCACCTCTCACCGGGGCATTCTCAGACCTTTACTCTGGGCTCCACACCACCCCCTTCACTCAGGGCTCCAATTAAGCCTTTTGTTATTCTAATCTGATTGAACACCTCGTCGCTGTCAGCAAGTAATGAATATGTCACCAAAGTCCATAGTGGGTATTTAGCATCCTGGATGGGCGAACAGTCAATATGTCGCCCAGGTCCATGGGTCGAACAGAAAATTCTCAACAAAATGGCTGCTTTTCCTGGACATTTCCATAACGGGGGCAGTGTCTCCCTGTTACAACCCTATAAAATTAGGAGCATGCAACATTTTGAATTGAAGAGTCCAAAGGAAAAAATTGAGCCTCAATTCATTCCTTGGAAAACTGAACTGCACTCAAAGGGGCCACCCCAATTTAGCAAGAGTGGGGTTTTCAGTTCAGTCTCATTACTGTAGCAGAGCTGCTACAGGGGGCAAAATTCATGAGTGTTGGGTATAAATGAATGATGTGCATTGATGGGAATTGAGGCTATAACAGTTACTAAGAAATATACGAAAGTGTTATGCATCTGTTTTACAGCCCAATCAGATGTTATTCTGGTTCTCTGGAGGTTGCATAACTTTTTTTGGTCAGCTTCTCTTGTTGCACATAGTTGAAAATGTTGAGGGCCATCTAGGAGTAAACACATAGGTTGGTAACGTAGGGCATTTATACACATGCAAACACCACACTTTGAAAAGCACCCAGCGCTGTGACACTTGCAGGTGTATAAGCAGTGAAATGAATGTCAGGACGGAAAATGGTGGCGGCGTGCTTTTGAACTAAAACGCATCAGAGGTGCTTTAGGTCAAAAGCTCACTGCCTCCATTTTCTGCACATTGATGCGCATTTCATCACTTATACAACTGCATGCAGTGCAGTGCAATTCACCTCAACTTACTTGTGGAGCAGACTCAATTAAACAAGTCTGCTTGGAAGCAGTGGAACTCCACTTTTATATTCAATTAATATTATTTAATAATCAGGCATTTATACTCAATTAATTGAGTCTGCTCTGCATGAGAGCTGAGGCAAACTGTGCTGGGCTGCATGCAGTTGTATAAGCGGTGAAATGCGCATTAAGTGCACAGAAAATGGTGTCATTGAGTTTTTGAATTAAAGCACCTCTTACGTGTTTTATTTCAAAAGCACATGACTGCCATTGTCTCAGTGCTGATGTGCATTTTGCTGTTTATACAACTGCAAGCATCACCACACTGGACACTTTTCAAAGCACCCAGTGCTGTAGTACTTGCATGTGTAAAAATGCCCATAATTTTGCACAGTTAAAATGATAGTAACAGCTAACCTACTAGAATAACATAAACATGATCTCTTTCCACGGATGCAAAGAAGCCAGCGACTTTTGAGAATGCAAGAAGTCTGAGTGACTCTCTTAATGGCTGCATTATGTGGAAGTAAGTAAGTAAGAAACATAATACTTATTTCTTTCTGTCTCAGATTTCATGATAGACTTGTGGTACACAAATTTAGTGTAGATAGTTTCTAATCAATCTTCAGGGGTTATCATCAAGTTTTCATCAAATGGTCTAAGTCATGTTTAATTGTTCTCCTTCATGTATAATTACAGACACACGCATGCACACAACCCAACCAGACACCCCCATTCCATTCCCCCCACACAGGGAAGGGTGTGCAGAGAATGGCTCATATATGTCCTGCTCCAAACACTGTTCCCTGGCCACCTAAAACCCTATAGTGAGTTTTGGTGAATTGTTGGGGATAGAAGAGTATTGATCTGGCACATAACACCTCATCAAAACTCCATATGTGGCCCTCCGGCCCATATAATTGCCCACCCCTTTACAACTATACCCAAACCATCTGCTCTATGCTTCTTATTTCCTGAACCTGGCATTAAAATATTGAAAGAACTTCTTTACAGTAAGGGTTACCAGAATCTGGAATGGGCTTCTAAGGGAGGTGGTGCTCTGCCCTACCTTGGGGATCTTCAAGAGAAGACTGGACAAGCACCTATTTGGGGTCCTCTGACCCCAGCACTCTTTCTTGCCCAGGGAAGAGGGTAGGAATCGATGACCTATGAGGTCCCTTCCAACCCTAGGATCTATGAATCTATGAATATATTTCAGGCTCCCTTGAGCTCCCCTCCCAAGAGTCAGGCTTTAGACCTGGTTTTCTTCTTCCTGGCTTGTATCTATGATTCTACAAAGTGGGGTTCAGGTGGGCCAAAAGCCTAGAAGAGAATTGTATAATTGCTGATGGATGATATCTTGTACTCAAGACTCCAAACATATTGCAAGAAGCGAAGTATCGGGAGTAATGGCAATGCGGTGCACCTTATACCCAAAAGTTAGGATTGGGGTGGATTGGGATGTTCAGATGTCAGGAGTGATGTGTAGGGGGTGCACGGGGATGCACACGCGCCCCTGAGAGCACCAGTGCACTCCCTGCCAGGCTGCACTCCATTTAGCTGGTGGGTATGGGGGCAGGCAGGAGCAGCAGTGCCCCCCCCGCAAGTGCCAGCTGGGGAGCAGGGCTGCCAGCAAAAGTGGCCACGCTGCTTCCAGAAGTAGCCATGGGACTTCCAGAAGTCCACCGCTTTCATGATGAGCGAGATCAGGTGCAGGGGACCCTTCCCCGCCCCCAGTCAGCAGGATCGGCCGCCGGGGAACCCCTCTCTGGTTGTTGACTTGTGTGCCTCCCCGACTCAAGAGGCACCAGACACCCATGGTCAGTGGGCATGAGCTTGAGGATGACCTGAAAGTCCACCTTAACTAACTGCAGATAGAGTTTTAGGTGCCAGTATAAATCACATGTAGGTTCACTCCCTAATCCGGGGTGGGCAATTATTTCATGCAGAAGGCCATTTACCAAGTTTTGGCAAGCTGTTGAGGACTGCATGGGTAGCCCCACTCCTTGACAGGTGCCACACCCTCTGGTCATTGTCTTGTGACCAGAAATCCTGCCTCCTAACCCCTGACCTTTGCCACCAGAAGTCCCTCCCCTTACCCCCAGAAGTATTCCTTTCAGCAAGGGGTTTTGCCGTCTTGGAACCAGAAAAATACCAAATGATGGTTCTGTTGTGGGGTGTAGTTACTGTGGTGGGGGTGGAGATGTGTTGACAGGTCTTGTTCTGGAATGGTCTGGATCAGTTGGGTGTGGCTTGGGCCATAGGGAGTTTGCTTCTGGTGATGAGGTTAGCAAGGTTCAGTGTTTGCTTAAAGGCTATGATGGGTGGTTCTGGAAAGATTTCTTTAAGAATGGGGTCTTCTAGTATGGGTTGCAACTGTTTGAAGATTCTCTGTGTAGGTTCCAGGGAAGGGCGATATGTCATAACTAATGGTGTGCAATTTGCAGGGGTTTTCTTTTTGTACTGCAGCAAATCCTCACGTGGTATCTGGGTGGCTCTTTCAAAAGTGTGATCTCTGTCTTTGGAGGACTCTCCCTGTTGGCTGAATGCGCTTTTGAGATTTGTGAGGTGTTGATCATGGATTTTCTCCTCACTGAAAATTTGGTGGTATTAGAGAGCTTGGCTGTAAATGACAGCTTTCTTGGTGTGTTTAGGGTGATGGCTGGTTCTGTGTAGATAAGTATGTTGGTCCATGGTTTTCTTATATATGGTGGTTTGAATTTTACCATCTTGGACAGTGATCAGGGTGTCCAAAAAAGAAATGCTGGTGTTAGAGTATTCAAATGATAGTCTGATTGGAGGGGTGAAGATTGTTGATTTTTTGATGGAAATCAATCAAAGATTGCAGGGTTTCAGTCCAAATGATGAAGATGTCATCTATGTATGTCAGGTATAGTAAGGACTTGATGGTGCAGTTCTTGAGGGTCTTATTCTAGGTAGGCCATAAAAAGGTTAACATATTGTGGGGCCATTTTGGTGCCCATTGCTGTGCCCAGGGTCTGGAGGAAGTGTTTGTTGAAACTGAGGTTGTTGTGTGTGAGGGTGAAATATATGAGTTCAGTGATATCCTGAGGTCTGTAATCTGAGCTGTAATCTCATTCTTGTAGATATGAGAGGCAGGCGTGAATGCCATTCTGGTGCAGGATGTTGGTGTATAAGCTAGTGACATCCATGGTGGCTAGGAGGATATTGCTGGGAAGGTGGTCTGTGTTTTTGAGTTTTCACAGGAACCAGTTGTGTCTTGGATGAAACTTGGTCTTTGGGTGACGAGTGGTTTTAAGATGGATTTGATGAAAGCTGATATTTCTTCTGTTAAGAGTTGCATGAGTGGAAATGATAGAACTGCCAGGGTTTCCTTGTTTGTGGATTTTAGGGAGCAGGTAAAAAGTCCCTGGATTGGGTAGTGTAGGGATCAGGGTCTGAAGTTTTTCTTGTAGTTCTGAAGGATATGATGTGATCATGTTGAAAGTGGATTCCTTTTGGTTGTGGAAATATTCCTTCAGATGGAGGCATCAAAAAAATTAATCTAGTTCTCCATGTTGTACTATCTTATTTGGGTGTTTTTATGGCAGAAATTAAGGTCTTTGGACAGGACAGATTTTTCGCCTTTGGTAAACATGCATGGAGAGATTGATAATATTAGAGGGTTGATTGATTCCTTCTGTTTCATCAAGTATGATGCTGGAATGTTGTACAGTATTGGTGGTGTTCTTCTGAGGACTGTTTTGTGGCTGGAAGAGTTGTTCCTGTAATTGGTTCCATTTCTTCTTTTTGTTTTGGATGGATGCTGTAATAAATCCTTCATAGTCTTGTTGTGTACGTTCTATAATGTTTGGAAAGGTAACTGGATTAATCTCTTGTAGTTGCTTGTAGCATGTGTTGATTTCCTTCTTGCGGTGATTTCTTTTGGAGTAGAGTATGTGAAGGAGATGATTTCTAAGTTTTTCTGAAGTTCTTCTGCAGAGCTGCGAAGCATATTTGGAGTTGTGTGTAGTAGTTAGAGGATTATAGATGTTCAGTCCTTTGGGAATGATGGTAAGTTTCTTGCATAGGCTTAGAAAGTATATGCCATGGTTGAGGTTAGCTTTTTTTTTTCTTCATGTTGTGAAGTTTCCATTTCAGAGGCAAAATTTGATATCTTCCATGTTGCTGGGTTTTTTGTTGTAGCCATGCTGGTCTAAGGATATAGGCAGGCAAGGTTCTTTGCATGATATCTTTTATTAGACCAACTGAGTAGCTGGAAAAAAAAGTTTTAGGCAAGGTTTGAACATCTACAACATTCATTAATTTGATATTAATTTTTTTTTTGTCCTGGTTTACATGTGTTTGTGTAGTGTGCATAGAGGTGATTGTATAAAATAGCTTATAATGAAGTCTCACTCACACCCCTGGAGGAGGCATGTGGGGCATGTGCCCTCTGGATCTGTGTGCAGGGTGACGGTGGGCTGCTGCTGCAGGCTTGCACTTGGGGGCTGTGCCAGGCTCTTCCTGGTGGCTGTGCTTGGGCTGGGGCAGGGCAGGTGGTGGCAGTGCTGGGAGGGAGGATATGGGGTAGGGGGCCTAGAGACACTGCTGTAGCTCCCCGTAGTCCCCCTCCCAGAGCTGCTGCTGCCCACCCTGGCCCAAATGCAGCTGCTGGGAAGAGCTTAGAGTAGCCCATGAGCATGCAGCAGCAGCCTCCCCTTGCCCCGCCCACAGATCTAGGGTCACATCCCCCCCCAAGCCTCCCCCATCCCCATGTGCCCCCCAGACAGGCTACCGGACTCCATCTTGCACCCCACCCCAACTGACTAGTACCTGCTCCTGCCCACTCCCCTCACTGCAGGGGCCTCAATCTGCCCCCAGTATGCCCCCAGTATTAATATTTCCACTATTTCCCTGCAGAAAGTATGTAGGTGAAGAGATATAGAAAAGACAGCTGGCAACACTTAATCAATATGAGTTGGATAAATAGACTGTAAGGTGGGTAGAAAGCTGGCTGGATTGTCAGGCTCAGAAGGTAGTAATTAATGGCTCAGTGTCTAGTTGGCAGCTGGTATCAAGTGGAGTGCACTAGGGGTCTGTTCTTGGGCCAGTTTTATTCAATATCTTCATCAACAACTGGGAATATAGGATGGAATGCACCTGCAGCAAGTCTGCAAATGATACCAAGCTTCGGGGAGTATTAAATACGCTGGAGTGTAGGACTAGGATTCATAGTGACCTCAACATATTGGAGGACCGGACTAAAAGAAATCTCATGAGATTCAGTAAGATGAAATGCAAAGTCCTGTATTTAGGATGGAACAATTCCATGCACCGGTACAGACTAGGGACCAAATGGCTAAGAAGCAGCTCTGCAGAAAAGGACCTGGGGGTTACAGCGGACAATAAGCTGAATATGAGCCAACAGTGTGCCCTTGTTGCCAAGAAGGCTAATGGCATACTGGGATGCATTAGAAGGAGTGTTGCCAACAGATCAAGGGAAGTGATTATTCCCCTCTATTGTGCACTGGTGAGGCCACATCTGGAATAAAGTGTCCAATTTTGGGCCCCTCACTAAAGAAAGGATGTGAACATATTGGAGAGAGTCCAGCAGAGGGCAACAAAAATGGTTAGGCTGCTGGGGCAGTTGACTTCTGAGGAGAGGCTGGGGGAACTGGGCTTATTTAGTCTAGGGAAGAGAAGACTGAGAGGGGATTTAATAGAAGTCTTCAGCTACCTGATGGGCAGTTCCAAAGAGGATGGAGCTAAATTGTTCTTAGTGGTGGCAGATGATAGAACAAGGAGCAATGGTCTCAAGTTGCAGCAAGGGAAGTTTCGGTTAGATATTAAGACAAACTATCTCACAAGGAGGGTAGTAAAGCACTGGAGCAGGCTACCTAGAGAGGTTGTGGAATCTCCATCCATGGAGATTTTTAAGACCCAGCCAGACAAAGCCCTGGCTGGGATGATCTAGTTGGGGCTGGTCCTACTTTGAGCAGGAGGTTGGATTAGATGACCTCCTGATGTCCCTTCCAACCCTAATTGTCTGATTCTATAATTGGTATTTTACAATAAATATATGTGAGTTTTATCTTAAAATACAGACTGAAATAATTTACTCTGGGAAGCAAAGTCTGATCACAATTTAAATGGTTTTAAAGCAAGTTGCTCTATGGTAGGGAGAAGTGGTTACCTGAAGACAAAAAATGAAGCAGCATAAGCTTGGCACACCAAAATTCAGTAACATAACCTGGTGTGGGCAAGCAGGTGTGAGTCCTGGGTGCAGAATGAAGGGAAAAGCCAAAGGGAGCAGTCTTGGAGAGTAAGAAGGCATGAAAAGTTGCATGAAACCCAACAGATTTGAGTCTTGGGCCTACTAAAGTTTGTGCAGACTTGAAAATCTGGGTCACTGAGCTTATTGATAAGAGAAAACTTTTAGCGAAAGAGCATAATTAAAGTGAATATTGGGAAATACTCAAATCCATGTTGAGTTCATCAGCAGCAGGGCTGTGCAAAGCTTCAGTCACTGATTTGATTTGGAGGAAATTCGGCCTGATTCGGCAGCCAAATCTCTAAATCTAAATTGAATAGGGAGACTAATAAAAGGTCCAAATCGATTCAAAGCCTCTGAATTGATTTAGAAAAGCTTCAGAGGAGATTCAGCAATACGGACAGCCCTGCTTGCTGCCACAGGGAGCTGGACCCAGACTCTGTGCCGGTAAGTAGGAGGCGGTGGGGGGCTGGAGGAGGGGTGAGGGGATGATGGGGGGACCCCCACCAGCCCCATCCTCTGCCTGCTCCCCCCAGCCACCCTGAGAACCTCCCCAATCTCCTCCTGCTCTCCCAGCCCTGTCAACTGCTGCCCTGCCTGGCCCCAGCATCCCAGCACTTTAAAAAAAAAAAAGAAAAGAAAAAGCCCCATACTCGCCAGCTGCTGCAGCAGCCATCAGGGCCTTGGAGAGCTCATAGTAGAGCTCCCCTCCCATGCAGCACAGGGCATGGGGGATTACTCCCCTACCTGGCAGAAGCCGGTGAGTGCTGGGACACTGGGGCCAGGCGGGCCAGCCATTGATGGGGCTGGGAGAGTGGGCAGGGGATGGGGGCCTGTTTGATTCAGGGATTTGGTTGATTTGGTGGTGGCTGAGTCTCTGAATCAGATTCAGCTGAATTGATTCAGGACAGTGATTCCAATCACCAAATTGAATCACTGTCCCCCAAATTGGCCGAATCTGAATCCGAAGTGAATACTAGCTGCTTCACAGAGGCCTAATAATCAGGAGCCATTCACATCAGGAAGGTGATTGTACAAGGTTCACTCATACAACCAGGAAACAAGTCCCCAGGACCCCCAGCGAGCCCTGGCCTGCCCGCAGGTAAGCAGGGGCCATGGAGAGAGGGACCTAGTCAGCTGCAAGTGGGCTAAGTGGGCCGAGGAGGGTCACGCCTCCCCCCGGCTCCTACTTTGCCCAGCCCCACCAGGGAGCTGCGTGACCAGAGCCATGCAAACAAGTGCACTCCTAGGCCCGGCACATGGGTTAGCATGGGAATTCGCACAGGAGGGCAAGCAGGAGGGCCCAAGGCTCTGCCTGTGAGTCCCCTAGGGAAGTCAGCCCCAGCCGTAGCCAGCCCACCAGCGACATGACACGGATGGGCACGTGCCGCACCCCGAGGGTCCCCTCAGGGTCTGTGGCCCTGTAACAGGAGTGGCTCCCTAGGGGTCGCCATGCTCTTCCCTAGCACCCCTTACCATGTCTAATCGGTCTATGATGCACCCTCAGTCCCACCTGCCATGTCTTTGATGTCAGTTATGTAATTAGGGAGGCTGCCTCTTTGGTTCCCTGGACACGGTTATCCTCCTGTACATTAGCCTGGTTCTGCTAATGGGTGTTCCTGGGCACCCCAGCCTTATGGTCTATACGTGGCTCCAACCACCCCTTTACCAAAACCCCATCCGGGCATTGTTCAGTTTTAGCCACAGCCCTTGTCTCTCTCTCTGCACCCTCTCTGGCACTCAGGTTCTCTGCCGCCCTTGTCTCCCTCTGCGCCCTCCGGTGCTTGGGCTCTCAGCACCCCTTTGTCTCTCTCCATGCCCTCTGGTACTCAGCACCCCTTGTCTCTCTCTGTGCCCTCTGGCATTCAGGCTCTCTGCAGCCCTTGTCTCTCTCTGGCGCTCTGGCTTTTCCGCTGCCTTGTCTCTCACTGCCCCCTTGCTCTGGGGCTTCTTACACTGCCCCCTTGTTCTGGGGCTTCTCATGCTGCCCCCTTGCTCTGGGGCTGGGGTCACTGCATCCCAAAATGCTGTGCCCTCTCTGACGCCGGGGTCCCCATGCCACCATGGGTTCCCTATGAGGCCTCCTCCAACCCCTAATAGCTTCACCCAAACCACTGTTTGTAAACCTTCAACACAAACTCAAGCCCTTTGGATACAACATAAATCTAAGCCATCTGGCCATAATCACATTCGAGCCTGCCACAGGGTTTCTCTATCTCTCACCCATAACAACTGTCTGAGCATTCTGGCCTCTTCCTTTTCCTCACTCCGGCAGAGTTCCTACCCCTTTGGCAGCCAGCAGGGAACTGCCTGCCTGGCCTCAGCCTGGGAGTTATATATGAGCCAGGTCCTGCCCCTTCCAGTCAGCTGACTCTTCACCAGTTACCCTGGCCACCTGCAGCTAGGCTTCTTACTTGCTGCCCCACAAGTAGCAGGAACCTCAGTGCCCTGCTACAGGCCCCCTCCCAGCACCTTGGAGATTGCCACACAGATGGAGCCCATGGTTCTGAGCTCCATGCAGATGGAGCCCCTGGCTCTCGGCTGCGGGGGCTGCCTGTTGCTTTTTTCAGGCTCTGGGGCCTGGGAGCATGGCCACCTCCCCTTGTGGGGTCTGTTCCCTACTGGAGTCTCTGGCACGCCAGCTGGAGGAGCTCCAGGCCTCAGTCCAGAGACTGCATGCCATCAGGGACTGTGAGAAGGAGATAGATTCCTATTTCTAGGCCCTTCTCCCCCGGGAGGTGGAGGGTAGACCATGGTCTCCCTCCAGGACAAGGGAGGACTCAGGGACCTCCCTTACTGTCCAGCCCAGGGCTTGGACCAAGGTGGCAAAGGTCCCCAAGGCCCACTGCACCAAGGCTCCTGCCCCACTGAAGCTTCACAACAGGTATGAACCTCTTGCAGCCCCAGCAGAGCCTGCTGAGTCACCAGCTCCCTCAGGCAACACAGACAACACTGTAGCTACCACCCCTGCTCTCCCCAAGACCAAACACAAAGTGTTTGTTGTGGGAGACTCCATCCTGAGGGGGACTAAGGGGGTAATCTGCCACCCCAACCCCTTAGCCCGGGACATTTTGCTGCTTCCCAGTAGCCAGAATCCAAGACATTGTGGAGAAGATCCCTGAACTCCTCCAGCCCACTCACCACTATCCCGTTCTCCTCATCCATGTGGGCACCAGTGACATGGCTCAGAGCACTCCCAGCCGGGTCACAAGGTGCTACAGGGATTTGGGTGCAGGGCTTAAGGGCCTGGGGGCACAGGTGATGTTTTCTTCAGTCCTCCCAGTCTTGGACTATGGGTTGACGAGGGAGAGGAGGATCCACGTAGTTAACCAAAGACTGCGGTGCTGGTGTCATTGGGAAGGCTTTGGCTTCCATGACCACAGTCCGCTCTTTGGAGAGAGAGGCAGCAAGCTGCTGGGAATGGATGGCCTCCAGCTCTCTCCACTGGGGAGGAGGCTCTTCTCAGCCTTGACCAGGAGTTCACCAGGGAACTGGCTGAGGCCACATGCTCCCAGTGTATGGTTGTCATGGGAGAGTTTAACTACCCAGACATCTTGTGGGAGGAGCGCTCAGCCAAATCCGAGCAGTTGCAAAGCTTTCTCTCATGTGTGGATGACCTCTATCTGATGCAGGAAGTCTACGGGCTGACAAGAAGTAAGGCGCTGCTTGACCTCGTACTGGCAACCTAATGAGTGACCTAACAATCAAAGGGAAGCTGGGTGACAGTGACCATGAGCTGATCACCTTCACTATCCGCCATAAAGCTGGCAAGTCAGTCAGTAATACAGAAGTCCTTGACTTCAGGAAAGCTGACTTTGACAACTAAGGAGGCTTGTCAGAGAGGCCCTAAAAGGCCACAACCCAAAGGGGAGGGATGTCCAGGACGAGTGGTTGCTCCTGAAGGGAATGATCCTGCACGTGCAAGCAAAGTCTATCCCGTCTTGGAGGAAAGGCAGCAAAAGGACACAGCAACCCCCTTGGCTCTCCAGGGAACTAACAGATCTCCTGCATCTGAAAAGACAGAGCTACAAAGAATGGAAGACTGGAACCATCACCAAGGAGGAATATTCTGCTCTGGTCCAGACCTGCAGAGAGCAACCCAGGAAAAGTAAGGCTGTGATGGAACTCCAGCTAGCTACAAATATCAAGGACAATAAAAAGTCCTTTTTTAGATATGTGGGGAGCCGGAGGAAAAGCAAGGGCAACATTGGACCCCTGCTAAACCAGATGAGACAACTGATAACCAATGCCCAGGAAAAAGCAAACTTGCTAAATGGGTACTTTGCGTCAGTTTTTCACCAATCCCATGGAAGGTGGGTCAGGGAGGCCTGGGTGAGGGAGGCCTGGGTGAGGGAGATTCCTTGCCCTCCGTTGAAGTTGACCTCGTGAAGGAACACCTTGACAGGCAGGATACGTTCAAGTCAGCCGACCCTGATGGTTTATACCCAAGGTTACTCAGGGAGCTGGCAAGCATCATAGCTCAGCCCCTGGCACAGATCTTTGAGAGCTCTTGGAGCTCTGGTGAAGTGCCCGAAGATTGGAAGAGGGCCAATGTCTATCTTCAAAAAAGGGAGGAAAGTGGATCCAGCAAACTACAGGCCCATCAGCCTGACCTCTATCCTGGGGAAGGTCTTGGAAAAGATTATCAAAGAGACGATCCTTAACAGACTAGCTGAAGGCAATATCATGAGGGATACCCAGCAGGGGTTTGTTGCGAGTAGGTCTTGCCTGACCAATCTCATTTCCTTTGATGACCAGGTGACCTATCACCTGGACAAGGGAGAAGAGATCGTTGTTGTATATCTTGACTTTAAAAAAGCCTTTGATCTGGTATCCCAGGCTCACCTCTTGGCTAAACTGGCTAACTGCGGCCTCGACCTCACCATGATCCACTGGCTGGGGAATTGGCTACACGGTAGGACCCAGAGAATGGTGGTCGATGGGAGCCAATCGTCTTGGTGCACGGTCAGCAGTGAGGTGCCTCACTGCTCTGTCCTAGGGCCTATGCTATTTAACATCTTCATCATTGATGTGGACATTGGTGTCAGAAGTGGACTAGCCAAGTTCACTGATGACATCAAACTCTAGGATAAAGCATCCTCACCTGAGGACAGGCGGGTGATCCAGGCTGACCTTGACAGGCTCATGAAATGGGCGGACAAGTACCTGATGGTGTTTAATACTGAAAAATGCAAGGTTCTCCACCCTGGGAGGAAAAACCTGCACCATGCTTATAGGCTTGGTAGTGCTACGCTGGTCAGCACTACAGATGAAAGGGACTTGGGGGTCACGACTGACCACAAGATGAACAAGAGCCTTCAGTGTGATGCTGCAGCTAGTAAAGTGAGCAAAACGCTGGTTTGTATCCATAGATGCTTCTCAAGCAAATTCTGGCAAATCATTCTCCCCTGTACTCGGCCTTGGTGAGGTCACAGCTGGAGTACTGCATCCAGTTTTGGGCTCTGCAATTCAAAAAGGATGTGGAGAAGCTTGAGAGGGTGTAGAGGAGACCCACACGGATGATCAGAGGTCAGGAAAACAGACCTTATGATGACAGGCTGAGAGCCATGGGGCTCTTCAGCCTCAAAAAGCACAGGCTCAGGGGTGATCTGATGGCCACCTATAAGTTTATCAGGGGTGTTCACCAGGATTTGGGGAAACGTCTGTTTACCAGAGCACCCCAAGGGATGACAAGATCGAACATTCACAAATTCCACTGTCACCGATTCAGGCTGGACATAAGAAAGAACTTCTTCACTGTCTGAGCCCCCAAGATTTGGAATAGACTGCTGCTGGAGGCAGTTCAAGCACCCACTCTGAACACCTTCAAGACACATTTGGATGCTTATCTTGCTAGGATCTTATGATCCCTGCTGACTTCCTGCCCCTGGGCAGGGGGCTGGACTCGATGATTCTCTGGAGTCCCTTCCAACCCAAATGTCTATGAAAGCTATAATATCTATGACATCTATGGAGTCCCATTATGCATACAATCAAAATTAATCAAACCAGCCACCATTTCAAAAACTGAACATTTGCAATAAACTGTGTGTAACTTACAGAACAAGACTTATTTACTGAAAATGTTCTGCAAATTATTTTTACCACAACAAGCGCAAACTCCCCCCTCCTCCCCCCCCACCCAAAAAAGCTAGTTTGGAACTATTTGAAAACAAAAATTAGAGGAAATAGATGTTGGATAAATTATTCACAGCAAATTATTTGTGTGGCTGTACTCAATAGCACTCAGCATGATTGTACCATCACCACACTGCTCTTATGACTTAATATTGGCTGCTTTCTTTCAGTACATTTTTATGCTGTTAGTAGTTTTAGTGCCAGGTGTCTGCTAAAACAAGTTAAAAACTGTAGTTTTAGTGCCAGGTGAAGATCTCATTTTAGGATTTGTTTTTCCTTGGGGAGGAAGAGTGAAAATCTATTCAAGCCCACACAATTACTATTTTGCTTCCTGGTGATTTAATTTCCATACACCAGTGGTTTTCAAACTTTTTCATTTGCAGACCCCTAAAAACAATTGAATAGAGGTGCAAACCCCTTTGGAAATTTTGAATGGATTTGTAGACCTCTTTGAATTATAAGTGTGGGTATTCACATACTTTTGATTGATCAGAGTCATCTTTTGTAGACCCCTCATTCTGTGGACCCCCAGGGGTCTGCAGACCACAGGTTGAAAACCACTGCCATACAAACATGAAGAATTGAGCCCTCTATAGTAGAATATGTATTGTTGGGCTTCGACAATAGATGCAAGTCTTTATTTCTCTGTAAATGGCTGTAAGTCTTATGGCAGAGCCCCCCCACACACACACGGCATAGAGCAGTGGGGGGCAGCAGGAATCACCCCCCTGCCCAGCAGCAGCCAGTGAGTGGGGCTATTTTTTCCAAAGAGCTGGGGTGGGTGGGGCTGGGAGAGCAGGCAGGGGATGGAGCCTGTGTGATTTGGAGATTCGGCTGATTCAAATCACCAAATCAAATCACTGTCCCCCGAACTGGCTGAACCCAAATCCGAAGTGCATACTAGCCACTTTGTACAGGCCTACTAACCAATAGATCACTTCCCACTATACTATACTTTTGTTGGCATGCATCACAACCCAACAGTGCTATTTACAAGGAGTTGTTTAGTACTGCTTAAGAATTGCTGCATAGCTCACCATTAGTGATTAACTTCATTTTGTGCAAATCATTGACTTCCTGTACGTAACTATTGCTACGCTTTCCCACTAGGTAGCCATGCCATTCTGTTTTTCAAAGGCAGGAAGTCTACAGTTTGCTGACCCAGAATGCTTGTGTACTGAAAGGTGTTCATTTCATTTTCTGCAGCAGTTGCTAGGTTGGAATTTGAAATTGCAGCAGAAGCCAACTGGTTTATGGGTTGCTGTCCACACCAGATGCTTAGCAGGACGGGTGAGGGGGAACAGCGTGTGGGAGAGAGGAATGTTTTAGCACTGCCAAAATGATAGTCAGCCTTAAAGGATTTTGCATGGTTAAGGCTAGAAGAATGACCCTGTTAAAAATGACATTTGGCGTCCCATATTTATTCCCTTTGATTATTTCTATGTCCAGTTGGCTCCAGCCTACAAGCCAAAATGCTTTGCTAACTGCCAGTTCACCCCAAAACCTGAAAATCAAATAGGACATTTCTTGTTTATACTTTTTTCCTAGAATAAAGAAGTATAAACCAGATATTACCTGGTCATTGTGCTGATGATCTGTAAGCAGTACAGAATGCAGATTCCTTTGCCATCTCTCTCCTTGTCCTGCCCATATTACTTCTGTTAGTACTTTTTTTCCATTTAGATAAGGAGTTAGATAGGACTCAGAAGACAAAGTACCATATTAATAGTGCCTTCCCCAACCATAACCTTACTTGAGTAATTACTTATTACTTGGTAATTAGTTATAAAGCCGATTAGTGTACAGGATCATCTGTTGCCATGTGTTGCAGAGCACCTTGGTGCTCTGCTCCTATAAAGAGGGGAGGTGTGTCACAGAGCATGCAGGTGCCCTGCTCCTTGGAGTGGAAATAGCTAGGGAGAGAGCCCTAGCAGTGAGTGGGGAGCCCAGCTGCTGGTTACCAGGGCAGCCAGAGTAGTAATAAAGAGGCACAGATGCTGGTTGCTAGGGCAACCGGTAGGGGTCAGATGACTGGAAGGGGCAAGGCCTGGCTGAGGCCAGGCAGGTAGTTCCCTGCCAGCAGCAATGGGGGTAGGACCTCTGCCTGAGTGATGTAAAGGAAGAGGCCTGAATGACTGAAAAAGGCAATACTGGAGATGGAGAAACCTTGGAGTGGCGAATGTTGTTATAGCCAGATGGCTTGAATTTATGTTATAGCCTAGGGGCTTGAGTCTTCTGTTTGTGGATTACAAACCGGTGGTTTGGGTGAGGCTATTAGTGGTTGGAGAACACCTCGTAGGAGGCCCACGGTAGCATGGGGACCCCGGTGCCAGAGAGGGCGCAGCATTCTGGGGTGCATTGACCCCAGCCCCAAGAGGGGGAGTGGAGAGTTGGAGGCCAGGTAAGACCGAGGCCATCTGAGCCCTGTGGGGGTTTGAGACCCTGAGGAGGAAAGTTGGGGCCAGGCATGGCTATGGCCACCTGAGCCCCAAGGCTGCAGAAACCCCAGAACATAGGGGGCAGTGCGAGAAGGCCCCAGAGCAAAGGGGGCAGCAGTACAGGGGTGGTTGGAGCCATGCATAGCCCATAAGGCTGGGGTGCCCAGAGCCCCATTATCAGAACAAGACTCAGGGTAGCAGGGAGAACTGTGAACAAGGAAATGAAAGGCAGCCTCCCTTTAATTTATACAAGATCTAGACGTGGCGCGCAAGAATGAGGGTGCTTTGACACAAACTTGGCACGGTAGGGGGTGCTAGGGGAGATCACAGCCACAGCTAGGACCCCACCCCATGACACCATGAAGTCTTAATATTACAATAAGAGACTTATATACAGGCAGTCCTCAGACTTACAACGCAATTGGTTCCTGCAAGCCATGTCTTAAGTTGAAATGTCATAAGTCTAAACCAATTTTCCCATAGGTACAGTGTTATAAATAGTTTCATAGTTTCTAGGGTCGGAAGGGACCTGAGCAGATCATCTAGTCTGTCCCCCTGCCATGGCAGGAAAGAGTACTGGGGTCAAGAATACTAGCAAGATGTTCATCCAACCTCCTCTTAAACACCCCCAGGGTAGGAGCCTGCACCACTTCTCCTGGAAGCTGGTTCCAGACCTTAGCTGCCCTGACCGTGAAGTAG
>NW_017728886.1:232250663-232261353 GCF_001723895.1 Crocodylus porosus
CTTTAGAACTCTAGGGTGGAGATCATCCGGACCGGCTGACTTGAATACGTCCAACCCCTCCAGAAGCTCCCTAACTAAATCCTCGCTAACCCGTGGCCCAGGTGTGCCTCCCCCAAGGCCCGAGGGGGGCCCAGCAGGAAGGTGGCTGTTCTGGTCCCTACTTAGGAAGACGAAGGCAAAGAAATCGTTAAACGTGTTAGCTTTGCCGTCCGGTGTGATGACCAAGTTTCCCAACGCATCCTGCAAGGGTCCCACATTACCTGGGACCTTCTTTTTACCCGCTATGTACTTAAAAAAGGACTTCTTATTGTCCTTAATCTGGGAAGCTAGTCCCAGTTCCATCTCTGTCTTGGCCTTCCTAACTACACCCCTACATCCCCGAGCAACTACAGAATAATCCTCCCTGGTGATGACCCCTTCTTTCCATTGGGTGTAAGCCTCCTTTTTAGAAAGGAGACATTCCCAGATGCTTTTGGTGAGACATGGAGGCTTGTGTACTCTCCTGCTCCCTTTGATCCTCATTGGGATTACCTTCCTTTGGGCTTGGGGGATCGTCTCCTTAAGGAGTGACCACTCTCCTTGGACACCTGGCTCCCCTCTCCTTTGGGACCTCAGCCCTTCTCCAAATGAGGGATTGGTTCTTTTACAATGGTAGATACAGCTGCATCCAGTAAGTCTGTTGTGGTAGAAGGAAAGGAGGAAGGGATTGGGCATGGGGGGACAGATCAAACATGCCCCCATGCTGAGGAAGGGACAGGGACTGGAGTTGGGACAGGGGCTAGGGCAAGCACTGCCAGCCAGGGCCGGGCAGGCGGGTGTGGAACTGAGCTGCAGCTCATTGGGAGAGAGGCGCAGGGAGGGAGGAGGTTGCAGCTCCCGCCACTGTGCACTGCTTGTCTGGCAGCTCGTCCGGTGGTTCCCATCACTGCTCCTGCCGCTTGTCTGGGAGGGCATGGAAGGATATATGCCCCTGGATCTATGCGGGGTGTGGTGGGCAGAGCTGGGGCTGCACCAGGCTATGCTTTGGGTGGTGGCAGTTCTGGGAGTGGGGGCTATGCGCTCCTGCTGTTTGTCCAGCCAGGGCAGGGTGGGCATGGGAAAGAGCTGCTGCGCTGCCTCCAGATGAGCAGCATGCAGTAGCAGGAGCTGCCTCACCCTCCCCGCAAACCCCTGGATGAGCCATGGCTTTCTGCTGCACCCACCGTACCCTGTCTGGGCGCATGGTGGGAGGGCATGAGGGACATGTGCCACTGGATCAGGGCAGGGTGGGTAGGTGGCAGAATGGGGATTATGGGGCCACTCAAAAATTTGCCATAGCCCCTGCTGCCCACCCAGAGCCCAGCTCAGTGCAGCCCCAGCCCTGCCCTCCCAGACAAGTGGTGGGAACAGTGGTGGGAACCGCCGGACAAGCCGCCAGATGAGCTGCACTCAGCAGCGGGAGCCACCGCCCCTCCCCCATTACTAGCTGCAGCTCAGCCCTGCACCTGCCCAGCCCCTTCTCGGCAGTGCTTGCCCCAGCCCCAGTCCAGGTCCCAGCCCCAGTCCATCCTGCACTGCAGGGACCTTGATCTGCCCCCTCCCATGCCCCTTCCCTTCCCCCTCCCTTTCCACCACAACAGACTTACCAGCTGGATGCAGTTTTATCAACCATTGTAAAATGAAACCCATGTTGGAATGTCAAAACAGGATGTCAATTTATAAACATCATAAGTGACATTAGTTGTAACTCAAAATCATAAGTCGAGGACTGCCTGATACTCAGAGCCAACTAAATTGTATTATAATATTCAAAGGAATATCACCATATTTAAGTTAAGATTTATGATGAGTGTGACTTCAGCCATCCGCACTAACATAGCTATGATTAGGCACCCACTGAATTCATGATTTTGTGATTTTCATGGAAACTGTGAAATCCATAAGTTCCTATCAAAAAGCATGGGGACCACAAAAACATGAAATCAGCAAGTGAGTGGGGGGGTGGGGAAGGGAGCTGCAAGCAGAAAATAGCGGGAAGCCCTGGTGTCCTGAAGTACAGGGATGGGTGTCAGATCTTCATAACGGAGCATGATAAAAACCCCCACACACCCTCTGCCTCTGCTTGGCCAAGGGGCCCCAGAAATCCTGCCCTTGTCAGAAATTGACAGATGGTCAGTGTGCTTGTACCACAAAATTGGGAAGCAGCCACCCCAAATTCAGTAGGTCCCTAGCTTTGAGTGCCAATTCATACACTGGGAGGGGACTGTAAAACCATTTAAAATGGACATATAATATGGCAGTATGGCAAAAACTGAATCACTACATCCATTGCAAACCACATGCCATGCAAATGTCCTCTTAGTTGACACTTGGAAAACAAAGCTTTGAGTTGGAAGACAGATAAGAAAATACCAGTAGTAATATTGTGATCCTGCATTGGCCAAGGATATCATGGTGGCAGAAACAGCTGGGGAAATGCATAAAGAAAGCTGAATAACTGATGTAAAAAGCACCATGCCATAAAGCTTTTTTCCTTTTTAGAGGAGGCCAAGGTTTTCCTTGTCAGGTTCTGATTCCAAGGTGAAGCATTCATATACCTGTTTTTCAAAGAAAGCTTAACAATTTTTTCTATGGAGTATAGACTAAAAAAATTAACTTGGAGTTTCAGATGCTCTTGATTATGCCTTTCAACTCTGACAAGACTTAAAGTATATCCTTCTTTCTGTGGCCAATATCATTTCAGACGCTTCTCCAAACTCGGAAGAATGCACTATTATAAAGAAATTGGGCAAGTGGTCTTGGAAATACAACAGTGATATTTTCTATGGTATTTCCACTTGTAAATTAATCTACTGAAAAGCCTCAGCAGCTGGCTGCCAGCAGTGGGAGACTGCAGAGAGACTGTGTTTGCAGTGAGATGGCCTTGCTTGGCAATGGCCTGGAGCTTAGCAGCCGTTCTTGAATCTACAGCATACTGACACTTCCAAACAGAGATGTAACAAGCGGTTTTTACATCCTGGGCAGCAGACATGGTCGGGACAATGGGAGCAACTGGGCTGCCAGCAGTGGCAGCCACCAAACTTTTGCCCCACCTAAGGTGGCACCTGGGGCTGGTCCCCATTTGCCCACCCCTAATTACATTACCGTTTCCCAGTACTTTTCTCCACAGTCTCTAAATAGATATGATGAGGGAAGCGGGGTGAGATATGCATGATATAAAAAGGGGAACTGCACCTGAGAGGTAGCTGAATATCAGTATCCCTGATTCAGGGGTTTGCCCCCCAACACATAGAAACATAGAACATTAGGGTTGGAAGGGACCTCAGGCTGTCATCTAGTCCATCCTTCTGCTGAAGCCAAAGTTTTGTCCAGCCAGGTAGCCTGTCCCAGTGTTTTTATAGATTCATTTATACACTGTAAGGGGTTGGAAGGGACCTCACAAGATCATCGGGTCCAGCCCCTCCGTACTAGGCAGCAAGGTTACCATCCAGTCTTCTCTCGAAGATTTGCAGTGTGAGTGACTGCACCACCTCTGAAGGGAGTTTATTCCATAGTCTGGACACCCTAACTGTGAAGAAGTTTGTTCCCAGTATTAAGCCTGAAACGGTCTTCCAGGAGTTTGTGGACATTACTCCAAGTTTTCTTCAAGGGTGCCCTGGTGAAGAGTTGTTCACCAAACCCTTGATGTATTCCCCTGATGTAGCAGTAAGCTGCTACCAAGTCCCCTCTCAGCCTTTTCTTTTTTAGGCTGAAAAGGCCCAAGTCCCTCAGCCTTTCCTCCTGTGGCTTGCCTTGCAAGTCTCTAATTATATGGGCAGCTCTTCTCTGGACTCTCTCAAGCTTTTCTACATCCTTGTTAAAGTGCAGCACCCAGAACTGGATGCAGTACTCCAGCTGCAGTCTCACCAATGCTGAGTAAAGCAGAAGAATCACTTCCTTGGTTTTGCTTAAGATGCGTCAGTTGATGCATACCAGAGTATTGTTTGCTGGCTACAGCATCACACTGATGGCTCATACTCATATTATGGTCTATTATTACCCCTAGGTCCCTTTCCGTCATGGTGCTAGTCAGTTTGGCGCTACTGAGCTTGTAGGTATGTTGGGGATTGTTCATCCCCAGATAGAGCACTTTACACTTCTCAGTGTTGAATTTCATATGGCTCTGGTTGAACTAGTAAGAAAATTCTTCCTAATATTGAACCTAGATTTCCCTTGTTGCAGCTTGAGACCATTGCTTCTTGTTTTGTCATTTGCTACCACTGAGAACAGTCTAGTTTCATCCTCTTTCGAATCCCCCTTCAGGTAGTTGAAGGCTGCTATTAAATCCCCTCTGTCTTCTGTTCTGCAGACTAAATAAGCCCAGCCTCTCCTCAGAAGTCATGTGCCCAGCCCCCTCACCACCAACAGTCAATGTAGAGCTGGTCAAAGAACAGCTAGAGAGGCTGGATATCTGTAAATCAGCAGGACCAGATGAACTCCATCTGAGAGTGCTGAAAGAACTAGCTGAAATCATCACAGGACCGCTGGGGAACCTCTTTGGGAATTCATGGTGCTCAGGAGAGGTCCCAGAAGACTGGAAGAGGGCCAATGTTGTGCCCATTTTTAAGAAAGGGAGGAGAGAAACTACAGTCCAAACAGCCTGACCTCAATCCCAGGAAAAATCCTCGAAAAATTTCTCAATCAGTCCATATGAGATAAGCTAGTAGAAGACAAAATTCTGAACAACAGCCAGAATGGCTTCATCGTGGGTAGGTCATGTCTGACTAACCTCAGTCTCCTTTTGTGACCAAGTTACTCACTACCTGCATAGGGGAGATGAAGTTGATGTCATTTCCTTGGACTTTAGGAAGGCCTTTCACTTGGGGTCTCATAAAGGTCTCAAAGTAAGACTAGGGGACTATGGGCCCAACAATTCAATGGTCAGGTGGGTGGGAAACTGGCTTGGGGGTCAAACCCAGAGGGTACTAATAGCCATCTACCTGGCAGAAGGTAGCCAGTGAGGTCCCCCAGCGTTCGATACTTGGACCAGTGCTTTTCAACATCTCCATCAGTGATCTGGATATGGGGGTGAAAAGCAGACTAGCAAAGATTGCTGATGACACTATGCTGTGGGGAAGTGCAGCCATGCATCAGGGTAGGCTGATGATTCAGGTGGACCTAGACAGATTAGCTAGATGGGCAGACCAGAACCAGATGCTGTACAACACTGAGAAGTGTAAAGTGCTCCATTTGGGGTGGAAAAATCACCAACAAACTTACAGGCTTGGTGGTACTACTCTAGCTAGCACAATGTCCAAAAGGGATCTGGGGGTCATAATTAACCAAAAAATGAGTATGAGCCACCAGTGTGATGCTACGGTTAGCAGAGGAAACAATACTCTGGTATGCATCAACTGGTCCATCTCAAGCAAAACTAAGGAAGTTAAGAGAAGACTTTTAGGAGATTTGGTGGCAGCATACAAATATATCTGGGGTGAGCATCAGGGGCTAGGCAAACAACTTTTTACTAAAGCACCCCAGGGGGAAAGCAGGAGCAGCGGTCATAAACTCCTATAAGAAGGTTTCAGCTTGAATATAAGGAAAAACTTCTTCATGGTTTTTGTAACCAGACTCTGAAATAGACTCCCAGTGGGGGTGGTGCAGGCACCTACCCTGGAGATCTTCAAAAGGAGACTGGATACACACCTTGCTGGGGTTATACTCAGCTTATTGTCCACTGTAACCCTCCAGTTCTTCCCTGCAGAGCTGCTGCCCAACCAGTCAGCCCCCAGCCTGTACTGGTGCATGGGATTTTTCTGTCCTAAGTGCAAGACTTTGTATTTGCCCTTGTTGATCCTCATGAGATTCCTTTTGGCACAATCCTCCAATTTGTTTAGCTCACTCTGAATCCTAGCTCTACCCTCCAGTGTATCTACTACTCTGCCCAGCTTGATGTCATCTGCAAACTTACTGAGGGTGCTCTCTATTGCCATCTTCCAAGTCGTTGATGAAGTTATTGAACAAAACTGGCCCCAGGACCAACCACTTGGGCACTCCACTTGATACCGGCTGCCAACTACACATTGAGCCATTGATTACTACCCTCTGAGGCAGATGCTTCAGCTAGTTTTCTATCCATTTTACAGTCCATTCATCCAGCCTGTACTTCCTTAGCCTGCCCATGAGAATGTTGTGGGAGATTGTATCAAAAGCCTTGCTAAAATCAAGGTCTACCACATTAACTAGTCTCCCCACATCCACAGACCTAGTCATCTCATCATAGAAGGCAACTAGGTTAGCCAGGCATGACTTGCCCTTGGTAAATCCATGCTGACTGTTCCTAATCACCTTCTCCTCCAGTGAGAACAAAGATGTTGTCTACATTAGTTCATTGCACTCTCCAGTCCCCTTGTCACCTGAAAAAAGCAAGGCACAATTTGGCCCTACATTATTTATATATATTTCTTGCACGGCCATTGACTTTGGAATTGAAAAGTAGTTGTCTATTGTGATTCACTGGAAACTGATATAGAAAGCAGAAATTCCACAAGAGTTACTTGCAGAACCTACACCCTTTCAATCCATTTATCAAACTGCTTACAGTTCCAATTTCAAGGCAGTAGATGTGGTAATAAATATTAAGCAGAAAAAGTTAGACCTATTAAATAAAAAGTTATGGAACTTAGTGCATCACTATTGGCAGTTTCATCCCCTGATTTCCTTATCCTCCCAGAACAGGCTGCTTATATTACACAGTGCTCCCAAGTGTTACCTCTCTAGAGAACCTGAATTCTGAGATAGAGGTGTCAGTGCATTCCAGCAGGATCAGGTAGTGGCAATCCCCTTGAGTGACCTTGGAGAATTGTTATATGAAAAGGTAAGTGGGTCACATGACTCTTTCCAGCATTATCTGCCTGTCCATTTCAATGGCCAAATTCATCCTTAGGGGAATAAAAGCTTGCCAGCTCTAGCAGGTGGTGTTATCTGCAGGTTTTAAGTGGTCAATGCTTAATGAATAATTGTTTAACTTAACAAAGCTTACTTTAATAGGCACAAAACAGAGCAGACAATGGGACATCTACTCTTACATTTTTTTTTTCTGAGAGTAGTGGATACCAAATGCTTGAGAAGGAAATAAAACCCACATAATGAACAATTATGTATATCTGCCTACAGTAGGAGTATTTTCCTAACCTGGGGCACCTTAGTAGTTTGCTCAAACCCTGTACTGTGAAGGCTGGTTAAACAGGACTAACAAGCTAAAACTAGGTGAAAGAAACATTTCTGCAAATACTCAAAAAGTTAAATTCACTTTAGCTGTGTACATGTCCCACCCCACCACCCCCACCTTCTTATTAACTTTCTATATAAGTTCCAGGTAACAGGTTTTGCACAGGGATTAAAGAATTTTCACACAAAGTGAATAATAAAGCTGCCAACAAGTGCATTTGCACTGAAAACGCCAAGACTTGCATTTGTCCAGTCCGTGCAAAGGAATAATACTATGATACTCAATCGCAACTAACCAATTGTGCTCTAACTTTGAATGCTTGTATCAACTGACAGTAACTAATCTATAGACCATCAATTAGTCACAGCAGTTACTTGGCAAATGATTCAGGGAACGTTTTAAAAAAAATAATTTTTTAGAAAGCAATTTACAAATAGAAGCAGAAGTTAGGTTATTCACATCAGTTATTTATGAGCTTCTATTAAGCAAGAGCAAGTGTTTTGTATGTCCATTTATGACACTTTGCAATTGTCAGAAACCCAAGTTATGCTGAGACAGAATGTAACTAAACAGGTAAACCATTCAATGCTCATAGGTGGCTAGCCTACTTGCCATGACATGAGCTTATGTCATCAGTGATATGGTGTGGTCCAATCAAGTATCTCTTTTGAGAGCTAACCAAAATGCTGTTCAAACCATTTTATAAGCACACCATGTAAATTGCATGTAAATATTTCACCATAATAGTAATCCATTCTTAAAACTTCCTTAGGCAAGTGATACTGAAGACACTGGAAGCATCTACACAAGAAATTTACTGTGGAATAGACTAATTAGTAAATACAAGAACTATCCTGCTGCAAAGATTTTTCCCTACAGCAGTGCACGTGTAGATGTTGATATAGCTGGCTTGGGCACAAAGGTGCTTCAGTGTGGGGGCTGCCTGCCAGCTAGCCTTGCACTAAGGCACCCTTGAGGCCTAGCCAGCCCCTCTGAAGCATGTTAAGCTGGGTTGGAACAGCCCCGGGCTGGCAGGCTGACCTTCCCAGACCCCTGCCACTCAACATGCTGCAGTCCCGGGGGGCATGTTCAAACAGCATGTCTGAGAGCAATAAACTCTAGTGTGATATGCACCAGTGTGTATTGCTGCATGCTAATAGCATGTGCCTACTGAGAGGGAAGATACACAAGAAGGAGCAGCAGCAAGTGCTACCGGTAAATGGATGGATGCTAAGGTGGCCTGAGCAGCAGTCCACAAGCCAGAGAAGTAGAGCTTCCTATTATGTCAGTCAGGTGCTTGATTCTTCACTGCCACATCAAACAGGGTTCAGGGTAATGAAAAAGTAGGCCCAGGATGTGAACAAGATACATAGCACAGAAGTTGGCTAGTGTAACAACTGCAGAGGACAGACCTTGCTATTTATCCTAGTACAATTAGAACAGCTATAAGACAAGATGGAACACATCTGAATCCTTTTACTAGAAACTCCTTCAGCATTTTTCTTCCACATCTGGTGGTTTGATAAAAAGAAAATCTCATCTGAATGCCTTTGATTTGGCAACGCCCAAACTTGAATGTACAACAACAGGACTACTCTGATTTTCTTACTGCACAGCCAGGACACAAATATCTAAAACTTTTTTTTATCAAAATGCCTGATTTTTTTATGAGTTTTCCAAACTAAACACAAGGCACAAAATTCTGCACAATCAAACCCAGGATCCTTAATCTATATCAAGAAACTAGCATAGACTGCTGCGGAGAATGACGTCAAGAAAACAACACAATAACTGCACAGGTGATTTTCCTGTAGGCTGTGCCAATCTAAGGTAAAATGAAGCAAAAGTAGGTACTATCATTTTAGAGATAAACAAACAGCTACTGAGGAAACAGGACTCTGGACTCGCACAGCATTCTCTATGAATACAGTAAGGCAGCTGTACAGTAGGGGTGTGCGAAGCTTTGCTCCCTGATTCGATTCGGCGGAGATTCAGCCCAATTCAGCAGCCAAATCTCTGAATCTGAATCAAATCAGGAGATCCTTTGATCTCTCCGAATTGAATCGGAACCCTCCAAATAGATTCGGAAAGATTCAGCGTTTCGGACATAGGCATAGCTTTAAATGTTTTTTCTATATAGCTCTAGGTACCAGGCAGCTTGTGAATGCTGGGGTGGATGGAGCATCCCACAGCAACATAGAGCAGTCCCCAGCGCTCTCGGAAGCAAACCTGGAAGTGGACCAGAAGCACTTCCAGTCCATTTCCAGGTCCACCAGGGAGTGCGCAGGGGGACCCCCCCGCACCCCCTTGGCTTGGTGACTGGTGCCTCTTGGGTCTGGAGGGGACACCTGGGGTCCCCCGTAGTTGATTGCCAAGCCGGGGGTAGGGGGTGTCCCCCTGCGCATTCCCCAGCAGACCCGGAAGTCCACTTCCAGGTTTGCTGCTAAGGACGCGGGGGCGCCCCCTCAAGGGACATAGAAAAAAACATTTAAAGCTGTGTCTATGGCCTAATTGCTGATTTTCCAAATCAGCATTGAATCTTCAGATTCCAATTTTGCCGAATTGCATTGGGGGCAGTGATCCAAATCAACAAATTGAATCACGGTCCCCAATCCAGGCCAAATCTGAATCGAACACAGCCCACTTCACACACCTCTACTGTACAGTTTGGTTGCTTTCACCTGAAGAACAAGTTCCTTGAGGAGCTGTAAGTTAGAAATACCTGTAGAGGAAAGGATTTCTTAGGGTGATATATTTGTTGGACCAACTGTGTAGTTGGGACAGAGCTAGACAAGCTTTTGAATGCCAAACATTCTTTGTCAGGTGACCTGATAAAGAACGTCTTGCATTCAGAAGCTTGTCTAACTCTATCCCAACTACAGAATTGGTCCAATAAAAGATATCACCATAAGAAATTATTGCCTCTTACATAATTTCTAGACCATCACAACTACAACTTTACTCATAGAAATCTCTGTAGGGCATTCATGACAAATTAGAAATCAAAACCAATAGAGAGGAAAGCAGGAAATGATATAAAACAAATGTTATTTCTCGATGGGCTTTTCAAAATCTTAAGCCAAAAGGACAATCACATATTGTACTGGTAACAATAGCCTGGATATTTTTATGAGTGAGCATTGAAAGTGATTATTTTTTTTCTTTTTCTTACAGGAGACCCACAATGTTTTGGGCATTGTACACACAGAAAGGCACAATTCAGTACAGATTTTGCAATATAAAAACATGGAGAAACAGCAGGGAAATGTATGCAACATACAAGCAAAATGGTTACAGCAATGAATGACTAGATCTTGATAATACCACTATAATTTTGTTTTTTTTATTTAGATTATTTTGTTGAATTTTTAAAAAATAGGTTTAGAAGTTTTTTCTACCTCTCTCAGTAAATGTCTGTTTTCTGTAGGAGTCACGGTAAAATTGAATCTTCAGGAAGGACTTGAATGCAAAGATGATGGTGGTCTTTGCTAAAAAGGCCCA
>NW_017728886.1:232261453-232264465 GCF_001723895.1 Crocodylus porosus
CACAGCATCACATTGCAGGCTCATGTTCATCTTGTGGTCAATGATGACCCCCAAGTCTCTTCCATACTGCTAGCCAGTGTAGCACTGCCAAGCCTATAAGGGTGCTGCAGGTTTTTCCTCCCAAAGTGGAGAACCTAGAAAATATTTATATTAAAATCAGTTATAGAATGTGAGATTTCAAGTGTCTTTTGGAAGAAGAGAAATATGCTGTGATCAGGGTTATAACAGAAAGCTAGTTTCAAGCTCAAAGATAGCTAAGGGTACATACAGGCATTTCATTTAGATCAATCTAGCTAGAGTTCGGTGGATTAAATGCCCATCTGTGCACACTTTCAGGGATGTTAAATCAGGCAAAAAATGGCAGGCAAGATCTAAGTTAGTTCACTTGAGGAGGTGAACTAACTTAGATCAGGAACAAGTTAACCTGATCTATTCTATTGAAACCTGTACACATTCGGAGTGCAGCCCTGGGGCGGGGAAAGCCCAGCCGCTTGCCCCAGCCCTAAGGCTGTGCTTTTCGTCCACCTGAGCCTGGAGCAGTGCTACCATGCCCCCCAATCCCTGAGTAGGCTGTTTTTAGCCCTCCCATCCCCAGATAGAACTGCCAGCCCTCCTGAATCCTACCAACTCCACCCCAGACCTGCAAGCGTCCCAATCACACCCACCCTTCCCCCACCCCAACTTACTTCAGTTTCCCTGCACGATTCTTAGGACTAGCAAACAGCTGTGCACTGCTTCCAGTCTACATTCATGTGGCTTAAATTAAGTAATGTCCTTAAAGTAAGTCACATGAACAAAGACCAGGTGCAGTGAATGCTTGTTTGCACCCTAAAGTGAAAAGAGGAAAGGTTGTGGTACTGATTGCTACAGCAGTAGACTTGGAGTCAAATCTACCAGTTTTATTCTGTACTGTGGAAGTTATACTACTGATCTCATGTCTGATCTGAGGCAAGTTACCTAATTTCTTATGGGGAAAAAATTGCATAGTACTATTTCCCCATTGACAGTACTTATGTTTTTAATTAAGGGTGGTTAACACTTTGATATTTTTTAACTAAAGTCCCATGGTATTATTATTAATATCAATTACAACTTTATAATTATGATTAATAACCTACCATGTAATTTCTAAGACAGAGGGGTGTAAATGCTCCCTCACTGTCTTAATCTTGACTAGCAATGAGCTGCAGGTAGCCTCATAATGAAGCTGTTTTGAAAGATATTTAATTACAACAATGGGAAGTGTTAAAAGAAATGTGATCAAATGCATTGCAGAACTCCTGGTAGACAAGGTTCTTTGGGTAGATGTAATATCTTTTATTAGACCAACTAAATAGCTGGAAAAATTGTTTTTTGCAAGCTTTTCAGCACCCTTCTTCAGGCATAAAGAGAGTACGCTGGTGAGTTGTGTGCTCTTCTGGGTAGAATAGAACTCCTTTTACTCCTAACATTAATTTGTGCTAAATTCTGCCTCTATATATGCTCCATTGGGCTTTTCCTTGTTTTATGATATGAGTACCTCTTGATATATTGCTGTTCAGATGCTTCCAGTCAACAAATACAGTAGAACCTGTGCAAAAAGCTGCTCTTAATGGACCACACTGTATCTTTGAATCACTCCAAAATATCCCAGAATGTAATGAGCATAATTTTATAGTTTTTGAGAAACCCACTGTTGTTAAGCAACCATTTTTGTTTGTGCCTTGAAGGAGTTGGTTTAAACAGGGTTGATTGCAGAAGCAAAAAATGTAAGCTAAAATCTGGCTCTTAAGCCACTGCTTGCAATATGAAGGCTCCAGGGTATGGTGAAGGCTCCCCTACTCAATTTCCTTCCTCCTTCTGGGTTGGCTAGCTCTGCTGTTGGCACTCTCCCCAGTAAGACCTTGTTCTCAGGGACTGCAACGGCCCTTGTTCCCCCCATCTCCATGAACAGTCTTAGCCAACCTTCTGTAAATGAGTAAGTGTTAGTGTGAAGAATCAATTCTTAGCTTCCAAAAAAAGTCACTGGCATCTGGAACTGATTAGCTTGCCACTATTGCTAGGCTCACCTGCTGTTCCCTAAGTGATTCATGGCTAGCGCTAGAAAAAGGGAATCACTTCTTGACAAATAATGTGTCACTGCAGCACTTGCCCTCCAAGTATATATCCACATACTTAGCAAGGACTGATACCTAAAATGGATTTTCTGTTAAAAGAGTGGCCTTGACTTGCATTGTGTAAATACCGAGTTGGATACTTTAATAAACAAAGAGCCAATTCGGCTCTCTTTGGCTTGATATAAAATTGGAGCGACTCCACTGAAGTCAGCAGTGTTACTGTTATTTAATCCATTTATAAATTAGAGTAAAATCTGGCCCAAGATCTTTATTTGGTGATTTCATCTGCCCGGATCCTCATCACTTGTGATCAATCACTTTTGGTCTGCCCAAGCCTAGAAGGCCTAACAGTATGGGAAGGGTAAGGCACACCTGCTTCCATAGCCACTGGTAAACAAGGGAGTGATGTGTCTAGGAAGAAGTCCAGCTACCTCTGATTCTCCAGCTTGAAAGACCACATACCCATTCACAGCTGGGTTGGCTGGAGGTGGCTGTTGGCATGAGGATAAGAAAAGGCTCAAACTCACCCTCTGCAGCCTAGCAAACCATCCACCAGTGGGATTACATGATCACAATCAGAAGCATGACATTTCAGAATTATGACTTGAGCTGCATGCCTCTTCCATGGTGGGACTATTTTGAGTAAAATCTGGTTTCTTCCTCATGCAAGATTTCAGCAATTTCTTTCACATTGAAAATAAAAACCACCAAACCACCATAAAGACATGCCTAGCCCACCTGCACCCACTCTGGGTATGTAGCATCTGTGAGATAGTGCTTATGCTAAGCAAGGCCTAGCATTAAGAACAATGACTAAAACTCCCAGAATGCTTCAAGGAGGTTGAGGAGTCAGCAATTGACATTCTGGTAATCACTTTCTGACCCTTAGATGAAAATGCTGACCTTCTGACCCTTG
>NW_017728886.1:232265946-232287494 GCF_001723895.1 Crocodylus porosus
AGCCTGAGCCTGCAGTGGCCAGCCCACCCCCACTCCCAGCTCAAATCTGGGGTGGGGAGGGAAACATGCCCCCCCTAGGAGTGCACACAGTGGCGGGAAGCCAGTCCCCCCTCGCATTTCCGCCCCAAGACAAGCTGCCTGCAGCTCCATCCCGCTCCCTGCCCATGCTCTATGGCTGCACATTCCAGCCCTGGGCCCCAAACCCTATGCACTGCTCCAGCCCTACTCAGCTCCCTCTCTCCCTCACTATGGGGGTCTCAATTTCCCACACCCCCATGCATCGCCAGACTTACCTACAGGAACTGCTCCTCAGGCTGCCTGGCATCCATGTGTTTGTGTACACACACGTGCATATGGTGCCCCTGCCTCACTGCCCTCCTCCTGCTCCCCCCAGCCCCTTGCATGCTGGAACTCTGCCAACCTGCCAGGAGAAACCAGCTGTTTCCCATGTTTTTCTCTTTTAACAGAGAAAATCCAGGTTTTTCTCCGTAAAATGAGAAAAATCTGAGTTTTACTGCATTTTTCCTTGGTGAACAGAAAACCCAGATCTTTGTTCATTACTGGGGGCAAGTGAGGCAGGGTGGGGAAGAGAATTTTAAAAAGATTAAACATGAGCTTATTCAAATAACTTTCATTCCAAAAATGTCCTTAAATATTATTTAGAAATATATATTTAAGTTGATTTTTTAATTCAAATGAAATGATTTATTCAACCCCAAATTTATTTTCAATTTTACAGCTCATTAATATGCATCAACATTTTTTTTTAAATTTTCAAACATGACAAAATCACGGGAAAAAAATCAGTGGTTTACAGTCTGACCCAGAGATGACAATAGACATAGATGCTTTTCTAATCCTTAACAACAAATAAATTACACTAAATATAATTATATTAAAATTATATTTCATGTAGTGTTCTATTTTTATATTCATTTTTCTGGTTGTTTTAAAGGGCCAGAAGCCAAAATCATCCTTCAGTTATACCTGTGCAGTCCCACTGAAAATCATAAATGTGACTAGGAGAAAAATCTAACCCTTTTTATTTTCATTTTAAAACATCTGGGACTAGGTAAGTG
Source organism: Crocodylus porosus (assembly GCF_001723895.1). Classification (NCBI taxonomy): domain Eukaryota; kingdom Metazoa; phylum Chordata; order Crocodylia; family Crocodylidae; genus Crocodylus; species Crocodylus porosus. The sequence goes on from NW_017728886.1 coordinate 232,267,026, forward strand.
AAAAATTCCCATCTGGAATATACTAGTTTAACACTATTAACATAATTATAATGAAACTTTGTAACATCCTACAGTATTTGGCTCAGGCATCAAAATCATCAACTTCATAGGTCTGTTTTTGCAGCTCCTTCACAAGTAAAACTTTGACTGCCAGGACTTCCCAAGAATGCAGGAGATGTGGAAGACTTCAGAATCAGGCCTGATATCAGCAACATGTATTGTGTACACATGCTCTCACTGTAATTCAGCTACACAGGTTGTGCAGATTTGAGTATAGCTTACACAGAGATATAGCAAAAACTATATCCAATTCATTTTATCAGAAAAGGAAAAGTATCTTTGATTTATTCTTACTGAAGATGCAATCTGACATTTTATTTATGATCTTAACCCACTCACTCCAAGATATTTCTAGTTACTTTCTGCAGAGATCCATATTATCTTTCTTTTCTGAGTCTCCATTGGTATGGCTTCATATGAATTCTTCTTCCTTGACAACAGAAGCTAAATCTTGCTTCTCCATACATCTGAAAGTGAAATGCAGTATCTTTTTGTCAGACTGTTTATCATTTCTAGCAAATACTCAAATCCATTTCCTTTGGAAAAGGTTTGTCTTTGTATGACAGGCATATAAATAGATTTTATTATAGTACTCTATTCATTGGTGCAGCTTAGCCTGGAGATAAAAAGGAATTCATTTTCTAGATTTTCCCTGAATGTCAGCTCTACATTATTGGAGTTCTTAACCTAAGAAGAATAGGGAGGAAAAAATGCAAAGCAACATACTGTATCAGACTGCATGTTGGTGACTAAGGGGCCAATTCTACCCCAAGTGAATTCAATCAAAGCACGATCAGGCCTAGAAAATTAAAGTGGGAAACACTGAACCCTGTGAATTTAAATAAAGGTAAGTTATAGTAAGACTGCTAAATCTTTATAAATATTAATGGCAAACTCCACTGATTCAGTCGCACATACTTTTATGCATGTCTAAATGTTAAGGGAAAAAACACATCAGTAACTACTTTCTTCTTGAATATAACAAGTTTCTTCTTCCTTTTTCTTTTTGCAATCTTAGAAATGTATATTCTCCTTCCTTTGAAAAATAAACTCAAAGAAATCTCTGTACCTGGAAAGTACAACAACCTGTTAATCAAATTTTAAAAACATGAAGTACCAGCGACTCCTCTTTTTTATTTATCTATTTTTTTATCCAGGGAAGTGATAAAAATGATTAAGAGATCTGTTTACATACATCTAGTAAACATGCTGTTACTTCCTTGGTAGTTAGCTGTCAAAGTGGGGTTTGCAGGCAAAGAATTATAAACCATCAGTTCAATACTCATTGACCTAGACTGTCAAAAGTGTTTTTACACCCAGCTTCCATTGAAATATCTACCCCACGGGATGCAGAATTCAGCAGCTAGTCCTTACTGTCTTACCTAGTAGCCTAAGGGCAATAACCATGCAGCAACACATGCTTTCAGAACAGGCCTTCTCTTCCACTTAATCATGCCACCAGTGTTGCTCACTCTTCTCAAATTAGAAAAACAGCTCAGATAAATTGAGAAATTTGTCACTGAAAATTGTATTTTCTATTTCACAATGTCTCTATGAAACATAACTTTTAAAACTTTTCTGACAAAATGTTAAACAATTTTATTTCAAATAAAGGTGTGTCAGATTTTCCACTGGGCTGATAGACTGTGATTTTCAAAATATCACATGGACTAGTTTTTGATCCTCTGCCTACTGACAGAAGTTATAATTTAGAGATGCTCCCTAAGAAAGGAGCCAGAAGAAGTTGGGAACTGGGAGACAGTCCTTATGTTAGGAAGTAGTTAGAGAGACTAAAGGACTGCAGAAGCTTGTTTACTACACCACAATAAAACTTATTTTTTAGTTTTTCTCATTCATGCCTGGCTGTCTTCACTGAACCTGATGATTATCATACTCTAACTGGCTGAATTGTTAACTTGTTGTCAACTGCAGAAGCTTTGACTCTTGCATGAAAGACAAATTTGATGTGCTCTCAGAGCCAATCAGAAAACAGATAAAACTGATAGGTTATGTCTACACTGCAGCAGCAACCATTTCTGGGGTGAATTCATGAGTATGCTCCATCTTTACCCTTGCTGTGATGGAAGAACCCTAACCCCATTACTAGAGAGACAATGAGAGTGAATGTGAGTGGGAAGCGGGTACTGCTTTTTTTAAAGCTGGCCTGCTGTGAGCTGGAAGGTCCTATATAAGCTTGGCAACAGGAAGTAAGGTAGTTGAGTCTGGGCAGTGTTGAGGAAATGATGTTTGCAGAGGCTGGACCCAAGACTGCCTGCAAATAGGCCCAGGAGGGCTGCAGTTGGTAGAAGCCAGAACAGGAATGAAAGAAACCAGGAAGGCCTGGAAAGACAGCACCGAAGAGAAGATTAAGTTTGCTGTGTTTTTGGTAAAGTGGACTTCTGGCTACCAGAGCCTTAGTTATGAGGCATGGGGTGGCTGGGTGGCAAGCTGGAAGACCACTGAGAGTGCTCTGAGTGAGTGCATAGTCTATTTATTATTTGTAGGTTGCTTTGAGCTAGCAGCCTGGGAGAACCTATTATGGTCCAGTGAGCCCTGTAGACTGCTGACTGGGGGGCAAAAGCCCTAGGAACGGCTGGTTAGACACTGATGACATTGAGGAGCAGAATGGGATGGAGAAGCCTGTGAAGCAGATGAGTGGATGTGGCAGAGTCTCATAATACCAAATACTGTACAAACCTGAGCTGGGATGGCCCTATGTTGTGAACATAAAGAAAGAGGTACCTAAGGTTGCCCCTTCCAATTGAACACAGAGCCAAAGTGTGGTAGACAAGAGACAGTTAGGTCAGGGGTGTCTAACTGGTGGGTCATATGTGGCCTCCAAAGAATTAGCATGCAGGCCGAGGGGCATGTGCCCAGCTGCTCCTTCCTCCCCCATCCCCCACTAGTGTTCCTACTGCAGCAGCCAGGGTCTGCTCCCCGACTCTCCTCAACCTTCAGGCTCCTCCAGCCTCTTAAGGCTTCTACTTCATGTCTCTGCTTCTGGGGGCAGGGCTTTGATGGTGGGGGGGTAGGCAAGGTGCCCATGATGCATATGGCAAAGGAGGGCAGAGTGCCCATGCTGCACAGAGTGGAGATGGGGCCAAGATGCTCACACCCCATACAACAAAGGAAGGAGCCAGGCTGCCCACACTGTGTGCGGTGCAGAGTGGAGAGGGGGATGCTGTGTGTGTGGTGGTGAGAGTCAGATTGCCTGTGCTGTGGGAGGAAGGTTGCCCATGTGGCACATGCAATGAGGGAGAGGGGCAGCCAGGCCGCCTGTGTGCAGGGGGAACACACTGGGCTGCCTATGTGGTGGGGAGAGCCTTGGGGAGTGGTGGAAGGACAGGAGGGGCTGCCCAAACAGCATGAGGCCCCAGACTGCAGCCCTTGCAGAGTGTGGACTCCAGCTGCTCAGCAGCTGCTCAGAAGTTAGACAGCCCTGAACTAGACCATTGGGATGTCAGGAGGGCAAACACATGAGATATGATCTCCAGGGGGGGCAGCAGACCACCCTAAGATCTGCTACACATGCATATTCCAAAAGCCATAAATATGCTGGCAAGGCTGCTCTAGAACATCCTTTCCTAGTAGCTCTCAAGATCTCAGACTCTGGTATGTTTAAGTGTGGCCACAAGGGATGACCCAGGGACATCTTCACCAGAGTATCTGTAGCTTTGGAGCATGTATGTGGGACCAAGTGGTATGCTGGGGGCCATCTTGGCTGAAGCATACTGCTCCAGTAAAGCATATATGTCTGTGGTGAACTGACCCATACAGCCTGGCATGCCTGGGCTCAGAGAATCTTCATTGTAATTGGTGGAGCCCATCCACCAATCGGGTAATGCTGGGAAGGGGCTTGCCCCACCTCTGCCCAGGGTGGGGGGAGAGAACCCCAGACCTGGTTGTAACCTGCTCTTTGCAGGTCCAACAACACTCTGGGGCAGAGCCTCTGGAGTGAATAAAAGGAGCTGCATGCCCAGCATGTGGCAGACACATTGAGGGATGGAGAAGAAGATGGGCAAAAAACAGCTGGTGTGAGCTGGCCGGTGGGCAGAACTCGTGCCCTGAAGAACGCCTCTTTGCGAGCGAGAGCCACGAGCAGTTGCATCCCTAGCTGTAGTGCACAGCTCAGTGCACAGAGCCCAGACCCTGGGAACCATTCAAGGCAGCTCAGGTCTGCAACCCCTAGTGTGAGGCCAGGGACCTGGTGCGCACAGTGGTGAACGGAGCCCAGACCCTGGGAGCTGCATGCAGCAGCTCGGATCTGCATGCAGCAGCTCAGATCTGCAACCCCCCCAGCGTGTGGCCAGGACCTTGGTGCACGCAGTGGTACACAAACCTTGAGACCCCTGGGAGCAGCTTGAAGCAGCTCAGGTCTGCAACCACCGGCGCAAGGACAGCAGCTCAGCCCAAGAGCAGATTGAGCCCCAGCACCGCACAAGGCAGCCTGGGCCTCCAACACCCAGCAGAAGGCAGAGCCTTCAGTGCACACGACAGCATGCAGGGCCACCTGTGGGTGACAGTCCAAGGGGAGCCAGTGGCCTGGGAGGCCCCGCCAATGAGGAGCAACTTGGCCAAGGGGACAAGGACCACCCATCCACATCCTGGAGTCATAAGTTACTGGGGAAGCGATTCCCACAGGGGAAGGGAGCTACCCCAGCTGTGAGGCAGTTTATCCTCAGAGAAGCATGAGCTAACCAGTTGTTGAGGCACCTTATATTTTGTGGTAGAGTGCCTCCTAGCCTGTAACACTGTGCCTTATATTTTGTGGACATGTTAGCTTTGTATATTAGTCGTTTAATTGAGTGTTACGTATAAACTTCTTAAGGGACACTGTTGGGACCCCTTCCCTATTTGTTATATATACTTACCCGTGAAGATTTGTGTTTTGACTGTTGTTTAATTGGATGTATATGTGCTCACCTGTGATTAACTGTTGGTTGTCTATTTTAGTCCCACTGGCTATCAACACATTGCTTGGGGCTTCCTGGAGGGGTGTAATTTTTCAGCCTTTATTTGTAGGACATAGTATTATATGGTAATTGTATATTTGTGTGTGTATGTTTATTAATAACATTTTTTGATATATTACTAAATCTGTATATAGTTTAGTATCTCTTGTCCTGGCCTGACTATTGGGAGTAGAGGGATCTGGCCTGCATATTGCAGATCCCTCTCACAGCACTCCTGCCTGGCACCCATCCCTTCTGTCTGTAGAGGGGAGCACAGTACTTGGGTGTACCTGGGTTACATATCCTTAGTGCAGCACCAGAGAAAGCCTCTGTGTATTCACCATCTTCCTTCTCTAAGGACTTCCCAGATTTTAAGAAGCTGTAGCCTGCCTGAGAAATTCCCCCTGAGGTTCAAGAGGGGAGTGAATTCAGACAGCTAAGGTGCTAGAGGGACATAGTAGGCCATTTGTCTTTCTTTAAGGAAAAAAAAAAAGGATTGTGTAGGGAGTGATGGCTTTGCCATGTGTTCTGACAGACCAGGTAAGTACCCAGGCTGAATTTTGCAGTCCTTCCAGCCTGATCCAAAACTCACTGAAATCAGCAGCAGTTTTACAATGATCTTTAATTGGCTTGGGTCACTTCCTAGATCTGTAGGCACTTTGTCTGTTGGATCTGGTCTATGGCACACTGTTAATAACTGGGATAGATTAATGTTTGGTGAATTTATTAATTTTTAAACACTATGTTTGAGTGCAGTGGATCAGTACATAATGCTTTGGGTACCTTGGGTTCTGTTGGATGTTTGTTCATGTGCAGGTATGTTCATGTGTTGTGGGAGAAGGGACTCGTCACATGTTACTCCGGCATTCCTTCGCAAAATATCCACTTGACTTTGAAGACACCTGATCTTTCCTAGCACCTACATTCCTGTCAGTAAATTCCTCTAGGAATTTACATTTCTAAGATGAGGAAGGGGGGATACATAGAGCTGCTTAAAGCCTGACAGTATCAGGCTGCTTGGTATCTGTTGTGCCTCTAAGTTGCAGCAAGGGTCACAAACTAGGCTTTTCTATCCATTGTGTCTGCAGGGCTCAGTTGCTTAGGTAAGCTTTGAGTGCAACTATCACTACACAAAACAGCCAAAAGGAGTTAGTGCCTGTAACAGGTCCATGCCCCAGGGGCAGCCATGATGCTTCTTGATGGTCATACAGTTCCTGCACAGCTTTCTCTGAGGCACCCTCCCTTTGCTTTTTACCTGCCCTCAGCCCTGAGTCTTACCCTCTTGGGCTACACCACAGCTTGTATCCTGCTCCTGCAATCAACAGCCCCAAGTGCCTCCCTTGTGCTCTGGAACCTCCTGACCTCCACTGCAGTCCCACACCTGGTCCATCAGTAGAAATTCAAACAAAACACATAAGCACTCTGGCTCTAATAAAATTCCAAGCTAACTGGCTGTCTAACAAGCTTCTTTCCTGCCATGGGTCCTGTCCCCATTGCACCAAGCATTCAGTGCCTTACTGGTATTGTCCAGGCCAGGGTTCAAATTACACTCAGACTCTTGAGGGGGTCTGCAGTGGTGGCAGTCAAAGGAGTAGCTGCCACCACCACCTGAGCTGGTTAAAAAGGCGTGGGGTGGGGCTCTTGTCTCTTAAGGGGGGGCTTCTGGGGGAGCTCTCATCTCTTATGGAGAGATCAATCCGGCAAGCTCCTGTTGTATTTTGAACCCTGGTCCAGGCATTCCAGGACTCAGCAGAGCCTCCCAGGGCAACATATCAAGTTAGGAGCTCTTCACTCTGTAGCTAGTAAGTTCAGATTGCCAACCTGGCCATGGGCACTGGCTTTAAGAGTCTCCTAAGCCCTGCCCCATTCAGTCATGTGACTGCAAACACTCACAGGAATTTCCCCTCTGTGCCTAATGACCTACCTGTTCTTCCTGCTAGGCCTTAGCTTCTTGTCTTCAGTCTTTTGTTTCCAAGCTGCCTCACTGACTGCCCTTGGTGCATTTTACTGCTCTGCTTCCATCCCCAGGCTGAGTTACCTTCCTATGGTTGGCTTCTGCCTGTGCCTTGCTGTCTGGTCTGTTTGCTGGCAGCCATTTCATTAGCAGCTAGCTTGTTTCCTGGCTCTCAGTCCTGCCTGATTCAGCTTAGCCAGCTACACTTTCCTCTTAAAGTAACAGGAGCCTTCTGGCTCCTTATTATTGTGCCCTAAAATCCTCTGCCCCAGTAGTTTGAGAATTCACTTGGGAGATGAACCTACATTCAAATCTTTCCTGTTCCAGACTGAAGCTGAAAACAAGCCTCTCATTTTCCAGGAGAATGTCCTAGTCACTGGGCATGGGATGACTGCTTCATAATCTCACCTGTGGAAAATGTTCAGTTTTGTGTAGATAATTAAATGTTCACTGAGCCAGAGAGAGAGACTAGGGACAGACATTCAAAAAGCCTGAGCCTGAACTGATTTAGTCTTTGCAGATTAGTCTAACCTGGCTAGGCTGTACTGGTTTATAATTGGACAGACTTTCTCTCTGGACTGAGGAAATTCAGGCACATGCCTGCAGTGGCTCAGGCTAGAAGCCAGGGGGCACTAGAGCAGCCCTCCCTTCCCTTGCACAATACTGAGCTGAGGGGTGAGGAAGGGCATGGCCAGGCTCCAGCAGGACCTCTGATTAGAGAGGTCTGCCTGTACCATCCCAGGCTTTTCCCTGCTGGCTGCTCGGGGGGGGGGGGGAGTGTTACCAGACCCCAGACCCCTGCTAGCACTTTGAGGCAAGGGGATGTGTGCAGTGCATGCATCTGCTGATGATACGGAGCTTTTCAGTCTCCCTCCCTGCTTCTTTATATTTTCTGCAGCAAACTGACAGGCAAGCAAGCCAGCAGGGAGCTGACAACAGTGTTTATCTCCTCATCAGCAAAAGAGTAGCCTCTCTCCATTAGTTAAAACTCATCTTAAACAGCTTACCAGATGATGTGTTGTCCAAAATGCCCTAAGCAGTCACTGTTCTGTTTGCCTGTCCCAGTGAAATTGGAGACATGCACCCACAGACACCTCTCAACATTAGCTATCATACCACATGCCTAGGGTCCATGGGACTGTGGTCCATGTCGTGGGAGTTGGGAGGGAGAGAGGGTAAGGCAAGGCCTTAGCTTCTTGTCTTCAGTCTTTTGTTTCCAAGCTGCCTCGCTGACTGCCCTTGGTGCATTTTACTGCTCTGCCTCCATCCCCAGGCTGAGTTACCTTCCTATGGTTGACCCTGATGTGCCTGTGGTCTCTGCTGGAGCTTCAGCCAGGGAGCAGAGGGGAGGAGTCAGCCCTGCTGTAAACCAGAGAGCCCTATCCAGCCCAGAGAGCATGCCAGGATGCTGGGGGAGTCTGATTTATCTTAAACCAGCAAGGGGTCTGGGACAGACATTGAATAAACCAGTTTGACCCAAATCAGTTAAGTCTGATACTCCATTCAACCAGATTTATCTCAAACCAGTTTCAGCCATTTTCAAACTGGTTTATGTGCACTGAACATCTATTTTGTTACAGGTTTAAACTAGTTTCTGATCACTTAAACTGGTTTATGTGTAATGTCTGTCCCTAGCCAGAGTGAGTGATTCTGTAGCCCAGTGATGAGGGTATCCATCCTGGAGAGTCACATTCCAGCCTCTGGTGTTAATGTATGTTTAATATTTCATGCAAAGTAGAATGACTTCAACAGATGGAAGCAAGACACTCACTTGTAATATTTTGTTGCTCAGTGATTGGGACACCGGCCTTGCAGGAAACATTAGTTTAAAAGCAGTTAGGACAGAGCTGGGAGATTAACTTCAGTCTTTTTTCTCCAAGTAAGTACATCAACCACTTGTCTGTTTGTATTTGGATGGGAAAGTGCAATTCCCCTAATAATAAAGAAATGATTGGGTGTCCAATTCAAGTAAAAAATTCATGGATGTGAAGTCTGGACAAATATAAGAACCTTCCTCCAGCTTGGATTTAGGTATCCAACTTTCTTTGAAGTGCAGGGCTTTGGACACATCTTCTAGTCCCTAGCATTTCCTGCTGACAAACTTATGTGGCTTCCCACTTGGTGTCTGACTTTTGTTAATACCATTCTTAGACACTCATTATCTCCGTGCATTGCATAGAGAATCTAAACACTGTAAATTCCACTAGGTACAAGAGCCCTTAAAACTTAGATCTGCAACACTGAGCCAAATTCTCCCTTGTGAATTTAGCTGGCCTACAATAAAAGACACTTTTAAATGGTTCTTCATTGTACATGACAGAGTATTTGTCTCATTACTGTAGTGATGGTTCAATAAAGGTACCCCCAGCAGTTAGTAAAATTGCATCAAGAAAACTCATTACATTATACAAATTGGATTCTTAATTAGAAATGCAGATACAACAGCAATATATGAGTTGCTAAGCTATGACTAGGAAGGCAGTTTTACTCAATTCCATTTTGGATTAATCTGCCTTTTGTATGCTACAGAAGAATACAAGATCTGAAAATGGAGAAAATTTGATTGATGTTTTATCTGCCAACAAAGCTGTGTTACTGACTTCAGATTGAAGGTCACAAAATGCAAGAAGAGAAGATTCATTTCAGAAGACTATTCCAAGAAACAAAAGTTCTGTCAAGAACTCTCCTGAAACAGTTATTCAGGAAATTTAGAAAAAAAGAATGAGTCAATAAACATACAACTTTTTTTAAAGATGATAGAGAGGCTAGAGGAAGATACTCCATAGAGTTATTAATACCACTGATTTCTTGGATTTTGAACAGAATATAAAGGAATTTACCCAAATTTATCTTTAAAATACTTTACATCTGTACCTAATTATTTACCCAACAAATTACAACTTGCATTTATATCTACATTTCATTAACCTTTCAAAAGAAATTACATAAAAGGACAATCCATTGAAAATGTCTTGACACCCCTTATTCCCCTTTCAATTAGTGATATTACACAGTAATTTATCAGAGATTTTAAAAGAGAGAAGCTTATGTCCTACATTTGATGGAATTGGACAGCTGGTGGAATGCCAAAGCAAGTGAACGGTATGCTGATATACATGACATATACATGATACACTGATGCATACTGAAAGGCAGAAATTATCGGGTGCTGAGTGATTACTGACCTTGTCAGTAGCCAACTGTAATGGCAGCAGCATTTTGAATATTATTTTTCTAATACTTGGGCTAATGTTGCTGACGCTGCATTGCTCAACATAACTTGGGCAAGATGTATTGATGCCTTAGCTCACAAGCCTACTATTGAAGAAGTCCTGGGTCCTGTGCTGAGGTTGAAAAATGGAAAAGCTCCAGATCCTGAGGATATTCCAGCAAAAGTCTACAAATTAGAGAGCATAACCCAGACTCAGGATCTACACACACTCTCCTGATAAATTTGCAGCAGCCACAGACATGTTTGAATTGACACTTAGTTGCTATAAAAACAGGATAAGCATCAACCAGAATCCTGCTAGAGTTATGTTTTGCCTGTGCTGTACATTGGTGGAGAGTCACTTCCTCCAGCACATTCATTATACTACCTGGGCAATGTGCTGGCAGACTGAGTTAATGTCAATGCATGAAATTGTTTCTCTCACTCTAAAATCAAATGCAGCCTTTAGCAAATTAGGCCTCAGGGCAATGAGGAAATAAAAAGATTAGCAATAAAAACCATATCCCAGCATTCACAAACAGTTGAAAATTAAAACAACCAAGCCCCAAACTACATATCATTCCTCATTATCCAGGTTTATTTAGTCTATTGCCTGCATGGATCTGCTTTTTGATGAGACACTTGAGCTCTTTGGTATTATGAGGCATAAACCCAGCATAAAACTCCACACTAAATTGTGAATTACTCTGAAATCTTACTACATTCCAAACTGCATTTTTCTAGTGCTTCATATGGTATGGTGATTCTTTTTAAAGTGAATACATGTACCCCACTGGAACCAGTACCAATAAATTACCATGCATCTAAAATAATGTCACTTAAAATAATCAAAACACTTGAGGGATGTGCAAATTGGAAAGAATCAGCCTTATGTCTCTCTTGAATCTGTAGGTTACAAGTAGCAATTTTGCAAGGATCTAACTTAATTCTTTCTTTTCAACTAAAATGGGTGATATCTTTTGTCTTTACTGTATTATAATACCTATTTCCTTGATTTCCCTAAAGAATCTCACAATTTGCAAGTATCATTCTTGCAGAGTATTTTACTTCTGACTAGTCAGCAATTTAAGGCTAAAAACTGTGCTGTATAAATCTCTGATTGCCACAAGAACAATGCTGTGGGCACACCCTTGATTGTCTTCAGTAACCGGAACAAAGAAAATGGATATTCTTTCTTGCGTATCTGCTTTTACATATAAAGAGCTGATAGGCATTTGTACAGGTCCTGTTCTCTCCAAATTTCAGCAGCAGAATAGGGATTGTATTTTTAACTTTGTAAGAAAGAATTACCATGGTAACAAAATGAACTATGAGAGCAATCTGACTGATTGATGATGTTACAGCAAAGAAAGAATGACATGAAAGGCAGAGATAAAATTCATGCCATTCTAAAGCTTAGTTTATACAGTAGCTGAATCATTGGGTCTAGCCTTCTGGACACTAATATTATATGAGAGAGATATTTATCTGCATACAAAAAGAACGATGCCCTCTTTGATCCCCTAAACAAAGCTAATAAAGACTTTACCTGTCAGTGCAATGGCAGAAGCCAGGAGAACTTTTAATGCATTAAAGCAGAACGAATATTGAAACAAAAAAATTGTTATGTTCCAGAAAAATGGCATTATCACCAGTGCTTTCAAATAGTTAGCATTTCTAAACACTAGAGCTGGATAATACTTTTCATCTATGTTATTTCTTTCTGTCTTTGTGGTGGGAGGTGGAGAGGGATGAGATGGTAAAACGTGTAGGTACTACAGCATACAAATGTTCCATAGCTTTGTTTTATTTTGGTTAATACATCTGCGGGGAGATGGAGGGGGGTGAGGGGTGTAGACCTGAAAATGAAAGCAATGCCATGTTGATATTTTCAGATAAAAACACTTTCAATATTTTGATTCAAAATTACCTTTTGTTCAAAACTTTCTTTGACTTCTGTTTTCTCAATATTTACAAAAAACATTTGAATAAAAAAAATGGTTCAGATTAAGCAGAACAGTTTGCACCACTTGGAATTATTTATTTTCAGCTTTGGAGTTTGCCAAAAAGCAAAAAAAAAGAAGAAAAAGAAACCTATTTATTTTGGGTTAACCTGAGATAATATATTTTTAATCTTTTCACAACAGCTAAAACCCCCCAAAAATCATTTAACTGCACAACTATACTCAGTATTTCATGTAATCACTCTTCTTCTTTAGAACTGCCTCAGGACTTGGCAAGGTCTTGCTTGGGAATATCATTCTTTGTCTACTTCAAAACATCACTTTGTTGCTTCAGAGCAAGCTGTTTCTCTTCAAGAGTCACTACTTAGGGAATTAATGTCACTGACTTAGTACCTAAACTGATATATTTTTGTATAAATTCCTTTTTTCTTGTTCATCCTAGGGTACGTACAGACATCCGGGGAGGTTAGACTGAATTAAAAATGGCCACCTGATCTAATCTAGCTCATCCAGGTGTGAATGCTACAATTAGGTCAATCTAACTGCAAATAGTACAGAAGTTCAGGAAGGTTAAGACTGTCTGCCACCTAGAAATGGCCCACCCGATTAAGTTAACTGTACCTCCAAGGTAGTCTAACTTAGATGGAGTCAGGTGAGACTGCTCTAAATGAACTTCTGTACAGTTCTCAGCATAGCCCTGGGGCTGGGAAACCCAGCTGCTGGCCCCAGCACCAAGGCTGCTCTTTTCCTACCACCCCCCTCCATGGCACAAGACTATTGTTAGCCCCCTGAGCCCACCCCTCCCTTAGATGGACAACTACCCCCTACAGACCAGCTAGCCCCTCCCCCTGAGCCCACCAAACCTCCTGATCCCATAAGCTGTTCCTGGTGCTGGTTTTACCAGCATTCGTTGGTGCCAGGAGCAAAGTAAGTCAGGGTGGGAAGGAGCAGGTAGGATCAAGGGGCTGGTTTGCCAGGAGAGTTCATATGGGGTGGGGGAGGGGTTGGTGGGCTAAAAATAGCCCCTGGTCTGAAGGGGGAGAAAGCCCCTGAGGACCCTGCTAGCTCCCTCTAATCCTGCCAAACCCTTCTGGACTCCACCACATCCCCACCAACCCCACTAGACCCCCTCCCACAATGTCCCTGAGTCCCCCCACAGACCCCACTTGCCCCCCCAAACCCTCACATCCCAATTTATGTTGGATCAGGTGGCTATTTTTCATTCAAAATAACCTCTTCCTAACCCCCCCCCAAATGTCTGTACATAGCCCTGGTACCTGCACAAGGACTGGCTCATCTCATGCCCTCTTGCTCCTCTGGGTCCTGGCCTGCTGCATGACCGTTGGCTTCTTTTATTATTTACTGTCATGTGACACCAGGAAGTTAACTGAACATATTCCTTAATTCTTTTCTTTTTTTACATTTGCACTTTTTGAGTATTTTTTGTCTGCTGATCTCCAACTTTCCACAGCTAATTATACCAACATGTCCAGAGCCCATGGTGGGCAAAGGAAAGAGCAGAGTGCAGGACCCCAAATCCCAGACCCTGTATCTAAACAGCAATATTTCCAGTGTAAAGTTATCAGATGAATAAAACTGAAAGGTGACCAACCTAACCACTTTTTAAAGAGTTCAAATATGGCAGCACCAGCAGGCTTAAAATAAGACCTGACCACAGCGACCTTGCTTGACCATTTGAGCCTCACTCCTGTTTCTCATTTCAGCACAAGACAAACAGTAAACTCAGATTACCACACTGGAAATCCGAAAGGGAGCCAAAGCTGACCCCAGAGTACCTCTGGCTATAGAATGGTTTATTGTCATGGTAGCAAAACCTCAAGGATGGTGTGCATTTTTTGTGTAACTTCATCACCCAATGTTCTTGATTCTGACTCTAAAATAACGTGGTAGAAATATTTTGCCTTGTAGGGAAAATGCCTGATGTGGCTCTGTGTATAAACTTCAGCAAACTTCACCACAGGGCAGTTATATCCTTTGAAATATGGCCTCCTGGGAGCCAACCAGCTTTTCCAATGTATTAGCAGCAGCAGTGTAACAAAATTGGAATAGGGGTCACCAATGAAGTGACCATACTCATGGTTTCAATGCAAGTACAAGGAGAGAGTGCACTCTGAAGCAAAAAACCTATTAGTAGGAGACGGGGGAAAGAACAACAGACAGGAAAGAAAGAAGAGGTGAAAGCAGGAAGGAGAAAGAACAATAGGAAGATGATTATGTGATGTACACCTGATCTGTGTCAATAATTTGCATATTAGGCTGGGGGAAAGATTTCTGATGTAAATCTCTGGTAATATTTATTCCTTCTGTGTCCATCTTTCTTCTGCTGCCATGCCACTTCAGATAGTTCATCTAAATTACAGTCTCTCTGGCCTGCCTACAATAGAAAAATTAATGGCTATTGTGGCTCCCACATTCAGAGTAAGTGCAAGTTCACTCAGTGTACTGGTGTTCTGAAATAACCAGTGTACTCGGGGCTCGCGTATTCTAACTGCAGTGACATAAAAACCTGTACCTCTGACCATTGTTGTAATATAGGCCTGATGTTTCTAGTGCACTCACCCCAGTACCTGGGCTGGATCTGGCCTGGGGGCAAGGAGTGGTGATGGTGGTGGTGGCAGATCAAGTACAGGGTGTGGGATGGTGGTGATGGGTTCAACAAACTTGAACATGAAATGGCAGAACAAAAAATCATTCACAGACTGGATTACATTAAGCATGGTCTCAAACACAGACTCTGGATTCTTATCCCATTACCTGGACTAGCTTTCATAACCCCTATGTCCCACAGTGGGTTAACTTTGTTTATCCCTTTTGATTTCTTCAACCCACTTTTGCCTCTCTTAGCAATGCCCCCTCTTTCCCTCCCCTTTTCTCTAAACTTTTTATTAAAAGGATCCTTTCCTTTTATTAAAAAATGCCTTTCTGTTTATTATCCCTGGTGTCTGCAAGTCCATTCATAGTATCTGATGATAAAGCAGACTGTAGCCTACAAAAGCTTGTACCCCTCTAAATGAGTTTTAAGGTATCACCCTACTTTCAATCACGAGGAAGCATTTCCATGGACCAGTTACAGAGGGGCTTATTCTAAAGGCATTTTTCTGCTGTGGTCCTATACTGCAAGATCATGGGGGCTCCCATCTGCAGTTACACACAGACCAATGGGCTAGAGTTTTGCAATTAACTTTTCCTCAGGCAACTCTACAGGTCAGCAAACCGGCTTATAACAAAAGGTGTTTTTCAGATAGCATACACCCAGTTTATGAACTGAGATTTAATGCAAAATGTTTCCTGGTGACCATTCTGTCATATAATGTTATATAGCCTTGAAAGAGAAATACTCTTTCAATGAAGCTTATTAGCAAGCAATATGGTTGGAGCCCTGGCAATTTAAACAGATGATTTGAGGCCTTACGTAGCTTGCCAAGTATAAAAATGAAAGAGGAAATATGTATTAAAGCCAATAACATTCATTAATAACCCCAAATCCACAAGACAAGCAAGCTTCTGTAGCTTTAAAATGTATCTCTTATCCCAAGAGACAAAACTGTTCCTGTAAACTCTAGTTCATAGAGAATTTACAGCCTGTAAACAGAAAAAGTACATAATGTACCCAAATTAGTGCTGCACTTATTCATCAGGTAGAATGCTGCACTTCAATTAAACTATTGAACTAGAGTTATAAATGTATTAATTATGTGTCCCAGAATTTATTTTATGGTTGTGATTGTGGGGAAGTGTGGCATTAATTATACAGCTTTGCTCTGTGTGTTTATGAAATTCTAAGTACTTGTTTTATTCTTCCATGTACAGGAATCCGTACCTTTTTATAGGAAACAGTAATAACTTCTCCAGGGATGATATTTCATATTTAATGTAAATAAAAATGAAGAGAAATAATAATCTTGCTAAGACAGTGCACTATGTGATAACACTTACCCAAGGAATGGATTATTTGAAAGGTGGGAAAGTAATCTCCCAGTGTTGGGTATTTGGTATAAGTTGACACTAACTCTATACTAAATATTTATATAAGAAAAAAAATCTAACTTAATGACAGTGAAAAAGTTGTGTAAATATGAGACTATATTTTACCTGGATTTGAAACAAACAGTAGGAATGGCTCTTGATTGTCTGGGGTTTTTTCATGATAACTTTATTGGACCAACTACATGGTTGGGAGAGGTGTCAGACAAGCTTATGGGCAATAAAGTGCCCTTCACTTTATGCCTGAAAGTTATCTGAGAGGTGAGGATTTCTTAGGGTGAAATCTTTTATTGGACCATAATTGATCCACCCTTAGATATCCTTGCCTTTTGCCTAAATTCTGGACCATTATGGCTAAGACTTCATTTTTACACTACTGAAAGCTTATCCAACATTAATCCTAACTAAATAATTGGTCCAATAAAAGAGATCACCAACTCCCCCCGCAAAAAAAAATGCCCCTGAACAAACAACAAACCAAAAACCCTTGCTTCTCATATGTATTCTGGACCATCGTGACTGTAACAAAACTCCCATCTTGTTGATTATCTGGCAGTTTAATCCTTTGTACCTGATCATGCACTACTACCATATTATAAACAATATTCCTGTTAGTACTTGATAAGAGACCTTTTCCTGAAATGAGAAACTGAGCAGTGAAGGATATGCTGATGTAAAATATGTCATAAACTCTCAAGGACACCCAAGTTTGTTCCACAAGTTTCTTTGTATTAAGAAAGTACAATAATGAAAAGGTTAATATCCAGTTTGCCTCCCACAACTCTACCACCATAGAAAATTCAATATGTAAGGCTAACTCAACAAATTAACAGGAATGGATTTAGCAGTTAATATGCTCAGCTGGATAAGTGAAAAGCATATTAACAAGAGAAATCATAGCATTGGAAAGTTGGATAAGATGATGAAACTTCACATATATGGAATGGCAATCACCTCTTCTTGTTACAAGTGCAATTGATCTTGATGGATTGCTTCCCAAAAATCACACAAAAAGAGCAAATTAGCTGTAAGCGCTACATCTGTACCAACAAAACTAGTGTTTCTGTGGTTCAGAGCAGTATGTTCTTGGTAAAGTTGCACAATTTCCAAACAGAAAACATTATTAAGACAGGCAATAAAGTTATAAGTGCAGCACTCTAACCAACACCTCATGATCAAATGTACAGGATTTTTAAGAAAATAAAAGATGGTAATCTTTTATTTTCTTAAAAATCCTGTACATTTGATCATGAGTGAAGCTAGCCAGTTATGGGGACAATTAGGCCAGATGTGAGAAGTTTAGCCCACTCCAGTCATCTCTGATGGAGAACAGTAAAGGGGGGTCATGTGGAAGGGGAGATAGAACATTTTCTCCCAGCAAGGGATGGGAAAGATGGTGAAGGAGAAAAAAGAAATAAAATACATTGTATCAGGAAATGAGGAAGCTGTTTGAAAGGTCTGTAAAGGCTGCTTTATTTCCCTTGGAGCTTAGCTACAGATACCTTTCTTTATCTCAACAACCTACACGGATCAAAGGGGGCAAGAGCTTGCAAAAGCCCCCATGGCTCACCAAAAGCATATGGGAACGTCTCTTAGCTAAAAGGGAGGCATACACCCAGTGGAAGGGAGGGGCCATCACAAGGGAGAACTATACCTCAGTTGCTCAGGGCTGCAGGGGGTTGGTCAGGAAGGTCAAGGCAGAGATGGAACTGGGACTAACTACCCAGATCAAGGACAACAAGAAGTCATTTTTTAAATACATGGGGGGCAAAAAAGAAGGTACCAGGTAACATGGGGCCTCTGCAAGACATGCTAGTAAATCTGGTCATCACACCAAATGACAAAGCTAACCTATTTAACAAATTATTTCCCTCCATTTTCCTGAGCAGGGATGGGATCAGCCCCCACATTGGGACCCCCTCAGGCCCCAGGGGAGGCACACCCAGGCCTAGGGTCAGTGAGGATCTAGTCAGGGAACTTCTGGAGGGATTGGACATATTTAAATCAGCTGGTCCTCATGATCTCCACCCCAGAGTGCTGAGGGAATTAGCAGAGGTCATTGTGGGACCCCTGGCATGGCTTTACGAGCACTTGTGGTGCTATGTTGTGCTGCCAGAGGACTGGAAAATAGCCAATGTAGTTCCCATTTTCAAAAAAGGGAAGAAGGAAGACCAGGGAAACTATAGGCCAGTTAGTCTTATGTTGATTCTGTGGAAGCTTTTTGAGAGAATTATCCTGGCACGTGTCCATGAGGGGCTAGCAGGGAAGGTTATGCTTAGGAGCAACCAACAAGGGTTCATTAGAGGCAGGTCTTATCAGACCAACCTGGTGGCCTTCTATGACCAGGTCACAAAATCCTTAGATGCAGGGGTAGCAGTGGAAGTAGTCTTTCTGGACTTTAGGAAGCCCTTCGACACTGTCTGCCACCCCATTCTCATTAAAAAACTAGGGGACTGTGGCATCAACACCTACACAGTCAAATGGGTCACTAACTGGCTGAAGGGCTGCACCCAGAGAGTGGTGGTGGATGGGTCATTTTTGACCTGGAGGGATGTGGGCAGTGGGGTCCCCCAAGGCTCGGGCCTTGGGCCTGCACTGTTCAACATCTTCATCAGTGAGTTGGACGAGGGGGTAAAAAGCCCCCTGTTCAAATTCGCAGATGACATTAAGATGTGGGGGGATGTGGGCATGCTGGAAGGGAGGAATAGGCTGCAATCAGACCTAAACAGGTTGCAGGGGTGGGCAGATGAGAACAGGATGGGTTTCAACACTGACAAGTGCAAGGTGATGCACCTGGGGAGGAAGAACCAGAAGCATACCTGCAGGCTGGGGAACTCCCTTCTCATCAGTACAGAGGCAGAAAAGGATCTTGGAGTCATCATGGATGCTAAGATGAATATGGGCAGGCAGTGTGGGGCTGCAGTCAGGAAAGCCAACCATACCTTGTCATGCATCCACACATGCATCTCGAGCAGATCCAAGGAGGTGATCCTCCCCCTCTATGTGACACTGGTCAGGCTGCAGTTGGAGTACTGCATCCAGTTCTGGATGCAGCACTCCAAGAGGGATGTGGACAACATGGAGAGGGTCCAGAGGAGGGCAACTCGCATGATCAGGAGGCAGCAGGGCAGGCCCTACAAGAAGAGGCTAAGGGACCTGAACCTGTTCAGCCTCCATATGAGAAGGCTGAGGGGGGAATCTAGTGGCCATTTACTAACGAGTCAGAGGGGACCAGCAGGCATTGGGGGAGTCCCTGTTCCCCTGAGCACTACCAGGAGTCTTTAGAAATAATGATCACAGGCTGGCAGAGGGTAGATTCAGACTAGACACCAGGAGGCACTACTTCACAGTCAGGGTGGCTAGGATCTGGAACCAACTTCCAAGAGAAATGGTGCTGGCTCCTACCTTGGGGGTCTTTAAGAGGAGGCTAGACGAACACTTTGCTTGTTCCTGCCATGGCAGGGGGCCAGGATCTCATCCTCCTGCTTAATGCAAATAATTATGATGTCATAGGGATAATGGAGACCTGGTGGGACTCCACCCATGATTGGACAATGGGTATAGATGGCTATACCTTGAACAGGAGAGATCGACTTGATAAAAGGGGTGGGGGGTGTAGCTCTCTATGTTAAGGAAAGCTACGCGTCCCTGCAAGCTGATGTTGGTGACTAGGATGGATGACTGGAGACCCTCTGGGTTAAAATCCATGGGAAACATGGCACAGGGGACACAACGATAGGAGTCTAATACAGACCTCCCACCCAAAGTCAAGAGCTTGACCAGGAGTTCACCCGGGAACTGGCTGAGGCTGCATGCTCCGGGACCATGGTTGTCATGGGTGACTTCAATTACCCAGACATCTCATGGGAGGATCACTCAGCAAAATCAGAGTGGTCGCAAAGCTTCCTATCATGCATGGATGATCTCTACCTGACTCAAAAAGTCAAGGGACCAATGAGAGGTAAGGCACTGCTCGACCTGGTACTGGCTACTGGGGATGACCTAATAGGTGACCTAGTGATCGATGGGAAGCCAAATGACAGCAACAATGAGCTGATCAACTTCACCATCCACCACAAAGCCGACTAGTCAGTCAGCAACACGGAAGTCCTTGACTCAGGAAAGCCAACTTTGACAAGCTCAGGAGGCTTGTCAGTGAGGCACAAAAGGACCACAACCCCGGGGGAGGGGAGTTCAGGAAGAGTGGTTGCTCCTCAAGGGAGTGAACCTCAAAGCACAAGCTAATTCTATTCCAACTCGAAGGAAAGGCAGCAAGAGGGCACAGCAGCCCCCCTGGCTCTCCAGGGATCTAGCAGACCTCCT
>NW_017728886.1:232287594-232320469 GCF_001723895.1 Crocodylus porosus
CACTGCACCCAGTTTTGGGCTCCACAATTCAAAAAGGATGTGGAGAAGCTTGAGAGAGTCCAGAGAAGAGCCACACGCATGATCAGAGGTCAGGAAAACAAACAGATCTTATGAAGACTGGCTGGTAGCTATGGGGCTCTTTAGCCTGGAAAAGCGCAGGCTCAGGGGTGATCTGATGCCCACCTATAAGTTTAGCAGGGGTGACCACCA
Organism: Crocodylus porosus; assembly: GCF_001723895.1. NCBI lineage: Eukaryota > Metazoa > Chordata > Crocodylia > Crocodylidae > Crocodylus > Crocodylus porosus. Next base: position 232,287,805 of record NW_017728886.1, read on the forward strand.
GGATCTGGGGGAACGTTTGGTCACCAGAGTGCCCCAAGGGATGATGAGGTTGAATGGTTATAAACTCCTGCAAAACCATTTCAGGCTGGACATAAGGAAGAATTTCTTTACTGTCCAAGCCCCCAAGGTCTGGAACAGCCTGCCATCGAAGGTGGTTCAAGCACCTACATTGAACACCTTCAAGAGTAAATTGGATGCTTATCTTGCTGGGATTCTATGACCCCAGCTGTCTTCCTGCTCTTTGGGTGGGGGGCTGGACTCGATGATCTTCCAAGGTCCCTTCCAACCCTAATGTCTACGAAATCTATGAAAAGAAACACCTGCTGCTCAACAATGGCACTCTTAAAACCTCTTCTCCAAAGAGGGTGGTGGAGTTGCTTGATTTTGGCTGAGAGTGAGCAGCCAACAGACAGAATATAATGAGAAGACAAGTGTATCCCTTCAGATAGCTGGCAGAGGGTGTTTTTTTATGAGTTGGAATCCATAAATAATAAAATCAGGAAGCAATTAAAGATCTTAAAAATCTAGTCTAAGAGCTAACAGACTGAAGGTTAATTCTTGCACCATTTAAGTTGATGGGAGCTTTGGTATTGGTGTGGGGGGTAGGATCAGACTGTTTGTCACTGAAATAGAAGCAGATTTGAAGAAACATGCACACAAATGTGTAAGGATCTAGCAGAGAATGAACTGGACCTCAAATTAAATGACCAAAACAGTGAGACAAATGAACTTTAAAACAAAAGGTGCCCTATGAGTGATTGTCAGAAAAAGGGATAGGTGTGATACTGTGGATGTGCTAGTTAAAAAAAGTTTTTGCAAGTAGAAATCATCCTCTGTGTTAAGACCGATACCAGAATTTTTGAGATTTTGAAAAGTATCTTCTATCCTGAATTAGGATGAAATACCCAAAATCTTGAAAAATCCCAAGAACCAAAAAGCAGAAAAAATATTGAACCCAAGTCAAAGTTATTTTGAAATAAGAGATTTGTTAAAACTGGTACATTGCTGTGAACAAGAAACTACTCACTACACTACCTCAAAAAACGTTTTGTTGAAAAATACCCAATCAGCCATAATTAATATGACTCATCATGCTCTTCCCTCCCAGACACATGGAAGGAGCCCATCACAGCTAATCAGCCCTTTTTGTTTCAATATTCACAAGGATCCTTCATGAGCATACAAAGAAAAGATGAGGCTTCCTTAAAGGACAAATTTGGGAGTAGTGAAATTAACAAGCATTTCTTAAATCTAAAATGGAAAACAAGAGAAATCTCAAAAAGCGAACAATAGTCCACCTCAGGCCAACATCAGATATCAATATGGAAGTCTCTCTCAAATTATGATGCCTCCATGAAGAGTAAAACATTACTATTGTTTACTGTGAAAGAAGGCAAAAAGATTCTCAGAGGTTTGAGCACTGAATTTGATCCAAAAACCAGGAAGGGTGGCATGGATGAAAATGTGAAAATAAAAGCCAGCTGGCAACTATGAAAACCACATGGAGGTAATTTATGAAGAACTCTCTGATCAAAAAAGACCGTAACAAGAATAAAATGAAGATGGCGATGAAAGCTATGAAAGGAAGGATAATTGAACTAAGTTTTATTTTTGCCTCCAACTTTATAGTTAAGATATACCAACTGAAAATCTCTCACTGATATTTGAAAATACTGGTGTACATAGTGCCAATATTGGAATTCCGCTATCTAATCCCCCCCAAAAGAGATAGGTTTATTCCATACATTGCCAGCTGGGTGGATTATAGCTCTCAGGGTATATGAATACCCTGACAATGTGCATTCATGCTTATTTAAACCAGATTTTTCTTAACATTCTTCTTTTGTTAATGAAGTGCAACGGATGCTCTTAATCAGGGTCTCTGTTTCCCTTCATGGAAGAATCCAGAAATAAAACTGTTGAAATTTTGGTCACTCGGAACCTGAACTAGTTGTTTCCCAATTCATGGTGACAGAGATGTTGAGCCTCAGATACTGAGATGCGTTGTTCATATTGGATGTTAGAAGGTAAGTATATGAGAGCTAAGCAACTTCCAGGAAACCCCCATGGTCCAAAGACAATGCCTATTTCTTTCACCCACACTATGTATACACTAGCTACATTTTGCTCGCCAGCCTAGATGACCAGCTGCCTGTATACAGCTGAGTCAACTGGGAACAAACTTTAGAATGAATCTAGAAAGAGGGTTAGACACGCCTACTTTTGTATAGGGGTACTATTACATACCAGAAGCACGGCTGATATCTGCAACAGAATAGAAATGCTTGCTAGAGAGGTTGCTTTTCGTTTTTGTGTTTGTTTTTTAAATCATTAGCAAATTCTATAGAATCTGTGATCAGGTGCTAAAATAGGTGACCTTTGCACTGAATATTTTAGCACTGAATATCACGTGCTAGAATAGGTGACCTTTAAATGTAGGAATTTCAAGATTAGTGGAAACTAGATTTATGCAGTAATTTCCTTGCAATGGGGATGTATCTTTCTAGTACTATACTAGGCACATTTTTGACAGGGTAATGTCTAAAGCAGAACCTGGGAACTCCAAAGACACACTTGTTAATTAACAGTGGGACTGGTACCTAAAACTTCCAGACCCTGCTGAGTCAGAACTTATCCAAAAGCAGGAGACTCTTTCATTATAAATATTTTCTTTGTGTTCCCACAAAATAAATGTGAACAATATTAACATGAGAAAGGTAACAAACTAGAAAGCAGGTGTTTTAATTAAATCAGCCCCAGGTAGGATCATTCACAGCATCCTCTCCACTGTAGCAATTAACTCATCTCAGTGCCTCACCATAACTGGAGCTCATTTATAAGGAACAACCAGAAAACATCAAATACAAATCAGAACACTTTTAAAGTGTGATGAGTCAATTTCTTCCTAGCTTTTTGCTCCTAGTGATGCCATAAAATATTAATACTATTTTGATCCCTGTTTAACTAAGCAGTAGTAATACCCTGCACTGAGGCCAGAGAGCCACAATATGATAGCCACATTCTTTAGTTACTTCTTGTAAGAAAATATTAGAATCATTCAGCAGGGGAAAATCCATTATTTCATTAAAGTAATACATAGGCCCCTGTACTGGGATGAAAGTCAGCTTGAAGAAGCAGGGCCAAGCAAAACTTCCACTTCACTTAAGACCCATGTTAGCAATGCTGTCTCTGAAGGACAATGAAAGGCCTCTTCATTCTTTGGATAGTTTAGAGGGAGACTCCATACTAGTTTTGTATTACTCTGTTCAGAGATTGGCGAAGTGGTGAGAACATCAGAGATCTTGTAACTCCTTCATAAGACAGGCATGCTTGATGATAGTTTGGTAATCCATGGTTACATCCCTTAGGACCTGGACTGAGACCAATCTCTTCCAAATATCCCACCAAACTTCAGCTTGAGACAGATGCAACCCAGTGACTGAGAGAAAGTATCAGTACCCTTACACTTAGGGCGTGCACGTGCCTCTTGCCCCATCTCACACCCCTTTGAGGTGGGGCAAGACGCACGTGCAGGAGTGAAAATATTCAGCGCAGGGAGAAAATCAGACCCCTGGATATCCAGGGATCAAACAAAAACCTGGGGGGAAAAACGGGCAACCAGAGGCAGAGTGCCAGAGTGTCTCTATGATTGGCCCTTTCCCCTCTCCTGAAGCACACTGGGCAGGCAGTGGTGCAAGCTGCAGGGACCCAGACAGGTAAGCAAAGGGCTGGGGGGGCATCTCGGGAGGCTGGAGACAGCAGGGGAAGGAGCAGGGGCCTGGAGACAGCCCTGGAGATATTCCTCTGCTGTCTCCAGCCTTCTGCTTCTTCCCCTGCTTGTCTCTAGCCTCAGGAGAGCAGAGGACAGCGGGGGAATGCCTCTGGGGCTCTCAGCCCCCTGCTCCTTCACCTGCTGTCTCCAGCCTCCCAAAGCAAACATTAAATATATACATACATATATAGATATTTAGGATTTATTTTATTATGATGCTAGAGATACTGATAGGCTTCCAAATTTCTTTAACATTGTAAATATAACAACAAACTATTGCCCATCTGATCAATCCCCTTTCTCTCTCTCTCTTTTGTTCTAATTGTAGAAGAATGTGGATTTTGAGGTATTTTAAAAAGTGAATTTGGGATGCTGCTTCAGCAGCCTAGCTGACACAAGGGGCTAGTGTCCCCAGATACCAATTGTCAGGGCCCAGAAGCTCCTGAGGTCAAGAAACCCTGAGCTGCTGGCCAGGGCAGGTTTTTGTACTGCTGGGGCTAGGTCAGGGCAGCTTTTTAGACTGCTGGGAACAGCACAGTTCCTGCAGATCCAGGGGGAGCCAGGCAGGGTTATTTTGCCCCAAGTGGCACAATTTGCTCCACAACAAAGTGCATGTCCAAGCACATGCGCTGAGGAAAAAAGCCCTGGCTCAAATTTGTACCACTTCTATTTGAGCTGCTGCAAGCGTACATGCTTGCATGTGTGGACGCACCCTTAGTGTCAGAGACAGAATCCTCCTAACCACATTTCCCCCAGGTATTCACTACATCAGTAAACATAGTTCATAGGTACCCATGTTACAAAACTACCATTACAAATACTGCTCTTAGAAGAAGTCTCAGCAAGACCAAAATTTGAATACTTTCACAATGCTTAAAACATTGACCAACTGTATGCAGACAAGTATTACAGATAAAGGAAATAAGATACAGAAAGGTTGTACGGTTTGTTCAAGAGCATAAACAGCCATACTCCAGGGAAACCAAGGCTCTAAGTCAGGGCGTCTTCTGGATATGTTAACTGCTTTATGAGGTACTTTTCATGAAAGAATCCACATTTGTATGCAGTCTAAAAAAGCTCTCACTTTTCCTCTACCATTTCTTTGCCTTGGCTTCTTTTAAAATTGCTCCTAGAATCAGACACTTATAGAATCCTGAAAACAAGAGTCATCAAGTCAAACCCCTTCTGCAGATGCAAGATCTAAACCCATCCAAGATGGACACTTATCCAGCCTCTTCTTGAAAATTTCCTACAACTTCCATAGGCATTTTGTTCCATTGATTTTAAAGCTAGGAAGTTTTTCCCAAGATTTAATCTAAATATGCTTCACTGGAATTTAAATCCATTGCGATTCTACAGCCCAGTGATTTCAGGATAAGTTTGAGTCTCTTCAGGCTAAAGAGGTTCTAGAGCCAGTTCTCCTTCTTCCTTGCTGTAACAACTAGGTTATTGTGCAGAAGACAAACTCCACCCTCCCCGCTCTGTCAGTAAGGTGCTTACCCTCAGGAAAGGGGCTAGGCTTTCTGGAGCTCAAGTGAATAGAAACATATTAATCTGCACTGGAATCAGATGTTCAAGCTCTGTAAAGATGCAGAGCTGTGCTGTGCATACTACTCTGCTTAGTGTTTCTTATTGGCTGTCTCATACATGCCTGTCAGCATCTGGAGCTGCTTCCCTTTCCCTACTCTCTATATAGAGATCTTAGGCACCTAACAATGTTCATCTAAACGACTCTTTAAAGGTCCCAGGTGTTTCCATTGACTACATAGGGATCCTGGATCTCTAAGGACATTTATTTGAGTTGCCTTTTGGAACCAGGTACCTAGAATTTTAGGTGTTGCAATACTTAAGTGGCAGTGCTTAGGGGACCTCCATCTAGATCAGGCTCCTTTCCTCTTTGTGTTCTCCTCTAAAGTAGAAAGAACAGTTTTGAATTCAGTAAAATCATTGATAAAATACTTACAGAAAAGCACAAACAGTACAGTCTGAACTTACTAACTATATACTGGCAAATTGAATGTATATAACCTGAATAGTACAGAAATAGAGTAAACACATTCTTTTAACAACCAAATGTAAGTAATTCATTTCTAACCTGCCTGTCTCTTTAATTGTCTAGATCTCTATCTGATTTTCCTTCCACATACAGCTCAATATGTTCTACTTTAAAATATTATCCTTCTGTTTAACCTCTCTTTCCAATTATTGGGTTATTCATTAAAAACAGATATAGCACTGAGCGTGAGGTACCCTGCTGAATATTATCCTCCAGGTTAATATATAACTTGATTCTAAATAATCTTGGTTAGCCTTAACTTGTTTAATTAGCTTATTGTGTGAATATGATCATGTTAGAAAATATTTGGCTAGTTATAATAAAGATGCCAAACTTGCATAAGTGTTTAAATAGAATTTTTTCCTGTAAATATTTTAAAATAATATGCCAAAGCAGCTTTCTAATAATGTATATTACCAATATCTTCCAAGAGGTAAGTAAGGAAACTCAGGAAAGTACATGGGGGGAAAATAATTCTCTCCTTTAATTAGTGTGTGTATGTGTGTGTGTGTGTGTGTGTGTGTTTATCACTAGTACTCCTGACTTGGAGTTCAGAATCAATTATTCGATATTAAATGACATAGTATTGGAAAAATGTCCCACTTTTCCAAAGTACAATATTGACAAAGCCCAGCCCTGAGTGAGAGTATGGGATTTCTTCATATGGTTACCTTAAATTAGGCGCGTAATATTGTGATAAAATGTTCTTTAAAGCATCCTTGAAACAACAGGCCTAGCTTTAATGTTTCTGCTCAGAATTTCCCTGTATGTAAAGCAAAACATCTGCTGATGGGTGTTTCATCACCGATGACAACAAATAACTCCTGTCTATTTTTCTTTTTCTACCTCATAACTGCTTGTCATTTATTTTAAAGGTGGCAACCTTAGAAAAGATAAAATGACTGATCTTTTGAGCAGGCTCCAAATGTCAAGTTGTGAAAGATGTAGTTTTATCACCAGCATGTGGCATCTGTCTGGGCTCCTTAAGGAAGATACTAGTTGGATCAGAAACGTTCTCTAAGCAAGATCTCTAAGTTGCTCACTGTACAGCTGCCTTGACTGAAATGCCATTTTGAATATTATTTACCTTTAACTTAATTTGATCCTCAGGAATTTACATTTAGTTTAAAGTTTTAGAATAAATTCTTCCACTAACTCCTCATTAAAATTACTTGAAGTGTTCTTTTATGATAAAAACATGCTCGTTGTCAGAAGACTGCATCTGCATAAATGTACACATTAATCTTTAAGACTACCCACATCCTGGTGCTGTGGTCGCCTGCTCTTTTTAATGAAGAGTGAACTCCAAAGTACACTTGCTGTGCCAGGAATCAGGCTGGTTTCTGAATGGTGCCAGATAAGGAATTTCTTTGAGCTCCTATTAGGTCCTTAAAGTATTCGACACTGTACATTTGAAGTGATACAAAACTGCTAGAAAATTATATGTTGATGAGGCTCAGTAACAGAACAAAAGCAGAAGTGCAGAAGGATGGTGAACAGAGAGGTAATGGCTGCTATGGCAACCTGAGCTGGCCTGTGAAATGTTTGTGTACACCGTATGTAAGTTGGAAAGATTTTCAGCAGGAACAGCAGTTCAGGCAAACTACAGCAACTGTTCCAGAAGTGAAGAAACTATAGCTTACAAACAATTTGCACCATTCGACAACATGTTTCACTGTCTTTTCAATTTATTGTCACTTTTTACTAATCTAAATACAGCCAAGATCAATGCCAGCTTCTGCCCAAGTAAACTTGTGAAGCACAAAGTCGCCAGGAAGGGAGCTTGCAGCAGTTCCCACAGAAGGGGCGGCTTCTCTCAGCAAGGGGCCATGACCAGAAAAGCTAGGGAAATATTGATCCAGTAGATCCTCTTGACAACAGCAGTTAAATGGTTTCTGAACCTAAAATGTCTCTGTAACAGGACAATCTAGCCCTTTAATGGAGGCAAACAGTCCTGGGCTAGGAGCTCAGCTGTGGGTGATTAGCAGGGAGTTAAAAGCCTGAGAGGAGAAAGAGGAAGTTGCTTGAGCTGGGAAGGAGCTATCTGCTGGCTGGAAGCAAACTGAAACCTAAAGTAGCTCTCCTCTAGGAAGTGTCAGAGCTCAAGGGGGCCTATCCTGTTGCCTGGGAAAAGGCTAAAAGGTTTCCTTACTCATTTATTTAGACCATGGATTATTGTTTTGTGTCATAAGGACTGGCTGATGGGCTCCCAAGGGAGTAAAGATAGATAGTGAGGCTGCAGGCACTCAAGCCTACTCAGATTATTGTTTGGGTTATCTGAAAGGACTCTTAGGCCATGTCCAGTTGAGCGTGGACCTTTGGTTCCCTGGGGACAAGTAGCAGTGGTGCATCTTGTACCACACCTACTTGTCCCTAGGGAATGCCTGTGCACTTTTACGCATGGCAAGTTACCCTGGGGGTGGTAGGGGGGGCCGGGGCCAGCACTGTGCTGGCCTCAGCAGCCTTACTTGGAGTCTTGGGTTGAAAAAAACCCAGAGCAGCGCATGCATGGGCAGCGCTCCAGTGCCGTGCAGAGAACACCCAACTGTGCGGTATGTGGTGGTACAGACATGTTTGCAGTGCCACATACCGCATGGCTAGGTCTGGCTGGATGTGCTTTTTAAGAAGCAAACCCTGCCTGCAGAGCAATAGATGCACTGACCTGTTTGGTTTCCTTATACCCTAAGTGCAACAAAAGCAACACCTCTTGTTCTTCTTTAGCATAGATCTGCCCCAGACTTCATGGAGGACAGGATGATTCAGAAACCCTCCCAACACAGTCTCCTCAAATCTGGGCTGACATGCTCTTCTTAAAGCCCATCCTGGGAGAACACTGAGCTCTCTTTCTCTCTCTGTTGTGGACATTAAAATAATCTGCATTAGTGTATTAGGGCCTTGATTTTCCTGCCCCACACCCCTTCCCTCCCACCATTTCCCCTGAATTGGTACCAATGGGAGCTGCTATTACACAGCCCTGTAACCAGTCAGGTTATGGTTCCATGATACTGTTTTGGAAAATAAAGTGTAAAGGTATTATCCTGATGAGGGTTTTTGTATGAGGGAAAAAATAGGGGAGTCATTATTCAGCCCTTTTAAGATGAAAATACTAGTGTTTTCCAGTGGTGCATGGCAATGAAAGCTTAATCTGCATGCAAAGGGATAGTTGGAGAGAGAGAGAAGAAACAGAGAGCAAAAGCTGCATTCCATTGTAAGCAGTCAACATTTGTACTGTGCCAACATTGATATAGACCAATTCATAAAATCCTGTAGGCTAAGGATACAGTGCACCTTTACTAGGAGACTCTAAGACTGCTTCTGAGTACTCTAGATTATTGTGCTTTGCTCTTAGTGGTGATGTAGTTCATAATAATTGCACTCCATAGTATACAGCAATACAACATAGATCAGATCAGTCTTACACAGAGAATTTCCTGTACTAGCTGAAATGTTTGTTCCAGTTTGCAATAAAGTGTTTTATATAAACAACCTCAACAACAACAAATTACCAGATTGTTTCTGCAGATGCTATGTAACTACACTGAGCCTGGCCCAATATAAAAAAACTAGGAACACAGTCGGGTTTCTATATAGATTACTATATAGATTATCTATATAGAAACCTGACTGTGTTCCCAGCTCCTGTAAATTAGATGTTGACCTTTCTGCAACTTCACAATCTTCTCTGTAGAATATTTTCTTTAAGGTAGCTGCAGAGGCTGGATCTTACAAAAATAAATGTGGCTTGGTTCCATTTCCAGTGACTGCATGCCATGTATGTGGTAACAGTTCAGGTGCCACTGGAGGAAGCTGAAAAATTAAAATGTACCCTTTTTAATGAGACGATGGTAGTGATAAATGATATCAGGCTTTTCATTCACATACTATAGAGAAAACTTGAGGTGGATTGGGAAAATATGAAAGAGATTTATAAATTTATGAGATACTTTATGTAGAATCAAAGGTTTTAAAATAGCTTTTCATTATATGCACTAACCTCTAACATGATGCATGCAATTAAGTGAATGCCCTTTGCTTTTCTTCTGTATCACAATTCTATTATTTCAGTATTGCAGCCATTGGAGAAAGTGCCTCTTTGTGCCTCTCACAAAGAAGGGGTTGGGTTGGGTTGACTGTTGTTGGAGTTGGGTTAACATTCTCCTGTGATTCAGTCCTGGAAGATATATTGCAGCCAGGGGCTGTAAAGGGTTCTCAACATGAAGCAGGAGTACTCAACAATTCATGAATCAGCATCAGGCTCCTAAAAGATTTATGAGGTCAAAAGTCAGTAGCAGCCCATTTAAGCTGCCTGCTGGTTGCTGGCTTGGAGGCCAGGAAGGATTTGAGAAGGATTCACATCAGATAAGTTATGATAGTCACAAGCAGTGGTAGTCATGGTGGACATCAGGCATAAGTAAGTCACTAGCATGTTAAGGATTGCATAGAGCCCTCATTTCTATCCCTCATACCACCATCCCTTTGAGATGACCTCTTACCTCTACTGTCTTCTTTCCACTGGCAGATAGTTGTCATCTGTGATCAGAAGTTGCCTCCCAGGAGTATATGTGGACTGACTATCTTGTCCCAGAACAGATTTTGGAGGAATGTGAGGTCTGACTTTTAAGGCTATTTCCCCCTTTCTCCAGTAGCATCTGGTGTTAGGAGTCTCTTCAAGAGAGCACGTTGACCTAAACCAACACCCTTCCTCTGGAGTGTAGCATAATATATAACATCAGTCTTAAAGATAGTTAAACCTCCAGTCTCCTCAAAGCTAGGCTTCTTGATTAATAGTCACTATTATTAAATCCATCTGTGATACCATAATGTTACTTCTCAACATGGTAAATATCCAAGAAGCTTTTACAGAGCTGTAACATAAGATATTTGCTGTGTTCCAGTAAGAATTTCTGAATCCTCATCTAACTGGCTTATAAAAGCAAACAAAATAAAATAAAATAGAAAAGAAAATATAAATATAAATCCAAAATAAAATGAATGTCAGCTTCTGCAGGCTGTTTTATACCAATATACTACTCAAATTTATTTCAACAATTCCTGGGTATTCATGTGGGGAGGCAAAGTTGTACAATAAAACTATATGCCTCAGCTGTTCTTGCATATGAACACAAGACAAGAAGTTTGCAAAGGACCCCAAAACCCACATGAAGCTAAGATGCTCTTACCATGTAGTTAGAATAATCCTTTCTGGAGAACTGTACTTTGGTGGACATTCATGTGGTGGCCAACAGACAAGATGCAAGGCTAGGTTTAAAAGAAAAGCCCTGAATCAATACAATATTGATACTGAGGCCATGTCCACACGGGGCAAACATCTGGTTCCTTGGGGACAGCTAGCAACAGGACACCTTGTGCCGCCACTAGTTGTTCCCAGGGAACGCCTGTGCCACATGCCCTCTGGCACACAGCAGGTTACCTAGGGTGGGGTAGGAGAGGCTGCAGCCAGCACTAGGCTGGCCCCTGGGAGCCTCCTGAGGCTGTAGCAGTGGCAATCCTGCCACTTAGAGCCTGGCCAGCAGCTGGAGTGTGGCTTCAGCTGGCCAAGCTCCAGTTTTGAGAGGCGCATGCTCTATTTTTATTTAATTTTTTTTGCATGGGTTTTTTGACCCCTTGTACCTAGGGGTCAAAAACCACCACGGTGCTTCCTTGCAGTGCCGAGAACAGCTAAATGTGCAGTATGTACCACATACCGCATGGCTGCGGTTGTCTGCACATAACCTGAAAGTTGAGGGGAGAAAAAGGCCCATAAATGTATGGCATAGCACAGTCTGGTCCGTGATGATATAACTCGCTTTAATAACCAATGCATCAGGGATGCAGCACACAGGTCCCTACAACAAAAGTTTCTGCATCAGGATCAGCCCTCCCAGCCATCCACAACACAACACCATTACCTGTTCAGTCTTTAACCATGTGTTCTAACAGTCTGATCAGCCACCAGAGAAATCATCACAGAATACCTTAGCCAGGAGATAAAATGCAGTTTTCTTTGACAATGATGAACAAAGACAAACAGCTACTACCTGATGCTGCACAGGCCACACACAAAATAAAAAACCTGGGCAGAACTCATTCCTGATGTAAACTCCAAGCAATTTCCAAGGACTATAAAGTTGATACATGATTCTTGGAAGATCCATAGAAAGGATGTTGCTTTCTTTAAAACTAGCTCCAAAATGGATTTACATTTCAATAGTTAATTGCTGCTACATTGCCACCTGGGTGAGCATAACATTTTCAGTTTTGTCAGGTCTATAAAATCGGTGATTATTAATTTTAACAAAAATCCTCCTATTACTGTAGCCTGACTGTCTAGTGCTGTGATTCTTGACCAGGGTGTTTAACCCCACTCCCTGGCCCCCGGGGTTTGCCTGGTCAAGGGGGGCAGTTCCCCCCACCCGTAGACTGGACTGTACCCACAGCCAGACTTGCCCCCACCCCCCTTATCAGCCCACCCTCACTTCTCCAACTAGGGATCAGAGGGGCAGGGCCAACCCTGCTCTATGGAGCACAGCCCAGCCCAGGGCTGGAAAGCACACTGGGGTCCTGGGGGACTGTAATTTAACTTGGACCAGGAAGGGGTCTGGGACAGAAGTTTCATAAACTGGTTTGACCCAAATCAGTTAAGTCTGATACTACTTTCAACCAGGTTTATCTTAAATTAGTTTCAGTCATTTTGAAACTGGTTTATGTGCACTGAACTTCTGTTCTGTTACAAATTTAAACCAGCTTCTGATCACTTAAATGAGTTTGTGTGTAACTTCTGTCCCTAGTCCTACCCATGACTCATAAGATGAACCCATAGGAGTGTATGGTGTCAAAATCATCCTGACCTGTTGTGGCCTTTCTGAGTTCTTTGCAACAGAATTTCCAGTGGGTACCCTGAGTCTAAAAAGGTTGAGAACCATTGATCTAGTGCATGGTGAAGTCTGTAGGTCAAAATTTAGGCTCAGTAATCTTGATACTGTCTATTTAAAGCAGACAAACATAGGCTGAAGTTGTTCTATTGGTTGGGAACCTGGTGTCAAGTCCACTGCATTGCTGACCTCTCTTGTTCTTTTCTGTCAGCCCCTTACACCCAAGCTTCCTTGAACCAGGTGAGTTCAGGTCAGGAGTGCAGGGGCCTGTTGGAGAGAACTTTCACCAAGAATTCACATTTACTGAATATTAATAATAGGAAATACAAAGGAGACAAATTTTGGTGCAAATAAATAAATAAATTGCAGTGTTTCTATTAGAATATCAGCCCTTAGAGCCAGTAACTTTATCAGCAGCACTTTCTGTAGTCATTCTATCAAAAATGTCTTTATAGAGTTCTTCTAGGCATGATAAAGCTTCTTGAAGAAAAATATTTTTCATAAGAATCTTTACCTTGATCTTATACAAAAAATTTTTTGGGGGGGTGGGAAGGGTGGTTTCTAAGGTAACCGTGAAGACCTATTACCATGTGCAGCAAAATATAGCAGTTTCCAAGAGTCCAATAATCTCACTTAGAATTTTTTCCACTTTATCAAGATATCACTGTGATTATGATACCTAGGAACATCATTAATTCAGTTTGTGGCTCTCTGTACTGTAAGGAACCTGTCAAACTGGGTAACATTCTCGTCTATCATGCTTTGGAAATTATAGCATATTGTAACACTAGACTATAAAACAACAAAGCTGCAATACAAAGACAACATAAAGCCAGATAAATTGGAACTTGACAGTATACCATATATCCTTCAATTAATATTTTTCATTTTTTTCCGAACAGTACATTACAGTGGGGTGTTAATGCAGATGTATCACTTCAATTATTAGTCAGTATTGCAGTACTGGTTGTTTTAATGGGTGTTATTTGTTAATAAAATGAGCATTATTCTCAAGAACTCAAGCTAGAAGCTAGTGTGCTGTCTCTCTCTGTCTCTCCCCCTCCCCCCCCCCATATATTAACTAACTGAAATGAAAGGATCTCTAGAAAGAAGACAGCAGATGATTTGTCAGGGCTTATCTACATTAGAGCGCTGGTGCTGCCATAGCTGTATAGGCCTTTCTATAGTAGCAGAGACCCCTGATGAAGATGTACTGTATGGCAGCAGAATGGATCTTTCTGTTCATGTAGCCACACCACTTCACTGAACAATCTGTGCCATAGAAGTTCCTTTCTGTCACCAAAGCTGTATCTAGATGGGAGGCGGTGCTTTGGTCGCATCCTTTCATTGGGAAGCATACTCCTAACCAATCTAACCATGCTGGCAAAACCTTAGGTTGTAGACTCAGACTAAGTGAAGGTCACTCCTTTGTTGAGATCTCAGCTAGAGGCCCATGCACCTTATACGTTTTACTGAAGCCTTCAAATAAGTCTTCATATCAGTCTTAAGCAGTACATAGGACATGTACTGGTCTATAGGCATAAACTTCAAGCAGTATGTGTAAGACAATCCTTGACAGATTTTAGTTTTTTCACTATATGGCACTATATGGGGTGCTTCAAATACTATTGTTGCTGATCAGACAGTCCCGGCATATTTTCCCCACTTTATTTCTAGATATGATTCTTCTTTTGCCAATTAAATATTTGCTATGATTGGTATTTTTATATCCAATTTGTTTAGCCTATGGGCTTTTTAAAAATACAGCTGTTGGTTTTAAACTCAGACTTATGTGTTATTAACTAGAAGACTGGAACTCTTGCATAAAAGAATATGGGTTATATACACAATAAAGAAATACAGTCTCTAGAAAACTGAAATTAGATCAATATTGCAACAAGTATTTGAAAAGATCAATCTTGTTCACTGTCAGGAGCCCCAGTTCTCTAATCTGTTTATGAAAACCACCCCTATATTAGAGAGAGAGAGAGAGAGAGAGAGAGAGAGAGAGAGAGAGAGAGTGTGTGTGTGTGTGTTTTATAATATATCCCACACAACCTTGTGTCCATAGACATCTAGGAAGAATCAGGAAAATCATAGCTCCTTTTCCCTGAGGAGGGGCTGCAAGGCAGGAAGTCTAGACAGAGGACTCTAGAGTAACCTAAGTATCCTAGAGCCATATTTCACAGGGGCATTCTCAATAGGAATGAGCTGCTCATGTCAGCAGGTGTTCTTCAAGTTGGAATGGAAGAAGATTTTTCAAGGCTGTTTCCCCCACAAAAGCTGGTTACTCTTCCTCAGGGAAAAGAAAGGGGTCATGAATTTCATTCAGAGGATGGCCACTCAATCTGGAGGAGGGCCACTCGTATGGTTGAGGGCCTCCATGGCCAGCCCTATGAGGAGAGGCTGAGGGACTTGAATCTCTGCAGTCTCCGCAAGAGGAGACTGAGTGGGGACCTTGTGGCTGCCTACAACCCTATCAGGGGCCACCAGCAGGGACTCGTGGAAAGTCTGTTCACCAGGGCCCCCCTTGGAGTCACCAGGAACAATGGCTACAAGCTGAGGGAGGACAGGTTTAGGTTAGATATTAGGAAGAACTACTTCACGGTAAGGGTGGCCAGAGGCTGGAATAGGCTTCCCAGAGAGGTGGTGCTCTCATCTTCCCTGGAGATCTTCAAGAGGAGACTGGATAGGCGCCTGGCTGGGGTCTTATGGCACCTCCCACCACCAGTGCTCCTTTCTGCCCATGTCAGGGGGTCAGACTAGATGATCTGTCTAGGTCCCTTCCGACTCATTGAGTCTATGATTCCTCCTAAATTGACCATGCGCTTGTTATTTATTCACTCTCTGCTATCTGATAATCCATATCCTTTAGCACTGCCAGCTGAGTGGATTTTCACTGCTTTTCATTTAAGCACTTAGGAATTAATCCTGTCCTCTGTTCATGGTACAGTGTGCTCAACAATTAGTTGCAGCTAGAGAAAAAGGAATTCTTTCCTAGCAGTTTGTAAGTTCATGGTTGGAAGACCCTGTGCAGTCAGCATGAATCCTCTGATAGGAACAATACTCAATGGATTTGCATAGTTTTGGTACATTGAGCTATTTCTTTCACTCTCTAAATTACTACCTAGCTATACAGATTCCTCATGAGGACATGTTTCATGGAACACAGGGGATTTGCATTGAACAAAAAGAAACATTTTTTATTTTTTGGTTTGGCTACTGAACTAAAAATGTAATTATTTGCCCAATTCTGACAGTAATTTCTCCTTAAAGCCAGTTAAAATCGCTGTTTGGCATCAATTGTGTTCTGATCCAGAATGTCAGATTGCTTGCCATTTGTTGTCAAACATCTGCAAGTTCCAAACACCTTTGGAAAAAAGCAGTAGGGAAAGTCAGGCTGAGTCTGGGGCCTTTCTTCTGAAGAGACTTTGGATTTCTGGAGAGGTACCAGAATGTATGGAGAAATGGCCTAAAAGACTTTGGGCACAGAAAACTAAGTACTGATACACCTGTTTTAATGAAGTGCTACATTTTGTCTGGCTTCCTTCTTCCTCTTCCTCTTCATCATCCTGGCTTATTAGGCAATAGCTTAATGGCATGTGGTGTCAGGAGGTAAGGAGTTGTCCCTGAACAGGGAGCATGAGCCAGAATAATAATAACAGGGAGACTGGATCTCATTCTAGAAGAACCCTTTCCACTCCAGGACAGAGAAAGGGCAGGAGAAAAAGAGAATAGAGAAAACGACTTGTAGCAGGCTTGCCTTTTGGAGCTTGGGTTGAGTCCCAGGCTTGAAGTCTTGCTGTTTTGATTGGTCGAGCGCCCCTCTTCCCCCCTCCCTCCCCCCCGAAGCCCACTGCAGGTGAGAGAACAGCTTGGCGCAGAGGACAAGGGCCACCCTCCCGGCCTGGGAGTTATGGGTTGCAGGGAAAAGAGGATTTCCACAGGGGAGGGGAAGTCCCCCCTGGTTAGTTAAGGGCTCCTGAAAGCGGAGCTCCTACTGGGAGGGCCCCCCTAAAGTTATCAGCTTCCTTGTGGGGCTTGGGGAAAGCCCAAAGGCATTGGGGTTTCCCCTTGGGATTAAGTTTATCTTTAGGGTTCTTGCACCATAAGTGGTGTGATGTCATGCCTTATATTTTGTGAACTCTCATGTTTGTAAATTAGTAGATGAGTAGAATCCTAGGGCTCTTCTGGGACCCCCTTTTGCTATTATTTCACCTGTTGTCTATATGTATTTATTTGTGGCTTATTTATTGTTCACCCATACTTATCTATAGTTTAGCAGTTGGCTATCTATGTTTATTTTGGGGTTTATTTGTTTCAGATCAGATACTTACCTGTATCTGGAGCACTGGTATAAGGTTTTATAGCATTTATCCAGAGGGTATTGTTTCTGTTATTTGTTTAGATATCTTATATATATATTGTACATACGTTTATATCCGTGTTTCTTTTCCTTGTGATAAGTTCATGTAAATAAATTTGCATTTAGTTAAGTCCCCTGACTGTCCTGGCCTGGTTCTATAGGGACAGAGAGAAACTGAGCAGTCTGCAGTTCCCCCACAGCACACCTGCCAGCTAACAATCCCCTTCAGTTGCAGAAGGGGAGTATATACCTGAGTTACCTGGTCTACAGACTCAAGAGAAGAAAATAAAAGGCTGGCCAATTCTATGCCTGAAACAAATTTTGGCAAGAAAGCAAAATCACCAAGGGCCTAGGCAGGTACTCATGACTTTAGCATCCTTTCACAGCAGTTTTGGAGTCATCAGGAAAAAAGAATAGAGAAATGAAGACTATACTTGGAATGCTACACTTCCAGTTTAGGGAAATAGAGAAATCCTGTGACTCAGTGCAATTGTCTAGAGGCCAAAGAGAAGCACCTACTCTGAGCACCTGGTATGGTAGTATCAGCCTCTGCACCAAGACCCTTCTTGAGACAGAGTTACTTTGCTGGACTGATAGGACCTCCAAGAGGATAGTTTGTAGAGAACCTAAATTACTGCAGTTATGTTGCTGGGAAAGGCACAAAGTATTTTATCAACAGGTATGAATGAATGGCAAAAGCACGTGTGTGGCCATAGCAGAAACAGTCATTTATTTGTTTCGTCCATTAACAGGAAAGGATCTGAATAAGTATAAGGCCATGAGTAAGGAGCTACTAGATGACTGCACAGAAGTAGAGATGCTGGATTAGTCAGGACATACAATGAAAGAAGTTCCAGGGATTGGGCAGATCTCCAGGCAAAACTCCCATTGAGACACAGTATTCTGCTGCTTTACATGTGGCAGGTTAAGGTGTTTTTGTCTTGTTTTGTGTCAGGTTTGACAGTAGTTTTACAAAGAGTTTAGATTATGGATTTATAGAGAATGGTTTAGGTAGGAAAGATCCTGCCTTAGGCAGGGGGTTGGCCTAAATGACTTCTGGAGGTCCCTTCCAGCCCTACTTCTCTATGATTCTATGACTTTATGATCTGTTTAATTAACTTGGTGAGGCACTGGTTGTAGCCAGAACAAAGGGCAAAAGAAGAAAGCTTTGACAAACTGACCAGGAGGCAAATGTTACATCTAAAGATAGCTCTATAGGGAACAAGTTATAAAATGTGGGAAAACACCCCATACTACCTTCAAACAAATGGACTTGTGGAAAGATTTGATCACATATTGAAATGCATTCTAGAAAAAAAATTGTTAGTAGGCTGGTGTCCAACAGCTTAAGATGTTGCCATTTTTCTATTTGCATGTAGAGAGGCAGTCCTAGACTTTCTACTATTTGAACTTGTCTTTAGCCAACAAGCATGAAGTCCATTGGATATTATCCCAGCAGGATAAAATTAAATCACCAGAAGAGTCACTACTTGTCTGCTCATTATATAAATAAAGGTGTAGTTTGTAGCACTCTAGTCATCATTGGTAAGGTCTCAGTTGAAGTATTTTATCCAGTTTTAGACATCACACTTTAAGGAAGATGTGGACCTATTTGAGAGAGTTCAAGGGTCAGCACCCAAAATGATCAGAAAACTAAAAAATCTGATCCATAACGAAACATTATAAGAAATGGGTCAAGAAAAGTCTTTGATGGAATTCCCATTGACGTCAGTGGTGTCTGTATATCATATGGCTTTAAGGCACAATAAAGCCTATACAACACAAATTAAACAAATGCAACTCTTAAATTACAAAGACTTGTAGGGTCTGCTTCTTGGCCTTCACTAAGTGTTCTTTGTGTGAAACCACTGGGGCAAAAGGGCTCTTCAAGGATGCTCAAGCAAGGAGCTCAGCACAAGGAAATTCTTGAACTATATAAATTGCATCATCCCTGCTATATCTTCTATATCCCTCCCTCAGTGTATGGAAGTGGCATGCTAGGGGAGAGGGAGAAGAGGTGGGCAGGGCTGGCTTAATTATTGCATGTAAGTTATTTTGGGAGCCATTTCTTCCCAGGATCAAGAATCAAGAAGGTGGTTTGAAGCCACGTTTCTCCACAATTCTCAGCTGTCAAGCATAATCTTGGCAGATTTGAGGATCTAGACCTTAATCTTTTTTATTTTATTGACTGATGAAAACCATACATTGTTCTCTCCCCTGTTGCCTTTTATTTCTTCTTTCAGTATTTGTTTCCATTTTATTTTAAGTTCTGTATGAATAGTCTTGGGCAGAAATGATTTAATAATGAGATCAATGCAATGAAAGATAGTTAATGTAATGTTACAAACATATCTCTTAGCTAAAGATCTGATTAGTATACAATTATTTTGTTGTATGTAAATACAAACTATTTCTCATCATAACTTTGAAGGTACCACAGACTCTAAACCAGGGGTGGCCAACCTGCACATGTGGCTGGTCACCGTGGGCTTGTGCAAAGATTCAAGGAGATGCATATTAACTTCTGAAGAACTGCATGTGGCTCCAGAGCCACAGGTTAGCCACACCGGCTCTAAACAGTCCCTTCCATATTGCAGATACATATTTTTCAAGATGCTAAGCATATTTTTTGCATAAAACTCAAAATATGAGTCCTCAGATAATTGATTACATTATACCATTTTATAGCAAGATATTAATCTGAATTATGGAAACACTTAAAAGAGACCACAGCACAGACAGTATAGTAGCCATCACCACAGGGACGGACCCAAAAACATAACTGGAGATACCAGCTAAATAGAAGTCTTTATGCCAAGATGCTGATATTTTAAACAAGAAAAGTAATCAATGGTATCTAACTGTACAGCAATCAGGGCATCTAGAAAAGAAAGTGCAAGTCAACTTGCAATAAAGTAGTGGGAATGTAAGTCAATAAATAGAAAAGGAGAATTAACCTGTATAACTTGGCTCCTAAAGAGTACAGGATTACACTGACACAGGAGATCACAGGGCAGATAGGCTTAGCCAAGCCAAGAGAAATGCATAAATTGAAAGACACTGGACCATCTCTTTTGAAATGAAAGAACCAGAGAGATCATCACTACTCACTTTGATTTTATTTCCTGGGATCTTCTTGTGGACAGCATTTATGAATAGCTTGCTGAGTTGTAATTCTCCAGTGCCTTGTACCTTGAGTAGTCATTTCACCTTGTCAAGGGCAGGTGCAAAGACTATTATTAAACCTGAAACTGATTATGAGAATGACAACATAGATTCAGCAATAATACTGTCTTCCTTGTTCTAGTAAAGTTCCTTGTTTGGTCATAAACATGTCTGCAGTTCTCTACCATTATCACGACTGTATTTACAATGTTTTCATCCACAGGGAAAGGATTCAAGCCTCTTTAACTGTCAAGAGCAATTCATGATTGACCAACCTGATTTCCTTTTCCAATAAGGTGACAGCCTTGGTGAATGGGGAGACAGCAGGGGATCTGATATACCTTGACATAAGAAAGGCTTTTGAATGTCTCCCATGACAGTCTCATTAATAAGCTAAGGAAATACAGTCTAGATGAAAATAATGTAAGGTGCATAGCTGATTAGATCATCATCCTCAAAGAGTAATCTTCAACAGTTCCATGTCTAATTTGGAGGAGTGCAGTTTCCCAGAAGTCTGCCTGGGCCTGGTACTTCATATTGATTTGGAGAATGGGTTTGAATGCAAGACAGGTGATGTGTAGCTGGGTGAAGTTGCAGACACTTTGCAGGATAGGATTAAAATTCAGACTAACTTTGAGAAACTGGAAGAATCTAAAATTAACTGAATGAGTTTCAGTAAAGAAAAGTGTAAGTCCTGCACTTAGGATGCAACAATCACATGCACAAATACAGACTGGGGAGTGACTGATTAGACTGCAGTACTGAAGAAGACCCAGGGGTTATAGTGGTCTGTAAACTGAAATGTCAAAAGTATGCTTTTGTTGCAAAAAAAAGAGGCCAATAGTATACTGTGTAGCAATTCAAATGAAGTGATTCTTCCACTCTATTCAGCACTGTGAGGCTTTATCTGGAGAGCAGTGTCCAATTTTAGATTATCCATTCCACGAAAGATGTGGACTAATTAGAAAGAGTACAGCAGAGATCAAGAAAAATAATTAGCAGTCTAGGAAAAATGACTTGTGTTGGAAGAATTAAGATTCTTTTTAGTTTGGAGAAGAGAAAACTAAGGAGGGATTTGATAACAGTCTTCAAATACCTGAGGGTTATACAGATGATAGTGAGAGTGTATTTTCTGTGGCCGCTAGGGACAAGGAGCAACAGTCTTAAATTGCCACAAGGTAAAATAAGCTTGAGCGCTAGGGAGAGCTTTCTCACTGTGAAGTGGTTAAGCATTGGAGTAGATTAGCTGTAGAGGTTGTGGAAATCCCTAAGTTTTTAAGAGCAGGCAAGACAAACACTTGACTGGATGGGTGAACAGAGATGATTCTACTTCGACTAAAGGGTTAGACTATATGACTTCTTGAGGTACCTTTCAGCCCTAATTTTCTATGATTCTAGGATTCCATCTTTCTCATAGTAGGTTAATTGAAGTCTGCTATAGCTGTGCATAGTCCTCAATCAAAAAGGACTAACTAAAGAAGGCTAATTTATATGTTTGTAGAAAAATTATTTCACTCCGATGAGATTCCGCCTCTCCACATGATCCATTAGCTCAGCTAATGGAACACATGGGCAATGGCCAAAGGAACTTGGGTTTATTCCTCCTGGGATTTGTTTTCTTTCTCTCTTTTCATCTAAACATCTGTGTTCCCTTGTTGAGACATGAGCTCATGATTCACAGAACAAGGACACACCAGCCTTTCATGTTTGTGTAGATAGTATTATAGGACTTAAAACACCAATTTTACTGTTAACCCCATTGCCCAAACCCCTCCACGCCTAGCCACTCTTCTGTGAAAAATTAGCAATGTGCTGCATGCTTACAATACAGGATACTTTTTGAAAGCATGTCCAGAGAGTATGGTATAGTTGTGTGGAGATCATTAGATAATTATATTTACCTCACAAACAGCAATACCAGGACCATGGGTGGATCTACAATTTCAAAAAGACAGTTTCATAGTTGGTAGGGTCAGAAGGGACCTGAGCAGATCATCACATCCGACCCCCTGCCATGGGCAGGAAAGAATGCTGGGGTCAAATGACCCCCCCTAGGTGATTATCCAGCCTCCTTCTGAAGACCCCTAGGGTAGGAGTGAGCACACTTCCCTTGGAAGTTGGTTCCAGGTCCTAGCCGCCCTGACTGTGAAGTAGTACTTCCTGATACCTAGCCTGAATCTACTTTCCATCAACTTATGGCCATTATTCCTTGTTACTCCTGGTAGTGCTCGGGGGAACAGGGTCTCTCCCATTCCTTGCTGGTTCCCCTTGGCAAGTTTGTAGATGGCCACCAGATCCCCTCTCAGCCTTCTCTTGTGGAGGCTAAATACGTTCAGGTCCCGTAGCTTCTTCTCAATAGGGCCTGCCCTGCTGCCCCCTGACTATGTGAGTGGCCCTCCCCTGTACCCTCTCCATGCTGTCCACATCCCTCCTGAAGTGCAGCGCCCAGCACTGGACTCAGTACTCCAACTGCAGCCTGACCAATGTTGCATAGAGGGGGAGGATCACCTCCTTGGAACTACTTGTGATGCATCTGTGGATGCATGAGAAGATGTGGTTAGCTTTCCTGACCACATAGATTTCATAGATTTCATAGAAATCCTCACATTGGTGGCCCATGTTCATCTTGGAATCAATAATGACTCCAAGATCCTTTTCTGCTTCTGCGCTAATGAGAAGGGAGTTCCCCAGCCTATAGGTATCCTGCTGGTTCTTCCTCCCCAGGTGCAATACCTTGCACTTGTCAGTATTGAAACCCATCCTGTTCTCATCCACCCACCCCTGTAACCTGTCCAGATCAAGTTGTAGCCTGTCCCTCTCTTCTAGCATGCCCACTTCTCCCCACATCCTAATGTCATTCTCAAATTTGAACAAAGTGCTTTTCACCCCCTCGTCTAAGTCACTGATGAAGATGTTGAACAGTGCGGGCCTGAGGACTGAGCCCTGGGGAACCCCACTGCCCACATCCCTCCAGGTCAAAAATGACCCATCCACCACCACTCTCTGGGTGCGGCCCTCCAGCCAATTTGTGACCCATCTGACTGTGTAGGCATCGACACCACAGTTGCCTAATTTTTTAATGAGAATGGGGTGAGAGACAGTGTCGAAGGGCTTCCTAAAGTCCAGAAAGACTATGTCCACTGCAACACCTGCATCCAAAGATTTTGTGACCTGGTCGTAGAAGGCAACCAGGTTGGTCTGACATGACCTGCCTCTAATGAACCCATGTTGATTGCCTCTAAGCATAATCTCCCCTGCTGGTCCCTCGCAGATGTGCTCTTGGATAATTTTCTCAAACAGCTTCCCCAGGACCGAGGTAAGACTAACAGGCCTATAGTTTCCTGGGTCCTCCTTCCTCCCTTTTTTGAAAATGAGGACCACATTGGCCCTTTTCCAGTCCTCTAGCACCTTGCCATAGCACCACGAGTGCTTGTAAAGCCGTGCCAGGGGTCCCGCAATGACCTCAGCCAATTCCCTCAGCACTCTTATGTGGAAATCATCAGGACCTGCTGATTTGAACACGGGTGCCAGTGATAGGGCTGGCAGCACAGGTCACTGCAGCAACATCTGGCAGGCCCTTTTCTGAATCCCCAAAGCAGGTATGACTCCAGCTCCCTTTTCATTTCCCCCTCTTAGGAAGGTATTGCCTATGGCCATAGGAAGGGGGTCCTACCCACTGCTGCTGCTGGAATGGAGGAAGCACCAGAGCAGCTCCTGCCCTGCTCCAGGTATGAACTAAGGTGAGAAGCTGCATGGAGAGTCAGGCTCAGTTGAGGACAATGGCAGCAGCAGGTGGATCCAACTCTGATCCAGCTTCTACTTCCTACTAGGTCCCCTATGGGTTAGAAGCAGCACTAATGCTGCCTTCCCTAGCCAAACCTGACACTCCATATAGAGCCCCTAGGCCTTCAGGGAAAATCTTGGAGAAGGGGCAGTACCCCGTGCTCCTAATCCTAGCAACCCCCGGCTGAAGTGGGGCATGGATAGAAACCTGGCTGTACTATTGAGCTCAAAAGGTAGTTATCTAATGGCTCAATGTCTAGTTGGCAGCCATTATCAAGTGGAGTGCCCCGGGGTCAGTTCTGGGGCTGGTTTTGTTCAATAAATTCATCAACAATCTGGAAGATGGGATGGAGTGTGCCCTCAGTAAGTCTCCAAATGACACCAAGCTACGGGGCGTAGTAGATACACTGAAGAGTAGGGCTAGGATTTAGAGAGACCTCAACAGACGACACTAAAAGAAATCTCATAAAGTTCATTAAGTGCAACAACCTTCACTTAGAGCGGAACAATCCCATGCACTGGAACAGACTGGGGACTGCCTCACTAAGTCGCAGCTGTACAGAAAAGGGCCTGGGAGTTACTGTGAACAATAAGCTGAACATGAGCCAACAGTGTGCCCTAGGTGCAAAAAAGGCTAACAGCATACTGGGCTGTATTAGTAGAAGTGTTACTAACAGATCAAGGGAAGCTATTATTCCCCTCTATTGTGCACTGGTGAGGCCACAACTGGAGTACTGTGTCCAATTTTGGTCCCCCCCCAACTATAGAAAGGGTATGGACAAATTGAAGAGAGTCCAGCAGAGGGCAAGAAAAATGGTTAGGGGGATGTGGCACATGACTTCTGAGGAAAAGCTGAGGGAACTGGGTTTATTTAGTCTGGGGAAGAGAAGATGGAGAGGGGATTTAACAGCAGCCTTCAACTACCTGAAGGGTTGTTCCAAAGACAATGGAGTTGGACTGTTTCCAGTGGTGACAGCTGACAGAACAAGGAACAATGGTCTTAAGTGGCAGCAAGAGAAGTATAGATTGGATATTAGGAAAAACTTTCTCACAAGGGGAGTAACATATTACCCTAAGAGGCTGTGGAATCTCCATCCTTGTAGGTTTTTAAAACGTGGCTAGACAAAGCCTTGGGTGGAATGATATAGTTGGCGATAGTCCTGCTTTGAGCAGGGGGTTGGACTAGGTGACCACCTGAGATCCCTTCCAACCCTAATTTTGTATGATTCTGCAAGCATCTTTGTACTTCCCCCACCCCGATTAACTGGGAACAATAGCAGTGGCAAGGAGGTGTCCCCTTCCTCCCTTGCTCCCTCCTTGATCCCACCCAGGTATTCCTCTCATACCTTCACTATCCAGCCATGCCTTGGAGTCCACAGAAGACCCAGGCACCTGCAGCTATGAGGAACTGAAGTCATGAGCATGTGAGCTACAGCATTGATGAGGAATGAGATTGTGCCACTGGACACCCCTGCTGCAGAACTGCTCCTGGCCAGGATCAGGGTCAGATCATTTTTATACAATTCTGCATCATTTTACCCATGCTTTTTAAATACTTAACATGTAAGGCCATGATCCTGAAAAGGTTTACACACATGCTTCACTTGAGGTATTAGGAGTAGTCTGTTGTAGTCAACGGACTTAAAGTTAAGCACCTATATCAGTCTTTATAGGATGGGCAAGCTAAGCTTCCTTACAGAGTGAGAAGTCTATTGCATTTAAGATCATAACATTCAGTGGAATTATTCCATGGGTAAAGTTACTCAGAAGCATAAGTATTTCCAGGTTCTGGACCTAAGTTTAGAAATAATATGGAGTATAACCACAAGGCTGGGATTCCAGAACATGGCAATGTCATTATTTGGGGTTGTGATGTGATCTGTACTAATCCTATTGGTACTAGTTTTTTATTACATATCATTTTATTGAGAATTTTACGTGCAAGAATCCAAATGCTTTCATCACATGGTACATACGATTTAGGTTTAGAACAGTGGTCTCCAGTCCTTTTAAGTAGGAGATCACTTTTTGGCATTTAAAAGTGACCCAAGATCTACTGTGTGTGACAGACATCCCTTTCCCCTCCATCCAGCAAGTAGGTTTGTGGGGAGGGAAGGATGGAGGGCACAGATCAAGGCAGAGGGAGAAAAAATGATTTGGGGGGTGCACCTCCCCAGCAGGTAAGTCCCACCTGGCTGGGGCCTCATTCAACTTGCCCCTGCTTCTGCCACTGCAGCACTGTCCTTCACCATGGAGACTTCAATCTGGCTCCCACCCCTTCCCTCCCCCATGGACTGAACTGCTGGGCTGGGGCATGCATGTGCATGAACACGGACACTCAGCCCCCACCCCAGCCTCGGATCAACTTCAAGAGGCTCCGAGATCTACCAGTGGATCAAGATCCATTGGCTGGTAACCACTGGCTTAGAAGGAAGTGCACTCAATAGCAGGTATTTAACAATATTTCGAAGTCCAACAGCTTCTAATATTTATACTGTAAATTTTAGCTTGCACGGAATCCAATACAGTTTTTCTTCATAGAGACAGTTAGTTTATACAGAGCATCAGGCCTATAGTTTTATATAAAAACACCTGTACTCAGATTTATTTTTCTTTTTTGTGTGAACAGAACTTGGAGGAGACAGGATGGTAGCAACAGACAGATGGTGAAGGGGCAATAAAACGTGGTCAATCATTAAAGAGGCAACCTTGGAGACCTGGATGCTATGATGATGTTAGTAGTCTAGTTAATGAGATGGGTTAATCAGCAAATCAAATGACAACACAGGACAACATTAAACTTGGACCCCCCGCCCCCGTCAATTGATGCAAAGAAAACTGAAAATGTCAGAAGGGCAGAGGGCTTCATAGATGGCAGTCAGGTTGAGGCTAGAAAGAACGAATGTTCCTGCTGCTGTCAGCGGGCAGCTAGGGTCTCTTCTAGATAGATCCTGCAAGGTTCCTTCAGCTGTTGTCTTGTAGAAATGGAGCGGCCACTGTATGCTTTGCGTGGCTCCCTCCACGCCAGGGAGAGGTCTGGAAAAAGAACTGGAAGATGTAAAGTTTTACCTGGTTTCTGGATTCTCTCAGGTCTCTCTGTGTGTTCCTGTGCTCCCAGCTTCTTCCATTATCTTCATCCCACCCCTCCAGTTCAGGAATGAACAGCTGATCCCCCTCTATGCAAGAACAGTTAGCATTTCTCTTGGGAGAAAGCCTTTTGTCCTGGGATCCTACAGAGGTACTAGTCCATTGTCCTACTTTAGTACCGGGCAAACATGAGAGAGAAAATATGCTAACACTTTTCCCCCAGAGACAGTGCTATATAGTCTGTACATTAATCACAGCTCGCAGAGACCTAGCACTGCAGCCCCACACCTCAGGCAGCCACAGTATACTCGGGGCACCCCAGGCTCCTGCCATGTTGACTTCAGCGGTGCAGTTAGCCACTGGTGTGACAATGGATGCTTTTGCATTCCTCCCACAAAGCCATTGCCTGGGGTTGCTGCTCTTGTTGCCCCCCTCAGTAATGTTACTGGCAGTTCATTCAAGTTAATTACAAATCATTTCAGAAGCAGGCCTGTCAGCCCTTATGATGTTGTTCCTCACCACCTACTCACAGAAAAGCAGAAATGCAGTTTGGAAGAGGTATGTATGTAAAGGGCTGTTCTGCTTCCCTTCAGCCTCAGCCCAGGTTTTGAGTCTGATCAACCAGGGCCGCCTCGAATGAGAAGTCTGTTTACAGCCTTGGAGTTTTCGGGATGCTTTTCTATATTGTCATGTCTTTTTTTTTAAGTGAAAGCAGATTCTGCAACAAACATTAATCATTCCTTCATCCAGAATATGCCACTACTGTTCCCAAAACAGCCATGGGCTGTCTGCATCACTGCAATACAAGATGTAACATTTCTCTTCTCCCAGGAGCAGAGTTCCAACCCTCACATTTATATTATTCCTTTCCTATGCTTGATAGGATTAGATCACGTTGTGATTGTACTACAACTGTGGCAGCTGCACTAGATACTTAAAACAGCTTTAAATATAAACATAGTGGGTGAAAAGAGAATGAAGCTGGATTTTATGAATACTATTCTTGTCAAGGCTCATTGTTTTGAGTAAAAAATTATTCAGGTTGACTGCATTATGTGTATTCTGGCATATCCAACTTTAAAATGGAGATGATTCAGTTAAAAGCTCAGTCAGGTTATAAGATCATACAATAAAAAGCTATACTATTACATTTGTCATTGGGGTGGTGTTTGCTAAGAGGTGCCCAAACATAAGCAAAGGTTTAAAATAACTGTTGTAGTACTTCATACGTTAACTAAAATTTTTGTGGGGATTGGTGCACCTTGTTGTGATGGCTCATGTATCTATGTGTAGGGAGGTCCCATTAATCCCTTACAATATAATTCTGAGACAAAATGAAATGCTGAGAACAATAAACAGTGAAAGGTATGACAGGAAAAAAGGGCTCCGCCTTAACAGAAAGCACTTATTTAATTCAACTCTGTTGAATTAGTCACTGGTGTGACAATGGACACAATTTGGTAATTCCAAAGCCATTAATAGGTACCATATTTATGCACATCCCACATGTATTTTCTCACCAAAATAAGTACCCCCACTCCTCTACCTTCCCCTTCCCCCCTACCCCCTGCCAGTTGGAGTGCATGTCTTACAGTGGGAAAGCTGCTGGTTTCTCCCAGGAATAGAAGCACCCTGTAAGAAGATGCATGACTCAGGGACTGAAGCCCAGTTGCAGATTAGAGTGAGGATCCCTGGTCAGCTAACATGTACTGGCCCAACAGGAAGTTAAAAGCTACCAGGGAAGGTGGCTAGGGGAGGGAGGAGGCTGGTATGGTGAGGGATAACCACTGAGCCTGGGTTTCTTTTCTCCTGAAGTCTGAAGAAAGACCAGAGGTTTTGCTTTTGTTTGTGATTTGCATGTCATTTATGTTGTTTGCCATGTTTGTTGTGGTGATGAGCATTTCCCCTGTAAAATACATGCACTGAAACTAAGGAGTTGACTGAATTTTCAGGACACTGGCTCATGAGCTATGCTAAAGAAAGGGAAATCCATTACACACCCCTACTACATCTACCTATGAAACCACCCTTTCCTTTTATTGCTAACAATGCAATTTGAATCCTGATTTGTACTAAGTTGTGTCAATAGAATGCCTGATTCTTAAATCTTTACTCTATCCTTTGCACCATCAGTTCCTATGGAAACCTGCATGATGACAGCTCAACACATAGCAGAATCCAATAGGATAGGGTCAGCATTACCAGGTAGGTCATTGCCATGGGATATAACATCACTTTGGTACAACTGGGTTTCAGATTCAGGGGAGAATATGAGCGGAACGAAATACAGTACAGTCGCATCTTATGCAGGGGTTACGTTCCGAAGACAGCACATATAGTTGAAATCGCCGGGTTTCGGTGCTGAGCAGCCACTGCTGCCACAGGGCCTGGACAAGGTGGGCGCGGCGCTGCACAGCCCATACATGCAGCGCAACAGCTGTGCTTTCCGCACACACTCCTTGCCCCTCTCGTCCTCCGCCCTCTCGTCCCGCCAGGGCAGCCAGCTGAGCACGAGCTCCCCTACCCCCCAGCCATGCCAGTGCATGCAGGCAGTACCACGCAGCACTGCACTACGCACCGTGCCCCCGGCCGGCACCTGGCGGCCAGCCCCAGCAGCCGAGCACGTATAGTTGAAATCACGTAAGTTAAATACGAGTAAGATGCGACTGTACTGTAATGTGTACATGGGCGTTGGTTTAAATCAAACAGAGGGGAAGTAGATATGCAACTTGTTGAACCAGCTGTAAAATTTCCTATTTTAGCCTACAGCCCTCATACTCCATCACGGTATGTAAACTGTTTCAATTAACCAACCTATTCATGTACCACCATTTCTATCACTTCTGAATCTGGCATATTATGTCTTGACAGAGAAAAGGAAGAAACTTATCTTCTCTAAGGCTGAGGCTTTAGAAATTAGACTTCTGTTTTCATTCTTCATATCTATTTGCTGGAGAAACACACAAATACTCACCTCACAATAAGCAAAATGTTGATTGCAGTGAGAGGGAGAGGTGGTAAGATAAGCAGAAGTGCCAAGAAAGGCAGATTCATCTTTCATCTGCACAGTTCTACCAACCATTTTGTCTGGTCCCAGCCATGCTGGCAAAGAAGGGCTTCTGCAGGTAGAGCCTCTGTCAGCCAGGGAGGTGGGTTCTCATTTGGGGACTTTATAATGGCACAGTTCTGGTGGCAGGAGTCTCACAACGTAAATCATCAGTCTTTACTCTGTCTCCCCTCTCCTTCCCAAATAAGTAAGACTTAAAAAAAACCAACCAATGAGGTCTTAGTAGACATGCAGTATTTTGACTCAGTCAAAATCAGATAAATTCTAGGTCTCTAATCAGTATAAGATTAATAACAAAGGAGTGCAATATTTTTAAAAGAATTACCATATTTGGTAAGCAAATGAAGAAATGATACCATGGGATATGAATTCGCTGACACTGAGTGAGTCCTCTT
Organism: Crocodylus porosus; assembly: GCF_001723895.1. Classification (NCBI taxonomy): domain Eukaryota; kingdom Metazoa; phylum Chordata; order Crocodylia; family Crocodylidae; genus Crocodylus; species Crocodylus porosus. The sequence goes on from NW_017728886.1 coordinate 232,318,368, forward strand.
CACCACAAATAATTGAATGTGTGGTTTGGAAATGCCAATCCCATTATTATTATTTAGGTTTGAAGTCTGACAATATAACGTTACATACTGATGGATGTGTTACTGAATACCACAAGTCATATTTCACATTGGAATGAAAACTGGCCTTTGCTAAATGTTAACTTTCTGTTAAAAGTATTTTACCTATGTTACTCAAAGCAGAAGATTGGCTGACTTGCTAACAAACTATGTAAAATTTTATTTTGTGCTTTCTACATAACTAATAGAAAGCTTCCCTCATGAACAGTTAAATCTTGTAGCTTTTATACAGGTTAACTTTAAAGTTCAAAGAAGTCATCAATGGTTTGTCATTCAGGCTTACGGTAGAACACAGCTGAAATATGATTCCCACAGAAAACCTGGGTTTATGACTTCTTTTTGAAGTTTTGAGGTGAATTGAATTGCCTGTCTATTGCATATAGATAGATTTCTGCTTTTTTAACCTTAAAAAAATCAGGAAAATCTAATCTGCATTTACCAAGTTTAGTTGGGTAAATTCCTGGACAGCGTGCCTTCATATATTAACTGAAAAGGCAGCAGTAATGGATCATTACTCCAAAGATATTTTTTCAGTTTGTTTAAAGAGCATTTTATATAACAGCCTTCCAGCCACCAGTTAATCCGGTGATGTTTCCTGTGATACCATGTTCTCCAAAGAATGTTTCAGGATAGGTAAAAACTGAGGTACCAAGGAAAAAGAACATCCTTCTTTTCAGCTAAATTCCTAATGTAACCCAGGTGGTACAAAGAGGGTACCCTGTCTCCACTTGAAGGAACGCCAACTGGTGTGTGTATGCTCCGGGAGCATAGTTGCCTAGCTGCAGGCCAGCTTACCTCCTTTCCCTACAGAGCAAAAATCAATTACACTTAGTGATATTTAACTATTTACAGGTTTAACGATGCAACATAATATTGAAATTATAACCATAAACTTGCATACATACATATATACATATATTATTTACAGCTATAAATTTACTCTGACAAAACTCAGTAACTGTTAACTCAAGCACAGGCCTACTCCTTGGTGGCTTTCCAGTTAGTATGCAGTCCCAGCCCTTGGCAGGGCCCCCAGAGCAGCAGGCAAAGGGGCACTCAATAGAAAAAAAACACAAGTTATTTAACAGTTCAACATCTGAAATACCTGGCAGTGGTAGAATGATAATTAAACATGCACAATAAGATTACATCAAATGAAATACCATATATAAAAACAACCAGTACAATACATTCAGATATAGTACAGCTTACAATCCTCTCATAATTCTAATATTATAAAAACTGTAGTCTGTCTGTCCATAACGCTTTTTTTGCACTCTGATTGGCTGACAGAAACAACCAATCAGAGTGCAAATACAGCAGTTAAACGGAGGCGGTAGTGTGGTGGAGTGCCGCCATGATGGTGGGGACACAGGGGATAGAATGGGGGGCAAGGCCAGCGCAGCTGGCCATGCCCCCCCGCCCTGCTCGCAGGAGGTGGCAGCAATGGAGCAGATGGAACGGTGTGGGGGGGGCAAGGCCAGCAGAGGTCCTCCCCTTGCTCCTTGGAGGTGGTAGCGGCAGTGCAGGGGGGAGCGGGGTCAGGATGTTGTGGTGGGGGGCAAAGCCAGCAGCATATTTGCTCCCTACAGGTGGCAAATATAGAAGGGGGGGCAAGGCCAGCACTACTGGCATCGCCCCCTCTCTCTCCCGCACTGCTCCCTCCCCATGCAGAGGGGAGCAGCTGGCCTAGGCCAATGCAGTGATGGTGGGGGGGAGGGGAGGAGTGGACCTGATGGGGGTGAGAAGCCACCCACCATGGCAGGGGGTGAGGAGCAGCAGACCTGGGCTGATGTGGGGGGGTAGGGGGATGGGAGGAGCGGGCCTAGTCCCAAAATGGTGGCAGGGAGTGTGGTGGAGGCACACCAGGCCCGGCCTGGCCCCAACACAGAGGGTAGGGGGGAGCAGCCCGACCTGGCCCTGAAATAGAGGGTGGAGGGCAGGCCCAGTGCCAGTCCCAGAACAGCTGCAGGGAGGGCTTGGGGGGCAGACCAGGCCTGGCCCTGCCCCAAAATAGAAGGTAT
>NW_017728886.1:232320480-232326224 GCF_001723895.1 Crocodylus porosus
CAACACGATCCCTCCTGTACAGGGTATAGCCCTCTATACCCGTGGTCCAGTCATGGGTGGAGTCCCACCAGGTCTCCGTTATCCCAATGACGTCATGAGGGGGAACAGGATTGGGGCCACCGTGGTGAGGGTGGAAATGGGGAACGGCCCTGAACTTGAACTGCCGTGGGGGAATATGGTTGGACCTGAAGCAATGGAAGAGAGTGAGGCGGGGGGCAGGGTCAGACACTGGGCTCTGTCTGGCTCACCAGGTGAGGGTGGGGGGAGTGGCCCTGGCCCCAAAGTGGTGGGGGCAAAGCTGGGGGGACCAAGCCTGGCCCCTCCATCCCCACCCCCACCAGGAGGCAGTGGATTGGACTGGCCAGCAGCACTGGCTACACCCCCCCCGTGGCAAGGTCAGTGCCGCTGGCCCTGGCCCCCTACAGGCAGCAGTTACAGAAGAGATGGAGAGGGACTCAGCCAGCACTGCTTGCCCCATCTCCCCCTGCTCCCTGAAGGCCATCAAAACACAGAGGACAGGGGGGCAAAGCCAGCACCACTGGCCATGCCCCTTGGCCCTTCAGGCAGTGGCAATGGAGCAGACGGGGGTGAGGCTAGCAGACAGAGCAAGGGGGGTGGCCCCGCCCTGAAGTGGTGGAAGGGGAGAGGGGGCATGGGCCCAGCCCTGATGGTGGGGTGGGGAGTGGGGCTGGACATAGGCCACTGTCCCTGGCCACCCCCACCATCATTCTTGATGGGCAGTTGACTAGTATAACTATAAAGGCACAGGTTTACAACCCAAATCTTATTAACATAAGTAATCAGACTCCAACCAATGGCATAATAGCTGTGCCTGAAGAAGAGATGGCGCCCAGGGAAGGATCCTAAAAGAACAGCTTTACCCTCCCCTAGGTCATTAGACTTGGAATGGCCAGTAAACATATGCCCTCTCCTTCGCAATCAGGAGGCCTAGTTTCCTTTCAGTGTCCAAGGGTGAATTGTCCCCTCCCATCAGGGGCTTCACCTTAGTCACCCTCAGTGGGGAGGGCTCCACCTCCCCTGTGGGAATCCCCTTCCCAAGTAACTCATGACTCCTGCAGCTTTTGGAGAGTTAGCATCTGCAATGGTGGGTTGGGGTGAGGCATCATTCCTCGCTGGGGTAGTTGAACCATGTCACTCACTGCGGGAAGGCCCAAGCTGCCTTGTGCAGCCTTCCAGCCTGGCAGCCCACTCTCTGCTCCGTGCCCAGAAGGGAGGGCACCTCCCTCTGGCAGGGAAGGGTCCCCCTCTGCATTGAGCAACCACGGCATCCCATCAGCTACCACTCTGCTCTCTGTCCCCCATGCACTGTCCATGCACCACAGGGGTGTCTGCCTCCTGCAGGATTGAGACCCACGCTGCTGTGTGCAGTCACCAAGGTCCCTTCAGCTTCACCAGCCCTGTGCACTGATCCATGCACTGAGGGCTCCTGCTCGTGCAGGGCTGGGGACCCACGCTTCCTCATGTGACTATGTGGTCCCTTCTGCCTTCCAGACCCTCCAACCCATGCACCATCACTGCACTCTCCATGTGGCAGCTGGGATGCAGCCGCCCACCACTTCTCCCTCATCAGGGGTGTCCTCAGGGCACTTCTGGGGCAACGGCTCCACCCCACTGGTCAGCTCTACTAACTCTTCTGCAGCCCTTATCTTCATCATCCCACATCGAAACCACCCATATGCTCAGCACGCAGGCTTTTATTTCTTCTGGCGGCTCTGCCCCAGATTGGGAATGGACCAGTCAAGAAGCTTGAGAGGTTATTTCCCTCTCAGGTCCGCTCCCTTGCCTCACCTCTGGGTCAGGGTGGAGCTGCCTTCTTTCTGCCTTCCCCAATTGGTGGAGGAGGGAAAACTGCCTCCACCAATGGGAGCCCAAGCTCTTCGGGCTCAAGCTAACAATCCAGGCTGCTGGTGAGCCCACTGACTAGCCTGCCACACTAATAAATAAAAATGTAGACATCAGTTGGGCACTCTTACTCATGCTCTGTTGTGTTTTGATTAGAATGCATCAGAGCAGACTCGATTACTCGAATTGGAATGCTCCAGCATGCTGCAACGCCTCATATTCAGCATCCCCACGTTACAAAATGGTGGTGGGGTGCTTTAACTACAGCTTGTCCAACAAGTTGCTCTCATTAAACCCCCACCTCCCCCACTCTGGAGCATGTGTATAGGTGTTCCACATTTCACGCCATGAAATCTAACCAGCTATGGCTCAAAAAATGCCAAACAAAAATTATGAAAAGTAAAGTTGATATAATTCCTACAAAAGAGTCTTTTTAAATCTCAGATGAGAAATGAGAACTGTGTATAGTGAGAAAGGACTTTTAGACAGCAATCCATGACACTTCCTTTGTCTCCATTTTTCATAAGTAGATAACTTTCATTTTTATCTAAATCTGTTGTCCTAACAATAGTCAAGCCTGTAAGAGTGAAATCAAGTCTATATTCATGTTATTACATTTTATACTTCCTTCTATCATAACAGCATAGACTCCAGTGAAGTGATGCTAGAGATGAATTTAACACAATGAGTCTTATGTAGGACACTTGACAATAGAAATAGAGTCTAGAGTATAAGATTTACTGTAAACTATATCAGGATTTTAAATCTGTGTCTATATTGGACAGACTTGTATTAGCTCTTCTCCCTGATAAAATGTTCAGTTGACTTCTGGTCTGGAATAATTTAGACTCATAAATTCATATTATCAGCAGTGATGCATGTGATTCAATAACAGGAAATGATACTCCTCAGATGCCCTGAATACATTCCCAAATGAGAAAAGAACTCCTTGCTTTTAATCATTTCAATCACTTACCATTACTTCACATCATGTATAAGTATTTCTCCAGAAAGGCCTTTAGCAAGTGCACTAAAACAGAAGATTTGACAGGAAAACTTGCATCTAATACTTTGTCAAGTACAGGATTATGTATTGATATAGGTTATCTTTAATCATGCTAATTATGATTCATACCAAACATATATTGTTTACATATTGTATTTAGCTGGTTAGTTCCTATTTCTATTGAGGTCCTGCAGTTGAATTATAAATTGAGTAACAGGACTTTATTGGATAAGCAATAACCGCCATCTTCTGGTAATATATATGCTAGCCCCAGTGCCAGGAAATGTGTTGTTTTCATCAGCTAACCAGCCAGCTTGTGAACACAAGCTCAACAAAGTCTGAACTAAGAAGGGTCAGGGAGAATCTCCTAAAAGATTACTGTTAGATAACAACCTAAAGCAGCTTTTAACAATAAACAATTTAATCTCTGAGGTAACAGAGCACAGGCATAGCTAGGAATTTTGCAGTCCTAGGCATAGATGTTGGATAGTGGAGGGGGGAGAGGGGTCTGCCAAGTGTTGGACTTTTTGCACCTTTTATATGACCTGGAGACTCAAAGTCTCTGGCTACAGCTGCCACAGTGCAGACTCTCCATGCTTGAGCCACTACTTTCACAGCACAAGCTCCCTAGGGCTGCCATTCTGATACACCTTGAAATCAGCACCCAGAGCTGGTACCCCACTCAGCCATCCCTAGTTGTGTTACTGTAAGTCTTATAGTAACCTAGGCATTTTACAAAGAGTTCCCTATTTTACAGCTGGGGAAACAGGTGCAGATGTGAAATGATTTCCCCAATATCACAAGCAACCCAATGGCAGAAAGGGGAATAGAACCCAGGTCTAAGTCTCAATCCTGTACTCTATGAGTAGGCCACCCTATAAAAATATATCTTTACTTTTCAATCCAAATTGCATACGGCTACATAGCATTTTAACAAAACGATCTACCTGTGCCCACAATGCATTTATTTGCTAGAAAAAATGCAAATAGCACCGCTCAACCATTGTTTAACCAAAAAAAGAAAAAAGCCGATTCTAAAATGAAAGGGCCTGATTCTCTTTTCTATTGCCGCTATTGTATACTGAGGAGCAAAGTGTGGGAAGCCACACCATGGTAAGTCTGAGAGGAATCAAACTAAGATTATGTCCATATCTGTGATTTTGGTGGCTCTGTACAGCTCCATTCAGTAGCAGTGTCACCAGAGCATCAAGTGAATCCTGGGAAGTCACTAGCTACTGCAGGGGCCGAGGCAGCTGGCAAATTGTATGAGAGAGTCTACTCCACCATGAACTTTCTGCAGGTTGCTGGGCTGTGGCAGAAGCCTTGCTTCACTTAGAAGAGGTGATTTAATTCTGCTAACAGTAAGGAAAGTGCTGCTGCAACGCAGAAACTGTGGGTGTGGATATACTTAGCGTTCCCAGAAAAAGGTTGCTGTATAACCTAGGCCCAAGTAGATTCATAGATGCTAGGGTTGGAAGGGACCTCAACAGATCATTGAGTCTGACCCCCTGCCTAGGCAGGAAAGAGCACTGGGGTCAGATGACCCCAGCCAGATGCCTATCCAGCCTTCTCTTAAAGACCCCCAAGGTAGGGGAGAGCACCACCTCTCTTGGAAGGCCATTCCAGATTTTGGCCACCCTTACCACAAAGTTTTTCCTGATGTCTAGCCTAAATCTGCTCTCTGTCAGGTTGTGACCATTGCTCCTTGTTACCCCAAGGGGCACAGTGGTGAACAGAGCATCTCCGGTTCCTTGCTGTGCCCTCCTAATGAATTTGTAGGCAGCCACAAGATCACGTCTCAGCCTTCTCTTGTGGAGGCTGAAGCAGTCCAGGTCCCTTAGTTTCTCCTCATAGGGCTTGGCCTGCAAACCCTAAACCACACGAGTTGCCCTTGGCTGGACCCTCTCAAAGTTATCCACATCCCTCTTAAAGTACAGCACCCAAAACTGGATGCAGTACTCCAACTACAGTCTGACCAATGCCGCATAGACGGGAAGTATTATAAGCAGTGAACATCAGGATCTTAGTATTGGAAGTACTGCGCAGCTTCAAAAAGACTGTGATAACCTGCTTATAATAAAGGTTCTGCTGCTCTATTAACCAAGCCTTATGGGCTTACCCAGTGAGCGCTTCAGTTTTTGCAGCCTGGGCCCCCTTTTTCTCTCTTCTCTCCACCTTGGTCTGCTGGTTAAGACATCAGCTCCTAGGTTTTAGCCCTGCCTTGACAGCAGTCCCTTCTGGGGTTCACTCCCAGTGTGCTAGTCCCTGCCTCTCAGTCTGGGCTGACTTCTGCTCCCTATAGCACACCCCTATTCATGGCCTCCTCCTTCCCTATAGCTACAACCAGTCCTCCAACAGCAAGTTCAAACAAAAAAAACCAAGCTAGCTGCTTCATAAAATGAATAGTCTTCTTCCTCAGGATAACTGTTGCCCACAGGGCCTGCCTTCATAGGAGCCTTCTTCCCCAGTTCTCCTGGGTGGCTTGGGTGCCTGTCTGTCCATCTCCAGCAGCCCCTAACATTGGTTTCCATAACAGGAATGTTTGCATGTGTGATCCATATCTGCTTTCTCTCAGCTACAGATATCCTTTCTACCTGTCATTATATCTTAGGTCTCTCCTGAGGTTTCCAAACTTTCCAAACTGTGGTCTGTTCCATAGAGCTGACTCTCAGCTTCTACACCCCGCAGTCTTGTGGAATCCTCTGGGTTCCCCCTATATCTTTTTTTCTCCACCCATCCCTCAAAACACCTGATTGCTCCCTCATAGTTTCATAGTTTCATAGTAGCTAGAGTTGGAAGGGACCTAGGTAGATCATCTAGTCCGACCCCCTGCCTTGGCAGGAAAGAGCACCGGGGTCAGATGACCCCGGCAAGG
>NW_017728886.1:232326404-232327797 GCF_001723895.1 Crocodylus porosus
GTCCCCCCTTAACCTTCTCTTGTGGAGGCTAAACAGGTTCAGGTCCCGTAGCCTCTCCTCATAAGGCCTGCCCTGCTGACCCCTAATCATCTCCCAGAGAAGCCTCTTTGCTTGTCACTTTTAGAAATGTTGTAGTTATTCTCTCATCGCTTTCACAATGACCCCCAAATATCTTCATTAAGGTTCTGCTGGTCTGACTTTTGGGTCCCTGGCACACACTACAGTTATGATGTGATTAATGTGTTTAACCACACTATAAATAGTAAATGCTACATGTTCAGCCAGTTCATAGCACCATAAAGTGAACATCTTTGGTGTACCATAAATTAAATGTGTAGCACCTCCCTCCAAATGCTGACAGTTGGCTGATTGCCAGCATTGATATGGGGACCGGGACAGCCCAGGTCCTGAGGCTGAAAATTGGCTGCTAGGAGAGTGGGTTCCAAGTCTTCCTGGTTGAGGGAAGTGTGACAGCTCCCAGGCAGGTGGGGGCGGGGGGCAGAGAGCTACCTTGTCCCAGTGCTGCTCAGCTCCCAGCACTGTCCCCTGTGGTCCCCTGGTATTGGGACTGACCGGGAGCAAATTTGCTCCCAGTCCGCATCTACACGTGTTACTGCAGTTTTTACTGCAAAAACAGGTAGTAAACTAACTGCACAGTTGGCTAATTTACTGTGCAGTAAATGGTGTGCACTTGTAGACAGTGATACTTTACTGCACAGTAGGTTAGTCTACTGCACAGTAAAACATCTCATGTAGACATGGCCCTTGAAAATTGTACTGATGATTTCTCTTAGATACCTTATATGGGTAATTTGACTAATACTTGCACAAGTGATAACATAAAAATAGATTCGTGTTTTTTAAATGTTTCTTGTATATTTGGGGTATAAATTGTAATAGTTTTTCTTATTAATCTTTTCATAATAAATCTTCAGTCTTTGAGGTTGAATTGAAAGACCATTCAGCATACTCCTTTGAACTAACCTGTTGATGTGTAGGTATGAAGGCTTGCATTGCCCTGGTGGCAGAGGCTGTCAGGCACCAAACCTTTTCCAAGTGATTGAAAAGAGATGTTTTAATCTTCTTCTAAAATTAGAGTAATTTTCTTTAATCTTTTCAGTCTACCATGTTCCTTTGTTGGGTTCATGTGAGTGCATGCAAGGCTTTGCCATATTGCTGCCCAGTGCTGAGAAATCATTGCGCTGAGTGCTGCTGCTGTTACTATTTGGTGTCAGACCCAACAGAAAACAAACATAAATACTTGAGATACTTAATATTTAAAGAGCATTTTAGGGTCACAAAGTGATTTCACTTTCCCTAGTTGGTGTCAGACACAGTCCAAGTAATGGAAACGTGCTTAAATGTGTTGGCAAATTCATATTTATTCCCCATG
>NW_017728886.1:232327897-232331509 GCF_001723895.1 Crocodylus porosus
CTTCCTGTCTACCAAGATGGCTATGTAATTAAAATGAATGAAAGAAAGTCTGTTGGGACTTACCTGGAGCTTTCTCTTGCCTCTCTGCATCTAAGTTCACATGCACATGCCAGTACAAAGCCCCATGATTGGTCAGATTTTGTAGCACTTCTTCCTAAAATTACCTCATGAGTTTGGCTTCTCAGTTAAGAGGTGTTTAAATTCCCCAGTCCTTCAATGGTCCTCTGTGTTTGGCACCCCCATTTGTCAGGAGCTAAAAAAGGGGGTCAACATTTTCAGAGCTGCATAGGTATAAAAGTAGGAAGGGGTGTGCCCCTCTGGAGTTTTTTCTAAAAGGCCAAAGGTGTGAGTGAGAGGACCATGTGTACTTTTGGGTATGACTCTATATTTGTGCTTCGTGGGTGTGGCCAAAGGTTTAGGCATCAAACAGGGACTTTCAAACCTAGCAAAGATAAATCATCTAACAAGATTAATTACAGAAACTGTAAACTCTTCAGGGTGGAGCCCATGATTTTGTGTGTTGTTTGTATAGCACCTAACACAGCAGCACTGGGTCCCTGACTGGGGCTCCTGGGCACTACCTTAACATACAGGATAAATGTACTGAGAAATTAGAACAGCCTAGGACATGCATAACTGCTTACCTACTCTTCTTTAGGAACCTGCTCAGTGCTGCAGAAACTGACTCTGAGGAACGTTCAGGGAGAGTTGCTATTTGGGAAAATAGGGCCAGAAAAAGATATGTAGGCTAAAGTAAGACTGAGATGAAGAGAAGAGATCATATGCATTTCCTAATTTTTTGCATGGCTTAAACCAGCACAATTGCACACATTCTCTGATGGTAGTATGAATTTCCCCCATTCTTTCAATATAGCCTGGAGCACAGGTCTTCTCCGGGGAGAAAGACATTTATCCATCCCTCTGCACTGAGCTCCCTTCTCCAAACTCTGCCTGTTTGATGACTGCTTCTTGTCACTTCATCTTTATGCCCTCCAGACCACTCCCAACACCTCTTCAACATGCATCAGTGCTGGAAGCCAACATTGACATCCTGATAGCATCCCGCGCTCATCAACCAAAAAACTGTGTGGTATTCTTATCTGCCAATACTTCTTTAAAATATGCTAATCAACAAGGAGCTGAAATTTGCCCAAAAATGAGGCAGGAAGCTGTTGTGAAAATGCCCCTACTGCTGCTCTCAAGTACATCAGAGATAGAGATTAGAATGGTAGCACAAAAGCCACACTATCTCATTTCAGGGCTTGGTACATACAGAGTGAGAGCTGGTGGGTGAGATGAGCCGTTTTGGCAGCAGTGTCAAAAGAGCTCTGTGGAAGCAGTATAGACATACCTCTAATCTCTCAAATCTGCATTTCTCTGTTATTGTAACTCTTTTCCCCTTTTTTTTCTGAGAATTAACTGCTCCTGCTCTAACTCCTGTAGGAGAAAGCACTTGCAAAAGCTGCTTTTATGTCTCCTATAATTCTGTAAAGTTTGGCAAGTTACCAGTTTATACAGGATGTTTCACCAAGCTGGAAATATGCCAGTGCTCCTTAGCTGCTAGTCAGGATATCATTCTGTCTACAACAGCCAAAACAGAGTAGCAAACAAGGGAAAGTTTTCTTTCCTTATCTCAAGACTTTTGTCTTTCATCCCTCTCTGCACTGATCAACTTGCAAGGCATATGGTATACGAAGTAATCTTACATGTTTATTCTAGCCTAAATGGCAGAAGAATGCCTCAGCCAGATTTGTAAGTCCTCACAAATATTATTAGTAGTAGCAAAATAAAAGGATTGCCCAAGGTCCCAGACACAATCAGGGTTTCATTGTTCTGGACACTGAGCAAGCAAGTGGTACAAGGCATGAAGAGAAAAGACAGAAAACAAGAAGACAATAAGAAAACATAGAAATAGAGTAATCAAAGTGAACGCTCAGAAATATTGTGATAATTCTGTTTTATCTTTTTGATTTTATTGTTTTCATATATATTATGTAGGATGGCTTTACTGAAAAAATGGAAGGGAGGAGTTAGTAGGAGAACAGTACTAGGAAAAAACAAGAATAGAAGGATGATACTAAAATGGATAAACTGGAGGTTGTGAGGAGAGGGGAAAGGATGAACAAATGGGATTCTGTAAGGAAGAGTAATGAGTTGTCAACAGATGCCTTGTGAAGTAGGGGTAATCAAGGGAGAAGAAAAATATCCTGCTTCCAATGTGAAGCAAACAGCTTGGGGTCTTTGGGTAAATCCAATATCTTTTCTTAGACCAACTCAGGTAGTTGAAAAATTCTTCTTTGCAAGCTTTTGGGTACAATTACCCTTTGTCAGGCAGAGGAAGCATCTGCAGATGGCCTGTGCTCTTTCTGGATGGAGTGGTGAACCAGCCAGAGGTGAGTATGTATACAAGAAAGCCAGGCAGTTAAAATGTAAATTGGGCTGATCAACTGGTGAGAGATGGGGGAGGAGGGGGGAAGGGAGGGGAGGAGCAGGGAAATGAATGTAGCCGTACTCAGAGAGACAGGAGGTGGAGGGGGAGAAAGGAAATGAATATAGCTGGCAAAAAGTGGAGGGTTTACCTGGGGAGTCAGATGTTAGATAGGCTATAATGTGTCATAAATCCATGTCTATATTTAGTCTGTGATTTTTTGTATCCAGTAGATTGATGAAGTGGAGTTCATAGGCTTGTCTGTGAAAGGTGTTTTGTAAATTCCCTAAGAGGATTAAAACAGGTTGGAGAGAGAGTGGTTTTCTTGTGATAATTGTGCTTGGTTTTCTTGTGAGAAGTCAGGTAATTGGGTCTTTTTGTCTTTTATAGATTTACGGTGTGTGTTCATTCTGGTATCCTGTTGTTGTTTAGTTTCTCCTACATATTTTCCATCAGGGCATTTGGTGCACTTGATGAGATATATTACATTTCTGGAGGGGCAGCCATAATATCCAGAAATGTTGACAGTTTCTGTTGTGGGGTGTAGTAATTGTGGGGGTGGTGGAGATATATTGATAGGTTTTTCATTTCTTTTCATGCCATGGTCTGGATCGATTCAGTGTACTTTGGGCTGTAGGAAGTTTGCTTTTAGTGATGAGGATAGCGAGGTTCTGGGAAGATCTCTTCAAGAATGGGGTCTCCTTCTGTCTTAGAAAAACATGTGTGCTGCCAACACAGGAGTGGAGAATTCTGCAAGCTAATAAAAGCATGTGCTGTGGAGACAGGCCTGCCAGGTCCCCTTTTCATGACCTGAAGGCCTGTCAGTCAAGTGTGACCTACTTTTAGAGAAGCGCAGGCTCAGTTGTAACAGAGAGCTTGTTGCTATGCATGCCCAGCATATGAGAAAAATGAGGTAATCTCTCTGGAAACTTCGGTCTTCCTAGCAATTTAATTGGCTATGAGAGTTGCTATAAAAGGTCTGACGACCCCTCCCTCGGGGGGAGAGACCCGTGGGACTGGAGAGGGAGCCAGGTCTTTTCAAGGACTGTCTTCCAGCTAGGCCCTTAGGCTTTTCAGTCTCCTCCTTCGTCTCGTGTTCCATATACAAAGCTTAGTATATTATATTTCATAGACATCATAGACATCAGGGCTGGAAGGGACCTCGGGAGATCATCGAGTCCAGC
>NW_017728886.1:232332351-232338100 GCF_001723895.1 Crocodylus porosus
CCGCTAGACCCAGCCTGTTCGTTCGGTCCCACCGTGACACCTGGGACCCTTCCCTGGGGAAGGATTACCCAGCACCTTCTAGTATGGGTTGCAATTGTTTGAGGATTTTCTATGTAGGTTCCAGGTAGGGATATGTCATAACCAGTGGTATGCAATTTCATGTGGTTTTTTCTTCTGTACTGCAGCAATTCTTCATGTGGTACCTGGGTGGCTCTTTCAAAAGTGCGATCTATCTCTCTGGAGGAGTATCCTTGTTGAGTGAAGGCCCTTTTGAGATTTGTGAGGTGACAATCACAGGTGTTCTCCTCAATGCACTACCAAGGTTTATATGCAACTATTATATTTACTCTAATCTAAGATAAGGTATTTTCTCCCCAGTCTGAATGGGGGAAAAAAACCCCTTGTGTTTGATTCACATACAAAGTGGAGGGGAACCAGGTGGCTGCTGTGGCTCTGACTGGCCCTAAGCCCAGGATGGAGCCAGTCAGACCCACAGCAGCCTCTCACCCCCTCTCCACTTGCCTTCTGTAGCAAGAGGAAAAGTGGAGGGCAGAGGGCAATCTCCCCCAGCCACCTGACCCCTCTTTCACCCACGACTGCTTTCCCTGCTGTAGCAGTGGGGGTTGGGGATGAATTTAAGACTTTAACCCTCCAATAATTAGATTAAATACCTGGAAAATTATAACAAGTGTATACATTTTCCATATATGGAATCTAATTATTAGGGGGTCATCTTAAATTCAGGATCAACTTAGAGTCATGTAAATACAATGGTTCTTGAGGAGCTTCAGGAGAAAACATTTTACATAAATAAAAACAAGTTAAATGATTACTCAGATTTCAGAGCCAAAGAGTATGCCTTGCTGCCAGTAGAACTTTGGCGTATCAGATAATTGTAATCTTTATTTTACCACATTCCCTGGTCTTGTAAGGAACTTCTAATTGTCAGTTGCCTCCCAGTCTTCACACCCACAGCACCTATCCTATAATAGTGTGTATATATTGTGACAGAAGGCCACCTCTGTTTCTCCCCAAAAACTCTGCTCTGTGACAATTTAGTTAAGACAGGCCCCACAGAGGGTCCTCATCTTACCCTATCTCTTTAGGTAACCTGAGCTAGATACATTCCTGAGGGAAGGGAGAAACCTGCTCTCTCTGCCTATGTGACTGGCATCACATACCTGGGTGAGGGGCTTGGACTCCCTGGAGAGCTAGAAACTGACAGTCTGCCCAGCAACTAGTGAGGTATTTCAAATTAGTTGGCTGACAGCCAACAAGTGCTGGCCTCCATTGGACCAGGTAAATGAGGTCATAAGGGCTATATAAGTTAAGGACTGCCCAGGAGGAGGTGGCAGCAGCCATGAGGAAGACTCGGAGAGAGAGAAGAGCTGAACCATCTGAAACTTGCTGTCTCTCAAAACTCGTGATCAAGGAACTGCCTGCTTCCAGAGGGAATCTCCACCTGCCTCTGGATGATACTTGTGAGTAAGCTACCTGAGATCTAACTAGATATATAGCTTGCAGTAACTCAGATGCATGGTCAAAGGCTACACAGCCATGCCAGTTTGCTCTATGGAATTACTTTGATATTGCTCTACCCTGTACCCTATTCCAACCCTACCTCTTGTAACCAATAAAGTTCTCCTTTGTACCTAGCGTGGGAGATTTATTGGGTGTAGGTCTAGATTATGCCTTGGGGTCCCCTTGGTTCAGCTAAGGGAGACCACTACTTGTGCTTCCGACTGAGAGAAGTGCTTGAAGTGAGTCAAGTACCCTCAAGGGCCACTAGGCCTGTGTTTCCCAGGATGCACACAGCCAGAATAAAGCCCAGCCCTGGGTGGTGGCAGTTTTTACACCAGGCTAGCGAGTGTATTCCAGGAAGGGGGTCAGCCAGATGTGAGGCACCCCCAGGGAGGCACTTGGAGCCTGGAAGGTGGTTGAATGCAGTGAGGTGAGTGGCTCAACAAAGGAGCACCCCCTACTGCCCGCCACATATATTATGGATGTTATCCTGTAATAGTGTATATACACTATAATACAGTTCTTACAATCTGGTCATGATTCCCCAAATGCTATCTCCATCCATTTTGATGGAATTTAGAAAGGAAAATTTTAAACAGAAAACAGTGTGTGCATCTTGTAGATTTAGGTTGACTATTTTGTTCAGAAATGCCAAAATACTGCCAAACAAAAAATAAAAATGGCAGTTTGTATTTAAAGAGTAAACTAAATTTAAAAGAAAAAAAAGTTATATAAAAGAATTGACCCCAAAATGAAACAAAATATTTTGGACTGACCTGAAGTGAAATGTCTTGATTTTTCTGATCCACCAAAATAGTATATGATTATATAAAATTAAAAGCTCCATCATTCTACAATACACAGAAAGAAATAGGACCTTGAAATGAATAACTGTAGATCATCTGACTCTACAGTTTTAACCTAGATTTTTGTTATTAAATATATTAAAGTAAATGGTGTTAAAATGACATTAAGGTAGGAAGTCAATGAAGAAAATTTATTTCTAGTGTTACAACCTTAATTCAGCCCCCTTTTTATATGCATTTATAGTATAACTTAAATTATGTGAATACATATTATGTTTTTCTACAGGACTCCTGCCTCATTAGAGCACAGAAGGAATAGTGCACACTGAATGGGTGGCCAGCTGTTATTTATTATGATCCTCATCAACCATTATGTGGTTCCACATTTTATTTGCTGCATACTTCAAACACTGCAATGAATGCAGTATTACTAATTTCCTCCTGGACTTTTTATGGTTCTCCAACCGAAGTGTCTCACTGCTTTACACAAATGAATGAACTAATCTTCAGAACAACCATGTGAAATGAAGTGGTGCTATTGGTTCCAATGTTGCAGATTGGGACCAGAGGCGCAGAGACTGAGGCTAAATTTTCATAAATTGGATAACTGTTGGTGTCAAATTCCATATGTGCCACGGTCTTTTCTTTTTCAGAATATTTAACACTTTATACCATTTATCTAGTCAGAAAGTGGCCCTCCTCCATCCAGGCTCTCAGATACCTCTCTTCCTCTGTACAAACCCACAAATCCTAGTGGTATGACAACCTTTCTGAGCTAATGGGCTAATTCTTTCTTTATATTCTAGCTTCTGCTTCTGACACAGACCTTAAGATCCCTCCTTTCCTTCTTGTCACTATTTAGGATTGTGTAGCCTATATCTGGCCCAGCTTGTCAGAAGCTGTGAAACAGTTTCACTCAAATGTCCAAATTGGCGATATCAGAATCCTACATAGAGTTGCTTCTTTTACCAAAGTTCTGGTTGAACAAAGGTAGGTTTTGATCAGAAGTCTATACAATTTCTGTTAAGTTGCTTATCCAGCTTTTCAGCCTCTCATCTTCCAAGGGCTACAAGCTGCCTTGAAGCCAAGATTCTTATTCTTGAGCAGATTTTCAAAATTTATGTTCCTAATCAAAACATAACCAGTTCTGAATTATCAAAATTGTGGAAAGGAATTATCTGTCTCTTCCCAGCTCTACCTTTGAGGACTTTCCTCCGCTCAATCATTTATGGATCCTCAAGCTAACAAGGTCCCTCAAGCTCCCTCCTCCATGCAAGTTTTTGGGTTTTTTTAAATCTTCACTGGTCTCTGGGGCCTTGTATCACAGCTAGAAGAGCTAGGTCCTGCAGCTGGTTCCTGAAACCCAAAGGGCTGCCAAAGGAAGAGGAGGCAGTGGCAGTTTCCAGAATGATAGCAGTCAGGGAAGAAGCCAACACACCCCAAAGGGTGCCACTGTTGGTGACATGTATGGGGTGCACACAGGTACACCCCTTGCAAAATCACACTGCCGGCACGGCCAGCAGCACCTGTGCGCGGTTGCCACTTGCCACACCTCCCCACCCCCACCAACACCACTGGCGACGTCTGTGGGCAGTCCCCGATCGCCACTGGCTGCTGCCAATGCTGCCAGTGGCATCTGTGAATGGTTGACGACTGCTGGTCAGTGCTCACCACACTTTTCCACCCACTGCCAACAGCACTGTGGGATCTCACCGCTTGCCACCACCACGCTCCTGCTGCCAACAGCACTCCCACCACCTGCAGGAGCTCGCCGTGTCCCACTAGCCTCTGAGGGCACATGGTGCTCATGGGTACCAGGACACCTAAATAAAGCCCCAGAGAAAGCTGAACAGTAGGGCTATGCAAATTTTTGGCAGCTGTTCCATTTTGGAGATGTTTCGGCCTGTTTTGGCACCTGAAACACAGAATTCAAAATGAAACTATCTGAAATGTTTTGGAATGTTTTGGAGGCACCCCCAGAAAGAGTCCAGCACAGCCCTGCAGCCCTCCTTTTAAAGTATTGGGAGGCTAGGGCTGTGTGGGAGATGGGGCGGAGTAGGGCAGCCACAGAAAAAAAAAAGCTCTGTGTTCACCAGCTGCAGCAGCAACGATCAGGGCCTCTGAGGGCTCATGGCAGAGCCCTCCTACACAGCACAGGGCAGCAGGGATCACCCCCCCACCTGCCCAAGAGAACCCAGGGATGCTAGACTAACTGCATTGCTGCCTCTTGGAACAGCAAGGCTGGGGGAGCATACAAGAAGCCCAGGCTGGGAGGTATGCCAGTACAAGGGGTAAAGGAAGGTTTTCCCTCTTAAAGGGGCAGAGGGCTTCTTTCTCTTTTGGTGTTTATGTTCAAATCCAGGGGCTTATGGTTTTAGTTAGTTTTACACCAGCGATTTGGGTTGAGATTGTAGGGGCAGTATATGGAGTCCCCATTAGTATCTGAGGGGCACATGATCACCTTGAGCCCTGTGGAGGCCAAGGAAGCCAAAGCCCAACAGAAGATCAGCATTACAATAAAATCCATGAGGGTTGGGGTGTGGTCAGGGCCGGATTAATGGATAGACAAACTAGGCACATGCCTAGGGCCCCCAGTCCTTCCCTTTGCAGTGGCATGAATGGCCCCGTCCACCTCTGCTTCCCTTCTCTTCCCCTTCCCTCTGCTGGCCTCGCTGCTATGGCAGCTGCTTCATAGAAGCAGCTCTGAGCCCCACTCCCCACAGGTAGCAGTGCTGGAATGAAGAGGTGGGTCTTGACCAGCCCGGGTCCCATGAATTTGTTTGCCTAGGGTCCTAGGCAAAGGGTTAATCTGGCCCTGTATGTGGTGTAAGGGAGGCCTGGAGCCATGCAATTATCCCCTAAGGCTTTAGATGCCCTGCAGGGCATAGTCAGCCACAGAGGCCCAGCAAGAGGCCTGGGGAACCTTAGTAGAAGTCCTAAAATTGATTTGTTATGTATGACTATGTAAGGAAACAGCAAAGGAAAAATAACAGAAGTTTTTAAATGTTTTGCTAACATTGAGTGCAAGCTCAAGTCAAAGGTCCTCCAGAGCCATCAGGTTAGTGTGGATAAGGGACACCATTTCCTGTAGTCAACAGCACACCAGACAGCAACGTAGTAGGCTGCATCATGTCAGGCTGCTTTTGACCCTCCAGCCCAAATGATTCCAGCTGGGTTAACTGGGGGTCATTTTTGGCATGAATCCAGAGTAGAGCTTGAAATCCCATCTCTGATGCAAGACACCCTAACCACCTTGTTATCACACTGTCTCTTGAAAACTAACAGGAGCTGTTAAGAGGCAGCAGGGAGGTGGCTGATGCTGGGGCTGGGAGGCAGCTGGGGCTGGGGCCGGGAGGCAGCCTGCGCTGTGGCCAGGGCTGGGGCCGGGAGGCGGGAGGTGGCCGGGAGGTGGGAGGCAGCCA
>NW_017728886.1:232338209-232355093 GCF_001723895.1 Crocodylus porosus
CTGGGGCCAGGAATCAGGCGGGAGGCAGCTGGGAGGTGGCCGGGGCTGGGACTGGGAGGCCCTTTCCCCTCAGACTTTTCAATGTTGGCGGTATGTGTGCATCCAGCTGCTCACCACAGCTGGCTTCTTTGGGGCAGGGGGCCCCAAAACCATTTCTTGCAGGGAACTCAAAAAATGGTGGTTCAGCCCTGTCTAAAAGTTAGGCACAGCAGCACCTAACTTACAGGCAGCTGGCTCTTACAGTGGAATCCAGAAGCCCATGTGAGGTACCTACACTCCCTATACAGTGCAGCAGGAAAATGAGGTGTCATAGAATGGCATCCTAAACACCCTGTGTGCAGAGCTGGGGGGGGAGGGGGAGGAGATAATGTCAAATGGACACAGTTCTGCCCCAAACAAGTCTAGAGAAGAATGCTGAGGATAAGGTGTGACTGAAATCCCACTCTTCCCTTGGTCTTAAGCATCTTACTCATGTCTGCAGGAAGATGCCTTGGGATCCATAGTCCAAAATCCTGTCATGAGGATTCCTTAAGAGAACTCGCACAGGATCAAGCTTTTCTTTTAAAAAATGTGGTAACTGTGGGCCAAAGTTTTAAGTAAAAGCCGCGTAATTAGAGCATTTTTTGGGGAAGAGCTGTTCCTGTCAGTGTGTGTAAGGTCTGTTCTGAGAATGCTTACTGGATTAGGCCTCTGAAGAGACTTAGGCAGAGGACTGTTTAGCTTCTAGATCCTAATTAAACTTAATTATAAGATTGAGCAATTTAGCACCTGACTGGGGTCATGCTGAAATACAATTCTAGCTGCTTAGGAAATATTATGGTCAAAATGTGAGATGTCTATACGGTTTGGCTGCATCCAGAATTAGGAGCTTTGTGGGGTTGGGTTCATGCCTTCACTTTGTAAAACACTAATGCAGATGTGACGCTACCATTAATTAACAACAAATGTGTTATAAGCCTTGTCTCCATTCTACAGCTAGAATCATTTATGTACTTTTAAAACAGAAGAATTAGGTTCAAGTCTCCGATTAGAGGTAATATTTTTGTGGTGCAGCAGATCTTCTCAGATCTTCACACGGATGAGTACATGGATTATGAGGTAACGTAGATCCTTGCAGCCCTCAAACTCTGGTACTGTCTCTGCAAAACCAATCCTCTTGTATCAAGTTAGAGCAACTACCTGACTGGTGTTATTTATGTTGGTTACAGAAAGCATCAAAGGGTGAAAATTACAACAAAGTGTATGTGTAGATGTTCAGAAAGCAAGAAGACCCCATCTACATTATGTGGTTTACTTTGAGTGACCTAAGTTTAGGTTGGGAGCACACAATACACATAGTTACCCTTGCATGCATCCTGAGCTTAGTGGAGGTCCACAGGCAGGGGGTGCTGATGCACACATCCCAGCATGCCCTGCGGGCTTCTAGACAGCCGGTGGAAGTGGATCACCCTGGGTACTTGAGATGCTGAACGGTGGATCCAGAGCTAGATGTGCTGGGCCACTTTCATGGACATAATTGCCCAGCTGACCCACAGGCAGCAGCAGCAGCAACCAACCCCTTCCCTCTGGTGAAACAAGTGGCCATTGCCATCTGGGAGCTGGCTACCCCCAACACCTACTGCTCTGCCACTGACCATTTTGATATGGGCAAGTCCATAGCTGGAACAGCTGCTGGGGGGTGGCCAACATTTCATCTGCCTCTGAACTTCCTGGCCAACTATTTCATCCCCTTCATCAACCTACAGGAGATGGCTGCTGACGTTTGCCACATGGGCTTTATTAAACTGCATTAGGGCCATGGACAGTATATACATCCTCTTCCTCTGCCCACCCCAAGACACCAAGAAATTCATCAGCTGGAAGAGCTTCTTCTATATCATCCTGCAGAACGTCGTTGACCACTAGGACCACTTCACCCCCAACTTTGCCAGCTGGGTGAATAGCACCCACATGCCTAGTCTTCTATAACTTGCCCCTTCCTCCCAACAGTGAACAGATGCTACAGTCACAGGATCTCCAGTATCTATGTCAATGATATCCTCATCCCACCCCTCATTATCGCAGACCTGGCCTAATCACTACTTCCCTGGCTTTTGAAGACCTACATGGGGCAGTTGGACCTTGGGAAGAAGCAATCAACTACTGCCTGAGCAAATATGTACTTTTGGCTGTCTCAGGGCATGTCAGTGGGCTCTGAGTAGACCCCTCGAGGTGGACATAGAGTACCTGCTGCATCTCATTGCACCTGCCTGTGTCCTCCATAACATCTGAGAGAACAAGGAGGAGGACTGGGTTCCTCTGGTCTGTATTCAAGGAGGGGAGGGGAAAAGGGAGTCTCCTGCCCAATGACAAATGAAAACTTTTGCCCAATTAGTAGCCTGGGCCCTGTGCTTTGAGCACTTGGGGTGGCAGTGTTTCATCATCCCCTACCTCCTTCTGTCCCTACACTGGGACTCCCCTTCTGGGTTGTTCCACCATGATGGCTTAGTAGCAGTCCCCAAGTGGAAGGGAATGGTATTAGGTCTGATTGGGTGCCTTCTGGAGACAGGCTTGCACAGGGGGCTTAGGGCTAGCAGGGCATCATCAGCCTGCTATCTCTCCACCCAGCTGGCCATAGCCATGGCCCACTTATGGCCCAGTTCATCACTGCTTCCCTCCAGGGGCTTTGCACTTCCCCTAGTGGCTGGGTCATGTTCACAGCCATGAGGTGTTGAGTAGAACTGTTCCTGCTAGGCATTGGGCTCTGGTCACTCGGTGACTCACTGCCACAATCATTGCCAGAACCATAAGAGGACTGGATGCAGGTGCTGTGGGGCCTACTGTGCTGGAACCAGAGGAACTGACAGGCACTCTGGACATCTGTGAGGGGACCACTAAAGAGGTGTCTGAGGAGCAGGTGTGGAATACTCCTGGTATGTGGCACATGTCATCAATGCAGGAAACATTGTCCCTGGTGCCATGTGTTCACCTGCAGCTAGTGAGGTTGAGTACCCAGGTGGGGAGTGATACTTATGGTGAGGGTGCCCACAAGGTGGAGGACATGGTGTCAGGGTCCTGGATTGTGATGAACATGCTATCAGAGCTGGCCCTGGGTCCCTCCGCAGTAGAATCCATGGATTCAATGACACCTGGGAAAAGGTTGAAGGACCTGAAGTCCAGTTCCAAGTACACCTTCAGCTCTGTTTCCTCCAATGTGCTGGAGACTTGCACCAGCACACCTTTTGCCCCAGCATCCCTGGTCCTGGGTACCCAGCCCTCTATCTCTCCAGGGGCCTCCTGTACCACCACCTGTGGTGGAGCCCTGCCAGCGACTGCTCTTGTACCTCCCCAGTGGTGCCATAAGTGTGTGGGCTGGAGATAGTCTTATTGATGATGAAGAAGCAAGACAGCTCCTCATAGAAGGGCATGGTGTGGTTTTTGGCACTATATGTTTTGCTGACACATGTTTTTACTGCATCATTCACTTGGTCTTCACCCAGCACTGCACCTAGTCCCTGTTGTGGTCCTGCGCTTGTATCTGTTCAGCAAGCCACTCAAATGCTTCCCTGCTGAGATACCCACTGCATAGCCGCTCCCAGATCTCCTGCTTGCCCTAGATGGAAAGGAAATCCTGCATCTTTGTGTGGGCCCAGTTGTGTGCCCAGGGCTGGACATTGGAGGAGGACAAGCTAGGCTTTGCCATGGTATATGACAGTGCTCATGGGGCCAATGAGTGAGGGTTAGGCTGCAAAGAGATAGATGTGTGCATATACATGGCTCTCCATATCATTCCAGTTTGAAAGGGCCCCTGCTTCAGAGTAGCCAGTGGCCATGGCTCCTGCTTCACTGGGTCAGAGTGGCCTGCTTCACAGTGGCCCTTGACCTCAAATTTTCCAGGGGCTCCCACCTGATGGACCCAAGATGTGGAAATGCACAGGGGTTTCTGCTTGTTAAACCCAAGGTGGATTGACATGTCCTGTCTGCTCCTGAAGTTTCTAGAGACATTCACTTATCTATCTTGGCTTGGATACTTGCAGCTCCCCCCACAGGCATGAGTGCTCCAGGAACATGCAGCTGCAGCCAAAACCACTGCTAGCACCCCAGATCAACACATGAATTCTGGCAGTGGCTGAGCCATGGAGATGACAGGGTTGCCTCCATGCCAGGCCAGGCCCAAGGTTCTGCCCCCACTACCCTAACCACGTATACCAGCTCCTGCTCAGGTAGGTGGGGCTTTGCTGTGGTCTGGGTCATGGTGTGCTTGGATCCATAGGGCTGTGCCCAAGTCCAGGGGTCCCTGGCTCAATGTGCAAGTGCCAGGGGTCTAGGGTGTGCCAGTATTGGGGTTCTCCTATCCTCAGTGTTCTCCTGGCCTCAGCAGACAGAATATGGTGATTACAGTAGGAAAACTGTTGATAAATAAGGATTCAGACTGAAACAACAGTATACCAAACTAATATCTGTCACAATGCCATTGACTTTAGGTGTGGGTTATAGCTGTGTTGGGTCACAGAAATAGGCAGAGAAGGTTCTTTGGGTAAATGTGCTATCTTATATTAGACCAATTAAATAGTTGGAAAAATTATTCTTTGCAAGCTTTCAGGCACAAACACTTCAGGCATAGGGAAAGTCTGCTGGTATTTGTATATTGTCCTAGGTAGAATACCAGGAATACCACCCAAGAGAGCACTCAAACACCAACAGATTCTCCCTATGTCTAAAGGCAGGTGTTTGTGTCTGAAAGCTTGCAAATAACAATTTTTCCAACCATTTAGTTGGTCTAATAAAAGATATCACATCTACCCAAAGAATCGTGGAAATGCCTGAAACTTTGTAATTTCTTGTCTGAAACAGATAAAAATTACAGGAAAGGTAGCCCCTTCTGAGGGCATGAAGCCTGCCAAGTTTCAAGCAGATAGGTGCAGAGGTTTCTGGGAAACCGTGCCTCAAACTGTTTAAAGCAAAACTCATGACATTCGTCACAGTGGCAGCCTCCTGTTTTCCAGCACACAGATCCAGGGGGCCACACCCCAGGAGGAGTCCAGCCGCACTGGGAGGGCAGGTTGATTTCTGTGGGGCTGGTGGAGCTGGTTGGAGCGCAGCCCTGGCCCTCCCCACCGCCAGGCTGCACTCCAACCAGCTCCACAGGTCCATGGAGCTCAGCCTGGCAGCAGGTGACAGAGTGCAGCCCTGGTTCTCCCTGCTTTTCACCACTGGGGGGCACTCTGAGCAGCTCCCCAGCCCCATGGAGCACAGCTCGGGGGTGGGAGGTGGGGAGAGCCAGGGCTCTGCTCTTCCTCCCGCTGCCAGGCTGAGTTCCATGGGGCTGCAGAGCCGCTTGGAGCTCAGCCCTGGCTCTTCCCTGCCTCCTGCCACCAGGCTGCTTCGAAACTTGAAACATTCCAAAACTTTCAAAACGTTTTGAGTGACCTCATTTTGTTTCAAAGCTGTTTCAAATCTTTTTGTTTCATTTCGATTTTGCTGTTTCAAGTTCAAAACACTTTGAAACAGCTTTGAAATGAAACACTTGGCAAAATTTCGCACAGCCCTATTAGTTACCTGAGGCAGCTAACATGATTTTAAAACCTTCCCTTTTTCCTACACAACACCTATATCCTTGAATTGTGCTGAAATCAATGATGCTACCACTTGGTGGTGCCACAGAGCTGCTTTTAGAGTGTTTAAGCTGCTCTTAAATTTAATAGATCCTTTTTTGGAATTCAGTCTTCACTAGGATTCTTGCAGCAATGCCTTCAATATGCTAGTTTATAATGCATAATAACAACTAGCTTGTAAATATCTTATGTTTTTAAAAACAATCCTAGTTGTTGCCAGAATGATATCCTCTGATGCAAGCAAAACATTTTGCTCTGATAATGTATTTTAATTAAAAATGTGATTGATTATGTTGGTTAATATTTGCTCATAAATTCCACCATTATTGATTGACTACTATAAAAAGCCCAGTTCTGCCACTGCTATAGAAAAAAACAGGATTTAAGCAACAGAACTACACACAGAGTCATGTGATATTCAGCATGTAAGGATGGCTGAATTAGATCCACAACTAACATTATGGTAAACAGTAAATTACACAGTAAGTTTTCAGTAAATTTGTCTCAAGCATCAAAGGGTTATAGAACAGTAAGAATTGTCACTGTTTCAGCAATACCAATATTACTTTTTAAAGCTCACTGAAATTAAAAAACCTTATTATTCTTCCTGAGATATCTCTCTCTGCAAGCTGCATTGTTTCAGTGGAAATCAATTACAGATAATGAAGCAGAATTTGGCTGCTAGTCAAGAGTTAGTAGCATGAAAAATTAAGGTTTGGATGTTGCCAAAAATTACTGCTAGAATTTTTACAGCAAATAAATACTTGCAAATGAAAGAGCTATTGTGTTTACAATAGAAAAGCAAATACACTGGTATTTGATAGTGGCTGAGATTATAGTTATGTTGTTAAAACAAATGAAAAGTTGATTTGTATTACAATATACCTTAAATTCATGACAAAAATATCCAATGCATTTTTAACAAAAACTCTGTACATGAAAATAGATATTTTGTTAATAAATTAAGGAAGAGGACTGCAGAATATGGTGATTGCAGTAGGAAAATTGTTGACGAATAAGGATTCAAACTGAAATAATAATATACGAAATTAATATCTGGCACAATGTTGTTGACTTTAGAAGAATTTCACTCAAAATATGTCCCTTAAAAGCACTGGAAAGTAGGTGGCTTTGGATGGACAGCAAAATCAGTACTTAGGAATCCAAAGATTAAAATTTTGAAAGGACTCATAACGCTTTGGTAACCAGATATTTTAAGAGGCCAGCCCCATCAAATTTGGGACCAAGTTAGAGACAACTTCTGCTAAAGCACACAAATAAGGGAAATACTTCCCAAAGTGTTCAGTAACATGAAACTCCCACTGTGATACTTAACAGCTACATTTTTAAAAAACCTCATCATCTTCAACAAAAAACCCAGCACACTGAGCTCATTTAAAAATTTGGTCCTGACTGTGAATGCTAAGCCTTGCAGCTAAATTTAGCCTTTACTTCAGTGAGTCTCAAAATTTTTAGAATTAAGGCACCCCATCCACATTAGATTCAAAACACCCTTGAAAAATGCAGGTCTTAGCGTCTGGTTTTTTACTACAGAATAATAAAATGACAATTTTTGCAAAGAACTTAGACCACAAAATGTCAGGATGGTTTTGACACTATGTATTCCTGTTTGAAATCTCTGGGTTTATTTTGTGAATCATGTGTAGGTGTCTGCACACCTTATTTGCAACTCAGTGCTAAGTTTGAACGGTACCCTGCACCAGCCTTAAAATAATCTTCCAGCACCCCAGGGTACCTTGGCATCCTGGTTAAAAATCAGTGTTTTACTAACTGGTTTACCCAGTCACTAATTTCTTTTAGAAGACACTTACTGAAAGTACATAGTGTTGCTACACTTACACCATGAAATAACAAATACCACACAGGCCATATGCAGCAGAGAGAGTCCTCAGGCGATGCTGGTGGCAGCAGCATGTGGCCCCCTGGAATTCTGCCCCCCATACTACGCAGAAAGCACCGGCAGTGCACAACTCCTTCCTGGGTCCTCTGCAGCCATGGTTGCAGGTGCCTGAGGGCACATACCCTTCCCCGCCCAATTTCTGTATGATGGTGGGTGCAGGGTTGCAGCCCAGCCAGAGCCTGGGCCCAACTAGTAGGTATTCTTGCAGCATGCCTAATAGATCAGGCTTGGCACAAAGTTGGCCAAGAGCTGATGATGATGACAGCTGTGCCACTGCTTTTACCCAATGGCTCAATGATTAGACTTCCTAACCAAAAAAATTAGATTAGAATTCCTGTGTTAAGTTTCTTCCTCTGTTGGAAGGGATACTAGCCTACATCTCCAATCTTTTAGGAATGCACCATATTCTTACTCCCTCCTTCCCTTCACATGGAATAATCAAAGTTGTATCAGGCAAGGATGACTTTGATTCTCTAGCTTACTAAACAGCTAACAAACAAAATAGCTGGAGCAGGGACTGAAACTGGGGTTACCCCTCTCCCAGATGAGAGCCCTAATCACTGCTTTCTCTCTCCAGCTCAATGATACAGAATGGAACAGGTTCAATAGGAGCAAGAGGGAGGTACCACCAACCACAGAAGGCTTGATGGCTTAATGAGGAGCCGTGCTGCACGCGAGGCCAAGGCGGTGTCCAGGGTCAAGCCTCCTTCCAAGGAGGTGGAAGAATCCCTTCCATGTCTTGCAGTTGATTAGAATCTCCTCAGGCCAAAGACGGGTTTGAACAGGCTGAATCCACATGTTAGGTGAGTGAATTGATGGTTCAACTATTGGACAAAGGGCAGATGCAAAAGCACTGCTGCTGCTGGTGTTTCAGAAGAAAGGCCACGGACCTGCTCTTCTGGGGGCGGAAAGGCATTATGGACCCATACTCAGAAGACAAGCCAGTACTGTAAATCTGAAGAGGGAATTGTATCCCTGCAACCCAGAGTAAGACAGGATGCCAGAAGCATTCATCTTAGTAGCTTTCAATTGGGACTAGCTGGGGCGGGGGCTTCCTACTTATCAGGATATTGTGAATCCCCTATTCCAAAATGGCCTCGTTCTTCGTATATGTTATGTAGCAAGCTGGGCATTTGCAGCATCC
Organism: Crocodylus porosus; assembly: GCF_001723895.1. Classification (NCBI taxonomy): domain Eukaryota; kingdom Metazoa; phylum Chordata; order Crocodylia; family Crocodylidae; genus Crocodylus; species Crocodylus porosus. The sequence goes on from NW_017728886.1 coordinate 232,346,869, forward strand.
ACTTCTTCTGTGGATCAGTCCCACAGTTAATTTACACAGGGGCAAACTATGACAGAAGAGGCAGGAAAACATTAAGCCCCGAGTACAGAGCTTGCTTGGCCTGAGCTACAGGCTCGTGCATGAAGCAGGACTTGGCTGACTCATCTGTGAGCAGCAGACGGGGCAGAGAACGCATATCTGAGGTGGCCACAGAGCACTGCCACCCCGGCGCAGCGCCGCCTGCACCCACAGGGACAAGAGCCCTGCTGCCCCCTCCCCCAGGATTGCCAGGTCTTAAATATGAAATAATCATATTGGATGCTCAAAATTATCATATTTGCTGAAAACCTATGGTACATGCACTGAAAAAATATGCAAGTGGGTATGCAAGTAAGTCTTATTTACTATATATTGTTGGCTGTGACTGAGAACTGGGTCAAAGCTGAAGCACTTATCTGGAGGCAAGCAGTCATCATCCTCAGAAAGTGCTGACAGCAAACCCAACCCTGGCTTAAGACTCCCTGAGAGGGACTTGGCTTTTACACAAGCCATCGTCAATGAGCTGCCTCAAAAACGATCCTACATTTTGTCAGGTATCCGGGTTGTAGCCCTATAGGTCTAGAGGAAAAAGCAATCACGACTCATAGTAGAGATGATCTCTTTTATTAGACCAACATGATTTTTGCAAAAAACAAAAATATTTTTTTCCAAAAGGAAAGGCTGACATTACAAATATTCTCATTATCGTGCACCTGGCAGTACCCTCCCGTCTCCCCACCCCACCCCCCTCGCACAGGCGCAGAGGGAAGGAGGGGATAGCAACGTCACACGCGACCCTGGCCCAACACAACGGCCCGCCCCCCGAGCCGGGCTTCGCAGTGCCACGTCGAGGTTACTCGCCCCGCCCCCGGGCGGCTCGCAGGGTGGGGCTCCCCGCGGTGTCATGTGACAGGGGTGGGGGAGGAGAGTGGCTGCTCACGCGCCCACCACCCCCCTCCTGCCGCGACGCCCCCACGTCACCTCCCGCCCCGCGTGCGCCGCGACGCCGACGTGCGGGAGCGGTGACGTTGCGCTCAGCCCGGAGGAGGGGGTGCGCGGCGGAGCGGGCAGCGGCCCAGTGAGTCCTCCCCTCGGCGGCGGCGGCGGGGCCCGCCCGGCCCGGCTCAGCGGTAGCGGCGCGCGAGGGAGATGCGCTCGGCCTGAGCTCCTGCTCCGCGCGGCCTCTGTCCCGGTGCCGGTGCCGGCGGGGGAGCACGGCCATGGCGGCGAGCGCCTGGCAAGAGGCACTGGGCCTGAGCTCCCGCTCCGCGCGGCCTCTGTCCCGGTGCCGGTGCCGGCGGGGGAGCACGGCCATGGCGGCGAGCGCCTGGCAAGAGGCACTGGCCCAGCAGGCCGAGGCGGCGTCGGCCCGGGTGCGGGACGCGCTGTCGCTGGGCCTGGGCCTGCTGCGCACCGAGCTGGGCCTGGAGCTGGGCCTGGAGCCGCAGCGCCTGCCCACCTGGCTCGCCCTGCTCGTGCCGGCCGCGCTGGGACTGCTGCTGCTGACCGCGCTGCTCCGGGCTGCGGCCTCCCGCTGGAAGCAGCCGCGGGGCCCGGCCGACAGGGACGAGGCGGCGGCGCTGGGCCCCGGCAAGGAGGCGCTGGTGGTGGCCGGAGGGGGCGCGGCGTTGCTCAAGGGCGACGAGCAGAAGAAGCGGAGCAAGAAGCGACCAGCGGAGAAGGTGGCGCGGGTGAGCGGGGCCGGGCGGGGGGACGCGCTGACAGGGCCGGGCACGGGCTTCACGTGGTGCCGAGAGGCGCTGCCAGCGCCCCGGGCGGAGCTGTCTGGACTGGCCTTGGCGCGGCACAGCGGCCCTTGTTGGCTTGGGGAAGCCCTGAGGTCTCCAGGTTGAGGGGCTGCGGAGCAAAAGCCCCGGTGGGGCTGAGGTGGGTGGCTCTGGGGTCCACGGGCTGGTTGTAGTGCTGCCTGGGGTGGGGTAATGCAGCCAGCTCCTGCCAGGCACTGCAGCAGGTTCCCAGTTGCACCTCCCTTGGAGGTGTTTCCTGTCATTGGAAAGATGCAGTGAAGTCCTTAATCATTAGAGGGACACTCCTCCTCAGGGCTGCTGCCATCTGATGGGTGTGGAGTCCAGTGAGGACCCCTCTGTCTGAAGCAGCCACTTATTATAAAGGTTTCTTTGCTTTCCGCCCCCCAAGAAAAATCTTTAGAAATTGTTTGTAGGGAACTATCTGTGTTGATAGTGCTTAGCCTGTTGTATGTGGGGCTAGAGAGCAAAATTTTAGCAGTCAAAGTACTGATACCTGAAAAACCAGAGCTGGTGAAATTACTGCATTGTAAAGAACTAAGAGCATGAAAGCTGAGCTCCTGGGAGGAAGGGGGATGGCTTTTAGTTTGACTTTCAAATTTTGTTTCATAACCTTTTTTAGAGAGCAGATATTTCGATTTAAACTTGCAGCATCTTGTTCCTTTATAAAGCAGCACACAGTAAACATCTGGGTACCTGGCAGTCCAAAAAAAGTCTGAAGATTATTATTCAGAAGAAAAATGAAAACATCAAAATAATAATAAAACTTTTTTTAAGGCTTTTTCCATGAAAAGGCAAAAAGGGTATATGTGGGAGAGTAGTATATGCACATACAGAAGGCACAAAGTTTGCAGGTCACCTTTGTGGCATTCTTAAAACTACTTCAAAGGAGAGAGTAAAAATGATACTTTCAGGTTGACGTGGCCCCAAAATTGTGGAAAAAACCAAAAAGTTTACCAGTGGTTTCCTTTTAAGTGTGGACTAAATGGTAACTTGCAGTGAAGTTTCTTGATTCATTAAATACTATACAGCATTGTAAAATATACTAGAAAAAATGAAATGTACTATACAGAAAGTTTGTTAGCCAAGATGAGTAAAATCCAAAACCATGAACACTGAGCCTCTTTAGTGGATGTTTTGAAAAAGTATTATTTTTACACCTGTTATGAACAAACATTCTTAAAATCAAAAAAGTACTGTATCCATATGTACATTTATTGATTTAAATCCAGTGGGCCTTTTTCTTTAGTCATCCAGTTAAGTGCCAGGGGACTCATTTCATTAAGGAAATGTCCCTGTAGCTTGTTCAGCTGTCCTTGTAATTTGGTTAAACAACTTTGTATTTTAGTGTTAGTTTTCAAATAGATCGAAGTGGTGATATAAGATGATACGGTGTAGTCAAGGTGATGTATTCTAATAAGGAACGAATTGACAGTGTGCATTTGAAAAATGAATATTAAAATTTTATTTTATTTACTGAGCCTGCTGTGTAGCAGAAAATCTCAGCTTGTGCTACCATCGGCTAGCTTGAAAAGTTTCAATGATGTTTTTACTGCTGCTGCTATGCCTGTTGCATTTAATGGAATTAAACAGTTGTGTGTTACTTAATCTAATGTTTTAATATACTTCCATGTTAGGTTTATTCAAATAGTCATAAGTATTTACTGAACATATTGAACACACTTATGTCATTAATCTCTACAATACTTCTGCCAAAAGATGGAGGATTAAATTTACTAGCTCTAGCTGAATTTGTAAAATGTGGTACCAGGGTGTCTTACTTCCCAGAAATGCCCAGTTGAAGAGTGAACGCCTGCATTCTCTAGCTCCTTGAAACGGAGTGTACAGTGGGATCTTGTCCCTAGACCCTGACTGAAGGCTGGATAATTCTTATTTTCTTAGCTAGTTAGAGGTGCTTCCTGTCAGCAGCCAGAAAGTTTATTACACAAGTAGTCTTTCTCCTTTTCTCTCCCATCTCAGCCTGAATTCAGAATAATATGGCTGAATGCTTTTTCTCTACAGTGATGGAGCTCTTTTCTCTGCAACACCTCTCAGCTTTATTGGTGCTGTGAAGGGAATGTTTGTATTAGTTTGCTGCAGTATTCATTTTTTTAATCCTTTCCCCTGTGCCTGCCTCTGTTGCAGATCAGAGACTTTCTAAACTTGCAGCAAAACAAAATTGAAGATCCTTGCCAGTTTCCTAGGGAATGAGGAGGGGAAAAAGTACAAACAAGCTTTGGCCAGTTTTTTGGCCTACAGAAGGTTTGGAAGGCTCAGAGCAGCAGTGGCTCTAGAACCATCTGTTTGTGGACTTAAGATGATAACAGAACATTGGTTTAATCTCAGTCTTCTAAATACAGGTTTTTTTCAACCATGGGAACTAGGGAGAAACTTTTATATAAAAAGTAAGTTTACATTTTGTGCCAACATTTTCTACACATTTGGGAAAGTTTCCTATGTGGTCTAGGTGAATAGGTTTTTCAAGCCAAAACTTTACATATGTAGTGTGCTTGCTGAACTTTATGCTGTATATTTTTTTCTAACTTTAAAACTGGTGCCTACATACTTATGAACTGTTAAGTGAACATCATCTCACAATAGAGAGAGAGAAATTGGTGTGTGTTCTACAGATTAAAGTTCATCTCATTTTTTTAGAGCAGATCCTGCATAGGATGAATCAGTTTTGCCTTACCTGTACCTTGTATATATTATCCTCCCTCTCTTCCTCCAAAAAATAAAAATAAAATAGAGATTACTCTGGCAGCATTATTCCTGAGAAATAATGAAATGAAATGAAAATAAAAATGAAATGTGTCATATTTGTGCCATTTATTAAATTAACATTTTCAGAGTAAATTGAATATGTTTACATTGAGTTTCAGGCTGTAGCCATTTTGCCTGTAGTTGCATATTAAATGTAGAAGAATTTTTAAAATAATGGATAAGTTTTTTGTGCATCTCTTACATGAGGGAATTTTGATTGAATTTTTATAATTTCTTTGGGGGGAAAAATCAAAAATAACATTTACATCCTGTGCTGAAATTTTGTGCAGTTGTGTGACCTAACTGCAACACATGCTGTGCTTCTTACTGTAATTACACATTTTGACCTGCATCGCTATTTCTTTATTTGTCTTGTATTCATATTTCTACATCTATATAATTTAGTCACTGTATATGTTGGGATATTTACATCTGGTAAAGTAAGAAATAGCTATGTAGATATGTATTGGCAGTTCTACAGCTCTGAATTTAGATTTATCCCTCTTTGGTGCACTGGGTTTTACAACACACTAGGTAGGTATGATTATTTGCACTATCATTCTTTTTTCTTTACGTAGCTAAGCTCCCTTACTCCTTTTTAAACCCCTTATGTGAATGCATGTTAAGGTGGATAAAAATTTAAAAAATTAAATGGATTTTTATTTAAATCAGATTTTTAAATGTATTTGATTCATATATGATTTTTTTTTTTAAAGATTTTTTTTTTTTTTAAAAATAGACCTATATAAAGATAGTTTTAATTTAAGTTATGTTGGAGCTCAAAGATACCATCATGGAATAGGGATTATAACTTCTAATTTTACTATTTGAAACAATATATTCATGTAACTTTTTTTTAGAAATGTTTTATAAATAGGTCACAACAGCTGATATTAGGGCCCCAGTCTTATGGGGGTCCCAGAGGCTCCTCTATAGATTGGTAAAGATTAAAGAAAATCACTCTACCCAATGAGATTGTACTCAGTCTAGAACAGGGGTGGGCAAAATACAGTCCATGGGCCAGATCTGGCTCACCAGGCACTTTCATCCAACTTGCCAGCTTGCGCAGCCTCCCAGGAAATTGTGCCCTGCACAGCCTTTCTGCCCATGAAGGTGGGAGGCACCTCCACCCACCTGTTATGCTTTGCCCCCTCCCTCATGGGCAGAAGAGCAGGTGTAGCTAGAATGGGGAGTGGCTGCTACTGCAGGCTTCCCTGGTATTTGGCTCCCTTCAGGCAGCAGGTTGGAAAGTGAGGGCTGGGGCTGGGGCTGGCTGCAGCACAGAGCCCTCACCCAGGGGGGTGGCAGCAGCGCAGAGCTTTTGGTGGGTGGAAGGGGGCATGGGGACTCCCCCACACTTCTGTCTCCCCCAGTGCAGCCCTGGCAGGCAGCAGGGGCTTGTACTCTGCTCTGTTCAGTGCTGGTGTCTGGCTCTGGCCAGCGTTGCAAGGAGCACAGCCCCCACTGGGCCAGTTGTTTCCCCAGGATTCCCACACACAGGGCACAGGAGCCAAGCATTAGTGCCCCCACCTGTTTTTGTACCGTGGGGCGAGTGTGAGGGGGTGGGCCACACCCCTCCCACCCTTCCTCACACTGAACAAATCACATGCACAGAAATGCACGCCGCTCCCCCAGTTGCCTGCATTGACTGCAGTAGAGTCCAGTGTGTTTCAGAGACCTGAAAGTTCCAGAGCCACATACCTACCCAGCCACCCACCACAAATTCCACAACCCCCTGACATATCCTAAGTCCTCCCACACACACACACACACACACACACACACACACACACACACACACACACACACACACACACACACACTACACAAGACAAATGATTTCTTTTTTAGTTGTTGTGTGCTTACCCCTATAGACAGTACACCAACACAAATCATAACAAAAAAACAAGTATGTTAGAGTAGGTGTTTGACTTCTAGAAGGCTTTGTGTTTTTCTGGTTCTAAGATGGCAACCCCCTCACCCCTCCGTGAAGGAGTATTTCCAGGGGGCAAGGAGAAGGACTTCTGGCGGCAAAGGTCAGGGCTTAGGTGTGGGACTTCTGGTTCCAAGTTGGCAGCCAGGGGGCAGGGCTACCCATGTGGCCCCTCAACAGCTCACCAAACCTCATTAAGCAGCCCACTGCCCAAAATAATTGCCTGCCCCTGGTCTAGAAGGTCCCATTAAGAGTCTCTGATGCTTAGTTTCAGTTTTCAAACTGGATTTGTGTCTGCAGACATAACATCCTTGTTAACAGCAGTATATGGAGATGAGAAATAACAGACCTGATCACCTACCCATCAGCCCTCTTGTCTCTGCAAGTTTTTGTACACAGTCCGGCCCTTACTTAGGGGTGCACCAATCAAGATTTTTGAGGCCAATGCAGATAGCCGATTCTGAAGGAGGCATAGCGGCAGATACCAATCCAATTTCTGATGCACGGCCCAGTGGCTTGAAGAGCAGTGTCCAGCTGGTACATCTGTTGTGGTGGGAAGGGGGAAAGAAGAAGTATAGAGGGGGCGGGGAGCAGATTGAAGCCCCTGTGGTGAAGGAGGGAGAGGAGGCTGGGGCTGGCAAGGTGGGGTGCAGGATGGAGCCATGGCTCATGCGGGGGGGTGCGCGGCTCCCATCCTGCACGCACCCTAGGAGTGCAAGGGGGGGTGTGCCCCCGGATCTGTGCAAGGTGGGGTGGGTTGCCCCTGCAGGCTGGGGCCGGGGCTGTGCTGGGCTCTTCCTGGGGCATGGGCTGGGCCGGGCTGCACTCGAGGTGGGGCAGGCGGAGGTGTTTGGGGAGAGTGGTGGGGAAGCCTGCAGCCACCCCAAAATTCACAGCTTCCTGCTACCAGTACTGCTGCCTGCCCTGTCCACAACACAGCCTGCAACAGCCCAAGTCCCAGCCTGCAGCAGCACCTCCCTCCCCACCCCCATGCCCTTCCAGGGTGTATGCAGGGTGGGAGCCACCCCCACCTCCCTCTGCCTGGGCAGCGCCTGCCCCAGCCCCTGCCCCACTGTCTCCCTCACCACTGGGGCCTTGATCTGCTCCCCCATGCCCCTCCCCTCCCCTCCCCCTTCCATCACAACAGACTTACCAGCTGGATGTAGCTCTCTACCCTGCTTGGCTGTGTTCCTCCTTGCCTATATGCTGTGTTGCAGCTGTATGCATGTATGGGACATTTATTGGCTGTGGCAGGCAAAAAAAAAAAAAAGCCAATTTCAGAAAGGCAATTTTCTTTCTATCAGTGCCTATCTGATATCACACTGGCATATTGGTGCATCTGTAGCCCTTAACTCTCTCTAAAAATGCAAAGTTTCTGGAATTTAATAGGGGATTGTTGGGGGTGGAATAGATCTGGACAAGGAGGAGGATTCTGGACATAAATGCAAAGAGGGAGGGGGAATAGAAACGGAAAAGAAATATTTTGAGCAGACTGTTCCAGAAGTCTTGAGGAATAAGATTCTGAGTATAGCCTGTCCATTCATTTGAGATGTAGTGAGACAATAGTATGGTAGAAGGGAAAACCTGTCATGGCAGCTGGCTTGTCAGGCTGTAAAAGAGACCTTGTTTAGAAATATTTTAATGAAGGTTATATCAAACAACAAGAATGCACTTTTTGTAGAAAACAATGATTAAATTGAGGCTTTCTGACCAGTGATTTAAATCATGACTTGGATCATGATTTG
>NW_017728886.1:232355778-232371557 GCF_001723895.1 Crocodylus porosus
GGTTTTGGCAAGGAGAGTAGGGAAGTGGTAACAATATATCTTGGGTGTAAAGTAATTTAGGTCTTACTGCTGAAGTCTTTTGGAAAGATATTCTGACTTTATCATTTTCTGACAGAAAATTTAATTGCTTCAATACTAAGCTGTCATTTTAAGCTACGTGTTGACTGCTGCAGAGGATAGACTAGATGTTCTAATAGACAATGATTCTGTTTCTATTAATAGTTTTAGAAATTGCCGCGGTAGGTAAGGTAACTAAGGTAACACAAAGTAATGCCGAGTGTTCTGCAGTTAGGAAAATCATATCAGTGGTACACTATATCAAAATAAGCATAATGTAACATAGCAAGGTTTGCTCCTTGTACCATTAAATGAAGGATTGAGTGTAGGAGTTTATGGAAATCTTTAATAATTGAGCTCTGACATGGTCTTGTTTTAAGATAAATGGCTAATGAGGCTTGGAAAAAGTACAGGTTGGATTATTTTTGTGACCTAGGGCTTAGTTCAGAAGTTTGCTAAATAGGCTCTAACCAAAAAGAAAATAAAAATCTACTTGATTTATTCAGATGTCATGCAGAACTATAATTCTTTTTTTTAAGGTGACTTGAAGCTAAAATTGTACCTTTCAATTTGCTGTTAAGGTTCTAATCTCTAATCGAACTTCTTAATAAGGCTTTCTTAATCCTGGTTTTTCCTAAAATTGTTTTCTCGCTCTTCATCTATCTCCTGAAGGCAAGGTAGCATAGAACCTCATTCAGTGACAGTTGTGCAGCTTAACAGCCTTCCCTTAGTTCACTTCAGGGCCCACCTAAAAGATGCACTTCACCATGTCCTTGGTTGTACACTCTGTAAAGTTTAAAGTAATTCTAAGAGAGATTACTTGTATATTTTTAGTTTTGAAAAGTCTAAATACATCCAGAGGTTACACAGTGTTCAGATTTTATCCATTGTCAAGTAATTTGGAATAGTTACAGAGGCGCTAGCTAAGCTCCATCCCCTCCCCAAGTGCAATTCTGATCCGCTTCTCCTCCTCCCTGATCTGCTGTACTTTCTGCCCCCTCCCCAGTCTGCCACTGTGCTAAATACAACAGCTGCCTGTGCCACTCTTTGGCACGCATGTCACAGGTTGGCCACCCCTGATGTAGGTTATTGACTGTAATATGCCTATAGGTTTAAAAAAGTAAGAGAGTAGGAATGGCCTGTTGCTGCTCTGTATTAGTACAGCATTTAGGAGTTGAACAAACCAGAACACTTAAGAGTGGAGCAGAGTGTTTGAAGTAGAAGTGTAGAGACTTTTCTTGAGGGGTTGCTTTTAAAAATCGTTCTTTTAATAGCTTGGATCCAAGTATATTTGTATGAAATCAGTAACCCAACAGCTGATAGTTTTAAAGACTTCGTATCTGATGGGATGATCTGAAAAGTCATTCCTAAATTTGGATGGGGGATGTTCAGTTTTTAATCCCTCATTCCATATGCTTGGCAAAAAATTGTGACTGGTCTTCCAGGACTTCAACAGAGATGGAGTTTGTACTCATACAATCAGTAATACTGTAAGAATTCTATATAAAATGGTTGTGTTACAATAATATGTTGTAGAGCAGGGACTCTCCACTCTTTTTATCCTACAGCCCACCTCTCCCAAGCCCATGTACATCACCACAGCTTGCATCCCTTGTGGTCCTTTAACTAGCATGCTAGAGGGATGCCCACATGGTGCTGCATCCCCTTAGCCTAGATCTGTTTTGTGACACTTGAGAAATGTTGCTATAGAACAGTGGCTCTCAACCTTTTTTGTACCAGAACCCATTTATAAACATTGGCCGGTCCTGACCCAATGCCCCTCACTCCTGACCCATTGCCCACAGGCCCCAGCCCCTCCCCCCCTCCCCCAGTGTGTGGGGCAGGAGGTATGTATGGGGTATGGAGGGGCCCCAGACAGCCCCTTGCAGGCTGGAGCTCTGCCAACCTGGCAGGGAAAAGCCAAGGTTCCTTACCTTTTTCTCCTTTAAAGGATTATCCATTTTTAAAGTTTGTTCATGACTTTCACATATTCTTGTGACCCAGTTTTGGGTTGTGACCCACAGGTTGAGAAACAGTGCTATAGAAGACTGGGCGCTAAAGTTCTTTCATATTTGTACAGTTTTTAATGTAGGTTATATAATACGTGCTTGCTTTCATGTGCATGCCTGTAAAGAAATAACATGCATAATCCTATTTATATGTAAGTTCAGTGGCTAGACAGTTTCATATGTTCGTTTGTAAAACCCAACTAGCAAAGTTCTTAAATATTGTTACATTTAGCAAAACCTAGCTGGAATCCAAGATGCATGTAATTAAATTACAGCACACTAAGATTCCTGGAAGTTTGGCAGGTTCAAATTTTGTTAGTAAGAAATTAAACACATAATACTTTTAGGCAGAAGATTGTTCAAATGCTACCAGTGCCGTTCATCTTATGTAAAAATAGTCAAGTTGTATAGGATGCCATGGAATACTTGGTTATTACAAGGAAAAGATTGCTCTCAATCTTGGTTTTCCTTCCTTTGGATGCCTTTCTTAATATGCTTGTGTATGGCATGCAAGACGGTGGCTATTCAGGGTATTGCCTATATAGACTACTAGTCTGTTGTCAAATTGCTCTTATAATGATATTTACTTCTTGGTATACTTGTTTCTAGACTACATACAGTAAACAAAGCCAACTGATTCTCTCCTGAAAGCATGCATTTAATTTTTGCAAATGTTTTATGTCAAAAATTTAATTTGGTTTTATGTTAGAAGATGATTAATCAGCTGGCACTTGGGTTTTTTCCCCACATAATATACAAGACCAGTAGCTGGCAACATTTTAAGGCTGTGGGCTGGATCTCATTTGTGTCAGGGTGGGCACTAGGACCCAGCCACTACTACTGCTTTTCCCTGTGATGGCATGGGGAAATTTCCTGCCACTTGAATCCCTTTGTCTACAGGCTAGATCTAATGGCTCCATGGGTTGTAGGTTGCCAGCCCCTTTCCAGAGAACAGTTGGCCTTCAACTCGCTTGCTGTACTTATGATTATAACTTAAGCTTTTCTTCATCTGACTTTTTCCAGATTTAATCTGACTCTAATTTTTGTTACATATATAGCCTAATGGACGGTCTCTCCTTGAAGTGTCTGAGGATGAAATAACTCAGAGTGCTCGTAAAGAGAATCTGAAGCAGCCACTGGATGCAGAAAAGAAGAATGAGAAGGTCAGTTCCTGATTTGAAACCGCAGTAAATTTTATTTTTTCATATTTCTACGTTTGCAATACCTGAAGACCCTAACCAGGATTGTATATAAGCAGGCAGAAGGTTCTCCATGCTATAGAGGTCTGATTCAATTTACTTTAAAAAAAAAATCCAGCTGTCGGTTAGAGATATCTAAAATACTCAGAACCCACTTGATTTATGGAATATTTGCACTTTTTATGAAATTTTAAAATGGTGAACAATTGCTTCTCTACATAAAAATGTAATATATCTGCAGCAATTTTCATTTTTGTACATGGCTTCCATACATCCTGGGGCAGTGATGTTAAAGATAAGGCCCACAAGCCCGTTATGGCCCATGGAGCTACGTAATTTGGCCCCCTTGGTGTTGTCTGTTGGTCTCGATGTGACCCGCAGGAAGTGTGTCAGGTGTACCAGTTGGCCCTGCCTGCAGTGCCTGTTTCCACTTGCATCCCAGAGTGGCTGCCATGTGTAGCACAGCTGCATGAGGCTCTGGGCCATGCATTGGCCAGATGAGTTTGACACCCCTACCCTGCAGCTTGAATGGGAGTCAGGGGCTTAAGGCTTACAAGATCTGGCCTTTAGATGGTCTTTTTATCCTTAATTTCTGAAGACACATGCATCGTTTTGAAGTCTAATATTGGCAAATAAAGAATATATAACTTTCAACTTGTTATGCAATTAATTACATGAATATTTTACTACTGACTTAACCAAATGTAAATTTGGTTCTTTTAAAGAATTGATGTGTATTTTTTAATATAATGCTTTGTTGCATTTAAAATTGTTCCTACAATGGAATAGGGAGTACTGTTTTCTTTCTTCCAGTTTTAAAGAGTCTTGTATAGTCACCAAACAAATGGTCAGTTCACCAACCCACGTGCACAATCTTGTTGGTGAACTGACCATTTGTTTGGTGACTGTACAAGACTTTAAAACTGGAAGAAAGAAAATAGTACTCCCTATTCTATTGTAGGAACAACAATTTTAAATAGGCATATGGTCAAAACAGGTTTCTGTCTTGGTTCTTTTTGGTCCAGACTGCACCAAATTTCCCGTGGGGTTGTACAACTTAAAATATATGTAAATATCTCCTGGCTTCACTTCTCATGTCAAATAGACTGACATAATGTTCTGATTTATAGAAGATTGGAAAATATTGGTTCTGGCTACAAGTACATTTTTGCTTTTAAGGGTTTTTTTTTTTCTTTGCTATCAGTCTAATTAAACTGAAACTGTTTAGAATGCAAATTCATGGTATATATTAAAAATATTTTGTAAATAGGATAAAAGACCATTGTATATCTTTGCCAATTCCTAACTGTTCATGTTTTTCTGGTTTGAGTCTTTAAGTTAGTGAAAATTACTGTAGCAGTAAATTCTGTAGTAATATGTTGCATAATAAGAAATGTTCTATTAAGGATTCTAAAAGATGCCGAAGACCTTTGTGTTTAAAGACATTTGGTATGAAATAGTTATTTTTTTTTATCTCTCTCGTTCCTTTTTTCCCACAAAATCTATCAGTCTGACTTTGCCCTGCCATGAACAGAGCACAATGGAGCACTTACTCCTAACCTGTGGTAGGCAACCCCTGGCCTGGTGTGGCACACAGTTATTTTGCTTAGCACTCAGGACTGAGGCTGCACTGCCACAACAAGGATCAGCCCCTTCGTGGCTCCCCTAGTATGCCAGCATCTTACACAAGTTGAGGTTGCAGGTGTTTTTGGCATTCTGCCCAGAAATATTGCCAACCTCTGATCTAACCAGTTAGCAAAACTACATAGTCAACCCTGATACAGTGATAGTCACATCCTAACCTGCCAACTTGGTGCTGCTGCAAAGGTTGTTAAAATAACACTTGAGATTCAAGTAAGAGGGCCATGCCCCCTACTACAGAAGACCGCTCCCCCGCCCCCCATACCAAACTGACCATGGTGTAAAATTTCTTCTTGACCCCAAATAGGGTGATTGGTGTGAACCTGAGCTGGGGGGTGGGGAAGCCAGGAGCCTCAGCTTTACTCCTAGCAGGAGCACTGGGACACCACAGTCAAAATCCCCAGCCTTGGCTGCAGCCAATATCCAGTGGTTCTGAGGAAGATTTTTTTGTGGGGGGGAAACCCTAACACATACAGAAGCAAGAGAGGAAAAAATTCTTTCCTGGCCCCATGTGGCAACCAGAAAAGCACACCCATGTGGGAAATGCCCATAGTAGAACATAGGCACAGCTACTTCAAGATCTTCCCTGACCAGTGCCTGTCCAACCTTCTTGAACACCTCCAGTGATAGAGATGCCACAACTTCCCTAGGCAGTCTGTTTCACTGTTCTCACAGTAAAGAAGCTTTTCCTGATATCCCAATTAAAACCTACTTTGCAACTTCAAGCCATTGGTCTGCATCCTGCTTTCCACAGTAAGAGAAAAAGGTGTTTTTCCTCATCTTCATAGCAGCCCTACAGATATTGGAAGATGGCTATCGCATCTTAAGTGCCTTTCCAGCCAACTGAATATACCTAGCTCCTCAGTCTCTCCTTTTATGACTCAACTTCCAAGCCCTTTATCAGTTTTGTCACCTGCCTCTAGATCCTTTGTAGCCTCTCCATGTTCTTGTTAAATGTGGAGCCCAAAACTGTGCACAATACTGTAGATGAGGTCTAACCTGCAACAAATGAAGAAGCACTGTCACTTCCCATGCCTTTCACCTGCTGCATCCCAAAACTGTATTTGCCTTTTGTGCCATTGCATCGTGCAGCACAAAAGACAAATACAGTATTCAATATGTGATCTACGAAGACACCCAGATCCTTCTCCAGTGTGCTGCTATCCAGCCAGGTATTGCACATTTTTGATTGGTTTTCCTGAGGTGTAGCACCTTGCATTTATCAACATTGAACTTAATCTAATTAGTTCCAGCCCAGCTTTCCAGTGTATTGAGATCCTTCTGAATTGTGCTCTCTCTTCCAACATGTTCACAATCCTTTCCAGTTTTTTTTCATTTTCAGACTTACTCAAGAAGCTTTCTATGCCAGTGTCCAAATCATTAATAAATATGTTGAACAGCACTGGTTCCAGGATGAATTCCTGTGGGTCTGTGCACAAATTATTAAAAGGAAAGTATAGCTAGAGAGTGTAGAGTTCAGGTATGTGCTGGTACTTTTCAGAACCCTGGACTCTCTTTAAGCTTTTGTGTAGATAATTAGGTAGACAGCCATGTTTGTCACCTGGAGAAATCACCCTCTTTTCATACATGGCATGTACCATTAATAGCTTGTATCTACTGAGTAAAATATTGAAAGCCTTGTCAGAGTGATGTTTCTTTGTGGTTTAGGACAGCAAGTAGCTGTCTTGGAATTAAGTGGTTATTTCATATATAAAAACTGCATGTAAACTGAAAGCTGAGACTTCTGCACCTCAGAATGTATTGTTTTTGCAAAATTTTTATATCTTGTGTGTGGGTAGGAGGATAGGTCTGGGGGTTTTTTCACTTTTATCTGTGGAGAGGCCAGTGCATCTGACAGACTTTAGGCTTTTGGTATGTCTGCCAAGTTCTTGACATTTTGTGCAGCTGGTGGCAGAACCAAGATTGGCAGCCGTATGTGCTGCAGAAGGTGATCACTTAAAATGAATAGAGAGCCCTTTGTGAAAGAGCTGACTTCTGTTTTGTATATTCATCTTGTATGTCCTGGCTGTTTTTCAGTTAGTGATGTCATTATGATAGTAACTATTGCAAACACAGACAGTTTGGCAGGTGGTAAGGAAGACCATTGAATCCTGGTAAAGGGTGATAGTAAAGCAAACTTATAATTTTTGAAGTATTGATTTTTCATAATCCTTGTTTTTGGCAGCAGATAATCCCTTTTTTCAAGGCTTTATTGAATGATAAATATTAGTGTCCAGGACTTCTTCAATAATGTTAAAAAAACAAAAAAGGATACTGTCTCTATGCAAGTTATATATATGTGTGTATATTTAGGCCTTAGTTTGCTATTTATATTTGTCATTTGACAGACTTCATTCAGTAATTTGTAGATTACCTTTAGTATATTCCTTCTTTGCTTTTGATAATGTATAGAAACTGAAAGGTTTGGGCATGCAGAAGGATAACAGAGAAGTACAATAGGTTTTGTTCTGAATTGGTTTTGGTTCTTGGCCTTCCTCTCTCCCCTCTTCCCTCCCCCACTTGTCCATTACATCTCCCAAGTTCTTTTTAGTCATTGCGTTCCCAGATGTTGTCCCCCAGTAAGTGTGGCCTGTGTTTTTCATTGCAAGATGTACACCATACTGTATTCATTCTTTTCTTTAAGGATTTAGTTTTACCAGTCAGTTCACATAGCTGTGAGGCCTGTCCTTGTAATTAATTTCAAACATAGATTAAACTGTCATTTCCAGTCTATAAATATCTAATTCTTAAACTTTTGCTGACATACATTTTGTAAGTTTCAGGTTAGAATTATTTGATTTCTTTGAAATGAAACTGAGTTCTTGTGTTGGTTTTTTTCCTAGTCCAAGAAGAAAAAGAAATCAAAGGGAGATTCTAAAACAGTTCAGGACCTGTTGCGTGTAGATGGAAAGGAAGTCGATGAAGGTACCAAGAGCAAAAAAATGCAGTTTGAACTATATGTTGGTCTGTGTGCTATTTATGACTTACATATTTGGGTAAAAATGTAGCTACTTTCTTACTAAATCTACTGTGTCTCTATGGGTATTTTCTAGCAAATTAAGTATTTAAAGATAAAGCTATTGCATGTTGTATATGAAAATCAAGGATGTCTGAGAGAGAAATTTAAGATGAGAGCTTTACAGCTGTGGTACTGCAGTTTGATCTGGGAATGTTTAAATAGGGCATTTTTTGAAAAATATAACTTGATATATTTTAGTAGTTTAGCCTTTATCTTATCCTCCCTGAAGTGTTGTGACTTGTATAGGGTGCAAGATTGTTTAAAAAAAGAAAAAAAAAAAAGACATCCTGCTACGGTTATCATGTGCAGAAAAGGACATGTTAAAATCCGAATTGCACCATTTACCTACTACTTGCAAAGTTTAGTTCTATGCTGCTCTTCTCACCTTTTTCTCGCCTATTGGTTTTGAGTCTACCAAATCTGTAGCCTATAAGCAAATTCAACTAGAACTCAGATTTAATCTTAATTAGTTTAGGTCCAGATTTATGGGAGGGTGGCATATAAACGATTAATATTTAGCACTTCTTTACTGTATCTTGCTATCTAATGATGCTTTTACTTATGGCACTGTTTATAGGAGCCTGGGAAACTAAAATCAGTAACAGAGAGAAACGGCAGCAGCGTAAACGCGATAAAGTATTGACCGACACTGGTTCAGTAGAATCAAATCTCCCTGGGTTGGATGCAGTTACCATATCCCCTGAACAGCTAATACCTACACCATCTCTTCCAGTTGGTCTAAGAAAAAATAAAGGTATGAGAATGAAAATGGGAAGAGGGAAGAAAAACTGAAAACCAAGCAGTGTTTTAGAAATGCAAAAGTTAAGAACTACTTTTAGAAATAGGTGAAAAACAAGACTTATTGTGGGTGATATCTTTTATCATAATGGCATCAGCATCACTTCAGTTCTCGCAAGTGAAATATGAAGGCATTTGGAATTGATCCTTACCAATGACGGACCTTGGCGAGCAATTGGAGCAAGTAGTGTTACCGTCTCCACCAGGGCATTAAAGTCCACAACAGGAATTGGCTTCAACAGCTTGAAGAGAAAAGTCTGCATGAAGCAAGCAGCTCCCAAACCACCCAATCATGATGCTTACACTTGCAACCATTGCCACAGATCATGTAAATCTTGATTTGGACTATTCGGTCACATGAGACACTGCAAGCCATCTACACAATAGGCTGCAATATCCACAGTCTCTTGCAGACAAAAGGATGCCAATCATATTTGGGAGCCAAAATCCTTAGTGTTGTTAAACAATTGTTTCCCAAAAGGTACATGGCCTATTATAAGATCCCTGTTGTTGGGTCAATGTTTTTAGGCAGAGAGCAGATGAGAATGTTTACAGTTCAGTACCTCTGGTACTAACTTGTGTGTGGTACCTAGCCTGAATGTCCTGCCCCCTCTGTTTTCTGACTCCACCTGTGGAAGTTTCTTCACTTCTCTATGTAGTAATTTCACATCTGTATTAAAGTAAAAACAAAACCTTTTTTGCTCCTAGTGCTACATCATTTCTTTTTCAGCTAGCACTGTTAGCTCAAGAAGAGGGGAAAAACTCATTGCCTTATTCACTGCTAGATGAATAACTTCTCTAAGTAGACACTGTGATACCTCAAGATGCCAGCTTGCTTCTAAGCTACTCTGCCTTAGCTGGGAACCAATCATGTGGCTAATTAGGCAGAAGAATTTGTTGAGTGATTTGATAAAGTAGGAGAAAGCTTCAGCTTAGCTTTTCTTAGGTGCTGTGCTGTAGCAAATTCATATTCAGACTTTGACACCTTGGTGCCTTGAATCACTGCTGGCTTCCATCCTGACTGACTATACCATCATTGCCCTTGACTATTGAGTCAGTCATTCTGTTTGTCTCTGTAGGGATGTGGGAAAGAAAGCAACCAAACATTTCAAGAAAAGTCAAGCTGTTAGCTGGGTTATGTACTTAACTGCCATTCATGACCACGTGCCCTATGTTGGTTCAGACCTAGACATCCTATATTGCGCCACACTATTTCAGATGTTGCCCTAATCCAGGTTAATTTCAAAGGCGTACAGGTGTATTGGTATTTAAAATCTATGTAAAATAAAAAGAAATACCTAGTTTTAATTTTGCTTCTACAACTTAAGATATTTATATGCTTTGCATATTGTTAAAAGGATAATCCTTTGAAATATATTGCAGACAAAGATGTTTTTATATCAGCAGTGAATAGTGACACATACAATAGTTTGTAAAGGGTTTCTCTCCTTGAATTAGGTGATACACTTCTGAATGTTCAAGTTAGCAGCTGTAAACCTGCGAGAGGAGATTCAGCAATTCAACAAGGTAAGAGTTAGACTGCTTGGCATCCTAACTTATTAATTAATTCTGTAACAAAACAGAATTCTATGTTGTCAGAATGTAGGATTCTGAGCTGTACCTTTTGTTTTCAGTGCGTGTTAGGGCTTGGCGTCTTCTCAGAAAGAAGATATTCACCCAAGAAAACTAGAAACTTTAGTTTGGCATTGTCAGGCCTAGACAATTACTTCTTAAGCCTTGTGGTATAACTGACCTAAATTTATGAAAAGTAGTAATTTAGCTAATGGGTGTATGTTGAGTTATTAGAAGTGTCATGGCCAACAGAAGTCTCAGTCATTGCTTCACGTTGCTTAAAAGCAGTGTTCCTGTGCAACATTGCTTAAGAAAAAGAAAATGCATGAGAAGGATAATGGAATATGATGATAAAAGTAAGATGATCATATTGTGCTTTAGGAGTCTAGCTTTTAGGGATCAAAAAGCATTTTTTCCCCACAGCATATAATTTTGCTGCTTCGGGGTTTTTTTGTGCTTTTTTCTGAATCATTATGTTCTCCAGCTGGCTATAAGATACTGAATAGGCATAATAGGGGCCAGTGCTCTAAAGTGATATAGTCCTTATCGGTGCCTGGTTGGTTCAGGCTGATACTGATTCTCAACTCCAAAGCTAATCAGAATTCTTTCATAAGTCATATTGGTGAGGACCTTGGGAGCCAGGGGAATAATGAGAAGAATATTAATCTCCCTCTGTGGCATGGAGCATGAATTGCATCCTGGAATCTTCTGAAGATATCTCACCTATTGGTTCTATGCCGTGTGTGGAACCTGGCATTGGTACTAGTTGACTAAAACAGCCTTAATTTGATGTCAGATGAAAGTATTTAGTCATTTCCAGTAGGAAGGAAGTGAAGAAAGCATACAGTAAAGATGAAAGTAGATAAGACAGCCCTTACAACCCTGAGGAGAGCTGGTGAAGGAAAAACAAAACTTGTTCTTTATCAATGGTCATAGGAAGGAGAATTTTGGAATTTTTTGTCACCTTCCCAAGAATGTAATAAAGTGAGAGATCTAGACGTGTACATTTTTTTACATAAGTGGTTCTGTAAATCTTACTCAAAACAATTCATTTTTCCACCACTGGCTTAAAAAAACCTTTAAAAAGGGTTATAGGAGGTAATGGAAATTGTCTTGCAATAGATGATTCTTGCATTAACAGCTCATCTAACAGGTGGTGATACCTCTCATTTTCTTGCTACTAACTGAATAACAAACATATGAAAATTGTGTTTAAGCACTTCATCCAGTTACTTTATTTGTGATGTTTTAAGCTTCTTCAGGATTGAGTGAAAGCCCTACTGTAAATGGAGGAAGCTGGAATGAGAAGTCTGTAAAAATCTCCCAGATCAGTGCAGGTGACGAGAAATGGGCATCTGTTTCATCAGCTACAACTGGGAAGAGGAAGACTGAGACATCTGCGTGGGGTCAGGATTCTGGAGATGCTAATGGAAATGGAAAGGATTGGGGTGCGTCCCTAGTGGGCAGGACCTGGAGAGAGCGTCCTTTGTTCCACGGCATTAGTAAGTTGCTCTATGAGAATGTTCTTGGGTCTCTTGAATGTAAAAATGTAACCACGCTTGGCTGTGAGCCTTTTAAGTAGTTTCAGTGCATTTAAACTATTAGAAATTCAAGGCATCTTTTGTTTGATAATAAAGAAAACTATTTTTATTGCCTTAATGAAAAGTTGTGGAAAGAAGTATTTAAGTGTGGCTCGTCTGAGGTGTTTGAGGCTTGAGGTAAGACATTTTCTGTGAAAGAAACTAACTTACGCTTCTTAAAAGCCTTTCCCTGTCAATATTAATCTAGAAAATAGTTTTCTACTGAATTTTTTCTCTTTATTTCAATTTTTTTATACACACACATATTATAATGTGTATGTTAGTATGGTGGTTTTGCTTTAGTTTCTTGTTGGTGTTCAACAGCAGCCAGTCCATTATTCGCAAATCTACAACATTTGAGAGGTGTAAAAGTGGCCCTTGCAAATCTGGCTCAATTCTGCCAACTGTAACTGAGGGGGGTGCAAATTTTAGAGCCTCTCTGCACTGGCTGTCCCTTTGAAACACTCAATGGGTGAAAAAACACTGTAGGTCAGTGGTCACCAACTGGCTGATCCCGATTAACCAGTCGATCAGGGAGCCCCTGACAGTCCATCTCTGACGCAGATAAACTGTGTCAGAGGCTCCGCAACTGGGAGCAGCAGGATGTATGAGCGGCCAGCCAGGGCCCCCCTCACCCCTGCCCTCACTCCCTCCCTCATGGTGGGGGCTTTGATCTGTGTCCCCCCCCCACACACACACGCACACTGACCGGCTGGGGGGGGCAGTAGATCCTGGATTGCCCTTTTACTTCAAAAAGTGATCTTTACCTTAAAAAGGTTGGAGACCACTGCTCTAGGTAATGATAGGCTGTATATAGTTGGAATTTCTTTACTGATTCTCTTTTTACATCTCTAGGTAACTAGCCAGTGGCCTGCAACATTGCAATATGGAAAAATGAAAGTTTTTATTATACTTTTTCTTCTAGCTGCCTGGAATGTGGATGGAAGGATCAATACCTCTGAACAAAATTCTGCTTCTTTCAGTTCCTTGGGACTAGCTCCTGCAGTTTCTGGTATGTTTAACTTCCCAAATTTAGGGGAAAAAACTTTAAAAAAGGAATTTGAACTAGACATACTTTTGCAATGCAGCAGTGTTCTATATACAAATTGTAGCTATCAAGACTAAGTTGTGGAAAATAATTTCTCAATCATTTTGTCAGCTTGCAGTTAGTTTTGATATAGTAAACATTCTGGCTATATCCACACAAGCACGGATGTCTGGTTCCCCGGGAACAAGAAGCGGCAGTGCACCTTGCACCACTGCTATTTGTCCTGGGGAAAGCCTGTGCCACACGTGCTTTGGCGTGCAGCAGATTACCCCAGATGAGGTAGGGGAGTGCAGGGCCAGCACTAAGGGCCTCCCAGGGCTGCAGCAGGAGCAATTCTGCCACACGGACCCTGGCCAGCACCCTCTGAGTCCAAGTTACCTTTTCAGATGGATAAAAAAGGTAAATAAGAGGTGGTAAATTTGTCTTTTTCAGTCCTCCTTTTCTTCTTGGTATTCAGGAAAAGTGACCTTCATGGGGAAGAACATTCAGTCATTTCTTTATCTCAGGCTGCACATATGAGGCTTGCTGTCCAGGGAAGGATAGTCACTCTTTAAATTTTTGGCACCTGACCAAGGAACATTAAAATACAATTGCCTAAAAATGCTATATATGAAAAATTCCAAATGCTGTGTCTTTAGTTTTTTGAGTGAGCCTGGGAAAGTATTAAAACCATTGAAACTTTAACCCTAAATAAAATGAGGTTAAAATTGCAGCGATTTAGCTAACTTGTATGTTTGCAGGAACATGCAGATACAAGTTACTGTTACAGCATAACAGCTGATGTGTGTTCCCAGGTGATAGACAGGATTCCTGTACCAATAAACCCCTTGGAAACATGGGTCTTGGTCTTCTTTCTTTTTACCCCACACTTTTATTTGTATTTTTAAATGAGAGAACTCAGCAACACAATACCAAAGTTTAAAAAAAAGTTTCATGTTTTTATGTATAAAAAAAAATGCATGATTTCTTGCCCTTTAGGATCCAGCAGTGAACCAGTTTCTCAGCCTGGTACTTCTGACTTCCAGTGGGATTTAAGCCACAGCCAACCCCCTATTGATGATGAATGGTCCGGGTTAAGTATGTTCCTAATTTTTTTTTGAGAGTGGGGAGGGGTAACTTTTTTTTTTATAGTTACTCAGCATAGCTGTGGATTAGCTTGTTTTCTGGTTTTATGTGATCATTTTTGCTTTAGATATCTAATTTTTTTAAGTTCTGGGACATTTGTATACCTAAAGGTGATGTTTGATACTAGAAAATAATATGTCTAGAACTCTTACTTTAAAGAATTATATAATATATTTTTTTAGGATTTTTAAAGATAACTACTGATGGGAATTTACCTAGTTCAGATATGGTATTTAAGGGGGAAAATAATAAAGCCCCTGCCCATCTACAAATGTCCAATTTCACGTGGCTTTTGGTAGAAAGTCTTGCTCACTCCTATAATCTGAATAGTTTTTAATTTACGGAGCATTTATATTCCAGTATATGAAATGTATGACAAGCCTTTCTATTCCAATTGTTTGTATTCATACCACACTGCAAACTTTAAGTATAGGAAGACATTTGTAGTCAGCCTAGTTTGTTAAATGCCTAACATAGTGATTGTGAGACATGTTTAAACGCTAGGAGTGCACCAGTAAAATTTTCTAGGCCCCTGCCAATAAGTGATGATTGACCAGCCAGCTTGCTGCAAGGGCAACATTGGACCCCTGCTAAACCAGATGGGACAACTGACAACAGACGCCCAGGAAAACGCCAAGCTATTAAATGGGTACTTTGTGCCAGTCTTTCATCAGTCCCACAGGACACCCATGCCCATTACAGGGCAGGGAGGCCCGGGTGAGGGAAATTCCCTGCCCTCCATCAATGCTGACCTTGTGAAGGAACACCCTGAGAGGCTGGACACCATCAAGTCAGCTGGCCCTTACAATCTACACCCCAGGGTACTCAAGGAGCTGGCTAGTATCATAGCCCAGCCCCTGGCATGGATCTTCGAGAACTCCTGGCACTCTGGTGAAGTTCCTGAAGATTGGAAGATGGCCAGTGTGGTGCCTATCTTCAAGAAAGGGAGGAAAGTGGATCTGGCAAACTACAGGCCCATCAGCCTGACCTCTGTCCTGGGCAAAGTCTTGGAAAAGATTATCAGAGAGACCATCCTTAACAGACTAGCTGAAGGCAATATCCTGAGGGATACCCAGCATGGGTTTGTTGTGGGTAGGTCTTCCTTGAGACCAATATCAATTCCTTCTATGATCAGGTAACCTGTCGCTTGGACAAGGGAAAGGAGATTGGTGTCATATATCTTGACTTCAAAAAAAGCCTTTGATCTGGTATCCCATGATCACCTCTTGGTGAAACTGGCCAACTGCAGTCTTGGGTCTACCACGATCTGCTGGCTGGGGAATTGGCCCCGTGGTTGGACCTGA
Source organism: Crocodylus porosus (assembly GCF_001723895.1). Classification (NCBI taxonomy): domain Eukaryota; kingdom Metazoa; phylum Chordata; order Crocodylia; family Crocodylidae; genus Crocodylus; species Crocodylus porosus. The sequence goes on from NW_017728886.1 coordinate 232,371,131, forward strand.
AAGGTGGTGGTTGATGGAAGTCAGTCTTCATGGTGCCCTCAAGGCTCTGTCGTTGGACCCACATTATTCAACATCTTCATTAATGATGTGGATGTTGGAGTCAGAAGCAGACTGGCCAAGTTTTTCGATGACACCGAACTTTGGGGCAAAGCATCCACACCCGAGGACAGGAGGGCAATCCAGGCTGACCTTGATAGGCTCAGCAAATGCGCAGATGAGAACCTGATGGTGTTTAACACTGAAAAATGCAAGGTTCTCCACCTTGGGAAGAAAAACCTGCAGTATGCTTATAGCCTTGGCAGCGCTACATTGGATAACACTACGAATTAAAAGGACTTGGGGTTGTCATTGACCGCAAGATGAACATGAGCCTTCAATGTGATGCTGCAGCTAGTAAAACGAGCAAAACACTGGCTTGCATCCATAG
>NW_017728886.1:232371962-232377279 GCF_001723895.1 Crocodylus porosus
TTTTTTTTTTTTTTTTGCATTCTTTTAATACGTGCGCACACCCCTCCTGCCTGCTCCAGCCCATGCACATTGCCACCTCAACTACAGCTCCTACCCACTTCCTGTGCAGCCCATGCTGGTGTCCTGGGAGGGTGGGGACAACCCTCACATCAACTGGATGCATTTGGAGCCCCAGAACACACCTCTGTCTCAAACACTGGTGGGCCCTGCGCAGCTGAACTCCTGCGGCTGCCAGGGAGAAACCACTGTTGCAAAGGCACCTGGTGCCCTGTGGAACAGTGTCCCTCATGCCGCCCTCCCCTGCCAACATGCAGCCCTGGTGCTCTGGCCCCTGGTGTGCATGTGGTGTTGCTGTGGTGGCCACAGGAGCCAGCAGTGGTCCCTGTGTTGCTGAACACGGCACCCTGTGTCAGCTCCCTGGTACCCTTCCCCCTCCCACTGCTCACCAGGACCTGTAGTCTGCCCTGGGCTCCGGCCAGCAAGAGGGCATGGGGACTGGCCTACACCTGCCTGGGTGCTCTGGGCACACAGCTGTAATTATCAACTACAACAAACAAAAAAAAGGCTATAACTGATAATGTAATTTCTCCTTTTATCAGTGCTGATCCGATAGCCAACCGATTATATCAGTGTACCCCTACTAAAGGCAAACAAAGTACAGACCTTGAAATTTACTTTCAAGCTGATTGCCTTTTTCTTTTGAGCTTTTCTTGTAGATTTAAAGCACAGTTAGCACAGATTGGAATTAGTCTATTAATACAGACACATTTTTGTTTTAGCCCCCTGCTATTGCACATGTGCTTGTGAAGCAAACTTACCAGGTACTTTAAATTTTTAAAAACATTTAGGAGTGTTCTAAAAGTTTCCTACTAGTTTTTAGTCCTTATGCTGTGTGACCAAGCATCTATCCGTCTACTCTCACTGTTCATATCACCTTTGCCTACTGTGGTATCTCTTTTCTATGTGACCTTTCTTGCCGACTCCAGAAATCCACCCCATTATCCTCACCTCTGTCACTTTCCATGGACAGCCACTGCTCCTCCATTGCCCAGCACTCTGATCTGTACAACACTGGCCTCGTTAGTGTTTTGTAGAGTTTTCTCTATTACAGATTCACGTATTTCCAGTTTTTCTTAATAAATGCTTACAATTCTTTTTTTTTACTGCCGTGATCAAATTGAAATAAATACCATATTCATTAGAATATAAAGTGACCCTGGATACTATAAGACAACCTCCCAGTTAATTAGATTCTATATATGGAAACTGTGTAGATTCGTTATAATTTTCCAGGTATAAAGTCTAATTAATGGAGGTTTGCTTTGAATTTCTCTCCTTCCCAATGCTGCAGCAGGAAAAATCCAGGGATTCAGGTAATGCCTCTGCCCCCCCGCCATTTCTTTCTCCTGCAGGCTCTCCCTGCCCCCTTACTGTATTTTCTGCTTTCCCTGAGCAAATGGAAGGGAGGGGGCAAATTTGAAAACACTTGAAGTAAACATTTTATTGTAATTTGTGCATAGGCAGTTTACTACAGGTACCCATGGATGTAGTTCATCCCGAATTGATGCATTTGACTTTTTTTAGGTATTCCTTAAACACACTTTTAAGCAGCACTTCTATATCTACTTACGTATAGTACAAACACCACATATTAATCCAAAGCCAAAGGTTCATGATTTACCATATAGTTCATTGGGCTGGGCCCCACCAGAGTCAATAGAATTTCAAGGCATGGCTTAGAACTGCTCGGTAGGGGTGTGCACTCCAGATACCACCCCCCTATATCCATGAAGGAACCATGTATTAATTGGTCCCCCCCACTCAGGACTGGAACTGGGAGTTCTTGTATGTGAGTCCAAAAATGTATGTTTAGATGAGGTGCAGGGCAGTGTGTTCCAGCTCTACCTCATAGAGTCACGCTAATTGTATGCAACATACTGAAAGAGGGGGTAACAGAGAAGGATTCTGAGCGAACTGTTTGGGGCCCCTGTTTGTCAGACTTTTTTAAGGCTAGTAAAGAAACGGATCATTGGAAATAGGAAAGAGGTGCAACTCAGCTGTGGGAATGAAGAGGAAGTCAAAATGTAGTTGATGCAGTAGCTGGCAATAACTTGAAAAAGCATTGGTGTTGTGGGGAGCTAAGAGCAGTACTATGTATGTTATGTGGGCTGCAGTAACCTATTCTTGTGGTGGGTTCCCATCAGTATTTTTGCCCAATATGGGCCACATGTTGTATAGTTATGCTTACCGTTTAATCAGCTTTATAGCTGGTTTCCGTTACTGAGCACATGCTGCTTTGGCAGCAGTTTAGTGATCAATAGTGTATTTAATGAAGTTTACCTTTATGAATATAAGAGAAATATGGTAGCTCTCACTATCAACATAGTGCATGTTATTAGCTCATTCGCCTAAAAAGTGATTACATTGTGCTGCTGCCCAGAAAATGTTATCCTGTTAACTGTGTTGCTATAAGCTTAACAAGGTCATATTGTCTCAAATGTCAAGCAACAAAAGCACAGTGGTGATAGAAGCAAGAGTTCAGTCTGTGGGTTGTAGACACTTATATTCTCTAATTCAGGTTAGATGAAAATAGGGGAGTTTGTTGCATACCCAAAAATGAGCTTTAATAATAGAAAAGAATGTATAGGTTTTTTCTGGGGACCTGCAAGTGAAAAGCCAGTATTTTTGGTAAAGATTTTTTTTTTAGTTTCGTCAGTCAGCAATTGGACCACAGATCAGTTATAAGCCAACTTATTGCCTGTGATAGGAAGGAGATTAGTCTTGAGGGTACATAATACTGGTATAGTTGGATATATAGAGGAAAAGACTGTATACTTTGTGTAAACTTTCTCCTAATCATTAGTCTGTCACTTACCTGAGTTCAGTATATTCATCTTTTTTTTTTTTTTTTTTTTTTAATTAGGTGAAAGGTAGATAGGAACTTTTTTAATTTATTTTAAACCTTGCCATAGTTGATTCTTCAGAAGATGTTTACATCTCTTTGCTCTATGCTGGGTATACTGAGAATAAGAGCATCTTTGTCTTGTTCATTACCTGGCATAAGGTGTTTTAAAATTGAATTGCTGCCAGTATTTAGTAACGGTAGGCTATAGACTTCTTTCATACTGTTTGCCAATAACTTTACACTCAATGTAATGATAATAGACCATCATCATAAATCTGTGGAGTTGTTGCTGAAATAAACCAATGGCAAAATGGAACAAAGGCCTGCATGTTTTGGATAAAAATAGTGTGCAAGAATATCAGTAAATTAATTTTGGGATGGAAACCAGATCAGTAAAACAAGCACCTCTGCTTAAAACCTGTGTCTCTAATCTTTGTAGATGGACTGTCTTCTGCTGATCCCAGCTCTGACTGGAATGCACCAGCAGAAGAATGGGGAAATTGGGTAGATGAAGAAAAGGCTGCTTCTGTTGCACAACCTGAAGAATTATCATCTGATGTTCAGAAGGTAGATGGCAACCTAAGTTGCCTACAGAATGCCCTAACTTAGACTTTACCAACTTTTTGCATTTTTGTAGTGTCCATCCTATGTACTATTCCGGTCTCCTTTCTTTGTCCAGTTTGCAGCTAAGCTTTCTACTTCCTGACTGCTGCTTCCTACCTGATTTCCTGCTTTGCCTTCTGCTTCCTGCCCTATCTGTTCCTGTGCTGCCTGTCCCCACTCCCCACCCCTCAAATCTGTTGCATGCCACACAGAGAGGCTGCCCTTGCCATTTGTGCCATAGGTTGGCCATGCTGGGTATAGTGCATGTGGCAGTAATAGTCTAATTCCCAAGTTGTGTGCACCTGTCAGTTATTAAATATAACTGATATTATTAATGGCAAAAATGTAATCAAGAAGGAAGACATTAAGTATTTTCAGTAATTGATTAGATTCCACTCTTCATCTGTTTAGTTTTATAGCAAACAGTTATGGTGTCACAGTGTATGAAGTGTGTTCACTTTTGAAACCAGCTCACTATTGCTCTCTATTGGATGCAAATCTCTCTTTGTAATACCCTCTTGCCAATATTTTACTCTGTATAGCCCATGATTTGTATGGTCAAGGAACTGCTGATCCCATGTGCTCTGTTTTTACATGTAGCTTCTGCAAGCCCTACCCCATACAGCTGTAAACCCTGAAAAAAAATTTACAAAGGAGAAGGGTATTCAGGAAAAACACACAAAATAACTTATGCTGATACCAAGAGCTGTCATCATAGTGCTTACCATGTCTTTGTTGTTAATCGCATAAAGCAAATGTACGAGCATGGTCATTTTACTATACATATTACTGTCAGAATGACTTACCAGAGCCTGTAAAGAATGGCTTTCTTTTCAAAATGGCCTTAATTTTACTAGTTCAATTTAATCTGTCCACGTGTATCATTAAATACAATTTATACAAAAGATGTACTTGCTCACAATCTGTGTCAATGAAAAGTAGTGAAATGCTTACTATAGACTCGGTCTCTTGCTTTAAATATTAAGGCTTCAGATGATGAGAGAGAAAAAGCAGAGCCAACTCTTCAGAGTTCTACCAGTGGCAAATCCAAGAAAAAGAAGAAGAAAAAGAAGAAGCAAGGTGAAGAAGCTTGTTCTCCTGCACAGGTAAAATGAAAAGGGATATATATTTTTTGTAATACTGACTCATAGGGCAAAATTCTTGGAAATTATGAAAGATGCACTGTTTCTCAGCGTTCAAATCTTAACAACCAACAATAAAATAAATAACGATTCTTAAAATGATTGATTATGTCATAAATTGTAATGCTAGCTACATGCAGTTGCATGACTATTTTACGGTCAACATGATTCAATTCTCTTGAATAGTCCCTCATTTTAAGTGCATGATAATTGATGGGCAGAATTCATGAAACATAAGGAAAATATAGGTGGTGGTCTCAAACTCAGTTTCATTTAATCTGAACTAATATACCCTTCTTTCAAATAAATTGGATTCCTTATTTCCCTTAAGGATGCCATTAGCAATCACTGGTTTCCTTTGCAAAAGAAGCCCACTCACTCCTATATTTTGGAAGATCATCTTCATGATGGACAATTTTAATAGCTAAAGAAATAAGAGATGGAAGGTCTTTTGGCAGGTCTGCAGCAGAATATTGTGAAAGGCTGTTTTAACTTTATTGAAGGTATAGAAGTAGTTTAGTGTATGTAAAATCTTAAATGGCCATGACTTGGAGCCAGCTAGGAGAATCTAAGAAGTTAGTTGCTATCTGGCAGGAATAGAAGTTCTAGAGGTCACCTTTGTAGCTAACCGTTTGAGAAGTCTTGAGGAAAATCTGTTTTATTGCAG